>NC_044306.2:183609433-184302731 GCF_007474595.2 Lynx canadensis
CTCTGTGCTGACAGCTGGAATGTGCTTTGGATTCTGTGTCTCCCTCTACCTCTGTTCCTCCCCTACTTGTGCCCTCTCTGTCTATGTCTCTCTCTCAAAAATAAATGTTAAAATTTTTTTTTAAGTTTTAGAGCTCCAAAATATAAACATCTTGAAAGCCGTCACTGCCGTGCTTACAAGAAAAAGTCTGGATCAGCTAAAAACTCAACAACTGTTCTTAGACCCATCAGATAATCAAGGTCACTGGACAAACTGAAACCTGGTGAGAAAAGCAGGCTCTGAGTCTCAGCTGAAATATCCTTACCTGGAGCAGAAACCACTGGAGCCATCAAGTGGCGAGAAGAGATAAATATCAACTTCGAAGAATTCCTAAAAGCTGAGTATGAACTTGGGTGAGAATTGTGAGCAACTCTTGGAAGCCAGAGTCTTAGCGGGATGACCAACAATTTGTGGGTTTTACCTTTAAGAAAAGAATCACTTGGGGCGCCTGGGTGGCGCAGTCGGTTAAGCGTCCGACTTCAGCCAGGTCACGATCTCGCGGTCCGGGAGTTCGAGCCCCGCGTCGGGCTCTGGGCGGATGGCTCAGAGCCTGGAGCCTGCTTCCGATTCTGTGTCTCCCTCTCTCTCTGCCCCTCCCCCGTTCATGCTCTGTCTCTCTCTGTCCCAAAAATAAATAAACGTTGAAAAAAAAAATTAAAAAAAAAAAAAAAAAAAAGAATCACTAGTTTCTCACAGTAAAGAGCAAAGAAATATGTCCAGTCACCAGCAGAGGAAGGAGAAGAGTAACTAATGTGAAATACGGCCAGTGTTCTCTGTAACAAAAGCCTACTCTCCAGGGAAAAAGACTTCACCAAAGCTTTGCCCAGCCTAGGGGAAGGGCATTTCCCCAGCTCTAGTCCTAACCAGTTTCCCTTTCGCATAGAAAGCAGCAGCTAAGAACACTTGTGAAAGGCAATCCCAGGGACACAAGTCCACTAAGATAGTAAGATTCAGTCATTGATATTTGACTCTCACACTTCTGAACAAAGTGCTCTGCACAGAGGGCCTCACTGTAGTATTCACAAAGAATTTACTATTGTCTACCTTGAGTTTTGCCAGTTAATATCCCAGTTTCTAGTGTGGTGTCTACATAATTACCCAGCTCCTGAGACATTACAATCTTAGTTGAAATCAAGGTGCTATACGATAGAAAGGAGACAGAACAGGCTCTCCTTACAATGAATTCAAAAACTTTGTTTGCTAGGGAAAAATAGTTGATGAGTATGATATTGCAAGGTCTTATGCTGGCTGGGGAGGTTCTCATGAGTTTAGTCTCGGATAATGAAAGACTACATGATTCTTCAGATTGTTACAATTATCTGAATGATGCATCCAGCCAACAAATCATCAACATTTGTGATAAAGGATCAAAACGTAGTACTTTTACAAAAGCTGACTTAAATTTCACTATTACTTTTACTATTTTACTATTTTACTTTTACTATTACTTAAATCTCAAATCTTTTAAGCCCTTTTGTTTAAACCCTGTCTTCAAGACAATGTATTCTTAGTTTCAGAGAAAATAGCATTAACTATCAGTTGTTCTTAATTGCTCTGCATTGTACTGTTTTCCTTTTTTTTTTTTTCCAACCTGTAACAAGGCATGACTCATCCAGAAAGCTACAAACGTTGTGCAACAAATATCTGTGCATAAAAATAATGGAACTCATGGTATCTAAAGAATTAGACCCTTGGGGCGCCTGGGTGGCGCAGTCGGTTAAGCGTCCGACTTCAGCTCAGGTCACGATCTCGCGGTCCGGGAGTTCGAGCCCCGCGTCGGGCTCTGGGCTGATGGCTCAGAGCCTGGAGCCTGTTTCCGATTCTGTGTCTCCCTCTCTCTCTCTGCCCCTCCCCCGTTCATGCTCTGTCTCTCTCTGTCCCAAAAATAAATAAACGTTGAAAAAAAATTAAAAAAAAAAAAAAGAATTAGACCCTTGAAGAAGAGAAAAAAATACTTAGTAGTATATTAGATAAAATTTTATGCAAATTATTGATAACTATAATACATCAAAATCAAGTTTTAATTCTTTACATGTCAGATATTTTCAGGCATTGGTTTTATATTAACACCTACTTGCCATTCTGAATATTAGGCGTGTGTTTGCAAAGAAAGTGATTCAACAGCATATGTGCATATGTAGGCTTCAAGTGTAAAAAGAGAGAGAAAATTAACTGTGGAATTATTAAGTCAGGTGTGTGGGTTAAACATTTAAGAAAAAGTTCTCAAATAATAAAAATGAAATGCATAGTTTTATAGTGATTAGAGAATGAAGACACCTTGATTAATCCAGTAAAAATCATAAAAGAGGAAAGAAAATACAAGGTAAATAGCAAAAAGTGAGTAGTAAGACTGCATATTATTACAATTTAACAAAATCCAGACAAATGTTATTTTCAAAAGGAAAATTAAGGTATTAGTACAGAAGAGAAGAAAGTAGAAGAGAAACATAACTTCTTGACGAGTATTAATAAAAAGAACATTGGATTGGCTATATAATTATTAACCTAGATTCCCAGGTAAGAAGTCTAATTAAAGATACAGTGTTTCTCTATTTAAGGATAACATGTAATCAGTAGATAAAGAAAGAGAGTCTGATCAGAAGGAAAAACAGGAGGAGAGGCAGAAAAATCAGAGCCTAGAGAGTGATTCAGAATGACAGAGAGAATGTGACCAACCAAGCAGGAACATAAATTTTGTGTGAGTCTAAAGGAGGTTAGTGATAGAGCCTCAAAAGTTAATGGATGATACCCTTTAAATAAAATTTATTTGGCTTGGTAAGTCATTGAGCATATTCTTTTAATTACTCATATAATTTCAAACAGCAAACTATTTTTGCTAGGTACTATTTTTTTAACAAAATACCAAGATGATTTTCTTTCTATCAAGCAGTTGATGGTCCAGTGAGAGGAAAAGCAAGTGAGCCAATTGTTAGAGAAGATGTAAGAGGTATACCTGAAGTATGATGAAAGAAGACAGAAAAATCAGAAATCACTTTAAGTCTTTAAAGTGGAAATCCCCTTCAAGGATACTTTAAGAGAGTAGACTATAGTCAATCGGTTACTGTATTGATTAACTAAGAGTTTAGTGAGATAACCTTGCCATCAGAAGTATCAGGAAGGCAGGTCTATAACAGGGCTGGAAGGATAATGGCAGAGGATGGGGTTACTAGACCCTAGAAATAAGGGCCAACCAGAGAGATCTAGGACCACACATTGGGAGTCGGAGGAGTGGCCTGATGGGATCTGGGGCCCATCTAGAGATAACTGGGTACAGAAGCAAATGGCAGAGCCCACATTTGAATTACTGGATAAGTCAGAATAAGAGAAAAATATGTCCTGTATCTTTCTCTTCCCATTGACTGGACCTACTTGGAAGTCAATTGTTAATTTGTCCTTCAAAATATGATTCTCTAAAATGAAGATTGGAGGCAAGGAGAAATAGAGAATAAATACAAAAAGAAACAGGCAAATTATTAGTGTCAGGAGCATTAAGTAATAGAGAAGTGACCAAAAATGCTTCTTGAAATATGTGATAAATTGCCTTTTGGAGGAACAGTTAGAATTAGTAAGGTGAATGATAAGTGAAAAGTGTTTTCCAATATAATTTTAACACCCATGAAATGTATATGTCTTTAAAAATTGACCAGAAAACAAATACCAAACCTATATTGTGCTACTAGATACTAAAAGTAATTGGAACAATGTCAATATCTTCATATTCAAAGCAATTCCAATCAAAATGACAATAGGATTTTTTGAGGAATTTAATAAACTAATTATATGTTTCACATATAAATTAAAATGGCTTAAAACAGGTAATATACTCATGAAGAAGAATAATGGGGTGGCGGTGGATGATGTTATTGACATAGGGTCAGGAAAATAAAGAAAGAATAGAACATAATGGAGAGGCCAAAGAGCCCAAATCTTATATAGAGATTTAATACATATAAAAGATACAGCATTATATATAAGTGAAGAAATTTTCAATAAACTTTGCTGGGACAATTAACTCTCCATATTAGGAACAAATTAAATTGGTACCCACCTCATTCTTTCATAAAAAGTAAATTCCGGGGCACCTTGGTGGCTCAGTCGGTTAAGTGTCCGACTTCAGCTCAGGTCATGATCTCGTGGTTCGTGGGTTTGAGCCCCATGTCGGGCTCTGTGCTGACAGCTCAGAGACTGGATCCTGCTTCGGATTCTGTATCTCCTTTCTCTGAATCTCTCTCTCTCTCTCAAAAATAAAAATAAACATTAATTTTTTTTTTAAAGTAAATTCCAATTTATTTCAACTTTAAATGAGAAGGGCATGTGTCAAAACTTTTACAAAGCATGAGAGAATATGTGTGGCATTTTATGTAGACAGTACTTTTTAAAAGTATACAAACTGTGTGAAGCACACACCCAAATACTGATGAATACTACCATTTTAAATTTTAACCTTTTATATCAAGGTTATCATCTATTGCTATATCATCGATTGCTGAATTAAACCTACCCCAACACCTGGTGGCTTGAAACAACAAATATGTATTGTTCATCATGAGAATATGGGTCAACTAAGAAGTTTAGCTGCTCTGGAGATGCTCAGTTGATCTGAGTTGAGCTTACACATACATTGGGATCAACTGATAGAACAGTGCGTAGTTGGCTGATGACTCTGAGGGCAATGATATGGACAGACCATTGTTATTTCTCTTCATCCCACAGATGAGTATGAATGTGCCCACATTTCAGTGGCAGTGTTCTGAGAGAGAACAGATAAGCCCTCTTGAGACATGGACTCGATGTTTCAACTGGCACAACGTTTATTCCACCATATTGTTTTGGCCAAAACAAACTAAAGCCTATCCAGATTTAAGAGGTGGAGAAATAGGCTCTATCTGTTGAAGGTTCATAAAATGCTACTGTAGAAAAAGTAAAAATAGCCGGAGAAGATATTGATAATAAACCAGCAAAGAATTTGTTTGAAAAGCTATGAGATTTACTACTATGAATTTTGGCAGAAGAACAAATACATTGAACAGTTAAGTAGAAAAGAGAGCCTAAAGCTTACCCATACATACATGGACTTTTAACATATGAGAGAAGATATTTTAGATCACTGTAGAAAGGGAAAGCATTTTCAGTAAAATGGAGGTGAAAATGCCTGGTTATAAATCTGGAAAAAAAGTTTTAGATGTACACTCCTTCCTACCAAACACAAAATCGATATAAAAGTATCTCCAGCCAGGATCACAATGGCAGAATAGATTTTTTTAAAAATACTCAGCTGCAAATTTCATGCAGCAGAAACTATAGGTAGTAACAGAAAAACAGACACAAAGATACACGCCAATAGTAATCGGTCATAGACAATTCAAATAGATTAAAGAGAATTAAAGAGAACCTAACTAACATAATCGATAAGGTAAATGTAATAAATATATACATATATACACACACTCACACATCCTCAAGCCCTGTTATATATGATTTACTGTGCACTGATAATAGGGAAAACAGCTTCTTTTCAAGAGCCCTTGGAATATTTACCAAAATTGGCCAAGCAGGTATGCTGGGTCAGGAAAATAAAGACAATTAGTTTTTGAAAATAGAAATAATAACATTCCATATTCTCTAAACACAATGCAATCAACTAGTAAACAACTAAGGACTTTCTATTTGGAAGATAAGACAGATTTCTTATTAAACAACTTTTGGTTCCCAGGAAAAATATAAAAAGCCACTGTGGATGTCCAAGATAAGGCAACTGCGACCCTGGATAATTTGCAGCAACAAGGAAATTTCTGGGAAGAGGCTCAGAAGAAAGTTCATGGTACTGAATATTTAAATCAGTAAAAGAAGAAAATAAATACAAAAATTAAAACAAAAAGCTTGAGAATCAATATAAAGAAAATGGTGGCAAAAAAATGAAGAAAATATTTAAGGAAGATGAAAGAATGTGATAATAAAGGTAGAAAAAAGATTTATAAAATAGCTGATTCTTTGGGATAAATGCATGTAAGTTCACACACTACTAGACCACCTAATTTTTTAAGGTTTATTTTTATTTATTTGTGAGAAAGAGATAGAGAGCAAGCAGGGGAGGGGCAGAGAGAGAGGGAGACAGAATCCCAAGCAGGCTCCACACCACCAGCACAGTGCCGGATGTGGGATTCAAACTCACAAACATTGAGATCATGACCCGAGCCTAACCCACGAGTCAGACATTTAACCAACTGAGCCACCTAGGTGCCTCTAGGCAATCTAATTTTAAAAAGAAACAGAGAAAGTCCATAAATGGATTCTTGCGTGAGTACAAACATAAGAAATAAGTGCAGGGAAATAAACAATAAAAATCCGGATAGTTAAAAGAGAAAGAAAGAAAACGATTTATCAACTGTATGAACACTTTTAAAAGTTATGTTTTATTGAGCATGCACTTGTGGTTGTATTTAGCATGGGTAGATTGAATACCAAAGAGTATACACACAGTTATTCTCTTTTAGAAGAAAACATACAGAATTTTTAAAACTCAATGTAGGAAAACATTTATTTAAACAGACACAAATATCTAATCCGTAAAGATAGATCACGTATATTAAGATTAAGGACTACCAAAATGTTATCAAAAGGCATAAAAACAAAAGCAGAAAGATAAGCCCAAATGAACTACCTGTGACATAGAGCCAGTAAGGAATAAACTGTCAAAATATATGAAGGATTTCTACAAATCGATAAGTAAAAACATTTTTTTAAAGAGCAAAGGAAATGAATACTCATTTCAAATAATAGCAAACAATGCAGCACAAATACCTGAAACAATGTGCAGCCCTATAGCTGTGGACATCCGAAGTGAAAACACATTGTACAAAATTGCAATTTGTGTGTACATAAATTGATGTATAATGGATTTTATTATAATTAATGCCGGGGTATCCAAATATAAGTGATGATATTGCTAAGTGTAAAAGTTGGTTAGATTACTTTCTACAACACCTGAGCATTACCTGTGAAGCACTAAGAAGTTATAAGCTAGTGATCTCCTTCTTGGCACCCATGCTCCAGGTGATGGGGGCAAGAACGTTTGATGTTGAGTTCATAATTTAACATTGACTGATTGATTTTTCGAGGGAGAGAAGGCGTGCTCGGGTGCGAAGGAGGAGCAGAGGAAGAGGGAGAGAGAGAATCTGAAGCAGGCTCCGCGCTCAGAGGGGGGCTGTATCTCACAACTGCTAGATCACGACCTGATCCGAAATCAAGACGTGCGTGCTTAACTGACGGAGCCACCCAGGGGCCCGTCTAATTTAATCTTTAAACAATGGAGGGAGAAGGTGACTCAATTACAAGAGCAACGAACATAATGAGCAATGGGTACAGAGGACACTGAATCACACGCGTATCTTCATTTGGGGGAGAGGGTGAGTACTTCACAAGTATGAAAGAGAGCGTTCTCTTCTAAGCGAACACGGACAGTTGTCTTAGTCTTGTGTGACAGCTACTACGTGTTCACAGAGTGCAGAGGAGTACAGAAGGGTGCCCAGGCCTGAACAGGGAAAGGACTTTTCCTTCCTTCTCCCGGCGTGTGTTTTGATGCAGCAACTTAAGAATGCCTGTGTGTGTGTGCGTGTGTGTGTGTGTGTGTGTGTGTGCGCGCGCGCGCGTGGCCATGGTTCCTCCCATCTGCAAAGTGTCTCAAGACCATGGCGGCGTCCGGGGCCAGCCCTTTCCTCGTCCTGCTGAACAACCAGCTGCTCCCGGATTCCAGTGACAGCTCACACCCTGACAATCCAAGTCCGAGCCCTCAGCAATTTTCTTTTCCACCGGAAGGTTACATGTTTCTGTGGCAGCCACTCACCTTCTCAAAAGTCTGAATATCAGTTTGCAGGGCTGGCTGGCTCTCTTCTAAGTTTCTAAGTGCCTTCCATGCTCACTCTCCCTCAGCCTAGAAATAGTGTCTGCGCCTGATTTCTAGCGCCTGACTTTCTGTCATATGAAGTCCCTAATAAAATACCGAGTAATTTCAAGGGAGCGATATGTTACGTACGGGAATTTTCCCTTTCCTCCACATGGGCCAGTTATAGACCTTCCCTCGGGCTAGTTGTTCCTTGGGTATCAAGAAATTGAAAGGAACTTGAATTTATACCCAAAGCTGATGGGTAGATACATGGATCCCAAACATACTGTCCTTAGCGAATAGATTTCCGAGCAGATGGCTGTGGAAGGTGGAACCCTGAAAGTTGAAACTGGTAAAAATAAGTTCTTTCGCTTTGTTTTTAATTTGTTAATGTCACATTGCTTCATAAATCACAATAATATTTTGAATGTTTTTCTTTGCCTAAAAGGATATTTTATCTTACTCTATTTATTAAAAAACAAACAAACAAAAAACTTGAGTGGAAAACTATAAAAAGGAAAGGAGGCAAAAAAGAAAGAAGAGAAAGGAGAAAAAAGAAATGTAAAAGTGCGTGGGTGTGTGGCAAAGAGAATGAGAATGACCAGTTGATGATGAAAAAAAAAAAAAACAAAAAGGTGAGAAGGAAGATGAAGAATAGGGGGTGTCCACTCTTGCAAAGCTTCAAATGTTCTCAGTGTGAAAAACACTTAGAGAGGGACCAGATGTATAGGATTTGCAAGGGTGCTTGATAAAAGTATCTTCGAGGACTTAGTTTCAATTTACAAATGTTGCTAATTGCAAGCACTCAATTGTGTTTTACAACAAAACTACTTTTCCTTGAATTACCACTGTCCTTACATCCTTGAGGAAAGAAGTTGAAACGTTAGGGGTCTTTCAGTTCTGCCTGAAAGTTTTACAAACAACTACATTAAAAGTTAAACGGGTTAACGTTCCACAGCATACAGAAAATACCCCTCCCAAAAGGGGGAAAAAGGCAAAAAGGAAATGCTCTGCCCTTTGCTGAACTGTAAGCAATTAAACTCTCAAAAATGAAAAACAGGTAACAAGATCCAGTGTGGCCGGCTGTGACTAAAGTCCTCAACCCTGATGCTGTTTCTCAAGTAGGTTTTATTACTTGCTAAAGATGTCCTCTGTTGTCATATTTATAAACATAAATTTAATATGCAATTGCCATACAATTAATTTAGTTGCCATACAACAAAAATAAAGAAATACTCTCCACCCTTTATCAGATGGATATTTGCTTCATAACATTTAAGAAAGGTTTTCATGAATAGTTTTCATCTTAGGTCAGCAAGCTTTTTGTAGCATCCTAATATCACTTCTGGAAAAAAAAAAAAAAGAAAAGAAAACAGTATCTGATGACAATGATAAAGCTTTAGAGATAAGCTTTACATTCAGACTGTTCTAGTTTAGCACAACTCAATATTAATAATAAAAGGAATCCTAAGTAGCCGGAAAACTGCTCTTAGAAGGTCATACTTATTTGTCCAAATTAAAAAAAAAAAATAGATGTTCTGTCTTTTGTCAATAAACATTGCTCCCGACTACTATGCTGAGTAAATTGATTTGATGTGAGTGAAGTGTTTGCTCCTACTTAATTTGCCAACAGAGCATTATGATAAGAGCTTCATTCCAGAATCAGTTTCACTTCATGAACAGAAAGACAAGTATCAACATTTTTGATAGTGTCAAAGACACACGGAACAGAAAAAGGGTTTAACCCCATTTTCTTATTGTATACGTTCCATTATGGGTATAATGATTCTCAAAGTGCATACAGAGAGTCTGTGACTCTACCCATGGATTTCTCCCTATCACCCTACTGTTGCTTGTCTCTGGAGTGATTATTTTAGTCTCCAGAGGGGTACATGGTCATTAGGAGGATGGTTGAATATTTGGAAATACTGGATAAGGATTCCAAAGACACAGGAAAGAATGATGTGGGAAAGGCAGGTATAGGCCGTAAGGCTGATTTAAAAGCGGTGAAGAAAAACAAAAGTGATGGTTATTAGGAATGAGAGAAACTCTATTGTTTGTTTGTTTGTTTGTTTTTTCAATACCTGATTCTGGAAAGAAGAATCACGGGGTGTGGCAATTTCAAGAGAAGCATTACCTGGCAAGAGGTTGGTGTTGAAGATGTGGAGATGGTTTACGAATAGGTCCACTAAAATGGACCACCAAGAAGAAAGTCTCCCTGGTATGTGCTGAGAGAGAGGGCAACTAAATGCTGTTCCTAAAGACAGGTGGGGCGTCACATTATCTGTGAGACTGAGAGTGATGGAAACAGTTTGAGAAAATTTTATAAGGGACTTTTGTTCCCCATTGGCTGGGGAAGTAGAGGAGACAGAGGACAGAGGAGAAGGAGGGGAAAAGTCATCTTGGGATATTAAGTAATAAGGGGAGGGTTGGACGAGAAAGAAGGAATAAGACAAATAGTAGATAAAGAAGCAAGATGGCAGAGATTTACGTAGGGGAGCCCAGGAGGAGCTTGTTCGAACTTCTTGGGTAGAAGCTGGTTACTTCATGATGCCATCTGCTTATTTTATGGGTTTGGGGAAAGCAGTCAATTTCATGCCGTTGTTTGCTTCTGAGGGCACTGAAAAGAACCTTCAAGCTTCCATGGTAGATTTTCATTCGCTATTAAACTTGTATGTTTTTGAATGTGAATCACCGACCCAAAGTTGCAGTCCTGTAGTTTTGCAGAGGTTTTGGTCGTTAGGAGGCAGCAAGATTCAAGATTGGTTTTTCTCTGGTGTCTTTTCCAGAAGACTAGGTCTCCACTTAAGATCATGCAGAGCTGTGGTAGGATGTATGGAGGAAAGGTGTAACTGACATGCTGTGTTAAATATGAGTATAGTTAATAAAATCTTGCAGTATTTAAGGATCTCTAATTGAGTCAAATTAGAATCTCCTAAAGTCTAGGAGAATAATATTTTACAGGGGATAATCTATGTAGATCAGAGGGAGGGAGTCAAAAGATAATCAGACCCAGAGGCAAGACTTCAGGTCAACACAAGTTAAATTCCTCAAAGTCTTTAGATCGTGTGATTTTAAGAGTGCTATTGGCCCATCCTGTTTTTCCATAGACTTGATTATGGTAAAACAGTTTTTGTGAATATGGAAATACTTGCTGAATATCCCAAATAACCTTATAGTGAAGTGAATCCCTCTATGAGAGAAGGAAAAAAAAAAAAAAGAACCCTCAAGTGGTAATTTTTAGTTATAGTGGTGGCAATAGCCTATTTTCCAGGAAAACCTACTAAACATCTTAAAAATACATAGACTGTGGTCAGAACAAATCCAGACCCACAAGATTTGGAGAGTCGAATGAAAATATTTGCTAATGGAGAAAGGGATCTGGCTTTGGTCCTTGTCTGACTTGGGATGCAATGTACTATGAATATACCCAGCATATAGTTAGCATATTCTAAGAATATATCAAGATTATCAAGTAGAAATATTATGAATAAGTCCTAAACACCTTAATTAATTAATTAATGCAACTCCATAGGCAAGTAATATGAATCTTTAGTCAAAAATCACTAGAAAACATCATACTAGATTCACATTAAAGAAGCAAACCTGCGGTCAAGTTAATATTTAAAATAAAATAACTGAAATTAGGATATATACTACTAAATAATAATATACTATATGGTTGACCAGTTTCACACGAAGCATCATTAAGACTATGATGAACAGAAAGACATTGTTGACAACAAGGGCAATGACAGTTTCCTAAAAACGTTATACCATTTATGAAATATTTAAATGTTTTTAATGTTTATTCATTTTTGAGAGAGAGAGAGACAGAGAGACAGAGAGACAGAGCATGAGCAAGGGAGGAGCAGAGAGAGACACACAGAATCTGAAGCAGGCTTCTGCTCTGAGCTGTCAGCACAGAGCCTGATGTAGGGCTCAAACCCACAAACTGCGAGATCACGACCTGAGCCGAAGCTGGCGCTTAACTGACCGAGCCACCCAGGCACCCTGAAATATTTATATAAGCAACAGTTACTTACATGAATTTAACCAAGGGAAGGCTAATCTTTTTTTTTTCCTGATTTGACAATGCCTCCAATTAACTCATCAATAGTAACATACACAAAAAATTAATTTTAGCACGTTTCTTTTCCTAAGGTGAAACTACAAATCGTTTGTGATTTTCTAGGAGCCCTCTCCTTATTTAGGAGTTGATTTGGAGATGGTAAAATAAGAAAAGTTTTCAGGAAGTTTGAACATTTTATTTAATAACTCATGGGTTACTGAAACACACACACACACACACACACACACACACACACACACTACCTAGCTACCTAATCGAAGTGGCAGCAAAATATTTTAGAAACAAACTGTGGGGTACCACATTTGTAAAGACACTTCACTCTTTCTAAAGTGAGGAAAATATTTTCTCTCATCTGAAATCACTTTGATAAAACAGAGTATCTTTGTCTTATAGGCAGGTAACTCAGAAGGTAAAAATCTTTTACCATCTGTCGTTAAAAGCAGGCCCAAAATAGCCAAGACCATTTTGGCATTTTAACAGAGACAAACCTAACTTTACTTTTGTATCAGTATATTTGATTACTAACGCTAAACCCATCAGACCATAGCCAGCATTGGCAATGAAACATAAAATTCCTTTTCCCCAAGCTTTCTACAGCTTTCTATATGCATTCAGGTTTTATCTTACACTTACTTTTTTTTGTCATTCTAGAACTGGTAATTTTTCTTTAGGACAATCCTACTCTCTTTTTCCTTAATGCACTTTTTACACTTGTCATGCGAAGTTTTTCTAGTTCACACCCATTCATATATATGAATTATAACTTTTAATGACAGTAACTTTTATTTCACAGAGAAAACTAAGAGGTAGATGGTGATTAGCTATCAGGCAGCAGATATTGTGATAGACCAGCACAACTCACAAACTTGCATCTCAGAATGTTTTACACCCATACACTCTCCCTTATCGTGAAACTTCTCAAGGTGGCAAAAATGAGCACATTTACTAATAGATCCAAATTTGTATAATGTTTCTGTCTGTAAAATACACAAATAAGTATGTAAACTTAAAATTCTGCTTACTGTTTAATATTTCAACGTTCTCTCTTATAAATGATCTAGGCATCTAACGAATATCCATTAATTTACTTGATTTAGCTTAAGTTTGAAATGTTAAGTTACCTAAAAAGCTTGGACACTATCACATTAACATACTAAAATATATAATTGCTGAAATAAAGTTTTCCAAATAATGCTTTAAATTGGTCAGGCATAAATTTACATTTTTCCAAATCTTAAATACCTAGTAGATGCAATGCTGGCTTGCTCAAAGAGTAAGGCTGCATACGTTTAGGAAGAACATAGCCAAGCAGACCAAAATATATGATTATTTTTTACTTGATGTTGATAAGTCAGAGGACTTCTGTTTTCATAAGCCAGCAGTATTTTCAAAAATCTTCTTCCCTAAATTACGTGAGGGTGAATTCTTAAAAGATTTGAATTCATTTCTGATAGAATGCTCTTTTTTAACAGCAAAAAAGTATAGAAGTTTCATTCTCTCATTTGGGGGAATTTTAGTAATATTCAATTACTATGAGCATTTATTTGTCGCTTAAGCCAGTCAGAATGGCACGCCTTTAAGAGATCATGTAACTATATAATCTAATCTGGGAATACCACACAGAGGTAGGAAAATACTACACAACGGACAGATACATTAATATACATGCGGACACAGAAGGCTGTAGCTCAAAGAGGGCCAGGGAGATATCACTACTTACAGTGTTTGCCATTTTCATGGTGGAAATACTCCCATCAATTTCAAGCTACGAACGTGATCTCATGAGCTGCAGTGTGAAGAAAACATGTATAAAGAAAGCGTCTCATGGGCTGATATAACCCACCTCCAGAACACCAACCCTGCCTTTATTAAAAAAAGTAAAAACAATTAGGTAAACTTGTTCATTTTTCCTTTAACACTTTTCCCCCAGACTCTTGAGGAAAATATTCCAGTTTTGACTAACCATAGGTGTGTATTAATATTTGAAAAGACTGGTCATAATACAAAAGTCCAGAAGTTAAAAAAAAAAACGAGTACATGCCTTGGCTGTAAGGAAGCGCCATTCTTAATCACTCAAATTCCCAATTTTATAGACACAGAAATGGAAGACAAGTAAAAGATAATTATAGATGTCTTAAGAGAACCGATCAGGGATTAGCACATGAAAGTAATTTATAAGAATAAGGTCATAAATTAATTGAAGAAGAAAGATAATTAAAAGAGAAGGATTATTTAAATTAGAAAAAAGAAAAGAATGAGACTATATTTCATACTTAACACAATCCTAGACTGCTTACACGTTAAATGTTATTTTTAATGATGCTACTTATGTTTGCATTGCCATGCACAATATACCTAACGCTTCCGCATACATTTTGTCTCTTAAGCAATCATCTCATTTTGTTTGTCTAAAATGGTATAAAAAGATGTGAAGCTATCAAACTTATGCCACACAGCAAACATGACCCTGATGATACTAAAATCTAATTTGGAAAACAGAAAACAAAACCATAGGCCAGTCTCACTTACGAAAATAGATATGGATGTATGAAAGAATTAGCATAGAGATCAGCATGTAACGTGCAATATAAACACTATTTAGTGTTTAACTCAGAAATATAGGGATTGTTCAATGTAAGTAAATCTATTATTAATATTAATATAATGCAATGGGAAAACAGCTGAACGCAGGGGAAAGTGTTTTGGCTTTGATATCAGATTCCTGGGATTCGGACCCTTGCTGTGTCTTTTTGTTAAAAATCCGCTTTCCCTCTCCAATCTGGTCATGCTCTTACTGTAGAAGTGTATACTCACCTCCATCCGACACTGAGCTTAGTCAGTAGTTTACTTTGTTCATGGAATGTGGGTGCCATGTAGGCTTTTAGAGTCATTACAGGTTGGCCCCATCACTCCGGAGGGAGCCAACCCTCCACCATGAGAACAGCGTGCTGAAACCAGTGCCTCATTTGGCTGGGTCCTAAAATGAGAAACATGTGATGTAGATCTGACCTAAATCCCATGTCCAGCTGGCTCAGTTTATCCCAGTGCACATCTGATGAGCCACAGCCAATGTGCAAAGCCCCGAGCGTGAAATCACTCACTGATACATTTATGTTTAGTTTGTTATACTGCACTGTGCAAAGCCAACCGACACCCTAGCTCGGTGATCCTGGGAACGCTACTTAACATTTACGCTTTAGTTTCCTCTTCTCTAAAAGCTAAAATATAGTACCTATGTCACAGATTGTAGTGAGGATTCAGTGAAGCACTACACACAGAGCACTTAGAACAGCATACTGTATAGCAAATATTCAATAAATGTCAACAGTTATTAGAAACTGAGGTATAATTTAATTTGATGCTTAAAAAATAAGACAACATTTTAAGGAGCATTTATAAATAGAAATATAACTTCTTTACGATGCTGAAGAATATATTTTTAAAGTAAATAGCCAGTTATATGTTTTGTGAAATAATGTCTTATATGAAACGTAGAGTATATAGACCATCCAAACATTAATTCCCTTTAGTGTTGAATTCCCGCAAAATTATTGTCTCTCTGGGTAATGTTATATGCTTTCCTTTAAATGAAAATAAGAAATATATAATCTGCATTTTTCTTTTTTTCTCCCTTTGGTTGTTAGGAACCTCAAAACCAAATAACATTTTTCACTTATAACCATCAAAACATTCCAATGTCTATTACATTTATTTTTCTCTTGCTAGTAGTTACTTAATTTTTAAGTGCCACGTTATATTAAATTTATAATGTTTTTTTCTTATTCATGGCTTATATATAATTCTTGCAGGATATTTTAAACCTTGATTTTCTAAAAATAGCAGGCAATCTATCGTCATTAAAAAAGGTATTAGACAGGGGCGCCTGGGTGGCGCAGTCGGTTAAGCGTCCGACTTCAGCCAGGTCACGATCTCGCGGTCCGGGAGTTCGAGCCCCGCGTCAGGCTCTGGGCTGATGGCTCGGAGCCTGGAGCCTGCTTCCGATTCTGTGTCTCCCTCTCTCTCTGCCCCTCCCCCGTTCATGCTCTGTCTCTCTCTGTCCCAAAAATAAATAAAAACGTTGAAAAAAAAATTAAAAAAAAAAAAGGTATTAGACATAGCTGGATTCTATTCTTGGCTCCATAAATATATTATCATGCATTCTGGGACATATTATTTAACTTTCCTGGGCTTCTTTCTCCACTTTTAATTGATAATATTTTTTTTTTCCTTAGACACATAAATTGTTAAAGAGATCAAATGTTATCATAAGCCTCAAAGCACTTTGAAAAATATAAACTTTGATCAACATGTACAGGATTATTAATTAACCTAAATTGAGACCAAAGATGATGTTATTTAAATGTTTAAATTTCTATTTCCCCATGGATATCTCTGTTTCTGATATAGTTCCAGAATTTGGCTTCCCAAAGAAGCCATGATTTGTTTAATAAAACAGTCAGTAACCAAATTTTAATTACATCTTTTCTCAAGGTGATATAAAACTTCCCTAGGTCCCCAAACAACACAAAGTGAACTGTAGAAATACTCTATAATCAATAGTTCAGTTTTAGCACAGTGAGTAAATTTGAACATTAGAAATCCTAGGATACTGTATCAGTGTGAAATGTATGCATTTATGTAGGTTTCAAGTTGGAGACAGATGTAAAGCCCATATACAATAAAAAATAAAATAAAAGAATAGAGATATTTCTAATTCCACTTATATTTGATCAGTAAATACAGATTGTTGTTTAAGAATATAGAATATGCAGGGGCACCTGGATGGCTTAGTCGGTTACGCATCTGACTTTGACTCACTCAGGTCATGATCTCATGGTATGTCAGTTTGAGCCCTGTGTCAGGCTCTGTGCTGACAGTGTGGAGCCTGGAGCCTGCTTTGGATGCTCTCTGCCTCTGCTCTACTCCCAATTTCTCTCTCTCTCTCTCTCAAAAATAAATAAACATTAATTTTTTTTAAATGTAGAATATATGGGGGCACCTGTTTGAGCATCTGACACTTGATTTCAGCTCAGGTCATGATCACACAGTCGTGAGATCAAACACTGCATTGGACTCTGTGCTGGGCATGAAGCCTGCTTAAGGTTCTCTCTCTCCCTCCCCTCTTCCCCTCCCGTCCCCTGTTGTCTCTCTCTCTGTCTCTCAAAACAAACAAACAAACAAACAAACAAACAAAAAGAATGCAGAATATATGTAGAATAAAAATGTACAATTAATCATGGTGAAATGATGAGTTGACCAACCTAAGTTTAACCTCATAAAATATTCTGATTTTTTATGATTCTTTAAAATTGCTACATAGTAGGATTTACAAACTCAAATATCCACAGGGGCCAGATAGGTAAAATAAATGAGTAAAATCAGCAGGGTGGGGAACCTGGCAAACTGGAGAGTATGTGCCTTTAAAAAAACTAAAAAGCTTCTTCACAGCGAAGGAAACAATCAGCAAAACTAAAAAGCAACTGATGGAATGGGAGAAGATATTTGCAAATGACATATCAGATAAAGGGTTAGTATCCAAAATCTATAAAGAACTTATCAAATTCAACACTCAAAAAAAAAAAAAATCCAGTGAAGAAATGGGCAAAAACATGAACAGACACGTCTATAAAAAAGACTTCCAGATGTCCAACCCACACATGAAAAAATGCTCAACATCACTGATTATCAGGGAAATACAAATCAAAACCACAATGAGATACCACCTCACACCTGTCAGAATGGCTAAAATTGACAACTCAGGGAACAACAGATGTTGGCGAGGATGCAGAGAAAGAAGATCACATTTGCACTGCTGGTGGGAATGCAAACTGGTGCAGCCACTCTGGAAAACAGTATGGAGCCTTATCAAAAAATGAAAAATAGAACTACCCTATGACCCAGCAATTGCATTACTAGGTATTTATCCAAGGGATACAGGTATACTGTTTTGAAGGGATACATGCACCCCAATATTTATAGCCATGCTATCAACAATAGCTAAAGTATGGAAAGAGCCCAAATGTCCATCGATAGACATGAATGGATATAGTCCATGGATATAGTCCATGAATGGATAAAGAAGATGTGAGATATATAGATAGATATAGATATAGATATAGATATAGATATAGATATAGATATATACAATGGAGTATTACTCTGCAATGAAAAAGAATGAAATCTTGCCATTTGCAACTGTGTGGATGGAACTAGAGGGTATTATGCTAAGTGAAATTAGTTGGAGAAAGACAATATCACATGAAGTCATATCACATGACTTCACTCATATGAGGACTTTAAGATACAAAACATATGGACATAAGGGAAGGGAAGCAACAATAATATAAAAACAGGGAGGGGACAAAACATAAGAGATTCTTAAATATGGAGAACAAACAGAGGGTTAGTGGAGGGGTTGTGGGAGGGGGGATGGACTAAATGGCTAAAGGGATTTAAGGAATCTACTCCTGAAATCATTGTTGCACTGTATGCTAACTAACTTGGATGTAAATTTAAAGGAAAGAAAGAAAGAAAGAAAGAAAGAAAGAAAGAAAGAAAGAAAGAAAGAAAGAAAGAAAGAGAAAGAAAGAGAAAGAAAGAAAGTGAGTGGCAGGTTTTTAGCTCTTCTAATTGTTGATGAGAACAAACATAAATCTAATATTTTACTTATTTATTTATAAATTTTTTAATGCTTATTTTTTTTTTTGAGAGAGAGACAGAGTGTGAGTGGGGGAGGGGCAGAGAGAGAGAGGGAGACACAGAAGCAGAGGCAGGGTCCAGGCTCCGAGCTGTCAGCACACAGCCCAAATGCAGGCCTCACACTCACAAGCTGTGAGATCACGACCTGAGCAGAAGTCAGATGCTTAACCGACTGAGCCACCCAGGAGCCCCCATAAATCTAATATTTTAGATTACTTTTTCAAGGAAAGGAAAGATTGAGTTTTTTGTCTTAACCTTCTTGCCTAAAAAATGTAGACAATGCACCTAATTATTTCTAAATCACTAAGCAACTCAAATAAATCAGTTATATAATCCAACAATTTTCAACTTCTGTCCCATATCATAGCAGGATATTATGTATTGCCTTCTTTTTCTTCTTCTCAATCTTCCCATTCTTTCATCAACATCATCTGGCTCCCTGTTACCCATCCTCTACCAATAAAATCCTCATCTCTAGCTGTGTCATCCAGTAAATGCCGCAGATAGAAGGTATGTTCATTCCTGGTCGTGTACCTTCGCTCATGGTATACACCAAAAAATATGGATTGGCCATCAGTTTTGCCTTGTGTTAGTGACACTTTTTGTAACGTTAGTAGTAGAAGAAGGACTATATGTTTTTTGAAATGGAGGCAATCAGAGGGGTGAGGAATGCATTTCATCCCCTATCCTGTCATATTCTTGAGCCTGACATATTACCAAGAATGCGAAAGAGCTATGGGTCATCTTCATTTATTTATTTAATCCAATTTGTTAAGAGTTTACCGGTATTGCCAATGTGTTAGATATTGAGGATAGAGATATCATTAAGAGTCATGGACCTTAGTTTCACAGAGTTTACTATCTAGCAGAGGGAAAGATAATAGACAAATAGTTGTGTCAATATCAATTCGCTTACAATTCCGAGAGCCACATAGGTGAAATATGGTGTGTTGGGAGAATACATAATAAGGTATTCATCTAGATCAGGGGAACATAGAAGCTACCCTTTAATCTTGAACCGACAGAATACATAAGAGTTAGCAAGGCAAAGAGAATAAATGTCAAGGGAGAGCACGTAGCATGAATACATTTTTACCTTTTGTCCCAATTGTTATATGATATGCATTTCCACCCACCCACCCACCCACATTTTTTGGAACTTTTGAGAGTCAGTTGAATACATCATGCCTTTTAACTACAATATAATTCCACTTGCCATTTATTTTTGAAGAAATAGAAATGTATTTTTCATGATCAGTTAGGAGTCAATTCTTTTGGAAAATTCTCATTCATAATGGACTAGAATTTTAACTTCGTTCAGGTGGAAAAAGAATACTACCTTCTAAATAGTTTCTGAACTTTTATAATTTTTTCACCTATACTTAATTTGGTAATGTTTTTTAAGGAACCTGACGTTATCAGGTATTTTCAAAGTACATTATCTCTGCTTCTCTCATATTTTATATCTATTCAGGACTTCATTACAGTGTAAATATGTCTCTGGAGTATTGCAAGATGGCAGTCTTGAGTTAGTTTTATTACCTAGTTACAATATTAAGTTCAGGTGTTCAAAAATAGATATAAAACAAACACAAGTGACTCTTGCTAAGTACTCGATTTGCCTGATGGGGACAGAAGTACATGAACAGTACAAGAGTATCTTCCTTAGCCAGAATGATTCGTTATTCTGAGTGTATCCTCATGGTTTAGAGGAAGGTCTTAGAATATCAGTGAATAAATTATTACACCAATTAAGACAGATTCTGCTCATAATGACACTTTAAGTTGAATGTTAAATCATAATACTTTAAGTTAAAATATTTAAGGTATTTATTTCTATTTTTTTTTTTCATTTAAGACTAATTCCATTCTAGGTCAATATGTTTCAAGTAAAAAATATTTAGGATACACATTATTTTTTTATGATTTATTTCTTTAGCTACTGTTTTCTATTTAACTATCTCTAGTCCAGATGGAGTAGATTAGGAGGGCTTCTACTGTATGTCACTAAGAAAAAAAATATTTTTATGATTGCTGACGAAATGAAGACAAACTAAATGCTTTTGCGTATCAACTCATCTTAGAATCTACTTACAATGCTATGGTTAATTTAAAATAAGTTACAACATCTAATTCAATGGTCTAGTATTATAGCCCAACGCACACCTATGTTTTTAGCCAAAAAAATCTCTTTGCTTTGAATTTTAACTGTTTGTGAAACCACTTCAGCACTTCTGTCTAATTTATATAAGTAGATGAGATATAGGCTAAACACTCCCTTTGGGGAATAAGCTTTTAGGGCCTGCATTTGAGTTGGCCAGATAGAATGTCTCTGAGCTCTCTAACGCAGTGATAAACTGATGTGAAATGTATGTGAGAACAATGTTCTGCAAGAGCAGAAAGGCTAGAAATGGGGGTGAATATGTGCCCTGTATCTGAATGAAAATACCCATATGTTTAGTTTATTCAAAATTAAATTTACTCAAAGTTAAACTAAAGTATTCATTATGGTAATAAATTATGGATTTGAGTCACTCTAAAATGTGAAAGACAATTTTAAAATGTATTGTGATTTGGGGAAGAAAAATGAAATGCTTAGAGGAAATGCCATATTAACACCGGAATATTTGAAGACAGAAGTAATGAATTTCTGTTATATGGTTTTAATGATATTTGTATTACCCAATAATGGATTTATCCTTTATAATTAATAATAAAAAATAAAGTTCAGTGGGATTTAGTTCTGCCTTGGAACTAATATAGCTTAATTTCTTCCAGTGATATTTTTTTTCATAAATCTAATATTTGATGTTCCCTAGGTTTGATTCTATTTTCTTATTCGTTGACCTCTTTCTAACGTGAAGAAACTTCTTTCAGGTTTATGACGCATGCTGTAAGTAAAAAGTTTACTCACCAAAGAAAGTATTATGCTTCATAAAAATTCCTTTTTTTTGCCAATATTTGATTACCTAAAACATGTACCTGAAAATGACCTGTCAGGCTTAAGCCTGAGAGAATATATTATACAATAGCCTAGAACAGAATTCTTTCCCTAAGAAATATCTAGTTAGAGCTAGTTTACCTAATATTTTCAAAGTGTTAGAAAATGTGTTTGAGGTATATATGTATATTATTCTCCGACTCAGCATGTTCAAATATTCTATTATATTAAGCATTATCCTTTATTTCAATGTGATTACATATGTATTTGCTTATGTTATCCTACTGTTGGTGCCACGATCTCGGAAGAATACATATTTCACAACATACATATACAAATCCTGTCTTTTGTATGCGGCCATATTGCACGCAATGAACAGGACCACTTCAATCACCTATCATTCAACTACACCTCCCCAAATACTCATTTCCAGACTCAAAGATTCAAATAACAATAAGTTCTGAAAGATTAATGAAACCAAAGAGTGGGTGTAATTTCCTTGGGGTATTTGACTTGCACAAGTTAGAGAAAAGAAATTTCAGAAGGAACAAGGGATGAAAGACAGATCTAATCACAATAACAGACATTGATTGAGTTCTTATTTATGACATGTACTATAGAAGCCATTCCTAAGCATATTATGTTCCTTACTTTTATATTTTGCTTAATGAATGTAGGTTAATTTTATCAATATTTCCTTAGGTTTAAACACATTTGCTTTAACATTCAATCGTAGGAACAGATGCGTTTCAGCAATATTAAAATTATACCAGTTACGTTCTCAACCTGCTTCTTTCATTAAGTCACAGTCTATTTATGATTATTTCCTTTCAAATAACAAACTATGTTTTATTAGTAAATGTCTTAATCTAGTTTTAGAACTTCAAAAGTACTGAGTTATTTAAGTGAAAAACTTGGCAGTTTTTATTAACTCACCTGTCAAAAGACTTGAAACACATCAAATTAAAGGCCATCTGATTTCAAGTAGATTTCAAATAATTCCAGTGACCAAAATAATACAATTGACCCTTGAATAATGCTGGGGTTATGAGCACCAACTCCTGTACAGTCAAAAATCTGCATATAGGGGCGCCTGGGTGGCGCAGTCGGTTAAGCGTCGGACTTCAGCCGGGTCACGATCTCGCAGTCCGGGAGTTTGAGCCCCGCGTCAGGCTCTGGGCTGATGGCTCAGAGCCTGGAGCCTGCTTCCGATTCTGTGTCTCCCTCTCTCTCTGCCCCTCCCCCGTTCATGCTCTGTCTCTCTCTGTCCCAAAATAAATTAAAAAAAAAAAATCTGCATATAATTTTGGCTCTCCAAAAACATAACTACTAATAGACTACTGTTGACCAGAAGCCTTATCAGTAACATAAACTGTTGATTAATACATATTTTGTGTGTTATATGTATTACATAATGTATTATTACAATAAAGTATGCTAAATAAAAGAAAATGTTATTAAGAAAATTGTATGGAAGAGAAAATACATTTATAACACTGGACCTTATTTATTAAAAAAGAAAAAAAAATCCCCATATAAGTGGACCCACACGGTTCAAATCCATGTTGTTTAAGGGTCACCTATATTAACCAATCTAATTACACAAAGCAAATGATGATGCACAAAGCCCACACTCCTGTTAAATGTGGGTTTTATAATATAAACTATCTTTTAAAATAAAACAATTATGAAACCTCACAAATTACTTGATTTATTAGGACCAGTTTTGTAAGAAAAGTTGTTTAAAGCTGTTTACACTAATCATTGGCATATCATCATAAAGATATTTACTAGAAATATGTTATCTAATTTCCATATGTAGAAGTTTATACCAGCGATTCTCATACCTGTATTAAAATTAGAACCACCTGTAGAGATGTTCTAAATTTCCTTTCCTAAGACCCACCCAAGTCCAATTCAGAGAATACCTTTGGGGATAGTACCCCAGCAGAGATATTTATAAAATCTCCCTGGGTGATTCTAAAGTTTAGGAACCACTGGTCTACCAAAGCAAACTACTATCTGGGGAAGAAATAAACTACTAGGTTGCAGCAATTCTGGTCTATTTTGTAAAGTGATTCCTCCAAATAAAAATTGGAGCATTTCCCTCTAAAGAGCCTAACAATGACTCTCTAAAGTATTATATGGAATCAAGTATTTTCTTAATCTTTGCTTTAATACCTCATTCAACAATCACTTTGCATGGTAAGAGTCATTAGCTAAAAAGAGAGAGGGGGGAAAGTAAAGTGTCAAAATAGGTATCACGCTGATGCATTATTCAGGTGAGATTATAAATAAAATTGCCATTAGACTAACACAATGAAGATAGTTTTCACCAAGTTGCATATAAGAGGAGAACCCAGTTAATGTACTTTGAGAGGTGAACAGGTCTTCCCTGTGCCTACTTATCTCACCTGTTGCCCTAAAATAATTGCCTTTAGAATCAGTAGTAAATAGATAACAAAAGTTGGAATATTTGAACCTAAAATATTGAAATATAAGAAAATAAGGCCTAGGGGCGCCTGGGTGGCGCAGTCGGTTAAGCGTCCGACTTCAGCCAGGTCACGATCTCGCGGTCCGTGAGTTCGAGCCCCGCGTCGGGCTCCGGGCTGATGGCTCGGAGCCTGGAGCCTGTTTCCGATTCTGTGTCTCCCTCTCTCTCTGCCCCTCCCCCGTTCATGCTCTGTCTCTCTCTGTCCCAAAAATAAATAAACATTGAAAAAAAAAATTAAAAAAAAAGAAAATAAGGCCTATAACTTCTACATAGACTTCCTCATCTTCTTTGCATACCCGTTGCTACTTCATTGCTAAACCCACTTTTATCTCTCCTTAGACTCTTTGGATTTTCCCTTGGTTTTGCTTTCTTTTGTTGTGTTTTGCTCCCTATAACTTAGAATAAAATGTGTAAAATGAAATATCTCACTTATTAAAGTGGGCTCACTGCTGTAACTACTAGGCTCCCCAACCCCCGATATGCAATCACAGTCACGACAAAGTTTATTTCTTGCTCACAAGAGCCATGAACAGGTAACTCAACATGGCAGCCCTCCTCCATGTATTCATTCAGCTCCCAGCTGGCAGGATCTCTGCCATTTTCTATAGGTGGCCTCTAAAGGTGACCTCATACCAACATGGGATCCAGCTCATGGAGGGGAGGTTATAGAGAGGACGGTTTTGAATGTCTCCGTGCTAGATCTGGGAGTGCTGTCCATCACTGCCACTCACATTCCTCTAACTAAAAATAAGTCAGCTGAGCACGTATAAATGGAGAGCGGCATGGAGAATTTAGTGTAGCTTTGTACTCAGGAAGAAGAGGAAAATACAGATTTTTGGTAATTGGGTAGAAATGTCTGCCATTTTCCAAATATCATTTCTCTAAGTGGAAACATAAATAGGCCTGAGATGAGATAGACGTAAACAGTCAGCAAGCTGGATAAAAAAGACAGGGGATGAGAGAACTCAGATATCAGGGTTTTTCATAAAGCGACAATCACCCATGATGGAAGAAGAGGCTGAGCCCATTGGTAGCATTGAGTGCAGAAATCAGGGAATATTTATGTTGGTGGCAAGAGTGTTCTTGCACCATATTCTGAGGAGCAAAACATAGCTACTGAGACGTGTTTGATTGTTGTTTTTGTTTGTTTTACAGAAACAGTCTTTCACTGTATTAACAGAAGCTGAATAAAACTTGTAAAGAACCTTGGGGAGCTATCCTAGCTTCTCTCCCCTTTTCTAAATATCCCTCTTGCTAGAAGCCTATCCGAGAAAATTCAATAAAATACGGTATGAATCTTTTTTCATAAGGAATAAACACAACATCGATTCAAATACCCCATAAGAAATATGTGAAAAATAGCAGTAAATCTTAACTGAAACATAAAAATGCAAAGAGAAATGCCATCTCCAGATGACAAAAGTTGTTAATGCAATCTTAGACATTAGACAAAAGTACTAAGGAAAATAAGGACAAGCTGTTTAATCATATTTAAAAACAAAATGGTAAATTTTAAGAGAGTTAAGCCTATTGAGCAAATTCAGGTGCTATGAGCTAATTTGTTGTTTTGCTTCTTGCTCATATCAAAGGCCATTCGAATTTGTCTGAAAATGAACATTGAGTGTATCCTACAGAAGTATATGTATAAAGGTCGCCGCTGTTCCAAAAATACAAACATTCCTAAACATAAGAGCTAAAATCGTTAAGCATACAACAGTGTTGAGTGTCATTGATAACGAGAGGCACACAAATTCCAAGGGCTTTGAGATACTTTTTATGAACTCAGGTGGGCCAAAATTTAAAATTAACTGCAGGCTCCCTCACTAAGGCTAGTAGACAATAGGTTCTCTTCTACCTTGCTTCTGAGAGTGAAAAAATGGTATAAATGCTAAGAAGGGTAATTTATTTAGCAACTAACATATATTATGATTACAAATAAATTTAGTTTTAGTCCAACAATTCCATTCCTGGGACTCTATCTTATTGGTCTTCTTGCATACATACAAAGTGTTGTGGGAGGAGTCCTACCCACTAAAGTGGAGCCTACAATAAAGAAGATAAGAAAGAACTCAAGTGTCCATCTGTAAGTAAAGCGACTAAATAAAGTGATATATCCACGCAATGAAATTCAATGCAGATGTGAAAAATAATGGCAAGAGAAAAGAAGAAAAGAAAAAAAGATCCATTGGGAATGGATAAAAATTGGGCAAATGGAGGCAGAGAATAATAAGATTTTTCTATGTGTTTCTTTTTCTGTTTAAATTTTAAATTGGTTGTGGGGCACCTGGGTGGCTCAGTCAGTTAAGCATCCAACCCTTTTGATTTCAGCTTAGGTCACGATCTCACGGTTTGTGAGTTCCAGCCTTCCATCAGGCTCTGTGCTGGCAGTGTAGAGCCTGCTTGGGATTCTCTCTCTCCCTCTCTCTGTCCCTCCCCCACATGTTCTCTCTCTCTCTCTCTCACTCAAAATAAATAAACTTAAAAAAAATTAAATTGGTTGAATGTATTATCCACTCAATTAATGATCTATTTGTCATTACTATACAATGTGATTATATGTAACCATATCATATATGGTTATAACCACCTAAAAATGGTTAGTATATTCCATAAATACAGCAATGAATCAGAGAGACAGGCACAAGTTTGCTCTGGATTTCTGGGTGCTTAAATTTTAGTCAGAAAATGTCTGGCATATAAAACATTTTTTTTTAATTTTGATTTTTCTACTGCTAATTAACAGAATTTGAAGTTCATGTAATACAATAGGTCCCACAGTTAACCTGCTGGGCTGGTAGTCTAATTTTTAAAGAAACCATTCATAACTATACATAACAACATGAGACTTAATCATATTGCAGAACCTGAAGACTTCAAAGCAGTATTTTGAGAGTAATTTATTTGAGAATAAGGCCTATAAAAGTTTCCAAAGTGTGCTATTATGAGGTTAAATAAAATTGTGTAGAGAATTGGAAAAGGAGACGATTACTAGTTATCAATTAGGAAATGCAATATCTAACAAAAAAAACCACGCTTGAGCACCTATTGAAGCCTAAACTCCAGAGATAATTTCATCCACACGTTTGATTTTAATTAAGTCAGAACTATTGATATGACTTTTAAAGCGGCATTACAGGACACAATTACTGCACAGTTCCTATTGAGCAGAAAATGCTATAAGGGGGGATAATCCATACTGGAAAATATTACACTGATGTATTGTTCAGGGAAACTTTCATGCCATTTCATTAGACGAAAAGATAACATTCATGCTTGTCTTTTGCAAGGAAAAAGCAGATGTATGAACTGATATAGTTTCTATTTTAAGTAGAAATATATCTTAAAATGAATAGACAGAGACACCTCTCGTGGATGCAGAAAATCAGATTAGTAATAAAATGAACAATCAAATAGGAAAGTCACCTGAATAAGAAAAGAGAAATTTCCTAGTACCTTGAATGGTTTCTGTGGAAAAACTCTAGTGTTACATCACCTTCCTAAAATACATAATACTACGTTCACCCATGATAAACAACGCATTAGTTAAATCTCACTGTGTGTACTTTCCTGCATTGTTGTTATTTTCCTCATAAGTATATTTAAATATGCTTTAATGTATACAACTTGATGTGGCAGCTATAGCTAATCCATTTTTAATATTGCACAGTATTCCACTATATTAATAAACTTTGATGTTTTTACTACATTATATATAGTAAATAAACATGAGTATTTTTTTTACATAGTTGTACTGCTATGAATAATGCTTAAAGGGAATGTTTTAGATACTTAGGACTAGAATGATAAGTCCTGAGTTGTATTTTATCTTTTCTAATAGTTGCTTTAATGTCTTTTTTGTATATTAATGCAGCCCCTCCAATCTTCTTTGCTTTAACATTTTCCTTGTCAAGTTTTGTTTTGTTTTGTTTTTTAATTTTTATCAGGGACTAGATCATTCAATAATAATCTAAACAGAAACATATTATTCATCACCAACATACCTACCCTTAAAGAAAACCAAAGGCAGAAGGAAAATTATCCCAGATACAACCAAAGAAATAAAGGAAAGAAATAGGAGCTTGAGAAAGAGTAAATAGAAAATAATATCTGGTATAAAAACTGTGACTGGTATTGACTTATGAGTTTAAAGTGTATATAGAATTTAAAGAGAATTTGGGGCACCTGGGTGGCTCAGTCGGTTAAGCACCCGACTTCAGCTCTGGTTATGATCTTGTGGTTCGTGGGTTCAAGCCCCGCGACAGGCTCTGTGCTGACAGCTCAGAGCCTGGAGCCTGCTTCAGATTTTGTGTCTCCCTCTCTCTCTCTCTGCCCCACCCCCAGTCACCCTTGTCTGTGTGTATCTCTCTCTCCCAAAAAATAAATAAACATTAAAAAAAATTTTAAAGAATTTAGCATGAAAACAATAGTGAAGGGTATGGAAAATATGAATGGAATTAATACATCTAATTCTCTGTCATTATCAGAGGAAGGCCAAGAGAAATAATTTGTATTAGACCTTAATATGATAATGACACATGTCCAAAGCTCTGGTGGTGCTCCACAATATGACATTTTGTGACGATACAAATGTTATATATTTGCACTGTTCAGTACTATTGCCTAACCACAAAGAACACTTGAAATGTGGCTTGTGCCCCAATTTTAAATTTTATTCAATTAAAAAAAATAATTTTAACCAGACCCATGTAGCTAGTGGCTATTATACTACATAGTAAAGCTTTAGGGTAATAATTTAAATAAGAGAAAAAATAATAACTGATTAATTTCTAGAGAGAAAAATGGTCTACAGGAAACATAATAAAGTAGAGAAGTATGACTGAAAATGAACTTTTTGAGAGCAATGTTTATTTGCTTCTGCCAGTTGAGAGGGGCCTCCACCAACGTGGTACTGTTTTAAATTAAAATATCATTTTGAGGTTTTTGTGAGAATAGGAGAAGTTTGAATTTCATTGCAAAGGTATGGGACATCCACGGGTATGAATTCTCAGGGTAAATATATAACTTCTCCTCCTTTTCAAGTGCCAGCCGAGACAGGAAAGTCTGAGTGTTGCATTTTTCCCAGAAGGATTTATTTCGACATCACCCCTTACATTGCCACTGGAGCCTCCGAATTTTCTACAGAATGCTCCACACTGTAGATACTCTAAGATACTGTCTCTTACCTGCAAATCCTCAATTCAGTGCACACATTCTCTGAGTCAAGATTTGGCAGATATTTTCAGCGGTAAAGTCATCTTTGGCACTAGCTAACTCAAAAAATGTCTGGTTTCACCTTTTCTTTGATTTTGAATTTCATGCCGGCTCAGGGAGGCATTATTATTACTTTCCTAATGACGCAGAATAATAGCTATTTTGGTTTGGTGGGACTTCTAGTTTCCCTACCATGCACGCTATCACAAAATATAGGGCAATATGTTCTCTGTGACATTTTAGCCAATGTAACAACTGTTCATTCTCGGCACACATGCATTTTTGGTTTCATCATTAAGGCGCCCCAGCTAATTGTGTTATTTTGAAATTATAAAATTCTACATTATTACTACTGAAATAAGAAAATATTCTGGAAATAATATAAAATTCAAGTGTTACATTTCTCATTTTCTAATAAGTATATTATGAGAACAAGGAGAGTAAGTCTAAGATGATGTCAAATTACCTAGTTCTCAAGATTTTTAAAATGTATAATGACTACAGTGTTAGTTTCTCCCCCAAAAGCAGGACAGAAATAGAAGGTAAATTAAGAAATAACAGATGAGACGCCAAAGTCTAGTGGACGAAGGATCAGGTTACTTAGTAGGACTATTGAAGGTTTTTTGTTTGGTTTCGTTTATTTTATTTTCAGTTGCTTTGGTCTTCTCATGGACCTGTCCCATGTGATTTAGTTCCACAATGACTCCATTTTTCCGTGAGAGAAATAAGATGTGTATACTAAGATAGTCTAACAATCACACAAAAATCTCAGAAGCCAAGTCAATCTTTTAAGTGAAGACAAGCAAATTTTCTTTGGTCTTTGCCTCTCACTCACTGCGTCTAATCTCTCTTTTCCAATAAAGAATCAGTATTTGTCACTTTTTTCTGCTCTCTCCTGGTAGGGTAAGTATATTATTTTTACCTGTTGGAAAAATACAGGTCTGTAGTGAGAAAAAAGTGGCACATGTAAAGTTTCTAGCATTTTTCTTCACATGGATAACCAATAAATAGTACCCTTTCTTCTTCCTATACCTTTTTCCCAGCCCATATCCCAAAACACTGTCTTCAATGACAAAATAACTGAGAGCCAATGAAGCCCTTTGATTTACCCAGAATTACGAACTACTTGCAAGTGATGGGTTCTTCACTCTCCCCAAGGCACAAGCTGTCACACACCATTTGACAGTTTTCACATATCATCCAGAACGTGCTCCTATCATTCACTTACCTCTGCATTTTGAATGGATTCTTTCTGAGTCTCCACTTATTCCAGTGCAACATATTTTGCTAGTTTGTTTGGAGTCTTTGGAAACAAATCAGTTCCATTTTCTTTTTTGATTATAGAACAGAGAAGAAGGAGGCTGGCAAAGATGGAAGGGATTTTTTTTTTCATATTTTTTTTCCAAGTAGCTTATCTTGCTTTTAGTTTACAACTTTTAAGATATAAAAGATCACAAATTGTGCTCTAACTAAAAGTTGTATTTATTTTATTATTTTAAATAATATTAAAATTAAAAAGTAATATTGTTTCTTTAACTGTCTGAGTCTTTACATTTTTGCAGTCATTTTAAATGTCATTCTATTACATTTTAGGGCCAGTTTATTTTTAATTCTTTAGAGGAGTATATCTCCAGGCATATCTAAGTTTATAATAAAAACCAATAGGGAAATAAATTTTAATACATAGGAATTTGATTTATAGGCAATATTCAGAAACATATCGATTCAGCAAAATGATATATGCCTCTATGTTTGAATATGTAAGAACTTATCCAAATAGGAAAGAGAAGTACATGTTTTTTTTATATCTTGTCATCTAATTATTTTTTAAAATATTCTGAGAGTAAATAAAGTTCTTATTCAAAGTTTAGAGAAAAGTTAGAATGAGTTATATATACACCTCAAAGTAAAGAACTAACTTAGTTTATTAGATACTCCAAATTGGAAAAGCAGTATTTAGTCTAAGTTGTATGATTAATAAAAATTAGTTTTGTTTTTTACTGTCTAGATATCTAGTTTTACTGTCTGGACATTTCCCAATTGCAACATGGAGGTATGCAATAATGATGTACCCATGACATTGAGGGCCTATCAAACTCACATTCTTTTTTGGAAAGGAAGCATCAGGGTTCTTCCTAAAATTCCTTGCCTTGTTCCCAATGACCTTGACAGGTTAGTCAAAGCTCTTGCCACAGGAATGGGTACATGAGCCAAAGCAAATAAGGATAAGACAGTCATAAGGGAAGCCATATCCATGTAATTTGGCGTAAGGTATCACACAATAGCTACCTTTTATATTAGAGTATAAAATTCATGTGAAGGCACAATTTCACTCTTTGATTCTAGGAATTTGAATCAAAGAGTAGAATGATGTTTGTGCCGATAGTCAATGATAATATTTTGTACACTTTAAAATGCATTGAAAGGGTAGACGTCATGGTAAGTGGTTTTTTTATACAATATTTTAAAAATCATGTGCATAAAGAGAATATAGCAAAGATCAGCTGGGAATAATGGATCCCTATTCTAGGTGCTGGAAAATTTGATCAAGATCACCAGGACAATACATGTTTCCTAGAGAATATAGGATTCACTGAAAAAATTCTATGTGGGTTTGTGAAAGATTGAAGCAGCTTTTGATGTTAAATTTCACTACTGTTGAAGTTCAGTTTCTAGTTTTGGATGTCTCTACTAATACTTATTATGTACATATTTTGACTTCCCTTTACTTAAATTAGTTTCAATTAGCTATTGCAATCAAAAAGTTTAAGATCCTTAAATAAGAGTATCATTGCTTTAGGCCTTAACTATTCAGTAAGCTTCATAAAGAATGGAAAGAATTGCTGATTGCCATCTGGAATGCAGATGGCGCTCTGTGTGTGTGTGTGTGTGTGTGTGTGTGTGTGTGGTCTATACTTTGCCCTTTAGTTCACAGAGCCACCAACATCTACCTAGAGTTCCTTGGTCTCCCAACTGAAATAAAATGTAAACTCTATACTTATAAAGTCCATTATGGCCAGGTGTTTATTACATGTACAGTCAACTAAGACCAAAGAGTACAAAAATTGTTCTCAAGGTGTCTAATTTTATAGGGGCTATCAGGGAAGAACAGTTTCAAAGATAAATATTTTAACTATAGGCCCAGAGTGGCTGTATTTCTGGCAACAGAAATCCCCATGCTCTCTAGCTATTGTGTATATCCTTATAATAAACTTCCAGAGAATCAGGGCTTTGAATTTGCTGTATTTTTCTGCCTAGAATACTTTGCAAATAGACCATAACATCATAGACTTATTTTTCCCACTTAGGTTCAGCCCAAAATATTATATTCTTCTCTAATCAACGAATGCAAGGGTGCCTGACTCCTATCACCTCAATTCACTTTATATTCCATTTTGGCATCACAAACACTTCCCAACACTCAGCATTATTCACTGATTTGTTCATTTGTTGTAATACACGTTAATTGCCTTGCTCCCTCACTAGTTTATAAGTTTTTGCAAGCAGAAATTTCCTTTTTTGCTCACTATTGAAATCACAGCACCGAAAACAGCCTATTCCACATAGAAAGACTTAAATACACATTTTCATTGATTGAATGTACCCAGATATTGCAAAGTGTTTCCCACCGACACTATTCCCAGATCATATAAAGTAGAATTTTGTAAAAGGTGAATAAAAAACTCATAACTCAAGCCACAGCTCAATTTAATAAATTACAGATATTGAATAGTCCTAGAGTAAACTCTGTTCAACTTTTTTTTTTAAACCTTAAGTCCCCATCCTTACTTTTTAACTGAATTCTATTTGGTGAAATACTTATCCTTAAGAATTAGTGTTCATTGGAACATACTTTGTTCATTGCTAATGCAAGGTCACCTTGGTATGCCCATTTCTTGAAACGTGGAAGAGATTAATTAATACAGAGGAAAGATAGGTGAGCTCTTTTCTTCACCTAAGATGTCATGTGGTAAAGTTTTTAACTGAATTTAATCCCCCTCATGCTTTGCTGAAACAATATATTCTGGGCTGCATACTTGGTCTCAAGAGTGGAATTTAGTAGGATTATTGGTGCAGCAAAATCCAGTCAATGTGTGAAATTCATCAATCCCAAATCTCTCTGAATTATCATGTTGCCAAATTCACTGTGCACATTCGTGGTACCTCTGCAAGACCTCACTTCTCAAAACTGTATGTATTATTAACCATTCATTTCCTTTTAATGTATTTATTTGAAAGGACATACTGAATGCATGAACAGCCTAAACAAGAATGGCTAAGTAGTTACATCAATTCATTTGTAACAGTTTTACTGCTTGTACTCAAAAAATGCAGTATTCAGAGGAGAAGCCTTTTTTGTCATAGTGAATAGAAGGACATGCTCACAGAAGAAAACACTGAAAACTTAATTTGTGTATATTATAATAGCTATATCTGGCAAAGCACTTTATATGTGTTATTTTATGTCTTATGTCAGTAAGACATAAAATATTTCTGTGTCATAACATGGGCATTTTTTAAAGTTTTATTTTTATTTATTCTGAGAGAGAAAGAGAGAGAGAGAGCAAGCACATGTGCGTGCAAGTGGGCGAGGGGCAGAGAGAGAAAGAGAGAGAGAGAATTCCAAACAGGCTTTACACGGACAGTGCAGAGCCCAACGTGAGTCACAAACTCACGAACTGTGAGATCATGACCTAAGCCAAAATCAGGAGTCAGACGCTTAACCAACTAAGCCACCCAGGTGCCCCTTGGTATGGGCATTTTTATGATTTCCAGTTTATAAATAAAGAAACTGATGCTCAAAGAAGTTAAATAGCCACTAGATAGAGCTCACTTTGCTATAACATGCTGTGGGCAAGTCGCAAGCATGGTTTTTCATATTCTAAAGCCTGCACCCCTGTGTTCCACGGCTGGTTATCATTTTAAGAATAGCTTTCCACTAGTCAAAACAAGTCTGGCTTCTTACTGAAGGAACCAAAATCTGTCCCCATGCACATGAGTTTAGCATACGGACAGGAAAGAAATCTGCTTGTAAAAAGTCAAGAAGCAATTGACTGAAGGCACAGAAGTTTATGAATAAAGGCAAACCTTGTAAAGATATGAAGGGAGAAAAGAAGAGGGAAAAAAAAGACAACCTCAAAGAATCAAAGCATCGGGATCACTACTGAAGGGTAGCAGAACGTGTCACCCTAAAATATCCTACTTCGGCATAAGGATTATTTTGAGCTAGCAGCGCTTAAAAACAGCAGGTGCAAGGACATTCTGACCTCCCCTGTACTTCCTGAAAGCAGAAGATAAAACTCCCATGATGTCCTCCCTATACCAGGAGGAAAGAAACATCTGGAATATCACACAGACAGAGAGGTAAGGCGAGGAGAATTCTGCACAAACAGACTTAGTTAAAAAATAACTCTTATCATTTAGCCGCCTAATATACTTTAGTTACTTTTCCACAATTGTCCCTCTTTTTCAAAATCATATAAGCACATCTAAATTTTGCTTCCTGTTGGATCTTCATTTCTTTATGAAAGCTCCATGTCTTGTAAAGCACATACTAAATAAATGAGTATGGTTTTCAGTTGCTAGCATGTCATATGTCAATTTCATCCTCAGACCCAGACTAAATCTCTGAGAGAGTAGAGGAAGTTTTGTCTCTCCTACACTACCTATTTCTAATTCAGTCAATAAATTTAAAACTTGATACTTTCCCAAAACTCTCGTTGAGATGACCATAACGTGTTTGAAGAGTAACCTCAAAAAAATTACGATATTAATCTGACAACAAATATATCACTTGAAGAAATAATTTCTGCTTAAAGCACCAAATGCCAGACATGAAGACTAAATAAATTAATAGATAATGCTATCGGGTGCCCGGGTGGCTCAGCCGGTTAAGCTGTCAAGTGTCTGACTCTTGGTTTTGGCTCAGGTCATGATCTCACATTTGGTGCCATCGAGCCCCACGTCGGGCTGTTTGCTGACAGTGTGGAGCCTTCTTGGGATTCTCTCTCTCCCCCCCACTCTCTCTCTCCCTGTCTCTCTGAAAACAAAGACACATTTAAAAAAAAGAAAAGAAATAGCAGAAGGGTGGTCCTTTGCTTTCCATTCAAGACTCTCTTTCTTCTGCTACGTGTTCAGCATTTCACTCAAATGATTAAAGAGCTGTCTTTAAAAACTCCTACCGTGGGGCGCCTGGGCGGCTCAGTTGGTTGGGCGTCCACTTCAGCTCAGGTCATGATCTCACAGCTCGTGAGTTCAAGCCCCGCATCAGGCTCTGTGCTGACAGCTGAGAACCTGGAGCCTGCCTGGGATTCTGTGTCTCCCTCTCTCTCTGCTCCTCCTGTGCTCGTGCTCTGTCTCTCTCTGTCTCAAAGATAAAATAAAAACATTAAAAAAAAATTTAAAAACTCCTGACATTACTCTGGGTTGAATTTAATTCATAAATACCCCCAAGCCCCAGAGAGAACTTTTGAGGATAAACTTACATATTTGACATTTACGGCTGACCCCGGTTTTAAAAGCAAATTTTCTGGAGATAACAAAATAAAAACAAATATCCGTATTATTAAAAGAAACTTACTTAGATCATTAGAATATTAACATGGGTAAAAGAAAATAGAATAATCTTTCCTCAATAACATTTTTACTGTTTCATCTTTTGCCTACAAACTGGGAAAATATTGTATTCTTCCTTCGTCTTAGGATCTGGTGCTGAGAAGAGCAGAAATGTCGTCTTAACCATCTTCTGTAGAATGCAGGAACAAGAATGCTTGTTCTGCATATTAAGTGATTAATGAACCCCAGATTCATTTTGACTGATTTTCTATCGAGCTTTTGGCTGGGATAGTTTATAAGTGCTAAAGTTGCCTACAATGTTTTATATAGGAATTAAATCATCCCAGGAGTTTGCAGAAGGCTTGTGTAACATTTCAAACAGTATTGAAAATTAAAAATATCCAAATAATATGTATGCTGATCAAGTCACAATCATTTGGGGGGAAAATGCACATACGGACTACATTAAACTAATAGCAATCCATTTTGGTTCAATGAAGGAACAGCAATAAAAGATATTCATGACACACATCATGAAGCATTTAGAAAGGTGTGTCAACACAGAAGAAAAGTTATGAATTCTTTATAGAAAAATATCACCAGCTGCAAATATGTCTGCTGTGGACAGCAGCCATTCTCACACTTAGATGCTTCTGAAACACACAGGATTAGGAACGTACCCTTGGTCTGGGGTGGCCTTGAAGTCAAAAGGGGTATAAAATTATTGATGTCTTCCATCTTATATATATATACTATATAGTGAAAAATGAAATACATATATAGTGAATAATGAAAAAGTAATATAGAATTGCTTCATATTTAAAAATGCACAATAAAGAATAAATGAAAGAAAAGAAAAGAATTGTTCCTTACTGCTACTTTAGAAAAACCCACTGCAAATGCTTTAATAGATTTGATGTCGAACTTTTTTCTCTATCATATATATTCGAAATTGGACTCAAAAAACACCTGCATATAAAGATATACATAACTTTGTTTTCTGGTTTTGTGAACGTTATTTTTGTAAAATATTCTTCGAAACCTAATGTTCCTGGTTTCCCATAATTGTCATATTTTGGTCGGAACAAAATATATTCCCCATTCCACTACTAATTGAACTCTGAATTTGGAATGAGTTTCAACTTAAATAATAACAGGTCCTTTTTGTACTTAAAGTTAGAGTACTGATTTTTTTTTTTAACGTTTATTTATTTTTGAGACAGAGAGAGACAGAGCATGAACGGGGGAGGGGCAGAGAGAGAGGGAGACACAGAATCGGAAACAGGCTCCAGGCTCTGAGCTGTCAGCACAGAGCCCGACGCGGGGCTCGAACTCACGGACCGCGAGATCATGACCTGAGCCGAAGTCGGCCGCCCAACCGACTGAGCCACCCAGGCGCCCCAGAGTACTGATTTTTGTAATGGAAGAGTTACAAGCTCTGATTGAGATTGATTTTGTTCTTATTCTAATTTTATCATTTCAGTGTCCACTTGCCTGAGTCATATTTCTACACCACAGTATCCTCATAGGAAGCACATAGATAATGATAATGCATTAAGTAAGGGGCTCGACTCTAATATGGTAAAAGTAAACCTGGGAATCTCAATGCTTTGTTTAGTTCATTTTACACAAAATCTGACTCATTTCTTCTTTGTTGGACAGCTCTCTAAGGTAGCTCTCCTCTTACTGATGCAGTCAGGTATCCTTCTTCCTCCTTCTTGTGACTGTGCTATCTTATGGTCCTTTGCTTTCAGCCTCCATGGTTGGAGGAGAGAGCGCATAAAAGATTCGATGTTTCATGGCCAGGTTACGAAGTGACATGCATCATGTTCTTGTGACTTTCCACTGGCTGAAACTCAACCACCCTGTTTCCACCTAATTGCAGAGGAGGCTTAGAAATGCAGATTTCCTGTATGTTCAGAAGGAAATGGAAGTGTTTCAAGGATACCTGCCAGGGTCATTGGAAAGGATTAATGAGATAATATATGGCATGCTGCCAAATAAATGACATTTCCAAAGTGAGAAGCACAGCTTAGCTCTTAATGCCTAACGCAGGGAAATGATTGTTAACACACACAGTCTAAAGTAGGGAGGGGAGTCTGGGTGGCTCAGTCAGGTAAGCATCTGACTTCAGCTCAGGTCATTATCTCATGGTTCATGGGTTCAAGCCCTGCATTGGGCTCTGTGCTGACAGCTCAGAACCTGGAGCCTGCTTTAGATTCTGTGTCTCCCTCTCTCTCTGCCCTTGCTCATGCTATGTCTCTTTCTGTCTTTCAAAAATAAAGAAATGTTAAAAAAATTAAATAAATAATAATAATGACTAAGAAAGCCCTGGAATTGGGTCCTTGGTGGTTGGAGAACCTAAAAGTTGAGGCATGTGATAATATTACTGGGGCATGTGACAAAACATTTGCATTGGAAGCTGGTGACAGACTTGGAAGGCCTTAGATTTTAACTTATTACTGAATCTCTAAAATGTTTTTTCTCAGGATGCCTGGGTGGCTCAGTCGGTTAAGTGTCTGACTTCAGCTCGGGTCATGATCTAACAGTTTGTGAGTTTGAGCCCCACATGGGGTTCTCTGATGTCAGCACAGAGCCTGCTTTGGATCCTCTGTCCCTTCTCTCTCTGCCTCTCCCCCATTTGCTCTCTCTGTCTCTCTCTCAAAATAAACAAATAAATAAACTTTAAAAAACACAAAGAAATTTAAAAAAATATATATTTTCTCAGTGGTTAGGGCACCAGAATTATCCTATTTTCCTCCACTTTGTAAATGGCATTTTAATTGTTAGAAACTATTCTATTACAGAAGATATTTCCAAATTTTAAGATTAAATATTGCTAGATAAACACTATTTTTCCCATTATATTAAAAAAAGTTTTTAATGTTTATTTGTTTTTGAGAGACCAAGAGAGATAAAGCGTGAGCAGGTAAGGGGCAGAGAGAGAGGGAGACACAGAACCTGAAGCAGGCTCCAGGCCCTGAGCTGTCAGCCCAGAGCCCGATGCTGAGCTCAGACTCACAAGCCGTGAGATCATGAACTGAGCCAAAGTCAGCCACTTAACAGACTGAGCCACCGAGGCTTGCCCATTACATTCTTTTTTAATTAGGAATAGTTTCTTGGAACAAATTACCAAATGAAAAATTCCTATGTATAGTTAGATAACTATTCATTCATTTTTTTCTAGTATAGCATGCTGCTTTTTTAAATATATAGGCACTGAGAAAATAAGATATTAAACATAGTAAAACTTTTTTGTCAGTAGAATAAAGAAATACTTATTTAAATTGTTTAGCTATAATTATTGAGTATTGACTAAATGGGAATTACTATGCCAGCCAGTAAGTAGTACCCTCAAAATAATAATAATAATAATAATAATAATAATAATACTAAGGCACTGTCCTTGCATTTGGGGAAGCACAAGTTAAAGAGTTTTAAAATTAAATAAATTTGATTTTTAATGTGAACTTGATCTTGAGTAACGTATGTAATCTTTCTCATATTCTGTTTTCTCATCTTCCACTTAGAAATAATTTAATTGTTCTGGAATTGAATTAAATAACATTCACAGCAATATGAAGTTAGCAATAGTAGTTAGCAATAGTTAGCAATAGTAAAAATATAGCAATAGTAACATAGTAGCAATAGTAAAAAAATACTATTTGTAGATTATACGCCCCAAACTCACTAAATAGGAATTCTCTCATCACCACCATCATTGTCCTCATCATCAATATTGTTATTATTGCTATTGTTAGGAACCCACATGTTGACATGGATGAGACACAACATAAAAAATGGCACCGGGTAGCATATGGCTGGGTATCATGAAAGCAAGAGAAAGTACTAGGAGAATGTAGAGAACAGGCTGCTGGCAACAGCTGGTGTACTCAGAGATATGCTAAAACAGTAATATATGGAAAACTGAGAATAAGGACCCTGTACAGATGAATTCAGGTAGGGAAATAGAAATTGGAGGACGGTGACTGTTGGACATCACATCAGAGCAAAGATGGGTGGCATTTAGATATGTCTGATGGCATTCAGTGCCCTCCATCTACTGCATATTTTCAATTACAGAGCTATGGTCAGAGAGCTTGCTTCCCTCAAGGGTAAAACTTTGTGCGTCTAAAATACCCAAATACGTTTCTTTCTTTCGGTTTTAATTTAAAATAGACACCAAAAAAGCATTATGCAGAAAGGGGTAAATGACAATACATCCCATATCTCAATCACCGTATATTAAAAGGCCCTTTTAGAGACAATCTAGTTCCAAGGGGAGACAATATGTAACCTAAAAGAGTCTGGCCTGTTAACTGGCCAAAATTAGTTAATTTAACTGTGGCCAAATTATTTAATACATTGTGCGCGTAACACCTTCATGAGTTAAATAGGCAAAGTAAATTTGTGAAACTATTCATCCGTTGCTCGGCATTTGTTTTAAAAGGTTTTACCTTCCGTCTGTTTACTCATCTCATATACTGATGATGACACCAAATTCACAGTCATTGTCAAGATGGGCTATGAAAATACTCACTATATTATCTGCTGCATACTAGTCTCTTACTAAAACTTCAATGCCTGGAAAACAGATCAGGTTTTGATGGACTAGCTCTATTTTACCCCCGTCTCTAGGTGGGCCAGGCAAGTCACACTGATCAGACCCTCACCCTGGGGAACCCAGGTATGCAGAGTGAAGCCATTCTAACACAGATGTAACCACATCTCCTTAAGTCCCTCACCTTACTCCCCGACCACGAATCTCACATCAGATTTCCATGTAAACCAAAGATAATAACACTGGAAGAATAATTGAGAACTATAAAATGTTAGTCCGATGCCAGCTATTTAAAAAATTATACCAACGGCCAGGTCTTTGTAACCTCTGATAGTCTACGCTGTTCACATACTTTATATATGCCACATATTGGTACAGATGGAGTAGTGAGTAATATTCTTTCATCGTTCTAGGGCTGGGGTCATTAATGACCTAATCTCACTAAATCATCTGGATACTTGACAAAACAAGATGAGATAGCACTATCAGAATCCTGACCGTCACACAGGGAAAGGACAGAAGGCAAACTGTCATTTACCTTATTAAATCACCTTCAATATTGTACATCTACACCTAATAGCTTCGCTCTCCAACTGAATGTAGTCTCTTCTAAGTGGCACAATGGGCAATACTTTCTGAAGGTTTCTTTCGAGCTGTTTCCCCTGCGTCCTCATCTCTGTCAGATATTTTTTTTTTTTTTCTTTTCTAAAACTAGGCTAGGGTTATCTGACTGCATTTGACAGGCTGTAGTCAGGTGAAGAATTTCAAATGAATTTTCAGACAGGAGGTCAGCCGATGAAGTGCCTTGCTGGGAAAGCTGGGGACATAAACCTGCAGGGTATGAATGAAAGCAATCTTGTACCACTGAGCCAGCAGATGCCATCTAATCAATTACGATGACTTTTGGTATGACCTTTGTGTAAAGAAGTTTACATTTGTGTCATCATCATCTTTCAGTCCATGGTATGCAAGGAGCACACGGGATAACACAATTTAGTTAAAGACCCTGGAGAAAATAGAGTAAAATGGAGGTGAATGGGGGGCCGGATGAGGGGGGACAAGGGGATTCCGAGAATTGAATGTAATACATGCGAACTTTGGTGCCAAATCATAATGTTTTGAAAAACAAAAATATTTGCTTTATGTTTTGGATAAGGCGTTAATTATAGCTCTAGTGTATCAGTGGTGATTCATGACTGGAGAATTATAAGAAGGGAGTTCGGGAAAGAATTCAACGGTTAATTAAAGCCACTAATTAGCGTGTATAATATGAAATACAGTATTTAATTTAAAATCACTAACCGCTTCTAGATCTGCATTTGTTAGCCACTGCCAAAATAGTGCTATATAACCACCAAAACCCAGAAAACCTCAGTGACGTACAACAATACTTATTTTTGTTCCACATCAATTGGCCATTTGGGAAGATCAGGTTATCTAGGCTGCGGTTGCTGATTTGGCTGATTCTTTCATGCAACTATAGCCAATCAGGGGGTCAGTGAGGGTGGGCTAGTCTAGGATTGCCTCAGCTGGTTTGGCTTTTCTCTGATGCTTTGGTATCTTGCCCTCCATCAGGCTGGCTAGGGGTTGTTATCAAGACAGTGGAACAGTTCTGAGAGAAAGAGAGTGGGAAAATATAAGTCCTCTGAAAGCCTAGACGCTGGAACATTGTTATTTCCACTGTATTTTGTGTTTAAAGGCAGATCACAAGATCAGTTCTGATTCAAAGAGTGGGAAAAATATAGTCTACCTCTTCATGGGAGGAGCTGAAAGGCTACACTGCAAAGGATGTGAATATAGATCAGGGAGTGGAAGATTGCAGCCATTATTATCAAAAGAAAAAGAAAAAGGCGCTGTCTTTACTGAAGGATGTGTATTAAGAAAAGTCTTTATCTAGCACATTCCTTTCATTATTTTCAGTAAAAATCTTCTGGCCTATTCCAATATTCAGAGTATCATATATGATGCTATGTGGGATAGACTATGGATAGCTACAATGAAGGGGTTCATAATTCAACAGGGAATCTGGATTTGTATATAAATATAAACACAAAGAAGAAGAGAATGCATGTTATTAAAAGATAGAACTGACCGTTGAGGAAGCCAAAAAAGCTTTAGTGGAGGAAATTACACTTGTGTGGAATATTGGCTATATTGAAAATGAAGAGAAAACATTCCAGTTGCAAATAATATCTGATTTAGCATGGTGAAAACAAAAAAGAAAATGGGATCATTAAGCCCCTTTATAGCAATGGAAACTAAAATATGCCCCTCCTCTCACCTTCCAATTTCAGAAAACAACGCTGGATAAGTAACACTTGTAAAGGTAAACACAAACAACAACAAACAGCTGTAGTTATAAATATTTCTAAGGATACTATCTGCATGCCCAAGGTAGCATTCATTTCCCCCATTAAAATGAGTCTTATAAAGCTAGACAGAAGGCTAAGACAGAAGAAATATGTTGGCATGACTTGAAAGCCCACAGAAAATATCCCATGCTTCCTCCCAAATGTCTGTGGTGATCAAATATATCAATCATTTCAGAGAATTTCCAATGGCAGGCAGGCGATTTAGGAAGCCTTAGGACCCCTGTTCAAGTAATGTTTTAGAGAATGTAAAGGAGGTGTTTCCATTCACAGAGTACAGAGGAGTTCCATAGTTGGACTAATTCCATTACAAAGCGGTTGATAGGGACAGACTTATTATTCACTGGTATTAGCTAGGTTCTGTATTCATCTCAAGTGACCATTCAACTGCCTTCTTCAAATTCTGGATATATTTGAAATTGCCTGTTTATAAGTAATCCTTATATGAATGAGTACTATCAAAAATATAAAGCCATCTTGGTTACTGTAGCTTTATAGCAAGTCTTGATAATTGGATAGTGCGAATCTTCCAGCTTTATTTTTATTTTTTTTTAAATTGTTGTGTCTATTCTAGTTCCTTTTCATTTTTTTACTGGGATTGCACTGAATTTATAGATCAAATAGGGGAGACTGACTTCTTAATTTTATTGTCTTTTAATCCAAAGACTCGGTATATTACTCCATTTATTTAGGTCTTTATTGACTTAACAGTGTTTAGTAATTTTCAATATACAGATGAAAATCCTGGAAATAGCTAAATGTTTCCTTTTTTTAGTTTTTTTTAAAGAATGGAGCATTTTAAATAAAAATTTTTAATGTTTATTTATTTTTGAGAGAGAGAGACAGCATGAGCAGGGGAGGGGCAGAGAGAGAGAGGGAGACACAGAATTCGAAGCAGATTCCAGGCTCTGTGCTCTCAGCACACAGCCCAACGCAGGACTTGAACCCATGAACTATGAGATCATGACCTGAGCCGAAGTTGGATGCTTAACCAACTGAGCTACCCAGGTGCCCCCCCCCCCGCTTTTTTAGTTTTATTCAGAATATCTTTTTTCAATTTTTCATTATTAGTATATAGAAAAAAGACTTGTACTTTTATTTTGTCCATCTTTATTGAAATTTGGTTTACAAATGGAAATCATATATATTTAAGGTGTGCAACATGATGTTTTCATATACATATATTGTGAAATAATTACAGTTAAGCTAATTAATGTGTCCATCACTAGTTACCTCTGCGTGTACGTGTGTGTGTTTGTGGTGAGAACACTTAAGACCTCCTTTCTTAGCAAATTTCAAGTATATATTATTAATTATAGTCGACATGATGTACATTATTCATTTTTTAACTGAAAGTTTGTACCCGTTCACTAATACCTCATTTCCTCCATCACCGACCCCCCCCCCATGCCTAGTAACCACCATTCTGCTCTCTCTTGCTATGAGTTTGACATTTTTACATTTCACACTTAAGTGACATTATAGAATATTGGTCTTTTTGCGTCTGCCTTATTTCACTTAGCTTACGTCCTCCAAGTTCACCAATGTTGACACAAATGGCAGAATTTCCTTTTTTAAAGACTAAATAATATTCTATCCTACAGATACACTACATTTTCTTTATGCATTCATCTGCTGACAGACACATAAGCTTTTTCCCCATATCTTGACTATTGTGAATGATGCTGCAATGACCATAGAAGTGCAAATACCTCTTCAGGGTATTGATTTTATTTCCTTTGGAAATGTACCCAGAAGTGGAATTGCTGGGTCATGTGGTAGTTCTGTTTTTGATATTTTGAGGAACCTCAATAATGTCCTACACATTGCCCATACAATTTAAATTCCTACTAACAGTATAGAAGAGTTCCCTTTTCTTCATACTCTTCTCAAAACTTATAATCTTTTGAATTTTTGATAATAGCCATCCTAATAAGTGTGTAGTACAATATCATTGTGTTTTCACTTGTAGTTCCCTGATGATTAGTGATGTTGAGCACCATATTTTTATATACTTGGAATGTAAATGTCTTCTTGGGAAAAAATGTCCATTAAGATTCTTTGCCCATTTTTAATATTAGATTATCTGACATTTATTTTTTTGCTCTTGAATTGTAGAAGTTATATATTTTGAAAACAAATCCCATATTAGGTATATGGTTTGCAAATATTTCCTCCATTCTGTTGTTTGACTTTTCGTTTAGTTATATACTTTATTGTGCAGAAACTTGGTAGTTTAATGTCGTCCCATTTATTTTTGGTTTTGTCGCCAGTACCAATGCCAAGAAGTTTTTCCCTTACATTTGCTTCTAGGATGTTTAGGGTTTCAAGTCTTACATTTAAGCTTTTAATCCATTTTGAGTTGATTTTTCTGTATGATGTAAGACAAGAGTCCAATCTCATTCCTTTGCATGTGGATATCCAGTTTTCCCAACACCATTTATTGAGATCATAACTTCTCCATGTGTATTCCTAGGTCCTTTGTTGAAAATTACTTGATTGTGTATATATGTGTGTGTGTGGTTTATTTCTGAGCTCTATACCCTGCTCCATGGGTCTGTGTGCCTGTTTTTATGCCAGTACCATGTAGTTTTGATTACCATAGCTTTGTAACATAATTTGAAATCAGGAAGTATGAGCCTCCATCCTTGTTCTTCTTGCTCCAGATTGCATTAGCTATTCAAAGTCTTTTGTGGTTCCATATGCATTCTAGGATTTTTTTCTATTTTTGTGAAAAATGCCAATGGAATTTTCATAGGGATTATTGACTTTTACTCTCCAAACTTGCTAAACTTAACAGTTGTAGGAATTTTTTTTGATATTTCCAAATGTAAAGTATATTATATGGGAATAGAGACAATTTTATGTGCTTTTTTTCCCAGTATTTATTCCATTTAATTACTTTTCCTGCTATCTTGCCCTGGTTGTGTTAGACCTGAAATTAAAATCCAGTATTAAATTCTACTTTGATAATTTATGTATTAGCTCCTCGAACTGCCATAAAAAATGAATTGACCTACTGGGTGGCTTAAAACAATAGAAGCTGTCTTATAGTTCTAGAGGTTAGAAATCTAAAGTCAATGTGTTGGCAAAGCCATCCTTCCTCTGTAAGTTACAGGGAAGTAGCTTCCTTTGCCTCTTCTGGTTTCTGATGTCTGTTGGCAATCCTTAGAATCTTTTGGCTATGGGTGAGTGACACCAATCTCTGTCTCCTTGAGTTCTGTCATTTTCCTATTTATACATTAAAGAAATCTTCTCAGGTACACATACATTAAAGATGCTCTGACTTGGAGGGGAAAAAAATCTTTTTCTTGTTGTGTAATGTGTCTTTTTAATCCCTGGTGATAATCCTTGTAATGAAATCTACAGTACCTCATATTTTTACTCCAGCTCTAGTTTGGTTAGGGTTTGCATAGTTATACCTGCCACCATTCTTTATTCATTTCTTGGTCTTCAAATGTAAAGTAGGTTTCTTGTAGACAACACATAATCATATCTTATACTTTTATGGTGTTTACAAATTATTTATATAATTATTGACCTCATTGGATTAAAATGTACCAACTTGCTAGATGTTTTCTATTTTCCATGAGTTTTGGGTAATTTTTCCTGCTGCTTCTTTGGTTACTTGAGCATTTTTTATGATTCTATTTTGTTTCTTCTACTATCTTAGTTATACTTTGTTTTTACTTTTATAGTTGTGCCCTAATATTTACAATGTTTATATTTACATTCAAATAATACTATGTTATTTCATGTGTAATATTAGAAACATAAAAGACCCAGTTCCTCTCTTCTATCCATTGGACTACTATTGTCATTCATTTTATTTTCTATATGCTATGAACAGACAATGTACCATTAACATTTTTGCTTTAGATTATCGGTTACCTTTTAGAACAATTCAATGTAGAATAAAAACCATGGTAGAAAGAATTCTAAAATGACCTCTAATAATTTCCTGGTGTCTACATCCTGTATAATCCACACCAGTTGAGTTGGAAAAGACCATGCAAATGAAGAGATATCACTCCCATGGTTGTGTTATGTGGCAGAAAAGATTTTGCAGTTATAATCAGGTTCCTTAATCATCTTATTGTGAGTTGATCAGAAAGGAGATCATTTTGGACGTACCTATCCTAATCTGGCTATGGCACCACAGGCAAGCAAAGTTTCAGAGACATCCTCCTAACCAGCCTGGGAGAAGCAGACAGCTATGTTGTGAACCACATATGGACGGATTGGTCTCTAATAGCTGACAGCAGACCCTAGCCAACAACCAGCAAGAAAACAGAGACTTAACTGTAATAACTGGAGAAACTGGAAGAGGATCCTGAGCCTCAGATGAGATCTCAGATCTCAGTCCTGTCCTTGTACGATCCTGAGCAGAGAACTCAGTCATGCTGTGCTCAGTCTTCTGACCTGCAAAACCGTGAGGTCATAAAATGGCGACATTTTAAACGACTAGATCTGTGATCATTTGTAATGCATCAATAGAAAGCTAAGATGAAAATAATTTTACCTTCATTTATTCCATTACCTTTTCTCTTCATTTCTTTATATAGATTCAAGCTTCTGAATAGTATTATATTCCTTTTGCCTAAAGACTTTCTTTTTAATATGTAACATTTTTTTTCTTTTTTGGAAGAGAAGAGACTGATGTGTTAAAGGGTTTTTTTTGTTTTTTTTTTTTAGTTTATTTACTTATTTTGAGAGAGAGAGAATGCCAGTGAGGGAGGGTCAGAGAGAGGGGAGAGAGAGAATCCCAAGCAGGCTCTGTATTGTCAGCACAGAGCCTGATGTGGGGCTTGAAATCACAAACCATGAGATCATGACCTGAGCCAAAGTCAAGAATCAGATGCTTAACCTACTGAGCCACCAAGGTGCCCCTCAAGTTTTTTTTTTAATTTAAATTTAAATTTTGTGTGAGTGTGGTGCATGTGTGTGTGTGCGTGTGCATGTTTATAGGTGTGTTCTATTTCTGACCCACCTTCAGCTTTAGGTTTTCCCTTTGAGCTAAACTTCAGAGCTAGATGATCTTTCTAGTTATCTTACTAGTTACTAATGGCTCAATGCTTTATAGCCTGGCAAGGGATTAGATGTGAAGTATGGGGGTGGGGGGCAGGCAGATAGAGTTATCCTGATTAAGTCTCAAGTCTTAGGTGGGCACCAAGTCACTGGTTTCAGACATGTGGTCTTAGTTCTCTCAACCCTCCCCACCTCAGACCTCAGGCTTGAGCTTGGCATGCATTCATGACTCTATCCCAGGAGCAGAGTTATTTATTTTTACTGCTCCCTTCTCCTAGTGCCTCCCTTCTCCAGTGTTTATAGCTTTCCTCCCACAGATTAAGGGAAGAGGGTCCTCGTGGAATTTTAAATCCTGTCTACAGCGGCTGTTTCTCCCTTTCTCAAGGTCTCCACCATCAGGGAGATTTTCTCAGGACCCTCTGTCAAGAACAAATACTTGGCCAACCTCCCCACAGTTACCACAGTTACCAACTACCCTAACTGACTCTTCTTACCAGTGTCTAGATGTGTTTTGCCGGGTAAGCCAAGGTTCATGCCTTGTCTCTTTCTGCAGGCTCTGTACTCTCCATAGATCTGGGGTCAGTTGGTTGCCTTGCAACTTCAGCTTTTTGAGAGGTCAGGAAAAGCTGTGAAGTTGTTTTTTGTTCAACTATTTTATCGTAAGTTTGGGAGTAACACTCCTAATTCCCTGATTAATTAATTAATTCATTCATTCATTCATGTAATTAAAATGACCCATGGTATCAGAATATAAGAATCAATTTAAAGAGAAAGGTAAAGAGTAAGGTAGCAAATATTTTCAATCTTACTTGAAAAGAAATTATTCAAATTTTATTCTGGCAGGAGATCCTGGCATGAGAAAATATTTAGTCACGTTGTGATACCTTGGCCATTTGGAAATCTTGCTCAGAGTACTGTCTTGTCATATAATCATATAATAGTTCACATGAAATGCCGTTGTGAACATTGGGGCTTACCCACCTTTACGGAAAGGAATGTATATTGGTCACGTTTTATCTTGATGAACATGGGAGCTGTTTTGGGGTGGGGAGAATGTCCTCAACCTGCATATCTGTTCACACATGTTGTATGTGGTCCACTTGCTTCTGACATCAGATCCTTTATCTCCCGTTCAATATTCACCTCATGCAGCACCTCTGCAAAACACAGTCAAACCGCATAGCTGGAGTTAATAAACTGAAGGAAGACGCCCATTACCAGGTAGAGACATTTCTGTTGTTTCCGGCTTTCAGGATTTCATTATCTCTGCATCAGCACCAGTAGCTGCACAGCTGAAAAGCCATCAAAGTAAAGCAGCTTGAAATGATAAATGAAAGGAACGTAACAACTACAGCACGGAGTGTTTGAGTCTCTGCATTATTATTTTTTTGTGCAAGGACATATTTGTTCGTGTGTACACTTTCTTTGTTGGAAATCCTCTTCCACCATTCAAACAGTTCATCTGCACGTGGTGGTGGGAGTATATCTCATCATTCTTTCTCCCCCCAAAAGATGTGTGGTATTCTCTGTGAATAGGACTATCCACAGTTTCAACTGCCCAAACAGATATTTTGAGACAGAGTAAAAAAGAAGAAACGGTGCTATAATAATATTGAGGGAGAAAAAGAGGGAGAGAGGTCGAGCATGAGCAGGTGTGTGTGTTGCTTGTTTGTGGACCAACTTAGTATTAAAAAGTTGTAGAAAGTTTGTCTTGTTCTATAGTCCTTTGAATTCACCCCAAAAATCCCTAAGCATTCCATCACACCAGATTTTATACCTGAATAGTTCTCATAAGTAATTGTGTATATCACCCCCATTAATGCCTTAATTCCCTGTTTTAACGAGTGTAATTCCATATCTATTATATAATTACTCACCTGCCAAAACTGTCCAAAACTATGCCTCTCTTCGAGCTCACTCTATTCATCTGGCAAAATTCATATTGCAGTGAAATCTACTTATCTACCTCCAAGCTGACTGTTCTTGAGCATGGCTGTGTACGCAGTATGACTAGTTTCACTAAATTCTCAACCATAAATTCAAGTGGACCTTCCATGCTAGCCAATAATCTGCTTGTGTTTTCCTGACCCATGCTTTCTTCTCCTCTCCTAGATGACTGGATCCTATATTTTACTCTTTCCTCAAAATTCAAAACCTCTTCTCCCATCATCTTTCTCAGTTTACTTCCTACCTCCCTGCAAAGATTTTTTTTTTTTTTGGTGAAAAAAAAGTGATTTTATTAAAACACAGGGACAGGACCCTTGGGCAGAAGGAGCTGCCTCTGAGTTGTGAAGAGTGACTGATTATATACTTGGGAGTTGGGGGAGGTAAAGGCTAGGGGAAGCTTCCAAAGTGATTTTCATATGCTAAAGAAGACTCACAGGATATAGGAGGTCTAGCTATTGTCAAGCTAAGGTTGTTGTTGTTGTTGTTGTTGTTGTTGTTTGTTTTTTTGTTTTTTTCCCTCCAGCAAAGCATTCACATTAAGACAGTAGGGAGTTTCTGGAGAAATGTTTGTACTCCTGCCTGCCTCAAGTACTTGTCATTGGGCTGTAAGTTATAAGAAAATTTAATTTTTTTACTGTTTATTTTTTACTGTTTACTGTTTATTTTTTACTGTTATTTATCCAAGTAGGTTAACATATAGTGTAATAATGGTTTCAGGAGTAGAATTTAGTGATTCATCACTTACATGTAACACCCAGTGCTCATCCCAACAAGGTGCCCTCCTTAATGCCCTTTACCCATGTAGCCCATCCCCCCACCCAATACCCTTCCAACAACCCTCAGTTTGCTCTCTATATTTAAGAATCTCTTATGGTTTGCTTCCCTCTCTCTTTATCTTATTTTTCATTCTCTTCTCCTAAGACCATCTGTTTTGTTTCTTAAAGTCCACATATGAGTGAAATCATATATTTATCTTTCTCTGACTGACTTATTTTGCTTAGCATAACACATTCTAGTTCTATCCACATTATTGCAAATGCAACTTTTAGAGACAGAGAGAGAGACAGACTGTGAGTAGGGAAGGGGCAGAGAGAGAGGGAGAGTGAGAATCCCAAGGAGGCTGTCATGAGATCATGATCCAAACCAAAATCAAGAGTTGGATGTTTAACCAACTGAGCCCCCCAGGCCCTCCAGGAAACTTAATTTTATTTCTGTTTCCTGTATCATTCACCTATGAAAAATTTTTACCCTGAAATCTTTAAGGTTGCTGAAGGTGAAAATTCTTTTCTTCTGTAACTTCTTCCTGCTGAATAGAGGCATAGAGATGTCCCTACCTATGGGTTGGAATTCACCGAAATCAACAGGTATTGCAGACATGTCTGAATGCAAGTACCTGGCTTGGCTTCTAGCCTTGAAAGGCTAGTAAGCATTCAGCCTAGATATTCCTTATAAAAAGTTCTAGCAAAGTTAATGTCTGCATCCACTATCTACCACTGTCTACATGAGTGATGAGCATTGTAGGGGAGGAAAAAATTCTCCCTCACTTTCTTAGTGTCCCTGGCTGGGTCTAAAAAATTAAACTGATCGAGACAGATAAACAGAAAAAAAGTAAATCACATTTATTTAATATACATTCCATATGACATGGAAGCTTTCTCAAGGAAATGAAGGCTCAAAAATAGATAGATAGACATATATACTTCTTTGCTAAGCTTGATGAAGAGTGAACAGTTGTGGAGGAATATGATAAGTTTAGGAGTATGAGGTAATTGCTATAAACTGGGGGAAACTTAGCAAGACCTTTTGTTAGGATCCTTCTCGATGTCCAATTGTCTTCAGAGATAAAGATGTTCCTTTCCTCTGGGTTTAGAAAGGGAACCACCCAGATGAGCGTTTCATGGCCTGTTTCAGGGAAGACAAAGTGGGGAGGTCAGAGTGACCTTCTTGCATCTGCTTGAAATTTTCAATACGCCAAGATGCCATATTTGGGGGTAGGATGTCCTGAATCCTATTGTTGTCTTCCCTCCTAATATAGATGAGTAATTCCTGAATTTATGTAAAGCTAGCCCCTGCTCTTATACACTATATGCCATCCCCTCTTACCGTCAGAATTCTCTCTGCTTTTTTGTATCATCAGTGATTCCTTCTCTTCTGACTCATTCCATTACTATACGAACTGGCTACACCTTATTGCATATTTTAAAAAAAATATTCAAATTCGCTTCACCCATTACGCCTCCACTTCCAATGAAAGCATTTCCAAAAGAATTACCAATTCTCATTGATTGTATTTCCTTTCCTACCACTTCTGTAAATTCACTCCAGAAGGTATTTTGACCTATCATTGTATTGAAACTACTCTTATGGAGAGCATTAAAGACCTCTACATTGTAAAGTCAAATGATCAATATGCTGCCCTCATATTACACGACTTGTATGTAGCATTTCACACAACTGATCCCTTCTGCTCCTAGAAGCTCTTTCTTTACTTCTATTTCTGGATAATATACTCAGTTTCCTCCTAAGAATCATATCACTTCCTTTCATGTTTCTCCTCTTTTCTACAGTGTCAGAGTACTCAGGGAATCATTCTATCACCCTCCCATGGTCTCTATCAGTACTCAATCCCATGCATATAGTGTACATTTTCATAGTGATAAATATTTGCTGTGGGCTCTGTAATTAACATCTGCAGCCCGTATCTGTCTTCTCAACCCTCAACTCATTATGCGACAGCTTTCTAGACATGTCTACCTAATATAATATCCTAAAAGACATTGAAAACTTAGCATATTTGAGAATAAACTCCCAATCTTCCCCTCAAACCCTATTCCTTCCAGTTTTCCCCATTTCAATGAAGAGTCCCGTTGTGTTTCTAATTACTTAGACCAAAAACCTTGAAGTTATCCTTGACTCCTCTCCTTTTCTAATAATCTTCAACAGTTCATCAGGAAATGCAGTTGGCTTTAATCTCAAAATCCAAACTTCTCACCATTGCCACTGCAATTAGCCTGGTTTAAATCATCCTCATATTTAGCACTGCAACCAAAAAGGTCTTCCTTCTTCTACCTTATAAGATTTGGTAGAGATCTTTTAGCTTGAGTAGTTTCATTTCAGAGTGAGAATGTCTCTGACTATACTATGTTCTCGAAGATCAAATCTCCTGCACTTTGGTGCCCTGTGAGATTTGATTTATTTATAAATTAGGGACAGATGACACGTATCTATCCTATGCCTCAATAGGAACTTCATAATCAGAGGGTTTTACCTTCATCCAAAATTAACACTGATTTACAAAGTGCCTACTGTGAGTCAAGAATGATCCTAGGTGATGGAACTCTGATCACAAATATTACACAATCCTGCTCTCAAAAAATTCTGAGTCTAGTGCATGTTACAAACTACTAACCAGATAAATGCAATGGGCAACAGACAGTCCTTAGAAACCCACAGCATCCCTGCTTAATTCAGTATTGGAGGGGCAGGACATTTCATAATCTCTTTGATTCAGCCTTTCTTTTTTTTGATTTTCTAAGTGAGACAAAATATGATAAATGATTTTTAGCTTTTAGCCTGAATGGTCTATAATTTTATTTTTTTCTAAAAAGTATATCCAATGAGATTCTACTATCACTATTTTCTCCTTTTTTTAATTTTTATTTATTTTTAGAGAGAGAGAGAGAGGGGGTGAGTGGTATAAGGTCAGAGAGAGAGGGAGACACAGAATCCAAAGCAGATTTCAGGCTCTGAGCTGTCAGCACAGAGCCCAACGCAGGGCTCGAACCCACGAGCTATGAGATCATGACCTGAGCTGAAGTCAGATGTCCAACCTGCTGAGCCACCCAGGGGCCCCTTCTATCACTAATTTCAATGGCCACGAATAAAAACAATGTGCCCACTTCTCTAACCACATAAATGGAAGCATTCTACTAAAAACTCAAAGAGGAAAGTTCTGCCTATGAATAGGAAGGTAGAGCAAACTGTCTTTATTCAAGTAGAATAATTTAGTATTACACGAGAAAAGAGTTTTGGAACAGGAATCAAGAGTTGTGACTCACTGTTTCCCTTGGCAGGAATTATTTCAGTAGCTCTCTCTCTTTCACCCTCCTTCCAATAAAGGCATTCAGTTCAATCCACTAAAAGGAATGAGAAATAAATTATGTGTCAAGTACTGTGCTAGGACTCTTGAAGAGGCAAAGATGATTAGATATAGTCCTAGACTAAAGATTTTAGATTTTACACTGGGAAACATGAATACACACAAAGTTGGGTATAATACAAAGTAGTTTTCTGAGCACAAAATACAAAGAACCCCAGGGACCCAAGAAAGAAATGTTCTTGAGAAGACATGGGGAGGCTGTTTCCTAAACTTTCCAAGTCTCTTTTGCAGCTAGACTCCCTGACACCCAAATGGAGATTTCATCAGAACAGAACAACGTGTGAAGGAATAGCAGGTAGAGAATGCACCATCCTTGAAATAGTAGCACAGTAAAGAGGTGAGTGTTGTGTCCCTCAGTGTCTGTGCCCAAAAGAGGCTGTGGTGAGTTCTCACTTAATCCCCCACCTTGTGGTTAGTGTCCTCTTGATGAATGGCCTCCAACTGTGACTCTCTGTGCCTCTTAAAGATTATGTGAGCCTCCCAATACAGTTGATTCCATTGTTCTTTTGCTTAAGTGAACTAGTGAGAATTCTGTGTCCTGTAGCTCATATGTAAATCACAAGAATGAAGCAGCAGTATATGCTAGTGATTAAATGCATGGGCTTTGGATTTATAATTTGTGTTTGAACCCTTTCTTTTCCATTCATTCATTACATATATTTGGGTAACTTACCATGACCTCTCTAAGACTCAGTCTCCACTTTTCTACGTGGAATAATGGCAAATTCATAGGATTGATATATGTATTAAATGAGTTAATATAGCTGAAGGACTTAGTACCGTATGTAATCATCATCATATTGTTTCTCATTTCGAAAATTGAGGAAAAGAAAGCAAGGCTGAGTCAAAGAGATTGTGAAATGTCCTGTGCCTCCAATACTGAATTAAGCAGGGATGCTGTGCACTTTCTACTTATAGCATAAAAGCACTTTCTAGTGACCATTGCATTTATCCAGTAAGTAGTTTGTAACTATGGTAGCAGCTAGCAACTGCTCAATAGTTATTATTATATGAGTTGTAATCCCAACTAAGTTAATGTGTTCTTGCCTCCAAAACACAAACTCTTCACGTGATATTTTAGCCTTCTTCCTGTGTCCTTTGGAATTTACAATATGTTTTCAAGAAGTTCTCCTTACTGAGAAGAGATCATTTATTTTATACTCCTGCAATCAGGAAGCATTGCCTTCAAAAATAAAAGCATATAATAAATATTTTCATGTTTCAGTCTTTATTTTCCCTTCAAGGCTAGTATCATCCTTATTACAAAGTTCCTTACTGATAAAAAGAGTACTAATTTCAAATAAACTCAAATTGACAGGAAAAGGGGAAAAACACATAAGCACTATGTCTAAGACTCTGCCCTCTTGCCAGTTGAATTTAACAATACACTGCTGAGGAGGTGAGACATACCTGATCCCAGGCTGAGGCACTGAGATACGTTTCTTGCTATAGATACTGATTATCACTGGAAAATAGTGTAACAGAGACAATAAAAGATGCATGGTGCTTCAAAGAGATGCTTCTCATTCGGACACTCATTACGGTTTGATTTATGAACTTTCAAAGTAAAACTATAGTAGGCACTTTGCAGTGATTTAAAAAAAAAAAAGAATAAAAAAACACCAAGACAATTTCCATTTTGAATCCAGTGAATTTCACATTAATATTGTAGAACATGTTATCAAAAGTAAAACACACCAATTACATTGGGAAATTATTTAGCTTCTGTGACATTGTTTCCATTCATTTTGAATTTTTTTTTTTAAACTATATAACATCATCTGATCAGGACACAATTTATTAATGTCTGAATACTTCTCTCCATTGCCTTTTTTCTTTCCCTGTTCTGATCCCTTCCCCACAATCCCATCAAATTAGAGTTTTATTTACCCAGACAGAGACAGGGTAGAATAGATGAAGGAAGGGAGAACATACTTAGCTGGAGAAAATAGATTTATATACATAGTAAAGAGCTTGGAGTAAAGGAGATGGGAAATCTGAACAGAGGAAGAGAAGTTGAAATGCTTCATGAATATAGGAGATACCCTGGAACAATTTTATGCCATGAGAGAATTAAGGAAGAGAGGAAAGGATTTGAAGTGTGTTACTATATATCATTAATTGAAACTCTTTAAAAGTCTTCAAGCAACATCTAGACATAGTTACAGTTCAATAATATTTGGTTATTGAACTGTATTTATTTGTTAATTCTTGGGACTCTCCTTACAAACTATTCTTATTCACACTGGGAGATCATTTTTAAATGAGTTTGACTTTTTGTTTGGCAATTAAATCTGTGTGTTGGGAAATAACTAACTGAAAGTGATAGCCTTTATACCGCTTTTGGAACCTACCTGAGAAAATCCATACCTCTAATTCAAAGCATAACTAAAAAATCCTGGTGAAGCAATTCCAAAGGATTCCATGAATAAATATATTTATTAACATACTTATATAAATACCTTTATATAAATAAATGTTTCCTTGGTATAATACTTTAGGGCTTTGAGCAAGATTCTCCTGCTTACTTGCAGAGTTATTTAACACAATACTGTTTCCATGACCTCCCAAGGTAGAGGAGTATCCATTAGAGGAGATCTGTGAGAGGACACGACTGCTCGTTGACACTTGAGGTGGACCCAGGCAATTGGAGGTGCCTCATCCTCTCCCCTGCTCTTGGAAAATACATTCTTCCCACTGTTCCCAGTCAGAGCTATTTGAAAACTGCAGCTTTGAGGGATCAGTACATTGTTGAGACCATCTAGATGGTAGATGTGACAACCCCATTAACACCTCCATATAAAGTTTTAAGATTCTGGACAGAGAGCACAGAGATCTACTTGTCTCGTGGCCATCTCGCATAGGCTTAAATGTAAGTTCCCTTGCTTATTAGATCTGTCACCTGCCAGTCTGCTGTGGTCTGCCTCTTTCCTTGGTCTCTCTTTGCCTTCCACAGAGAAACGCCCAAGGTTGTAAACCAACACTTGGCTAACTTACGACACTATCATTTTAAGACACTAAAAGGAAAGCACTCAGAACTGCTCCTCTCTACTGAACCCAAGAGCTACGTGATAAGTGAGAGACCAGAAACATGAACAGATAGATGGCCCTTATTTTAACAAGACTTATAAAATGTTCTGCCTTTTCTAGATAATATTTATCAGGATATATGACTATGCTCTCTTCACTCCAACAATCACCCCCTCCCTGTCCCATGGGGAGAATGGGAATTTTAGAGAAAATATTCTCATTTCCTGGTCTATATTTAGGTGGAAAGCAGGGTCATTGACACAGAATCCTCACGTAGTCTGTGATTGGGAGATTTGATGGAGAGCCAGGTGTTCAGATACAAAGATGAGTAATCCACCAAAAAAGAATATTTCAATTACAATATAATTTATATATGTCTAACCTGAATTTCCTTATCATTATATCTATAATATATATGCTCATATACACATATATATCAATTATACCCCTAATTTAAATTAACTGAGTTAAATTGCAGTTGAGGTACTCCATTGATATTCATATCATTCATATTTATATTATTAGGATTACCTAATTTTTCAAATATTATTCCGTAGACAAGTTGAGTTTATTTGCCTTGGCTAAACTTTCATCTGCTGATATTCTTAAAGATCTCTGTTGTCTTGCACCAATGTGCAGACCTGTTTTATTATTAAATTTTCACATAACTCCAAGATAGAATGCATAGCAGCTTGAGTACTAATAGCTAAAGGAAAGCAGTACTTTACATATATTATTTTGTCTTTACAACAATACTTTAAAGAAGGAAAAATAGTATTGCTGTTTTTACAAATGAAAACACAAGCTTAGGAGCCCTAAGTAACTGGTATAACGACACATACCCACTGAATACAGAAACCAGGATTAAATGGCAAATAAACTTGACTCAAAGCCATGTAATATCAATGTGTATAGGCAAAAACTATTAAGTCATATTACTTGCAGGTTTCTATGTCTTATTTTCCCCTTTAGACTCCAAGGAGCTTGAGTTCAGAAAACATTTATACGTATTTCCTTTGCCATAGAAATGAATTATTTTTTAAAACACTTTATAGAGCACAATAACTACCTACTGGCTTGAGTGATAATATTTCTCAAAGGCTAGTTGCAAATAACCTGTGAATTAAAATGTGTATGTGGATGCATGTGTGTGTGTTTAATTTCTTTACCTTGTAATCTATTTTGCCTTATTTAATATCCACATTGTCTATTCATTTCATGCCTATTTGCATGGTCCCGGGTAATTTTTCTTTTAAAATGTTTCATGTTTTGTGATTTGTTTTCTTACTTCAACTTTAAGGTCTTTGAAAAAATATATAAGCTTGGTCATAGGAAATGAGCTTATGACACAAATTAGTAGCTTCCCATTTATTTTATGTACTACATGCAACTATACAAAAGAAAAATGAATACTTTTAGAATGAGAAAGAGACTTAACAATGAAGAAGACAAATCCTACTGTTTTTATACATGCAAATATGCTAATGGTTAGGATATTTTAGTTGCAAATCACAAAGAAGACCAATTTGAGTGCATTGTTTTGACCCATGCTACTAGAATGTTCCCATGCAGTGCATACTGCATGGTTATGCAGTATCGTTAAGATAAGGGAAAAATCAGGCCTCTGTGTATGTGTGTGTTTGTGTGTGTGTGTGTGTGTGTGTGCGTGTGTGTGTGTGTTTTGTATTATTGCATTGCTCTCACACCCTACAACCACATATTCCAAAATGTATCATTCTAGTGTCCACTAAAATCAAAATATTGATTTGTTGGAGGAAAAAAAATGAACTGCAATTCATTCCCAGGCCAAACTGCAACTGAGTCCTCAATTTCAGGAAACCCTGGTGAAGGCTCAGGAAACATGGAGAGCCTTTTCTTTTTTTTTTTTTAATTTTTTTTTAACGTTTATTTATTTTTGAGACAGAGAGAGACAGAGCATAAACGGGGGAGGGTCAGAGAGAGGGAGACACAGAATCTGAAACAGGCTCCAGGCTCTGAGCTGTCAGCACAGAGCCCAATGCGGGGCTGGAACTCAGGGACCTCGAGATCATTACCTGAGCGAAGTCTGCTGCTTAACAGACTGAGCCACCCAGGCGCCCCGTGGAGAGCCTTTTCTAAGTTCTGGGTGGAGACAGTGCTGAGAAAGTTACAAGAGAAAAACTTACAGCAACAGAAAGATGCTCATAAGCAAAGCCAAGGTCACTGACTTTTCCAAAAGAAAATCATTTTCCCCATTTCCCCTCTTTCCAATTGAGAAGAGTCTTCATATTCAAATGACATAAGCATTTTCATGAATTGTTCTTAAATCACCTGAAACAATACTGTCACAACAGACTCATGTGACCAATTGCCTAGACTGTAAACACTTTGAAAAGTCAAGCTCATCATCTGTACATCTTTATAATCTCATACAGCAGCTTTCAGTGTTTTGGACTTGGAGGCATCTAAATTTGCAGTTTACAGTTTTCTAAATAGTAAAGAAAGGGGGAAGATGGAGAAGGTGAAGAGAGTCCAAACGAAACACATTATTGAAGAAAATGGAATGAAACCTGATGTTGACCACAGATGGTGTGGCCAGTAAAGGAAGAAGTGCTTAAGGTCACACAAATTTAATACTAATACTAAATGTCCCCTTTCACTCTTACTCTGTATTTCTTTAATGATTCTCCCCAAGTGAAATAAGGGGGAAAATTTGTTGTTAGGCTGTTGTTTTAATAATTACAACCAAGGACAGTATAAAATAAAATAGTAAAATGTATTTCCGATCAATCACATATTCATTCAGTTTTTCTAAGCTCAACCACAGCCCCATATATGCATACATACATATGTCTGTGGTATTTTGCAGTCAAATACAAATGTTATATAGTTTTTTTTTTTACAAATAACACAGATTTTTGATGGTCTTCAGTAAAATGAAAAGAATCTCCTTTATAAAATAAATTTTTTTTAACTTTATTTTTTTTAATTTTTAAATTTACATCCAAGTTAGTTAGCATATAGAACAATAATGATTTCAGGAGTAGATTCCAGTGACTCATCCTCTATGTGTAGCATCCAGTGCTCACCTCAACAAGTGTCTTCCTTTATGCCCCTTACCCACGTAGCCCATCTTCCCACCCACACCCCTTCCAGCAACCCTCAGTTTGTTCTCTATATTTAACAGTCTCTTATGTTTTGTCCTCCTCCCTGTTTTTATGTTATTTTTACTTCCCTTCCCTTATGTTCATCTGTTTTGTATCTTAAAATTCCACGTATGAGTAAAGTTACATATTTGTCTTTCTCTGACTAATTTCACTTAACATAATACCTCCAGTGTCATCCACATTGTTGTAAATGGCAAGATTTCATTCTTTTTGATTGCTGAGTAGTATTCTTTTATATATATATATTCATATATATATATATTCTTTATATATATATTCTTTATATATATATATTCTTTACCATCTTTATCCACTCATCTGTCCATGGACATTTGGGCTCTTTCCATACTTTGGCTATTGTCAATAACGCTGCTGTAAATATTGGGATGCATGTGCCCCTTTGAAACAGCATGTTTGCATCCCTTGGATAAATACCTAGTAGTGTAACTGCTGGGTCCTAGTATGGTTCTATTTTTAACTTTCTGAGGAACCTCTATACTGTTTTCCAGAGTGGCTGCACCAGTTTACATTCCCATCAGCAGTGCAAAAAAGATCCTCTTTCTCCACATCCTTGCCAACATCTGCTGGTTCCTGAGTCGTTACTGTTAGCCATTCTGACAGGTGTGAGGTGGTATCTCATTGTGGTTTTGATTTTTATTGCCCTGTTGATGAGTGATGTTGGACATTTTTTCATGGGTCTATTAGACATCTGAATGTCCTTTGGAAAAGTGTCTATTCATGTCTCTTGCCTATTTATTCACTGGATTATTTGTTTTTGTTGTTGTTGTTGAGTTTTATAAGTTCTGTATAGATTTTGGATACTAACTCTTTATCTAATATGTCATTTGCAAATATCTTCTCCCATTCTGTCATTTGCCTTTATTTTGTTGATGGTTTCCTTCACTGTGCCAAAGCTTTTTTTATTTTGGTGAGGTTCAAATAGTTTATTTTTGACTTTATTTCCCTTTCCACCAGAGATGTGTTGAGTAGGAAGTTGCTGTGGCCAAGGTCAAAGAGGTTTTTGCCTGCTTTCTCCTCGAGGATTGTGATGGTTTCCTGTCTTTTGTTTAGGTCTGTCATCCATTTTGAGTTTGTTTTTGTGTCTGGTGTAAGAAAGTGGGCCAGGTTCATTTTTCCACATGTTGCTGTCCAGTTTTCCCAGCACAACTTGCTGAAGAGACTGTCTTTATTCCACTGGATATTCGTTCTTGCTTTGTCAAAGATTAGTGGCCATATGTTTGTGGGTTCATTTCTGGGTTCTCTATTCTGTTCTATTCATAAGTGTTTTTATGCCAGTACCATACTGTTTTGATGAGTACAGCTTTGTAATACATCTTGAGGTCCTGGATTGTGATGCCTCCAGCTTTGGTTTTCTTTTTCAGAATTGCTTTGGTTATGTTAGGTCTTTTCTGGTTCCATACAAATTTTAGGATTATTTGTTGTAGCTCTGTGAACAATGCTAGTGTTATTTTGATACGGATTGCATTGAATATGTAGATTGTTTTTGGGTTATATCGACATTTTAACAATATTTGTTCTTTCTACCCAGAGCACGGAATATCTTTCCATTTTTTTGTGTCTTCTTCAATTTCTTTCATAAGTTTTCTATAGTTTTCAGTGTATAGATTTTTTACCTCTTTGGTTATGTTTACTCCTAGGTATTTTATGGTTTTTGGTGCAATTGTAAATGAGACTGATTCCTTGATTTCTCTTTCTGTTGCTTCATTATTGGTGTATAGGAATGCAACCAATTTCTTTGCATTGATTTTATATCCTGTGACTTCTGAATTCATGTATCAGTTCTAGCAGTATTTTGGTGGACTCTTGGGGTTATCCATGTAGAGTATCATGTCATCTGTAAAGAGTGAAAGGTTGACTTCCTCCTTGCCAATTTGGATTCCATTTATTCCTTTGTGTTGTCTGATTGCTGAGGCTAGGACTTCCAATACTATGTTGAATAACAGTGGTGAGACTGGACATCCTGCCATGTTCCTCACCTTAGGGGGAAAGCTCTCAGTTTTCCCCATTGTGATGATATTAGCAGTGGGTTTTTCATATATGGATTTTATGATTTTGAGGAATGATCCCTCTATCCCTACTTTCTTGAGGGTTTTATCAAGAAAGGATGCTGTATTTGTCAAATGCTTTATCTGCATCTATTGAGAGGATCATGTCGTTATTGTCCTTTCTTTTATTGATGTGATCAATCACATTGATTGTTTTGTAGATATTGAACGAGCCCTGAATCCCAGGTATAATTCCCACTTGGTCCTGGTGAACAATTATTTTAATGTATTGTTGTATCTGGTTGGCTAGTATTTTGTTGAGGATTTTTGCATCCATGTTCATCAGGGAAATTGGTCTGTATTTCTTCTTTTTAGTGGAGTGTTTGGTTTTGGAATCAAGGTAATGCCGGCTTCATAGAATGAGATAGAAAGTTTTCCTTCCATGTCTATTTTTTGGAACAGTTTCAAAATAGGTGTTAACTCTTTAAATGTTTGACAGAATTCCCCTGAAATGCCATCCAGCCCTGGACTCTTGTTATTTTGGGAGATTTCTGATTACTAGTTTGATTTCTTTACTGGTTATGGGTCTGTTCAAATTTTCTATTTCTTCCTGTTTCAGTCTCTCTAGTTTATATGTTTCTAGGAATTTGCCCATTTCTTCCAGATTGCCCAATTTATTGGCGTATAATGGTTCATAATATTCTCTTATTATTGTTTGTATTTCTGCTGTGTTGGTTGTGATCTCTCCTCTTTCATTCTTGATGTTATTTGGTTCCTTTGCTTTTTCCTTTTGATCAAACTGGCTAGGGGGTTATCAATTTTGTTAATTCTTTCAAAGAACCAGCTACTGGTTTCATTGAACTGTTCTAATGTTTTTTTTCTTTTTTTTCTTTCTTTTTTTTTTTCTGATAGCACTGATTTCTGCTCTAATCTTTATTAATTATCATCTTCTAGTGGTTTGGGGTTTAATTTGTTGTGTTGTTTCCAGTTCTTTAAGGTGTAAGGGTAGGTTGTATATCTGAGACCTTTCTTTCTTCTTTAGGAAGGCCTGGATTACTATATAATTCCCTCTTATGACCATCTTTTCTGTGTCCGAGAGGTTTTGGGCTGTAGCGTTTACCATTTTCATTGGCTTCCGTATACTTTTTAACTTCCTCTTTAGCTTCTTGGTTAGCCCGTTCATTCTTTAGTCTCCAAGTATTTGTTGTCTTTCCAAATTTTTCCTTGTGGTTGATTTCAAGTTTCATAGCATTGTGGTCTGAAAATATGCACAGTGTCATCTTGATCTCTTTGTACTTGTCAAAGTCTGATTTGTGTCCTAGTATGTGATCTATTCTGGAGAATGTTCCATGTGCACTCGAGAAGAATGTGCATTCTGCTGCTCTAGGATGAAATGTTCTGAATATATCTGTTAAGTTCATCTGGTCCAATGTGTCATTAAAAGCTATTGTTTCCTTGTTGATTTTCTGTTTAGATGATCTGTCCATTGCTGTAAGTGGGGTGTTGAAGTCCCCTACTATTATGGTATTATTATTGATGAGTTTCTGTATGTTTGTGATTAATTGATTTATATATTCGAGTGTTCCATGTTGGGGCATAGATGTTTACAATTGTTAGGTCTTCTTGGGTGGATAACCCCTTAATTATGATATAACACCCTTATTCATCTCTTGTTACAGTCTTTATTTTAAAATCTAGATTGTCTGATATAAGTATGACTACTCCAGGTTTCTTTTGGCAACTGTTATTATGATAGAAGTTCTCCATCCCTTTACTTTCAATCCGAAGGTGACTTAACATCTAAAATGGGTCTGTTGTAAACAACATATAGAAGGGTTTTGTTTTCTTATCCATTCTGATACCCTATGTTTTTTGATTTGAGCATTTAGTTCATTGACATTTAGATTGAGTACTGAAATATATGAATTTATTGCCATTGTGTTGCCTATAGAGTTGGAGTTTCTGGTGGTGTTCTCTGATCCTTTCTAGTCTTTGTTGCTTTTGGTCTTTTTTGTTTTGTTTCATCTTTTCTCCCCTCAGAAAGTCCCCCTTAAAATTTCTTGCAGGGCTGGTTTAGTGGTCACAAACTCCTTTAATTTTTGTTTATCTGGGAAACTTTTTATCTCTTCTTCTATTTTGAATGACAGCCTTGCTGGATAAATAATTTTGGGGTGCATATTTTTTTCCAATTCAGCACATTGCATATATATTGCCACTCCTTTCTGGTCTGCCAAGTTTCTGTGGATTATTCTGCTGTGAACCTGATCTGTCTTCCTTTGTAGTTTAAGGACTTTTTTCCCCTTGCTGCTGTCATGATTCTTTCCTTGTCTGTGTATTTTGTGAATTTGACTATGATATGCCTTGTTGATGGTTGGTTTTTGTTGGTTGGTTTTGTTGAATCTAATGGTAGTTCTCTGTGCTTCCTGGATATTGATGTCTGTGTCTTTCCCCAGGTTAGGAAAGTTTTCTGCTATGATTTGCTTACATAAGCCTACTACCCCTTTTTCCCTCTCTTCATCTTCTGGAAACTCTATGATTCAGAAGTTATTCTTTTTTAATGAGTCACTGAGTTCTCTAATTCTTATATCATGCTCTTGTGCCTTAGTTTCCCTCTTATTTTCTGTTTTATTATTCTCCATAAATTTATCTTCTATATCGCTGGTCCACTGCTCTGCTTCATCTATCCTTGCTGCCATGGCATCCATGTGAGATTGGATCACAATTATACCATTTTTTATTTCATCTTGACTACATTTTACTTCTTTTATCTCCACAGAGAGGGATTCTATGCTTTTTTCAACCCCAGCTAGTATTCTTATTATCATGATTCTAAATTCTGGCTCAAACATCTTGCTGTATCTGTATTGACTAAGTCCCTGGTTGTTATTTCTTCCTGTTCTTTCTTTTGAGGTGAATTCTTTCATCATTTTGGAGGCATAAAAAGAATAAAATAAAAATTAAAAATTAAAAAATAAAAAAAACTCAAATCAAATAAAGGATGCTAGATTCTAGGTGTGTTTTGGTCTGGTTGTTTAAAGAAGTCTGGTAGAATAGAGAAAAAAGGGAAATCAAAGAAAACAAAAAAAGAAAAATGTAGGAAAACCTATGAAAATTTAAAAAAATGAATAAAATAAAATAGAAAATAAAATGATGAAAGTAAAATATAATAAAAATGTTACAAAAAATAATGCGGTAGAAAATATTAAACAAAAGTATTTTTTGTGAAAACAGAAAATAAAAAGAATTTTTTTCTCTTTCTGTTTTCAAAAATAAGAAAAGAAAGGAAAAAGAAAAAAATTGAACAAATGGACCAGGGAACAGAATTAAATACTATTGAAATTATATCAAGTGCCCCCTAGAAGTCAAACTATGAAGCCCTTTATAGTCCATATGACTAAGCAGGCAGAGAGACTTGTGGTGTTCCTCTAGAGTGCGGTTGGCACAGTTGGATGGAGCTTTACGTAATGGCTGCATTCTCCAGTAGATGGCGCTGCTTAGCTTATTGGAGTGGATTGTTGTGGCGCTTGCATGTGTGTATGCACAGACACGGGAGAGGTGAAAATGGTGTCTCCCAGCTAGCCAGTCTCTAGGATCAGAACTCTGTGCTCTCGCCAACTGGCAATCAAGCACCCCTCCTTTGTCTCCATCTTCTGTCCATTCCCCACTTCTACACTGTTGGCAACCAAGCTGTCAGACTGCCAGATGGCAACTTCATCCCGAATTTTATCTCGAATGGGGCTATGTTTCCAAACCCCTCACTTCTGAGGGCCCTGTGGCTTTGACCCTCTCAGACCCTCAGGGTAGGGTCCCGCGGAGCAATAGTCAAGTGCTGTCCCACCCCCAGGAAAGTTCATGCAACCACACTGCTGCAGATGCCTGGAGACTATGGCTGGGTGCCAGCCTGCCCCAGAAAAAGTTTTCAGGATCATGTAGCAACAGCTTTTTGGGGAGTATAGTAAATCACAACATCCATCTGGTTCCAGGCTTCACTGCCCCCTAACAATCTTGTTCCAACACCAGCAAATGTGGCTGTTCTCGAGTCTGTTGAGACCTTTGCCTGTGGGGAGGCCACACAGCTTCTACCAAATGTCCTCTCAGCAGGGGAATAGCCTCTCCCTGTGTGGCCTGAGGACCCCCTAACACCTTGCTGTCTGGTTCTGGGGATTCACCCTTCCCACCAGAGCTCTTCCAGGTATTGAGATGTGGAGTTTCACACTCTGTGCTTCCCTGTTTATAGAATCCTAATGCTATTTAAACCCTCTCCTTTCTCCTCTCTCCTTTCTTGTTCAGTCCTTAATGGCTATTTCCTCTCTTTCTCTTTCTCCCCAGCTGCTTTCAGGGGGAGTGTTTATCCTGTACTCTCCCCCCATCTCCATCCTCTCTCTGCAAGTAAAACCAGCTCCCTACCGTCAGTGGCTTCTCTCTCCTCCAGTTCACCTCTCCACACTGCATACCTGCCAAGTTCTGTGGCTCAAGTTATACAGATGGTTGTGTTCATCCTCAGTTCAATTTTCTAGGTGTGTAAGATGTTTTGGTGTTGATCTGGTTGAATTTCAGGGATGAGAAAAGCACAAAACTTCCATGCTGTTCCACCTTACTGGCCCCTTCTCCCTAAAAATAGCCATTTTTCTAACAGCAGAACTAGATAAGTCAATACCGAATTCCAAAATTGTAGACTTCACTGAAGTTGTCATTGTAAAACATTAGAATAAAAGAGTGAGTTCAAATTTCTCTCTTCTAGGGGCACCTGGGTGGCTCAGTCAGTTAATCATCAGACTCCAGATTTCAGCTCAGGTCATGATCTCACGGTTCATAAGATCCAGCCCTGTGTCAAGCTCCACACTGACAACACAGAGCTTGCTTGAAATTCTCTCTTTACCCCTCTCTTTGCCCCTCCCCTGCTAGTGCATGCTCTCTCTCTCAAAAATAAATAAATAAATAAATAAAGCTACTTAAAAAAATTCTGTCTTGCAAATCCTTCTTGGTTATAATCCACATAATAGATCTTTGGTGAATAACATCAAAAGGACTTGATTCTATATTTCCAAAATATTTAGTCAATGTCATTTCAAATAAAACATGAAGATTAATCTTTACTGAGCAACCTCCTGTATCTTACATCTTTTACACCCTTGCTCTACTTCAGTCCTCACAACAAGCTCATGTAGAAAAAAAATACTTTCTTATTTACTGAGAATCAAAGAGCGTAAGTAGCGTGTCGTTCAATGGAATCCCTGTGTGGAAACTGGCAACAGAGATCCCCTGCAGAGTCCAGACTGTGGGACAGGAAGTACAAAGACCCCCAAGACGGCATTGGAGTATTGGTAAGGGGTGCTACTCTTGGATCCAGCCAGCGCTTTTTGGACTTATATCTTCTGCTTGGGAACACAGATGATGTAGAAGTCTCTTTTACCATGTGAATAGGAGATGACACTTCCTATTCACAGACTACCATCTCTGATCTCATGCTTCAGCGCCTTTAGTAGGTAATTCTAATATTGTATCCAATTGGCACCACCTAGATGGTGCATTGTGCAATACAACCTGCGGATCCTAATGTATGGACCCACTTTCCCACCTCCTTCAGACCTGGCAAGATTGTACACATCAATATTGGTGACCTGTAGCATACATTTTCTCCAGTCATCCAAGAGAAAAACCACACGATACTCGGATGATTAAGCCTCTGAAAATCAGTCAGAGGACGTCTCCAAACAAGTGGACTCCTGGGAGAAGAAAAAGGGAGGCTTTCTCCGGAGATGAAATGATATTAGGTACCAGTTTACTGAAAGATGATTGCTTTGATGATGCCATTTGATAAAAGATGAGCAATAGTGTGGGTTCACAGTGTACTAAATATCAGTTGCTGACATTTTAGAAAGGGTTGAATGCTTCAAAATGGTGACAGAGTTCCCAGTTTGTGAAGGAAAACCTATTCGAACTCATGAATGAGTTGATGTCCCGAGTTTCTTCCCAACCCTTCTCATGGAGCTGCCTCATCGCTGTCCGGAAGAGAGGGATTAGTACAGCACGCTGTCATACTGACCACACTGCAAAACAGCCAAACTACTCTAATGTACTATAAATAATTTTAAAATGAACACTGTGTTTGCTATTTTGGGCATTAAAACAAAATGTTCAGCTTGTTTAAAGCCCAGTTGATGGCTTCAGTGCCATTAGGAAAAAAACAAAACAAAACTAAACTAAACAGGGTGTGACTTTTTTTTGTAACTTAATGGTATTTATAGACCAAAAACAATTACACAAAGGATAAAAATTACAAAATACATTCCACTTAGGATTCTACAGTCAAACTTGCATTCTCAGTAAATGTATTTACTATGTGTATCACAGTATTCTTAACATTGTCCGTTATTTTCTATGCAGATGTGCTTTGCAAAGGACCAAATTTCTTCCTTTAGAAACCATACCTGTAATTTGATTAGAGCAACTAGGGATGACTTTGGAATAGATTTTTTTTTTTATTCCCTCACTGAGCTATGAGCTGCCAATTCATATAAAGAACAGACAGATTTGTAGCAAATTTGACCTGGGTAGTAGTGGAAAATCCTCTCAGTGGTGCTTATGCACAGAATATAAACTATGAGAACATACATACACACAAGATTTGTCAACCTTTTCCTTCAGAGTATTTAAAATGCTACCCGCATAACCCTGAACTTACACATTTTCAAAGCAAAATCACTTACCTTATATTCCAGTGTATTTTAATGGCTTCAAGGTAGTCATCATTATAATTTTCAAAAGTAAATACAATAGTGCAGTTTTGGGACGCCTGGGGGGCCCAGTTGATTAAGCGTCCAACTTTGGCTCAGGTCACGATCTCACGGTCCGCAGGTTCGAGCCCCGTGTCAGGCTCTGAGCTGACAGCTCAGAGCCTGGAGCCTGCTTCGGGTTCTATGTCTCCCTCTCTCTCTGCCCCTCCTGCACGCGCACTCTCTCTCTCTGTCTCTCTCAAAAATAAGTAAACATTATTTTTTTTAATTGCAGTTTTTATGAGCATTGGTAGTTTTGGTGTTTAATTTTAAATGATTCTCAATTATATATAAACAAAATAATTATAAATACACTTACTAAAATTCTATATGTGTGTATCACTGTGTATATATTTACAGCTTGAATGCTCTCTCTCCCTTCTTAGAAATTATCAGGTCATGGAAAATTATTATTTCTGTTATTTTTAAATATGTTTTTAAAAGAAAATTATGTGGTGATTAGGTTATGCACAAATACAAAAATTATCATTAAAGCTATATAGTTATAGATGTATAATACTTTAAAGTTTCAAAGCATTTTACATTTTATGAGAAAAACATATATGATCCACATTATGATGATGATGAAAATGATGGTAACAATGATCTTATGCCTGAGAAAGTATCCTGAGACTAAATGACTTGGAAAAGGTCACAACTAATGTTTTATAAAGTGAAAACTAGAGCTAGTTTCGTAACTTTATTTTATTTTTTTTAACGTTTATTTATTTTTGAGACAGAGAGAGAGAATGAAAGGGGGAGGGGCAGAGAGAGAGGGAGACACAGAATTGGAAGCAGGCTCCAGGCTCTGAGCCATCAGCCCAGAGCCCGACGCGGGGCCTGAACTCACGGATCGTGAGATCGTGACCTGAGCTGAAGTCGGTCGCCTAACCGACTGAGCCACCCAGGCGCCCCTGGTTTCATAACTTTAAAGTCATAACATATTTTTTTGGCAAAATAAAAGGACTGAGTATATGAATAACCCATCTTTACTGCCCATGTTATCGAGCCATGTTTTTAGTGTTTTTTGTTTGTTTGGGGGCAGGGCACAGATTTATCGTAAATTTATTGAAGCTCATTAATTTTGGATTTAGTTTTTTTTAACCTTTATTTTTATTTTTGAGAGAGAGAGAGAGAGAGAGAGAGCACGCGCATGAATAAGAGAGGGGCAGAGAGAGACAGGGAGACACAGAATCTGAAGTAGGCTCCAGGCTTTAAGTTGTCAGCACAGAGACTGACATAGGGCTCGAACTCATGAACTGTGAGATCATGACCCGAGTTGAAGTCATACTTAACCAACTGAGCCACTCCCAATTTTAGATTTAGAAGAGACTTAAATTGTAGAGAAGTGGGCATCTTGTTATATAACATTATGACTACAGGAATTGAATGAACTTGGCCTAGAGAAGCCGAGGGTAGAGATGACAGCTGTGGATGTTTGATAGACTGTACAAGGAGCATTAGGCTTTTCCTCAAGGAGGTAGAACTTAACAAATGGTTAGAAGTTACCTAGCAGGAGGCTGTGTCTCAAAATGAGGAAGTGCCTCATAATTAGAAAAATCTGACAGGACCACTGTCTTACCTAAATATATTCTACAATAAGAGATCTTCTAAGCTAAAGCCACATGACCCTCCAGCAAAGACTTTTTAAAAAGGGGTAGAGTGTTTCAGTAAATAGAAAATTGGTTTGGGGGGCCACTAATAGGGTTCCCCAAGAAAATTGTTAGAATCACAGAATGTTAAGGATGTGAACAACTTTGTGTTCCTCTCATTTAAAGATGAGAAACTAGAACCAAAGACGTTAATTTATCTGCTTAACATCACGAAACGATTAATTAGAAAAATAATGAGTAAATCATTGAACCGAAAGAAAGAATACAGATTCCTCAAGTTGGTTTAACTAATAATCCAATGTGTATGAAGTTATTTTGATAGCCTTCAGGAAAACAAGACTTTTTACCGCTGTACTATTCACCAGTGCTATGTGGCTTTTACTGAGAAACTTATGTGACTAAGAAGTAATTGTCCTAATTTATATCATCCCCTTGACAAGGATTTATTTTATATTTGCTATGGTTCATTTAGTCGAATCTGTAACATTCACCAAACCTAACAGTAAAGAAGAGAGCTGCCAGTATGACTTAGAACCTAATAAACACAAGAAACATAACTGCAACCATGCAGAGGCCAACTCATCAGTTCTTGAAGATTCCTTGGTAGAAAAGACCCATGGGATGAAGCCATGAAGAGAACATAAATATATTAATTCATCCATCCTCTCATTAATTAATTCACTTATTAAATATTTATTGAGGCCCTACTATGTACACACCAGGCATTTTTCTCTTCATATTTTTTCACATTTGTATTAATTTAGTACACTCTAGGTCATTTCTTGATCTCTAATCAGCATTTATTTTAAAGGCAAGATAAGAAGACACCCATATACTCCATTCTAAGTCTCATGCTACTGAATTTCAGAGGAAAACCTCAATAGAACAGGAAATTTTGGGTAAATCTAATCCATATTCCAAATATTTACACACCAACCACCACCAATATTTCGGCATATTTTGGGTTTGGGGATTTAATAAAACTATTTCTCAGATTTGAGGATTCAATAAATCTATTTAAATCTATTTGCATAAAGGAGTAAAATGCATATGATTTCAAATGAGTGCAAAAGAGTGCAAAATAATAAATCAATATTTACTAAGCCCTGTGTCCTGAACATAGGAAAATATTAAATACAATATCCTATTTAATTCTTAACACAACAGTGCAAAAGAGTATTGGTAGACCTATTTTACAGATAAAAACACTGATCCTCAAGAATATTACATACTTGGTATATGATGGAACCTCACTATGTCTTCTAACTACAAGTCCATCTTTTTCCGTATAATAAAGCAATTACTGGAAAAAATAACTTAGCTATAATGACACTGAGAAGAACATTTATTTGAGTGACTAGAATTTGTTATATGGCACAGCCTCATTAAAACGTCACAAAAAATTAAAGAAGAATTTTATGTTTATTATACATATGAAAATTGAAGCTTAAGGAGGAGCTAATCATTCAACTCCACATAGCTAAAAACAGTTAATCTTGACTTCAAACCTAGGTCATCCAGACTCCTAAGCCAATGATCACAACTGTTATTCTGAACATTACGATTTTCTGCTTGTAGCAAAGACTGAAGGTTCCCTTGACCTACATCTGTTCAAAACCTTCTTCTGCAACTAGAAACTCCGCATTTCTACCAAGTGCTGACCTTCTGGAATAATACTATATATCCCCAACTTCCTTTGGAACTAGGTGTTACCTTGTAAATATGCTTTTTCCAGAAAGGTGTAAGTAGACTATATGTGGCCTTTTCTGGACAACCTCAAAATAGAGTTTGCATTAATCCTTTGTCTATTTCTCCTTTGTATCTTTCTCCATGTCAGTACCTAGAATGCAGATTTGATGGTTTACATTCTACCAGCCATCTTAAACCACATTTTAGGGACACTGGAGTAGACAGAAGGAAATGGCCTGAAACCTGGAAAAACATATAGCCCTGTCAAAGCAACACTGGGCTGCCTACCCCTAGTGTCTTTTAGTGAGAGAACAAAAATGTGTGTTCACTGTTAATTTTATTTGCTTTTGTCCATATGCAACTGAACTTAATTTAAATCATGCAATTCTATTACAAACTGGTAGACACATAAAAAAAAAAAAAAACCCTGAGTTTACATTCTTGTCAATTCAACGCTTATTGAAGGACCATTGGATAAGCTACTGTGGATAACACTATAGGAAATAGAGAAAAGCATTAGCTCATTACAGAAAGGAATAATTCTTAGAAGGTGAAGCTGAGTTAATTAATAACTAATTAAAATATAGCAGTACAAAAGACCTCACCAGTGAAACCAGTGGAAATCATAAAAAGCAGTTATTTTCAATGTCTTGTTTTTCTTTTAAATTTTTTTAATGTTTATTATTATTTTTTTTTTAATTTTTAAAAGAGAGAGACAGAGTGTGAGTAGGGGAGGGGCAGAAAGAGAGGGAGACACAAAATCTGAAGCAGCGTCCAGGCTCTGAACTGTCAGCACAGAGCCCGACAGGGGCTCCAACTTAGGAAACATGAAATCATGACCTGAGTCGAAGTCAGATGCTTAACCAACTGAGACTCCCAGGCACCCCTTACATGTCTTGTTTTAAATAAAGTGTGTGAGCATCAACAAATAATACTTAAAACACTATTGATAAATTATAAAATTGCTCTCAGGAGGGCTATTAACTTTGGCTAACTCTACTGATTAGGTACAGAGATGGAGAATACGGGTTAATTCTTATAGATAGCATACGAAACACGACATCAGAAGAATCTATCTTATTAACTTGGAATAAGTTCACATTGACCCCCTCTTAGTGAGATTTAGGAGTGCATAATGGCCAGAACACTTCTTAATTTCATTTATTTACCTCTGGGAACTGTGAACATTAATGGGTGCTTCTATGGAAAAACAATGACGTCAAAATGATGTCATCATTTAAAATTTTGATATTTCTGCCATGTTGTTGACTATTTGATATTGAGATATATATGCTTTATTATTTACACTTATACAACTTATATAATACATTTATATATACAGCAAATATGTAGATATAGATCAATATTTCTGTCATATATATATAATGTGTACTATAAGAGGAAAATAATGAGTGAGAAGTTTGAGAAATTTCTTCTAATATTTCACGACTTGGTTGAGATAGAGCACTCAGGATACATTTATATTTTCATGTCCATTCATTCAGCTTATGCTTATGAAGTTTTGACAAGCTGCCTTGTGCAGGGATTAACTTCCTGTGTTCCCTAACTTTTCAGCATGCACTTAGGTTGAAATTAGTGGGACTGGGTACTCCAAAATACCATTTAGATGGAAGTGATGGAATCCAATTTCGTAAGGAATCCAAAAATACCTCACAAGACCCTTGAGTTCCCTCTTCCCTTGATGTGGTGACCATAGAAGTCTCACGGCTCTAAGATAAAGAGCTAAATGTTTTGCAACAGACTATGATGTGAGCAAGAAGTAAATCTCTGGTATGTTAATCCATGAAGATTTCACATTTCCTTTATTATAATACCAAATGACAGTTTGCTGCTGAGTACCGGAATCCTTAAATTGGGTGCTGATTTAAAAACGAAAACATGTGAGATGCCTGGCTGGTTCAGTGGGTAGAGCATGTGACTCTTGCATCTCTGGGGTAGTGAGTTCAAGTGCCACGTTGGGTGTTGAGTCTACTTTCAAAAAAGACAAAAAATAAAAATAGGTAGTTGATTTAGTGGTCAAGCACTGCAATGAAGCAACTGCTATTGTCGGCTAGAAAATGGCTGTCTGTAATAAGCTGTGAACAAATACTTAGAAAACCCACTGCTTAGTCTAAACGAAGCGACAAACCATGCGCTTTCTGAGATAGCAGATCTAGGAGAAGGGTGCCAAATAACAGAATGTTGTAATGTTTTGTCTGCATATGATAAGATATTGAAGAAAACACATAAAATCAGGAAACAATGTCTTGAGTACAAGGAGAAATAAAAGAAAATAAAGGGATTATTAAAAATAGAGATCCAGGGCTTTAAAGGAGAGAGAACTCTCACATGTTATTAGAAGGAGTATAATTTAGCATAACCACCTTGAGAAACTGCCCATATTTTATAAAACTGAATATATGCATATGTATGACTCAGCATTTCTACTCCTAAGTGTATAAAAATAGAAATATGTATATATATTCACCAAAATACATGTATATAAATGTTCATAATAACCCTCCTCATAATAGCCCAAACTAGAAACTAGCCAAATGTCCATCAACAGTAGAATGGATAAATATATTGTGCAATAGTCACAAAATGAAATATTATACAGGATAATATGTAATGCATAACTAGCATGTGAAAAAAAATATATAGGTGAATTTCACAAACATAATGTTGAACCAAAAAAGTCGGACACAAAAAAATATGTATAGTTGGGTTCCATTTGAATAAAGCTCAAAATTCAACAATACTAATCTATAGTATTATATGTAAATGAAATTATTACCTGGGGGTGGGGTGGGATAATGCCCAGAAGAGGGCTTGAGGAGGGCTTTTGGGAAAACGGATAATATGGTGTTTCTTGATGTGGGTACCAGTTACACAGACATAGTCAACATCTAAAAATATACCAAGGTAAACACGTGTGTTCTATGAAGTTGTCTCCATGTTTATTATAATTCAATTAAAATAAAACAAAAATAGATAATTCAGGAGTGGTCAGATTTAGAAAATTTCGTTGCTTCCAGAAATAATACTAAATCACATTTGAATAAAATGTCCCAATAAATTTTTTCCGTTGGATACTGTCATCAGTATTGCAAGCACTGATGTCTGACCTTCACATTTAAGCTAGACAGTCTCTTTTTTTATTTTATTTTATTTTATTTTATTTTATTTTATTTTTATTTTTTTTTAACGTTTATTTATTTTTGAGGCAGAGAGAGACAGAACATGAACAGAGGAGGGGCAGAGAGAGAGGGAGACACAGAATCTGAAACGGGCTCCAGGCTCTGAGCTGTCAGCACAGAGCCCGATGCGGGGCTCGAACTCACGGACCGCCAGATCATGACCTGAGCTGAAGTCGGACGCTTAACCGACTGAGCCACCCAGGTGCCCCAATCGTGATTATTATTAACAATTAAGATAAATTAAGAATAAGACAAATTCACTTGTGATGAGCATAGCATAACATATAGAGGTCTCAAATCACTATGCTGGACACCTGAAATTATTATAAAGTGTATTAACACTACTTCAATAAGAAAAATAAAAGTTTTTACTTTACTTTCACTTATTCTGCCTCTGTTCTTCTACATTACCTTATATAGATCTGAGTTTTTGACCTATATTACTTTCTTTCTCTCTAAAGAACTTCTTTTAATGTTGTTTGCAAGGCAGGTCCACTAGTAATAATTTCTCTCAATTTTTATTTGACAAAGTCTATTTCTCTATCACCTTTGAAGCATAATTTTGCATGGTGCATAAATCTAGTTTGGTAATTTTGTTCCTTCAATGCTTGAAATCTTTCACTGTATTCTTTTCTCCTGTTTGCTACGCTTTTCCTTTTGATACCTTTTTCCTGGTTTTTCAGGACAAAGTTCTCATTTTTGTTCCTCTATCAATAAGGTGTCTGTCTGTTTGTTTGTTTGTCTTGGGTTCTTTCAGGACTCTTATCTTTGATTTGGTGCTGTTTGCTTGAAAATATGCCTTCTTTTTACATGTTAGGCTTTTCACATGTTAGGCCAGAGTGGTAACTTCCAAACTTCCATGGGAAGCCAGAAGCCTTGATTAATGTTTTACAACCTCACCCTAAATCTGGCCTTACCTTCTTTTAAAAAAATAAAAATTTTAACATTTATTCATTTTTTGATAGAGACAGAGCATAAGTGGGGGAGGGCCAGAGAGAGAGGGAGACACAGAATCTGAAGCAGCCTCCAGAATCTGAACTGACAGCACAGAGCCTGGCATGGGGCTTGAACTCACGGATCGTGAGATCATGACCTGAGCTGAAGTTGGACGCCCAACCGACTGAGCCACCCAGGCGCCCCTGGCCTTACCTTCTTGATTTATCTCAACAATAGAATGTGGAACGAGTGGCTTTTGATGTCAGCTATTTAGAAAGCTTCTATTCCCACTTGGGCTTTTTGGAAGTTTCATCTTTGGAGCCGTGGCCAGCTATTTAAGAACTTCAACTTTCCTGAGGCCATCATGCTCTGAGGAATCTCAAGATAGTTTCCTCATGGAGACACCATGTGAAGAAAGAGAAAGACACTTGTTTCATCCCTGGATTTTCCATCCATTTGGCATATAAGCTAGTTCAGCTGAGTCATCAGACATCATAGGCTATGGCCTGACCAAATTCCTGTTTCATGGATTCATGAAATAGAAAGTGGTTAAAATTTTAAGATACTTAACTTTGGGGTAATCTTTTAGATAGCAATATAAATGTGAAAAATACGCATTAAAATATAAAACAAATTTAGCATAAGTGTGTGGTTGTGTGCATTACACATACTCAAATGAGGTAGAAAGCAAAATAGACTATAAAAGAAAGTAAGAAAGGGTCACAGAAGTATGCTAGAAGTGTGCTAGAAGAATGCCAAGAAAGAAGAAATCTCTGCTGGGGGGGGGAAATATTCCCAGACTGTAAGCACCATGGGAATCAGGGCTGACTTCATCTGATTCATTACTCTACCTATTATGTCTGTCACAGGACAGATGCCTATGAATTTTGATCAAATTAATAGGTAGAATAAATAATCTAATATTGTTGAATTTTGGAAGACTCTTGAAAGAAAGTGTGAATTTGTTCACATGTAGGTCAATGGAAGCAGGAAACAGTTGAACATTCCAGACTGATGAAATAGCATGATACTCATAAAACAGAGAGAAGAATGTCTGGTGAGCATAAAGGACAGTAAAAGGCCATTTGATACATGTCAAAGCACAAGAATAGGAAGAGAGAATACAGAGTCAGCTGTTGTCAAAGCAGAACCCAAAGAGTCTATACTTCCATTTGGCAGGCACTGGAAAAGCATAGTCTTGTCTTTTCTTTCTTTCCTTCTCTTTCTTTCTTTCTTTCTTTCTTTCTTTTGATAAAATATAGTATTATAAGAACTTCTTGTTAGGAAGATAAATTTAGCAGAGGAATCTGGGACAGACCAGGAAATCATTTGCAAACATGAGAAGTCAAGAACTAAGTTTTAAGCAGCACCGTAAGAAAGTTCACTTACAATCAAGAATATTTAGCACCCGGTACCAATTCCTGAAGGTATATTCACAATCCTCTTCATTCAATAATGCAAAACTAGATAAGATTTGATAATATCCTCATGTCCTTTGCAAATATATAACTTCAGAGTGCTTTGGTATCTTAAGGACATACTCAAGCTGACTATATTTTGACCCATGCAAATACTTCAAATGTAACTGAAGCGTGTGGGCAGTCCCTCTGTATTCCACATGTTACTAGAACTGGCAACATAGTACCTGAGGATCGCTTTCTCCTTCCAGGGAAACTAGGCATTTCTGCAGCAACAATAAATTGAGAGCTTTATTTATAAGTGTGAGTATGCTGTAGATTTCAACAGGAGGAAGATGGCTATCTCAACTGCCATCTCTGCAGTTCCCTATTCTATATTAAGCCACATGTGTAATGATGTGTGGAACAATAATTAAATCACCGGAGTGTCACTTTTCTTTCTCTGCAGCACCGTTTCTGGGGGCAGACTAACAAGAAAAATCTGTTCCGAGGCTTCAAGTAGCTTAATTTTTGTTTTTCCCTTCCAAGATCATTATTTGCAACATCCACGGACTCCTTTAAGCCACGTCCTATTTTTCTTAATACATGAAATATATTATCAAGTAGTCATTATGGATGAAAAAAATGTAGTCATTATGTATATGAGCTATATGAACCTAACCTGGAATAATTCTCTAATTTTTAGACTGGTCTCAGAGACAGGTAACCTAGTTTTCATTAACAAAGATACTGTCACTGGGGGTGGATGACAGAAAAAGAAGTTGGCAATATTAAATTAAATATGGAAATCTTACTTCATTTTAAGTATATCCATGTGAGTGTGTATTTCTAGAAAGCTAGATCCTAAAAGGTATACACAAAATCTCTAATGACAGTTTCAGGATATCATTTTAGATAGATAGATAGATTGATAGATATGTATATATGTATATATATGTATATACAAATATACATATATATACATATATATACACACATGTACATATATATACACATAAAATATATACATATTTTACTATATATATACAAAAAATATATGTATATATATACACATACACACACACACACTCATACACACACACACACACACACACGAAACACACTCCAGTAATTGTTCATACTAAAATGAATTTTACAATTATCAGACTAAGTCATTTACACACAGAATCCTTCAGAAAAATAGGTAGAATAAATCACACTCAATTTTAAAACGATAACAGAGAGAGAGAGAACCATATTTTGAGGGGGAAAACAAAAACAAAAACTGCCAGGAAAGAACATATAAATGATGGATTATTAGTAGAGAGCAGTTAGAAAGGACCATATTGTGTTTCTTTTTCCAAATCAATTACTTGGTTACTGTTTTCTTTGTAGTCCCGCTTCGGAATCTCTATTGTAAGGAGGCTGTCTTGACAGCCGTAGTACACAAATTACTTGGAGTAAATAAACTCCTATGTGCAGAGTCTATATTTATAACCAGAGCTATTTTCTACACAGATACATGACATCCATATGACCACAGTCACAAAAACCTGCACATATCTAATACGTGAAAAGATAAGAAACTGCATTCTTCTTTCACTTTAAAAAAAGAAACATACAATTCCAGGAGCTTGGCTTCTTAATCCACTTATCTCCTTTTTCAGTCCTCTTCTGCCTCTCTGTTTTGTCATGTTTTTCCATTTTAGTAGAAGAAAAGAATATTGCACAGCTGTCCTAGAGGCACTTTTTATTGTTGTTGTTTTGAAAAATCTTTTTCCCTGCAATAACGGCAACCCTTATTAATCTTTTCTTCCTCTCGGTCTCAGTGGTTCTCTTTCCATTCCCTCCCCACCACCACCACCCCCCCTGCTTCCCAGCAGAAACCGTAGGTGGTAAAAATTATTTCTTTCTTCCAGGTGTCTGTGCTCCATTGGGAATTAGCAAAAGTGCTGGGTTTTATGCTGATCTCCCCTGTGCAAAGGGGGGGGAAATACATCAGTAGAACTGAGTTTGCTCTGAAGAGCCAATATGTGTGGAAGCATTTTCAAATTCTAGGTCAGCGGCGAACAGCCAAGAAAGCCTTCTTTATAAAGAAGTCTCATGTTCTGCCTAATTATTCTGAGTTTCAAGAAGGAGCTGCTGTCCAACCACTTGGTTGAAGTAGTTAAGTTTAATGAGTTTTATTCCTGCAGTTGTGTCTGGGTTTCTAAGTTTTTGTAAGCCTGTACCAATTGTCTAGGAAGTTGTCTTTTTTTTTTTTTTTTTTTTTTGAATAATGCCCGGTTAGTAAAAGCTGAGCCCACAGGCAATTTCTACCTCACTTGTGAGGGTTTCTCTACTCGGACTCTAAAGTCACCAATTCCCATGATCAGGTAAATGGAGTCAGGGTGGACTTACCTTTCCTTGCTAAGTTTGGAGACCATGATCTATGTTTTATTGATGCCTGTAACAAGTGAAAATGCAGTGCATGGCATTTGTGAGCAGTGACTGCAGAAGAGAGGGAGAGAAACACGGAATTCATATGAGCAGAAATTGATTTGAGCCCTTTTTGGCATTTATTACCTGTGAACACCTGTTAAATCATTAATGGCTTTTCAAATTTAGTTTCCTTATCTATACTAGGAGAAAACTAACAATTCTTACTTCTTGAGATGTTTGTGCAGATATAACACATGTATAAGATTTATTATAATACCGGCACATAGTAAACACTCTGTATGCATTCGTTGCTATTATTATCATTCTCATAATCATAATTATGTGCATAGAATCATAATTATATGGATAGAATTATATACATGGAAAAGATATTAGAACACTTAAAACACTATGTCTTGTCATAGGTTGATATTTACTGATAAAACTGAGACAGTGCAAAGATTAATGCCTAGTACAAGATCACACAATTAGTTAAAAAAATTAGACCAAAATCAGCCCCGTTTTCTTCTCTCGTGATCTGTGTGGAGAATTTAAATAAAACAGTGATGTCTCATGCAGTGTTAATTTTAAGCCAATCAGTCACAAAGGACCCGTTATTAGTTGATTTATTGACCCATTCCCCCTGACAAAATGACTCTGTTACTAACCACTTTGTCACGATATTTAAATACATTAATTATTAGGAAGGTTAAAGATGGTCCAAAGTCACAGAGCCACGTAATCAAGTACCCAATTTGGTCAAGTTGTATTATGAATTTTGTATTCTGATTTTGCAACCACACGCATAAATCAGCATAAAAAAATGGGGATTAACTTTTAAGTGTATACTTTGCAGATAACTAGTTAAACTCAGCCAAATGACTGAATTAGTAACCCACTGATTTTTAAATCCATTGGTTAAACAACCTCAATAATTGTCTTCTCTTGACTTGTGTGTGTGTGCGTGTGTGCGCACATGGTTGTGTGTGAAATAACCATGCCTACTATCTGACAGGGTTGCATCTAAATAAAATACTTATAAATGTCTTCTAAGAATAACAGAAATAATTTTATCTGATCTAGGGAATGGCATTGCTGGTAGATGGCCAATTATATGTAATCATAGTGCATCTTCTCTATGACCTTGGCCTTGCAATTTCTCTTAAGAGCATAGGAAACAAATATTTGGGGATGCCAAATTCTAGTATACTCTAAATTTCTCCCTTCCAATGGCCAAATAGATGGAAAAATAGATGGCCAAACAGATGATTTCAGGTTTTCTATTTTTGTGGTTGGATGTGTATTGAATATAAGAATATCTGTCATGGACTTTAAAACTTGCTTCCCATTGTGAAGCATAATATTATTATTATTCCCATAATAAATGTGGCGTCTCCATCTGTTTAATTCTACAGCTTATGTGCTTTTCGTTATACCACACCGCCTCTCATCTTCTTGCAGAGATTTCGGAAATGGATTGTAGGGGGCGCTGGGTAAGTGGAAATATGGCCCTGGGATTTCGAGTTCCTACCTGCATATAATTTACAAACAGTATGGTAATCAGGTAACTGAAATAAAGACAAGGTTCCCAGAGTAAGCACTTCCATTCCCATTACTCAAAACTAAGCTAACTTAACATTCTTTTCTGTATCTCTAAACATATTTTCTGACTGTCCCTGGACAGGACACAATTTGTAGTACAATTCAAAAATGTCACAGAAAAAAAAATTTACACTCCTAAGTGTCTAAATTGGGGACAGAAAATCTTTCAGCCATTCAACACCAATCTTACCAATCTCTCCCAGTCTTCCAACTCCTGCCCACTTCAGTCCCCTGCAATAAATAAATAAATAAATAAATAAATAAATAAATAAAGGGATAATCACAGTCTGGAAATGCATTTGAGAGCTTTAACTCATTATTTATTTACATAAGGACATTGAACATGCATGGAAGCTCTTATTTCCAAAGAACTCTGCTTGTCTTTTTCATTGTTTCAGTAGAGATACTTTCAAGTAATTTCTTTAAAAGATAACCATAACTATAAGTCCTATTAATCTATTTTTTTCAGTTTTTGTTTATTTTGAGAGAGACAGAGACAGAAACAGAGACAGAGACAGAGACAGACAGCCGGGAAGAGCAGAGAGAGGGAGAGAGAATCCCAAGCACTGACAGTGCAGAGCCCAACATGGGGCTCAAACTCATGAACCGTTAGATCATGACCAGAGATGAAATCAAGAGTCGGACACTTAACCAACTGAGCCACCCAGGTGCCCCAACTCCTATTAAGCTATTAATCACAAAGTTTTTAGCATGGTGGTGAGCATCACGGATGCTGGTGTTTTCAGACAGTAAGTCTGTTTTCAGATTCTTGCTCCGTCACTCACTGGCTGAGTGACCTGATTCACCCTCACTGTGCTTGGTTTGTTCATCCGTACAGCACTGAACAATGACTCCTTCATGGGCTTGTTCATCTCAAACACATATTCAAATTATTTTGTATTGTGTTCCGGGAAAATAATGGACAAAGGGTCAGTTTTCGTCCATACAGAACCAGTGTAGTAATTTAACACAAGGATTAAATTCATGTATATAGAGTCCCACAGCAGGCTCTCATTAGTAGTTAGTCATTTATTATATGCTGTCAGTTTAGGTACCAGACATTCTGCTTGGATCCTCTTTTGTTATCTTTGCAATTCTTCAAATTGAACCTACAAGGGTTTTTAATGCCTGCTTTACAGATTGAAAAATTGAAGTTCAGATAAATTACTTCCCTAAAGTCATACAAAAAGAAATATTAGAGTTGGGCTTCAAACCCAGGTCTGTTTAACATCACATAAGTATATAATGAAATTCATCTGACCTAGAAAGAAGGTTCTAGCCGTGAGGGAAAACCGGGTAAACGCCGTAAACTCCCTTGAATACATGTCATCTACTTTAATTTCTTTTCCTTAGCCACTGTATACTTAAGTGGGTCTATTTCACTTGGGATGGTTACCACATTATGCTACCTACAATATGTATAATAATAATAATATATGTATAATATGTACAATAATGTACATTATGCATACATAATACATTATGCTACCTACAATATGTATAATAATAATAACATATGTATAATATGTACAATATGTATAATAATAATAATAAATAATAGCTGGTGATTTTATAGATGCTGACAAATACCTCATTATAATACACAGTGAAAAATCATGTATATGATACACATGAATAATCTGTATATTATTCATGAAGTCTCCAGTATGCTTCGCTGATGTACACAATTGAAGTCCATTAAGATAAATGTATAAATTTTAAAACTCTTAAATATCTGTGTACAGTTTAAGTGCAACCATCTACTAAGATGATATGATAAACATCACAACCAAAATTAATCCATTAAATATGAGTTACAAAATGTGGACTCTTTCAGTGCAGTGTCCTAGAAGGCTGTACCTGGCCACTTAGCCAGATAACCATTAACTTGTGAAAATATCAATTAAATCACATATACACTTATTTCAATTTGTTTCAATTGTATAAGCGAACACAAAACACTGTCAAGTTCATGTTTGTCATTACTTAGACAAAGTTAGTTATGAATTTGGTCATATTTACATTAAAAATAATGCCTTTATGGGGCACCGGGTTGGCTGAGTCAGTTAGGCATTCGACGCTTGATTTCACCTCAGGTCATGATCCCAGGGAAATGGGATCAAGCCCCACATCAGGATCCATACGGGGCATGGAGCCTGCTTAAGATTCTCTCTCACTCCTTTGCGCATCTCCCCTGCTTGTGCCCTTTCTCTCTAAAAAAAATAAATAAATAAAATTTGGAAAAAAAATAATAAAAATAATGATGCATTCAGATAGGCACTTCCTCATCTTCCCACGATACAAATTACTTGTCTTTCTACATCTGGTCCCATATTTAATTTCACTTTGGGTTATTATGTGAGAAATGCCCCATTTCTTCTCAAAGCCAACCCAACTCTTGTGCTCTGGGTCTCAATCAAGTTAATTACCTGTAAGATCCTACTTTTGCAAAGATGTCTCCCTTGTAATTACTCTCCTTCCATTGGACCTTCTAATCACAACATACACTTCAAGATTGCCGATTTCAGAAACTAACAAACAAAAAACCCAAAAAATAAATAAATAAAATAAAATTGACCTTATGGTTGCCAGATTTAGCAAATAAAAATGGAGCAATAAGTATGGGACCTAGTCAAATAAGTAAATACTTTTTTAGAGAATAAATATGTCCCATACTTATTCTAAAAAACGGTCACTTGAAATTGAAATTAACTGGGCAGCTTGCACTGTATCTGGTAACCATACTAACTCAGATTCACAGTGAAACTTCTTGACAAAAACCAGAAAACAGGTCTTTTAGTGTTGTCTCCACTCTTCCGTCTCATATTTTTCTCTGCAAGCTTCTCTAAACAGACCTCATTCTCAAACTTTGCAAGAAAACAACTTTTCTCAAAACCACCAATTTTATGAATGTGGTCAAATCCAGTTGTCATCATCCTGTTCAAATTTTATCAACATCTGTGTAGCATTTCATACAGGATGCCCCATGCTACATGACACCTTTTCTCGTCTAACCTTTGTGACAACATACTCCAGTTTTTCATTTGTTTTACCCATTTGATTGACTGTGATTTTCCAATTATGTGGTTACATTTCTACTCTTCAGCTTCTGTTTTTGAAAAATATTCACATGAGATCTTGTTGTTGGGCCTCTTATATTTTTAATGAATGAAGTCTCTTTCAGTGACTATATTCATGCTAGTAGAACTTAATGGCATCTAGATGTCAGTGACTCCAAAAGCAGATTATATCTTACTGCAATTCATTTCTCGTGGTTCTCCCCATTAGTGCAATGGTTAAGAACACAGAATCAAATTAAATGCAATCAGTAATTCAAGTGCTTTGGTATTTTACAAGATAAAAATGAAAAATAAAAGAGGGATGCAAAACATTTTATAGGTAAGTTCAATGCGGAAATCTTTTTACAAGGTGTTGATGTCATGACTTGGAAACATACTTCATTGTTTACACTGTTAATCACCTTTTAAGTTAGGAGTAAATCCCAGAATATAAAATGGCATTATTCTTGAATTCATGGCATTTATAAACTAATTGAAATATATATACACTCTCATTTAAGCCAAATAAATAACTATAAGCAATAACACAGTAAGAATGAATGAATGTAGAAAAGTAAAAAATATTAGTCAACTTGAAAACCTATCTGAGAGCTAAGGACTAACAGTGCCACCTGACATGGGGGTGAGGAGGCAGCTGGGCCGAATTCTAGCAGAGATTCAAAAAGCTGTCTGGAGGAGGGGTCACTTGTTTTATAATTGTAAGAAGTCCCAGTATAATACCTAGGCAATGCTTAAACATCCAAAATATACATAAAACTTAAACTTTAATAATATAATTTTAGATACTAAAATATATGATACTAAGACAAAACAAGGACTAAATTCGCAATAGATACAAGGCAGAATGTATACTATGTGCTAGGCAACATACCATGTGGGGTTTTTTTTAATGTTTATTTATTTTTGAGAGAGAGACAGAGTGTGAGTGGGGGAGGAGCAGAGAGAGAGGGAGACAGAATCTGAAGCAGGCTCCAGACTCTGAGCTGTCAGCACAGAGCCCGACGAGGGGCTCGAACCCACGAACCGTGAGATCATGACCTGAGCTGAAGTTGGACGCTTACCGACTGAGCCACCCAGGCGCCCTGCCGTGTGGGGTTTTTAAGATTTCATTTTAATTCCAGTTAGTTAACATAATATATTAGTTTCAGGTGTACAATATAGTAATTCAACAGTTCCATACCAATTCATGTGTTTTACTTGGATTGATTACGTTGCTAAACACGAACAATATTTGAGATAGGAACTATTATTATGCCATTTTTACAAATGAGTAACATTAAATTCAGAAGAACTAAGCAATTTTCTGAAGTATAATCAGACACTAGATGGTATTGTTAGGATTTGCAACAAGGTAGCCTTATTCCTGGGACTACCCCCATACCCACAACACTTTAAAAGAGCTTGTTTTCCAACAGTTAAACAGATATATTACAGCAAACTGAAAACTGAATGCAAAAAAAATTCTCAAGTCAATTCTAGTATGGCTTTAGGCAATGTTCCCACACTGTGTGCCCTTGAGATTTTAATAAGCACTTGGGCAGAAAGGTCTGTGGTCAAATACATCTGTAAAGTAGCCTATCACGTTCCCCATCTTAGGTACTCAAATTGCATGTTTGAAGTATGGAGAGTCTTTCTTAAAAATTATTAAATTAAGTAAAAGTGATTACATTTCTGAAGCCGGGAAAATTAATCAGGAGATTTTTTTTTTCTCTTTTAAAGCGTGCATGTGGAAGTAGAAACAGGCTTAAAATAATAGACATGGCATTCCAAAATAAATCAGTGGAATAGAATAATATATTTTTAGATACTAAAATATATGATACTAAAGTAAGGATACTAATAAGATAATAATAATTAGAAAATAGGATTGTTTATACCTGGTGTGCTCTGATTTGAAAGGGCATATGGGCTCCAAGGACTTGCTTTTCTTTCTTTTTTTTTTAATGTTTATTTATTTTTGAGGCAGAGAGAGATACAGCATGAGCAGGGAAGGGGCAGAGAGAGAGGGAGACACAGAATGTGAGGCAGGCTCCAGGCTCTGAGCTGTCAGCACAGAGCCCGACGCAGGGCTCAAACTCACGGACCTCGAGATCATGACCTGAGCCGAAGTCGGACGCTTAACTGACTGAGCCACCCAGGCTCCCCAAGAACTTGCTCTTCAATGTGCATCTGGATGAGTAGCTGCTTTTTCGCAGACAAGGCTGCTAGAAATAAAGACTATCAGACGTCACCCCAGACCCAGACAATCTGAATCTACTTTTTAACATGACACCCGGGTGACTCATATGCTCATCATTATTTTGGAAGGCCTGACTAAACTAAATCTTTCTTAAATTTAAAATGAATAGAATCACCGGGAAAGTTGATTGAAAACGCGTGTTCCTAGGCCCCACCTTCAGAGGATTTTAATTCATTATGTCAAGGGCAAGACTAAGGCCTTACCATGTTCAACAAGTGGCCCAGGTGATTCCAAAGTAACTGGTGGCCGCAATACACTTTGACAGTGCTCCGGGTTTAAAGCTTCGTTAGTTTTGGGAGTGTGAAGAGAAACAGGTTCAGATGTACGGAATTCTTAGGTATTAAGTCCCTTTGATGCCCTTACGCTCAGGAAGGAGTTCCTTAACTCCATTATTCCAAGTTGCTCATCAACTTTTTCACCCGCTAACATGGTGTTTAATGACTATCTCTATGCCAGTGACTTCTAATTCTCTGTCTGGATATCTCCTCCAAGCTTTAGGTTCTACAGATAACCACCTCTGAAACAACTCTCATTAGTGCTCTGTAGACCCCACGAGCTCATTATCGTCACGGTATGGTCTTTTCTGAGGGCACCACTCTCAGTAATGCAAATATGAAATTGAAGTTATCACAGACTTTTTCCTCTTCCGAGCTGCAAACCCTCCCCAACACAATCCCATAATCTTGCTGATTTGACTTCCTAACCACCTCTCAATTTTCTTCTTTTCATTTCTGTTATCATTACTTTAACTTAGGCCCCAATCATTTTTCTACTGGCTGACTTCAAAATCCTTCTAACTGATGCCCCTCATTCTAATCTCATCATCTTTGAAATCATCCTACCTAAAATAGCCAGATCTATCTAAATAACCAACCATCCTTTTTCTTGCAGAAAATCCCTTTAAACTCCTCATTATCCCTGATCCACAGCTGAAGTTTCTGATATAGGGTACACCTAGCCTTTATAAACTAGCATTAGGGATCCTTTCTACCACTCAAGCCTTCCTGCTTCGTCACCAGCAGCACCAAGAAGAAAACCAAAGCACATATATGATTTGTTATCTCCACCATGTGGAGATACTTGGAATGTAGCATAGATTTACCACGAGGAATCAGCGTCATAATGAAAATATAGTACAGTGAGTTATCTTCCTGGCCTCAATGCTCCATAAATACAAACTGGTGCTATTTTCATATTATTATCATATTATTGAAGTTATCTGTTTGGGATCTGAATCTCCATATATCTTTATGCTAAGAAACCTCGTCTTCCCCTTCCCTCTCTTTCTTTACCCATATTTAGTTCGGTCCTTATACTTAGAAAGTGCTCAATAAATGTGTGTTCAATCACATTGAATGAGAATACCTCCAAGCCTCAAAAAGCCAAAACCACCTGTGCTGGCATCCAGAAGATTTCAGGAGATTAACTTTTTAATTTTAACCAAACTTCAATCACATTGAGGATTGAATGAAACAGTTAAACAGTGCTGATACTCATAAGAGTATAGTATATTCAAAATTCATTTTTCATGACTGTGTAAGTAACAATCATATGATGTTCTTGAGTCACAATGTATGCCAACTTATTTGATATTCATATTAGCCCCAAAAGGTAGAAAGTTATCTTCTCTGGACGGATGACAACCAAAGCTCATTTGGTTAGAGAACTTTTCCAAAACAGAGCTAATAAATAATAAAGGTAGAAATTTAATCTGATCTCTGAATGTCAGGTTCTTTCTCCTATCCCAGACTGCAACAACTGCCCAACCCCAAAGGCTAGTCAATTACATACAACTTGTTTTTCCCCTAGAATTTTGCTATAATAGATACCAAACATGAGAAATACCCACATATTGCCTATTCTGTTCCAAGTCAATCCAATGATTACATTTTACGTATTTGTAATCGTGCATTCTTAAACTCAAATAAAAACACAGTATGGGAACATTGTTAATTTGTGCCTTGCACACCTGAAAGAAAATCTGCACTTTGAGTGTGTATTTCCAATGCTATAAATCATGCTGGTCCTAATGACTACCTTCGCAATTCACAATCCCCAGATTATTAGTTATAACCCTAACACAAGTACAACTTCAGCATTATATCTTTTTCTCGTCCATCCCAGACCCATGAACATTCTTTCCATGCAGAATCAGACACCAAAACATAAACTGTTCATCTTCCTTTTTCTGGGGGGTTTGAAATTTATCCAGTCTTTCCAATTTTTCGTCAGTCATGGAGTTAAACAGCATAAAATTCGGGAAATCCCTTAGAATATGAAGAGTATTCTCCACCATGATCACGAGTCCTCATGCTTAACCATGATCCTAAACATGTAGTGCTTAGTTTCCAGGCAACTTGCTTTCCTAATTCTCATTTCTGAGGATCACTGAAAGGTTGACCCTGGGCAAAGATTTACAGTATTAGTACTCCCAGGAAAACTCACCACAACCTCATTTGCAAGTTAGGATGCAGAAAACTTGGCCAGGAAAATTCCATGAGGCCATATTAAAGTCTCCTGGTGTTGTAAACATAGCATATTTCAGAGAAGGCTTCGGCCATAATCCCAGAAATACTATATACAAAAGTAAGGATTAAAGGCAGGAACTAAGACAGGCTCTCCCACTGAGAAGGTTAGGGTCTGCCTTTAGACAGGTGTGGTCACAAATACCTTGCAATGTTACCCAAACTGACTTAGTTATATAGAGTAGCCATCTGCCATCCACAGATCTTTATAAAATTCTCAAATCTGTTTATTCATAAAGACATTCAAACTGATGGAGGAAGAGAATGGCTTGGGCACTATATGTGTAGTAAGTTGAATATAGGGGTCAGTGATATATTTCAGACTTTGAGACTTTTCACCTTAAAATTCAGTTAATTCTTTTCCTAAAGAGTTTGAATTCCATCCAGTCTTCTTTTTTAAATTTTGTTGATGTTTATTTATTTTTGAAAGAGAGAGAGACTGAGCGTGAGTGAGGGAGGGTCAGAGAGAGACGGAGACACAGAATCTGAAGCAGACTCTAGTCTCTGAGCTGTCAGCACAGAGCCCAAGGCGGGGATCAAACTCACGGACCCTGAGATCATGACCTGAGCCGAAGTCGGATGCTTAACCAACTGAGCCACCCAGGAGCCCCTGAATTCCATCTAGTCTTTAATACAAAGTAACATTTTCAGGTTTAGATTCTTGAATTGTCTATGTACATAAACAATCTTAAAACTTTAGATGTTGAATAATGTTAGAACTCTTTCTCTCAAACTGATTTTGTAGAATCTCTCAAACTGATACTTAGAAAGTATCAGTGGAGATTTGAATGACAGGCATAGGACCTGATCAGTTTTATGCATTGAGGCATGGAACTTATGTGTGCTTAACCATAAGACAGTAATGGTAATAATGCCTTCAGTTTACGTCTTTGGCTTTTGTTGCTTTGGGAGTATATATCCAAACTCCAAACTTTGGATCTATACACTATGTTTTCTAAGGTATATACTATTTATGAGGTGTGTGATTATATTACCACCAAACTGATTCGTATAAAGCAGCCTCCAACTCCCCAAAACGTGCTCTCATTTTCAACCAGGATTTCTAATAATTCTGTTTCATAATGATTTTTTTAAATAAAATAAGACATGGTTAATGCTTTATCATAACAAAATATATCAATGATTTTAACCATGTTATTCAGAAAGTACAGTAGAAATGTCTTAATATTTTAGTAAATATAAATACATTAGTCTCCTGGCATAATGTCAAATATTAAACAAAGATTATTAATATAATATGTATTCCATGATATTACTGTCTATTGTTAATGACTCATTATGCAAAGACAAAGGTCACTATTTGTTTCTCATTTCAGGGTAATTTTGAGGTGACAGCTTTGCATCTGTTCTTGGAAATTTTTTACACAGAAAAACTTTGGAAGTCTCGCTGCCTATGAAAATAAGGAGATCTTCATTCAATTATTTCTATTTTCTTTACTGCAACATAATTTTAGAAGATATGGTTTCAGAAAGAAAATGTAGCCATCTGTTCTGTTTGTTACCTGTTGACTCTGGGCTGTTGCTACAGATATCTACTTGTGTTATTAGTCAAGGTCCTTCACAGAAACAGAAGCAAGAGGACAGAAAGATTTATATAAAAGGATTTATGATAAAGTATCGCCTCATGTAATTATGGAGGCTGACAAGTCACATGATCTGCCATCTTTAAGATGGAGACCAAGGAAGACAAGGAGTATAGCTTGGTAGCCTGAGAGCCAGAGAGTGGATGGAGTAGATTCTAGGTAGAGTTTGAATGTATAAGAACCAGGAGTGCTGAGCACAAGAGATCAATGTTTCAGCTCAAGCAATCAGAGGGAGGGCAAATTCTCCTTTCCTCTACCTTTTTGTTCTATTCAGGCCCTCAGTGGATGAAACGACACCCACTCACATTGAAGAGGGCAATGCACTTTTCTTAGTCTAGTGATTCAAATGCTAACTTCTTCCTCAAACACTCTCACAGATACACAGAGAAATAATGCTTAACCGGAAATCTGGGCATCCTGTGATTCAGTAAAGCTGAGACATAAACTCAACCATCACAATATGTAAATTCATTTCTTAAAATACAGTACAATTCTTCATGCAGAACGTGTAAATGACAGTGCTACTTTTGGAATTGTTGATTTATACAATGTTCACCCACAATCACCTTGTGTGTTATGATACTAATATATTTTTAGAAGATAGATTTACTCATATTATATTTCCAAAGGTTGATAAACACAGAGGAAAACTTTGACCCAGAAAAAAACTATGTCTGCGAGTGGTTTTGTATGTGTATGTTTTGTTCAGATAGGTTTCAATCAAAAAATGTGAAAAATAACTATCAAGCAGCTTATGATAATGGTACTTCAATTTTGCTCCACAACAATGCTCATGAATCTCAGTCTAGACAGAACAAACCCCTGACAGAGGAAAATAAAAGAGTTCAGTCTAATAATCTGCTACTCATTGACCTCTTTTCTGAGATTCTCTACAGGGTGAATAGTCTCTTATCCAATACATATCCCATTGCCACACAGATCTGTTCTGCTTTGTAATTGGTCACACAGGTATGTTTATAATGGACAATGGACAGAAGATGTAAGAATGGTGTCCTAGAAACTAGAATTTCTTACAACTGATAAAGAAAACTGAAATCCATACATTGATATGCTGCCTCATTAATAACGAAAATAATTTTGGATACAGGGATTCAAGTGAGACTAAAACCATGGACCTCATTAGGCTACAGATAATGTGTTTAACCAGACATTATGGTTTTCACATGTATTGAAGATATTTTAAAAATCAACATATGGTTACTTGAATCTATTACCCCTATTAAAAAATGTTTTTTAGTTTATTTATTTTTTGAGAGAGATAGAGTGAGCAGGCGAGAGGCAAAGAGAGAGGGAGAGAGAAAGAATCACAAGGAGTCTCCGCACTGTAGAGCCTGATGTGGAGCTCAAACTCATGAACTATAAAATCATGACATGAGCTGAAATCAAGAGTGAGACGCTTACCTGATGAAGCAACGCAAGAGCCCTGTATTACTGCAATTTTGATGAAAGCTTTGCTGATTTTTCCAGAGTTCACTTTTAGTTTATAGGTAAGATAGGTATGAGGAAAAAGAAAGAAATGTACGATGTCTTTATTAATTTCAGTAAGATGGCCTTTATCTTGTGGTAACATACACACACACAAAGTTTTTATATGTTTAATTTACTTTGTATGACATCTAAGATTTTTGAAATATTTTCATGAGTTAGGAAAACACAAGCATTATTATCCATAGTTTACAGATAAGAAAAGGAAGGAAATCAGAGGTCCTAGTAATTGTCTAATTCTTTTTTTTATACTTCTGGTTCTAGATGAAAAAAAAAAACACTCTCTTGACTGAAAGATCTCTATATTCCACACTAAAGTAATGGTATATATATATATATATATACATATATATATGTATATATATATGTATATATATGTATATATATATGGTATATATATGTATATATTATATGTATATAATGTATATATGTATATGTATATAATGTATGTATGTATACTATATGTATAATATATATGGTATATATAATATATGTATATATATATGTATGTAATTTTTTAAATATTACCTTATAATTCTTTACTTTGCACTCTGGATTACTATGGAAACTTCATGTGACTAAAGCTTGTCTAATTAGTTGCTTTTGCCCAGAACACTGAGCTGTCATTGAATCAGCATAGATGACTGAAGAATATTGAGTTTGTTCACTGTGGTGGCATCTAGCAAGATCCAGGAGGCCCACTGTTGGAGGCACCACAGTGACTCTAGGCAGACTGCTTGTGCAGATGACGTGGCCTGTACTCTCTGATGGCCTTCTCAGACACAGAGAATTTTCTGGGCATTGCTCTCCAGACTTCCAATAATTGCATGAGCTCAGATATAGAACTCTACTAAATTGTATATCAGCTTAAGTTAGTGGGGGTTGATTTCTGAAATAGGCAACAAGATCGTGACAGGTGCACGAGTAAAGCACAAAACTGACACCTTCAGTAGATGTAAGAACAGCACATCAAAGGGCAACACATTTGGGTTCTAGTTTGGGAATTTTCACTTAATATCTGTATAAAATCTTGCTAAGTAATACACTTTCTTTGGACATTCCTTTTACTGTAAAAATGAAAGAATTTGGTTAATGATCTCTAAGATACTTCAAATATCTAATCTTCTATAATTTTATGATTTCTCTTGGTTTGGAGACAGTGAGTCAAAGTGGGATAAAGGAAATGACAAATGCATCAAGCCTTATGAACAATTTAACCCAACTCTCAAGTCAATTCAGCCTCTGAGTACATTAAGATTCTCTTCACCCACTCACTTGCTATTATGGGACAGGATAAACTCTCAAGCGGTTTTACACATGTAGAAGCCAGGATTTATACATATACATATATATATATATATATATATATATATATATATATATATAAAGTAGAAAATGCACAGGCTAAAAGGCTAAAGACTGGAGAGGGGAGGGGATGAAAAGTATAACAAACATTTGGAAGGAAGTAAAAACGCCTTTAAATTGAGTCCCAGAAAGGAATGTTGAGAGAACAGAGAAGTAATAGATGAAAATTTCCCAAAAGTAACAGATGAGGATTCAAGAAGTACAGCAAAACACAAAAAGGGTTTTCTTTGTAAAATGGCTGACAACCCAAGACCAAGATAAAATATTCAACACACACATACACACACACACTTCTTTAAAAAGAGGATCTTACTACATGACATTTACCTAAATTCACTGAAAACGTATGTCTACCCAAAAACATATACAGATGTTTATGGAAGCTTTGCTAATAATTGCCAAAACTTGGAAGCAATCAAGTTTGTTCTGTTTTTTTTTCCAATGGGTGAATTATTAAATAAATTGTGGTACATTCAGACAATGAAATGTTATTCAGCATTAAACATAAATGAGCTATCAAGCCATGAAAAGACATGGAACCATCGTAAATGCATAAGGAAAAGAAGCCAGTTTTAAAAAGCTACATACTGTATGAGCCCCCCTAAATGTCACTATGAAACAGAGAAAACTACGAAGAAATATAAAAGATTAATAGTTACCAGGAATTAGGAGAGAGGCAGGGATGAATGGGTAGAGCACAAAGTATTTCCAGGGCAATAAAACTATTTCAAATGTTCCTATAATGGTGTATACATGTCATTATATATTATGAAAAAAAACCTGACCTCTAAACTGAAATAATAAATTTAGAAAACAATCGCATGACATTTTTAAAGTACCAGAAAAAAATTACTAAGTCGGAAATCTTTCTAGGATAAATAGTATGTAGAATGATGACAATATAAAGTGATTCCAGATGAATAAAAACCTGATATAAGTTGTCATCAGAAGATCTGCCCTAGCAGAAATACTTAGGGATCTCTTTAGGCCAAAGCAAAATGAGTTTAGGTAGAAACCTAAAAATATAGGAAAATACAAAAAGTAAAAGAAAAAGATTGGTAAGTAGTTGAATGGAAATGAACATTGGCTATAAAAATGATAATGTCTCTAAAAAGAAAATAAAATGCATGTGAGATTAAAAATCATGGGGTGCCTGGGGGGTTCAGTCAGTTAAGCATCTGACTTGTTTTTCATCTCAGGTTGTGATCGCGTGGTTCCTGAGATCTAGCCTGGCCTCAGGCTCTGCAGACAGTGTGGAGCCTGCTTGGGATTCTCTCTCTCTCCCTTCTCTCTTTGCCCTTCCCCCAGGTGTGCTCACATGTTCTCTGTCTCTTTCTCTGCCTCTCTCAAATAAATAAATAAACATTAAAAATTTTAATTAAAATGAGACATGAGAAAAATAGAAAACAGAAATATGGTAGATCAAAACCCAATATATTACTGATTACATTGAAAGTAAACTGACTATTATAATAAAGAGAAAAATTCTCAGATGATAAAGCTATCTATCTATCTATCCATCTATCTATCCATCCATCTATCTACCTATCATCTATCTGCACACAAACACCTCTTTACAAGAGTCACACGTGACAGGTGACAAAAAAGTTAAAGGTAACATGATTAAAAAGCAAAATAAGAATGTCAAAGGAGTTGTAGTCAGATTCACTCAAATGGCGTAATCATTACAATGTTGTCTTGGGGTCCAGAGAAATCCCAAAATGGACTAGTCCTAAATTTGGGGGAGTAAGGGTGAGAACTTACCTCACATTCCTCATACATGGAACGGAACTTCTTTCCATTGCCCAAAAGAATCAACTAGAAAGAGCACATGCACCTCCTATAACCCGCACTCTTCTTCATTTGTCTGGTTGGGAAAAAGAAAACAAGAAGCCACATTGCTCAGTCCTTCTCTTTTCCTCTATCCTTTTCCAAGGACTTGGCAATAAGCAGTTCTACCAAAAATACCGAGGGTGAAGAGAGGGGAGAGCCGTTCTTAGGAGGCATGGTTCCCACTGATCCAAGTCTCAATCTTTAACTAGTTTTACCCCTGATAAAATTCATACATTGATCTCTAGCTTCTCCTCATAACTTATTTCTCACGTGGTATGTGATTCAACACTGGAGCGATTTAGGCAGGAGGCACATGATGAATCTTGAACCTCCAAACAAATAGGTGTGAAAGTTCTCAGGAAAGATGCATCTATTCTTGATTTTGTTTCTGTTCTCAAACACACTAAAACAAGCATGCTCATTTATAAATGAAATAAGATTAAATTAGTACCAAAAGCAACATTAACAACAGAGAAAATCTATTGTAGAAGGGGAACTTGATCAAGTGCATATAATTCTGGTAGGGTTTGTTCTCTGTTCTCTTGACATCCTTTGGAGGATTATCCCAGATAGGATCTGTGGTGCAATATTGCATGAATGAATGTTAAGACTTGTTCAAAGCATGGTCCAATTACCGCCAAGGATTAATATTTGATAATCCATAGTATTGAAGAACAACATGTATATGAATCTAGGTTCAGAACATAGGGAAGCCAGGATCTACCTACTCAACTGGTCTGAGATTGGACAAAAAAACATGAACAATAATTTCCAGGAAGGTTCCTAAACTTTGACAAATAGACAAAATTTGTTTTTCTTATTTTAATAAATTATACTTAATGGAAATTACTTATGGTTTTATTACAAGTAGCATTGATGGTAATCTTTCACCTAGTTTTTCCATTTTTTTCTATTACTGAGATTATCAGTGTTTACTGATTCTGTAGGCTCTCTCTGCCCTACTTAATTACAATTGTTCTTTCTTCTTAATGTTACAGTTTTTTCTTTAAATCTTGTTACTTCTTATTACCAGTCACTCACATTTAATAATGTACATAGATTCACCTTTATACTTTACTTTTGATACCCTAGACTTAATGATATACAGTTGCTTGATATTCCTTTTTGCAGAAATGTGTCACTGCTCTGAGTTAAAGCTATTTTGAAATACCTTTCATCTTTTAGCATTTAAAAGATCTAAGTCTGCATGTAGCTTGCTGTATTTTTCTTTATTATTTACTCTTCCTCCCACGTTAATGTCATGTGTTGAAATTTCTGCTGCTTTTTAAAATTCCTGCTCTTTGTTTTAAAATTTTCACGTCAACCTTAGGCTTCTTTATAATTCTCATACCATAAGCATTGTTTTACATCCTGTCTGAAAACTTTAAGAATACATTTACAGCCCACTTTGAAACTCTTAAAATTAACTCTTAAAATTATAGAAGCATATTTTAAACAATATAAACTTTAGAAGAAATCTGTTTTGAACCCCACATTTCCAATATCCTTAATTTATGATTAAGAAAACTGAACCACCAGAGAAGGGAAGGTATTTGTCTGCTTCACAGTCACAAAGACTTTAGTGTCAAAGTCATCATTAGAATGTCAGTCTTCTGTATACCAAGTTGGTACTGTTTCCATTACAACATGCTATTGTTCATACAAGCCCTTTTATCGAACACTTCTAGGAATTTTGACATTTTCTCACCAACTGACCATAATCAAAATAAAATTCATAACTCCATTAACCTGAACACTCTAGAATGAACTCTAGAACTTTCTAAAATGTCACTATGTGTGAGTATGAATGTATGTATGTATATACAAACATACATAAGATCTATATTTATGTATGATATAGTATGTGTATATATATATGTATATATATATATATATATATATATATAGGATATATGTGTGGGTATATATGTGCACCCTATATATAATATACTTAATGTACAGGAATTCACTAAAATGTCTTATTTTGCCATCATTATATACTCTTTTCTTTGTCAAACATAATTAAGAGAAAACAATTCAAATTTGTTATTTTTTATTAACAAGGATCTTGTAGGTAATGAAGATATCAATAAATGTGAATTACTGTGCCATGTGTCCTTTAGTAGAGGAATCAGGCCAAATTTTTACTGATTCCAGAAAGGTAAACAGAGAGTTTCATAATTATCTCCCTGCAACAAGGATTTACTATTATTTTAAATATTAAACATAAGGATAATTCCAGTTAATGGGCTTTTTTCATATTTGTTGGTTCAATGTTATTTTTATGTTTGATATTCTCTTTGACAAAAGAAACATCAATCTACTCTAATACTTGCTCTATTTTTAGAACCCAATGGTAGAAGATATAACTAAGATGAATTTCAGTATGGTTTGAACCAAATCTATGAGCCAAAAGCAGTATGGGTGGACAACTGCAAGAAAATGATGCAATTATAAGGATTACAAATTTTACCTTCAAAAAAATATTAGATATTGAAAGTTTTATACTAGGAAGTCACACCATCCTTCTCTTACCCTATGGAAATGGAAATTTTTGCTGTTAATCTTTCTAACACAGTTCTGATCATGCTTGTCTTCTACTTAGTTTTCAATGGCTTCCCATCACCTGTAACAGTAATTGTTTCTCTTTACTCATTCATCGTCCCCTGCCTCTTTTGAGGTAATCATTAAATCTAGACATGTTGAAGTTCTGCAAACAGAGTACCTGTTTCCAGACCCTCCACTGTAATCATTTGATTTCTTCAGTAGAATGTTCCATTACCCCATCCTCCACTCCTACTTCCTCTTACCTCTAATGCTCCTCCCAAATTCTCCCAAATCTTCTATTGGTAAATTTTCTTTCTTCATCCTGGGCCAAGCACAATTACACACATTTCCAATGTCAATCCCAAACATGTTGGTCCATCTTTTCTTTAGGACCCTCAGGACTTTGTATTTGAATCTCGTAGTATTTATTTGACTGTATTATGTGTTCGCATATTTTTTTTCCTTCACTGAATCCTAACACCAGCTGTGGTGAATGCATCTTTATAACCTTACATACAGTTGGTGTTCAGTAAATGTTTGTTAAATAAAAGAAGGAAGGAAGGAATTCATTGTGAGGAAGAGAAAGGTTGATGAAGACTAGAGAGATCTATCTGTTCTATCAGATGACGAAGTTTGTGAAACTGAAGGCACTAGGAATCTGAATAGTAGGAGAGATGCCAGAGAAGGATACATCAATAGTAATCTAGATGATATTGTCTATTCGCAGGGAATGACTTTGCACTGAACCTTAATCTTGCTTAACCAGAGTTGGAAATGGGGGTGAGGGGTAGGCCAGATGAATTCCCTAATATTCTAACAAAAGTTTCTGATTTCTTCCAACTTAACTGTGAATATTGCCTGATTAACAACATGAAAATAGTTTTAAAACAATTTAGAAACTGCAATATATTTCGTAATACTACCAACCAATTGATTTAAGGCAGCATGAATTCAGTGGAGGCAAATCACATAATAAGATCATTTAACATGATAGATAATTTAAATTATGATCATCTTGTCTATAATGTATGCACTTACTCTTCCTGAGCTTGTGAAGTAATGAGTACCTTATGCCAGCCAGACTTTGTAATAGCACTGATGGAATTTTTAAACAACTCTGTCACATTTATACCATAGCATACTAGACCAAGATGCCAGTAAGTTTTATAAAATAATGAGGTGCCCATATTTCTTCCTTGAAAAACCTGAGTATAATAAAACGTTTAATTTTGTCCCAAAAGAGATCTAGCCTTTGCCCTCAGATTCTAGAAGCTAATCTCTACACTCAAAATGTCATGCCTGATAATAACCTTTGTTCAGGGTGGGGGTTAATCATGCTACAAAGATCAATAATATGATTTAGGGTGGGGGCTTTGGGTCACACAGTCAGATGACCTGGAGACTGAGATAAAACACTGGGCAATCAATTAATTAATCGTGACACATAATGGACCTCAAGTGTCATTTGAGCTCCCCTGGTTGGCAACTCTCCGTGCATACTGTCACATATTGATGCCATGAGAGTAATGCAATCATGCCTCCATGGGGGAAGGACAATGAAAGCTCTATGTTTAGTGTTTACCTGACTCTGCTCCATATACTTCCCTTGGCTGATTTTTATCTGTATCCCTTCCTGTGATAAACCATAGCGATTAATATAACAGCTTTCAGTAAGTTTCATAAGTCTTTCTAGTGAATTATTAAAACTGACAGTGGTTTTGGAAACTCCCCCACTCTTGCAAGTGGTATCACAAGTAAGAGGAATTTTGTGCGGACTGTGTCCTCAACCTTATAATTGCCTAAAACTTTTGTACCTTTCAAACATTACCTAACCCACTCTTTATTCTAGGTCCCCATCCGTTAATTTATTGTTTTATTCTTTAACATTATCTAGAGTGCTAAGTGTTCACCAACCGATTTTATTTAGAAGAAGTGAAGAAGAAAGCTTATTGCTTTTTTGTGTAGCTTTGTTGAAAAATACTATAAAACAACTCAATTTTTTTTTATCAATTACATGGTTTACCAATGTTTGGTTATGAATGGTTTCTTGTCTATCGGAGCCAGTAGAGATCTGAATATTTAAGCGAACATTATAATAATGGTGAATTTTCGATTTGATGAGTTTAACTCTTAGATTCTAAAATACCTCAGACTTAACATTTCTGCAACCAAAACCATAACGCACCCCAGCCAAGTCATTCTCCCATGCAAAAGACATGTTAATAGTACTTTCAAAATACCAATTGTACAAGTCCAGAACCTATGAACAAACCTTGTCACCTGCCTGATTCCAGTACATGAATTATAACTAAATCCAGGCAAATTTATTTTCTCAGCATCTTTTAGTTCAGCCCAAACTCTCCATCTCTACCAATGAATGCCACCAGGGCCCAAGCACTTATCATCTCTTGTCTATACTCAGATTTTTTTTTTTAATTCCACATATAAGAGAGATCATACAGTATTTCAGTATTTGTCTTTCTCTATCTGGCTTATTTCTCTAAACATAGTGCTATCAAGGTCCATCCATGCTGTCATAAATGGCAAGATTTCATTCATTTTTATGACTCAATAATATTCTATTGTATGTATATACCACAATTTCTTTATCTATTCATCCATCAATGGATACTCTGGACTTTTTCCACATCTTAGCTATTGCAAAGAATGCTGTAATGAACATAGGGATGCATATATCTTTTTGAATAAATGTCTTTATTTTCTTAGGATAAATAACCAAAAGTGAAATTGCTGGGTTATATGTTAGTTCTATTTATAATTTTGGGGGGAAATTCCATTGTATTTTTCAGAGTGGCTACAACAATTCACATTTTCACCAAAAGTGAACAAAGCGTTCCCTTTTCTCCACATCCTTGCCAATACTTAATGTTTCTTACTTTTTTGATAATAGCCATTTTAACAGGTGTGGGGCAATATCTCAATGTGATTTTAATTTGCCTTTCCTTTATTATTAATGATATTGAGTATCACTTCCTGTATCTATTGGCCATCTCTAGGTGTTTGAAAACATCTCTATTCAGATTTGTCCATTTTTTAACCTGATTTTGTTTGTTTAATTATTTTGAGTTGTATGAGTTCTTCATATATTTAGAATATTGGGCCCTTGGTTTCAGGTTTTTCATTTAGGTCTTTAATCCATTTTAAGTTAATTTTTGTGTATGGTGTAGGTTTTGAATATGGTCAAGTGTCATTCTTTTGCATGTGTCTGACCAGTTTTTCCAATATAATTTATTGAAAAGACTATCCTTTCTCCATTGTGTGTTTTTGGTTTCTTTGTTGTAAATTAATTGACCATATATGCATGGATTTACTTCTGGGCTTTCAATTGTTCCACTGATCTGTATGTTTTTATGTCAATATCATACTGTTTTAACTACTATAGTTTTGTAATATAGTTTGAAATCAGGGAGCATGATACCTCCAGCTTTATTCTTTCTCCAGATTCCTTTGGTTCATTGGTTTTTCATTTGTTTATTTTTTGTGTGTGTCACTCAAATATTAATATTATTCTATTTCTTGGAAATATGCCATTGGAATTTTTATAGGGACTACACTGAATCTGTAGATTGCTTTGGGAACGACCTTTTAATAGTATTGACTCTTTTGATCCATGAGCACATAATATCTCTCCATTTCTTTGTGTCTTCTTCATTTCTTTCATTAATATTTTGTACATTTCAATATACAGGTTTAACCTCCTTGGTTAAATTTATTTTGAGGTATTTTATTATTTTAGATGCAATTATAGATGGGATTGTTTTCTTTATTTCTCTTTCTGATAGTTCATATTAGTGTATAGAAATACAACAGATTTTTCTGTATTGATTTTATATCTTTCAACTTTACTAAATTTGTTTATTAGTTCTAACAGGATTTTTAAGTGTATTTTCAGGATTTTCTATCTATAAAATCATGCCATCTGCAAATAGTTTTAACTCTTCAATGCCATCTAGGCCCACACACCTATCATCTCTTGCTTAAACTTTGCAATTGTTTAAAATAGCTTTATTTTAAACAATTCAATGATGAACATTTTCTGACACACAGAGAGGTGAACTAATTGTGCAGTGAATAGCCTAATATCCATCTGCTAGTTTCTACATTTTAGAGTTTTTCTATATTTGCCTTACACATGTCATATTTCAATGTGTTCTCTAAAAATATTATGATATAGATATTACTAGCTACATTTTATAAAAGTGAAAAGTGTATCAAAAAGGTTAACCACCTTCCCCAAGTTCACTGAAATTAAACAAAACAAAACAAAACAAAACAAAACAAAAATAGATGAGTTGTTTATTTGACCAGAAGAATATCTGAGCAAATGCATATGTGCTTACTACAAAAAGAGGGACTCTTCAGATATTCTTGCCAGGTATCCAAGAATGTTGTCAGAACTTTGTATAAACGAAGTCTCAGGCCAATAGGTGTGGGCATCATGAAGTAGAACTTAATATACCAGTAGTACAGGTGCCGTCTAATATTCACAGCTCCACTTCTGCATTAAGTGGGTCAGGAAAAACACGTAGAAAGTCTTGTTGGTTCTCAACATTGGGAGCTACCCAGGTGAAACTGGAAACTAGCTCTTATACACAGAGGTTAAGGAGAGATGGAAGAAAGACCACGCCATATTGGTAGGTAACACTTTTAATAAGCGAGGGAACTTACATATGAGGTTTATCTTGGGTGATCCACAAGATGAGTACATCTCCACATTCATCCACCAGAATCTTAAAAGTTTGTAGAGAAGCCTTAATGGGGTTTAGTTACATACACCGTGCAAATGCTCCTGACAACACATTAATTAATCTCTCAAGGCTGCCTCCTTGAAATGGCTCTGGATCTGGGAATAGTACGTCAGAGGTACATTCCCAGGACAGGGGAGAGGATGAGGAGCTTCTGATTGCCTAGGTCCAGCTTGTGCATCACCAGATAGTCACATTCTGTTGATGACCTCCTCCGCATGCCTGAATGTCAAGGGTTCCATATCAGATTTCTATTGCTATGTAACAAATGATCACACATTAGCAACTTAAAACATACCTGTTTATTGGCTCACAGGTCTGCAGGTAAGAACTCTGGGCAGGCTTGATTGCGTCCTTTGCTTTTGAATCTTACAAGGCAAAATTAAGGTATCTGGTGGGTGGGCTTTTATCTGGAGGATCTGGAGGAAGAATCTGCTTCCAATCTCATGTCAAGTGTGGACAGAATCCAGTTCTTAAAGCTGTGTTCTAATGTCTCTGTTTCCTCGATGGTTATCATCCGGGGGCTATCTTCAGCTTCTAGAGATCATTTACATTCTTGCATATGTGGCTGCCTCCTCTATCTTCAAACAAAATCTGTTTTTTTTACATTTCTTTATTTTTGAGAGACAGAGAGACAGAGCACGAGTGGGGGAGGGGGCACAGAGAGAAGGGGGCAGAATCCGAAGCAGGCTCCAGGCTCGGAGCTGTCAGCGCAGAGCCTGATGTGGGGCTCTAACTCATGAACCGTGGGATCGCGACCTCAGCTGAGGTCGGATCCTTCACCGACTGAGCCACCCAGGCGCCCCGGCCTCCTCCATCTTCAAATCAGCAATGATGATTCAAGTCTTTCTCCTGCTTTGAATCTCTGTGAGTTTCCCTTTGGCCATCAGCCAAGGAAAATTCTTCTAAATAGCTCACATGATGAGCGGTACCCTAATGCTCTCTCTTTTGATTAAAACTCAGAGTCAACTCATAACCTTAATTACATCTGCCATGTTAAGTTACATAATCACAAAGGTGATATATCATCACATTCACAGTCAGAGATTTGGGAAGTTCGTATTAAGGGACTGCGGGTTACCTACGTAGAAATTTGTTTTGACAAATCCTTACAAATCCTTTCCTTTGTCTATTGAGATTCTATAAAACATTAGGTTACAGTGCTGTGCTGTTATGATCATAATTTTGTCATACGTACACTTAGTCTTGATACATTGCAGTTTCTGTGCAGAAAGAAAACTTTGGGTGTGAAATGTTTGAGCTGCCTCAAGCAGATTTTCCATAGGCAGAAGGTTGTAATGAAGATTGAGAAATATTGACCCTTAATACCAAGGACGTTTCTTATAGGAATGTTAGGTTCCTTGCAATGCTTTACTTTTATTGAATATGACACAACTTGGTCTCCAGTGGTGAATATTTAGAAATGGGACAAATTTGGCTTCCTGTGTCCTAATACACTTGAATGACTTGGCATAAGACTGGCCACTTATCTGTGTGTTTAAGTGTACTGGTTCGGAAAATTAGTGTACTTGAGTGTGATGTTCGCCATGCTTGCTTATTGATGTATGAATTCGATCAAGATTGACTCAAAATATGTTTTAGTGTATGTTCTATAAGCTAAAGTAAGCTCTCAATGGGAAGCACTCTGATCAACTTACAGAAAAGCAACTGATAGCCACTATTATTAACATCCTCATTTTGTAGATTCTGAAAAACTGAGTTATATCTACAGATGATTAAGCACTTGTCCAATATTTTTCAGCAGGAAAGTTATAGTTTGGACCTTAATAGGGCAGTTTGACATGTGAACACTTTGTACCTGACCACATCTCTATATTGTTTCTGAAAGGAATAGAGTCAACTAGATAAAATTAAAATAAAATGTTATTGTACCAAATGCTCATTTTTTTCATGTGGAACTTCAGGATTCACTATATGTAAGAAAATAATTGCTTATAATTCACTTGTTAGAAATAAGTGAAAATAAAATTGAAATCTGAGATAATCCTCACTCCAAATGTTATTATCAATTAATAAATCTCTCCTTGTCAAGTTCTTTCATGAAAAGTCTGTCATTCTTTTTAGCTAGAAAAATAAGCACAAAGGTCACCCTGTCATGAATAAAGGGAGTCCATAGACTAATGAGAACTTTCATTTCCAGGAATGTATCCTTTGTGTACATAGGTTGTGAATGCCTCTCAAATCCAAGAAATAGTTTAAATAAAATGGTGTCAATTCAAAATTTGAGAAAAAAAATCACTTATTTGTGAGAATTTGAGTGGTTCTAAAAGTAGTCAAAGGACGTTTCCATAATAATATCATAATTTAGTTATCCACATAGAATTTTAGAACTTAGTGGGAACACTGAAATTGTGCAATTAAATGAACATATTCTAACAATGAAGAAGCTATAAACTCAGGAGATTACTTAGGTGATTTTTAGCAAGACTCATTGGCAGACCTCAGATAAGACACTACTAAAAGCTTCTAGACTTTTATCAAACTATTTCCCACCGTATCAAACTATTTCCCTTCATTTCAGAATAATAAAATTGTTCCATTTAAATTAATTATATAGAAATGTCTCCCAAAGTCCAAAGGCTGTGTCAATAAGAATTATCTCAACGAGTTTGTTAGAAATTTAGACTTTTAGGCTTTATCTGTGTTATACTGATGAGAAAGTCTGTAAGCTTTTTTTAAGGTAAAGATTGAGAACTACTGCTCTTTAAAGTATAGATCATTCACTTGTTTACTCATTGTAATGCAATAGAAAGATTCCTCCTGAGTTCACTTTATTTCTTCAATGATTCTGAAATTTACCAAATTTTATTTCCACATTTCCTTTCACAATTTAAAATGAAAATCAGCTGTGCATTCATCGACTTTAAAGATAACTATTCTGAAAATCTTAGTAAATTTGTTGTATTTGAAAGCATATTTGCATGCACTTAATTAGGGAATCCTATGCATTATAGCCAAAACTTTCAAACAATGTACAAACTATCTTTAAATATGTTCTTTCTTATTTTTAACCTTCATAATATTGCAGATTATATTTGCTTTTATTCTGAAGTTTCAATTCCTTTGGAGATAATTTGGTATATGAGAAGTCTCATTCCTGGTTAAAAACCTATGTGTGATTTTTTCCGGCTTGATCATAGGCAATTGTAAAGGCTTGGGAGGCCATGGTGGGGAAATTGTCCTTCTCATATCCAGCTTGGTCCACACCCAGTGGATCACAGTCTCTGAGGTGAGTTGTAGTCATAGAAATAGGCCCTCATGGACTGCCTTACTCTTTTAGATATTTGCATTTTTAGTCCAGGTGCCTTCTCTTAACCAGTGTACCATTCAACGGGAGAAAATAGAGTTGGCTTTTCTTTCCATTTTTTTAATGACTCTTGCTGATGCCGTCAAAGTGACTAAAGACTTAATACTTTATGGCTTGTTGCTTTAATTGACCACTCTGACACCTGGCAGCCCCCTGTCTCTCCTTACTCAGGTGAGTTCTGGACAGTATAAAATCATACTCCTCTCTTGTTTAAGGGATTATCCTCTTTGGCTTAGGTAATAATAACAACAAATTATTTGGTTCTGATTCTGGTACCCTCAGCACTCTTGGTTCTGAAACCCAGACTGGAGTTAAGACCATTGGTTCTCTGGCTTGCAGACCTTCAAGCTATTCCATAGGTTTTCTTGAGCTTCTCCAGGTTGCAGTGGACACACGGTGGGACTTCCCAGCCTCCATAATCAAATGAGTCAAATCCTTATAATAAATCCCTTTAGAAATCTAGGTAGGGTAGATAGATGTAGGTATAGTATAAATATATATCTCCTATCGGTTCTTTCTCCGTAGAACCCTGGCTAATATAGATCTTTAGTGACAATTCACTATGGGCCTTTTGCTAATAAGATTTAGCACACCCAAGCACAGTGCATAAAACACTGATATTAAAAGTTTGCTTACTGGCACCTCCCTGTCCCTTCAAAGTGCATATGTTGAAATCCTTACTCCCTATATTTAGGAAAAAGGTAACTAAGTTAAAATGAGATCACTAGGATCGGCCCTAATCCGATATTACGGGCTGGCATCCTTGTAAGAAGAGGAAATAACAGATAATGCAGAAGGAAGACCATGTGAAGGCTCTGGTAGAAGACAGAAGATGGTCATCTAGAACCTAAGAAGGGAGGTCGCAGAAGAAACCATCCCTTCGGACGCAATGAATTCAGACGTCTAACCTCCAGAGCCAGGAGGAAACAAATTCCAGTCATTTAAGGCACCCACTCTCCAATACAGTGTCATGGCAGCCGTAGCAAATCAGTATACCATCTTTACAAGAGAAAGCTGGACAAACCCAAACTCAATGACTTTTCTCAGATGTATCAATAAACAGATATTGCAGGGAAGATTGCCACCTGAAATCTAGAAAGCTAGAGGGCTCCAGAGAGTCATGGCTGAGATCTGCTCACATGGAGAAGAAACTGTCAGAGCCATAACTAGTGGAAACACAGAAATGGCAAATTTGACCAATTGCTGGAGGCTTCGTGTGACTTACAGTGACAAGAAACTCTTGGGAGCCTTTGTCCTCTTGCCACACACATATGTAGCTCCCCTCACCCTCTACCTCGCACACGTACACATCTTGCCAGGCATTACCTCCAGGAAAAGCCCAGGCTTTCAAGTGTGGGCTGTGCATGGCAGCTTCCTTCCAAAGACCACACTGAAGAAGGGGGCAAAAAAGAGTAATTGTATCATAAAGAAACCTGACAAGATCATCTCAGCAAGATGCTTACTGTCAACAGTGAGGCCACATTCAGCGTATGTACCTTTGACATGTTGTGGTCAAAATCGCACTTTACCTCCGTGGCTTTCCCCCCAAAATTCATAAACTGGGTCTTATCATGAGAAAAATATCAGACGAATGCTAGTTGAGGAACATTGCAGAATATCTGACCAGTCATCCTCGAAACTGTCAAAGTCACGAAAAGCAAAGTGAGGCCCAAGGCAATGTCATGGCCAAGAGGAGCCTAGGAAGACATAAAGATTAAGTGCAATTTGATATCCTGAATGCTATTCTGGAACAGAGAAAGACCTTCAGGGAAAAATAAGAAAATGTCCGTAATACAGACTTTAATTGATTTATAAGAAGTACTTTCTAGATATTTGCTTTTGGTTCTCCCTCCTAACCTTTATATATAATTGTTTATTATAATTGTATATTATATAAAATTGTTCATATTATATGTTGTATTTTATATGATATTTATATTATGTTAAAAATAACAGATATATGCATCAGTGCACATTAACATACATGAAAATACATCGAAATAGTACAGGAAGATATACAGTGTAAAATGTAAAAAGTAATAGTTTTCCTTCTCTCCCTTCCTGCCCCTATTCCCGTCACATACAGTGTTTGTGTATCTGTGCAGCGTTTTCCTACATATCTACATATTTTTACAAATTTTAACAAATCAGATTCTACTACTCATATTGTTATCAAACTCGTTTTAATTTGCTTAAAAATAAAAAAAACTAAATTTGTTTACCTGTCATTCTACTAGTTATTGAGCACATACAACATGAAGAATATGTTTCCTTCATTTTTGTAAACTTAACTCTTACAGCAATATCTGGCCTGTAGTAGGCAGTCAGTAAATATTTGTTGAATGAGTAAATGGATAATTTGCATTTCTCAAAGAATAATTCACCCACTGATCATTTAAATGAATGTTGTGAGACACACTAAGTTATTTTGGAGCTGAAAGTAAATTAGAACTTTTCAGAATAGAGAGCATTCATGCAAATGTGTTAGTCTTTAAGATTTTATATATATATATATATATATATATATATATATATATGGAGTTTAATATCTGGAAACATAAATGAGATGAATTGACCACAGACCAAATGAGAACTTTTAAGCAGTTGGTTCATATTTTTACTTTTGCATTATTTTCTGAGTATCACATTTTAAGCTGCATGCAGAGAAGGAAAATATGGATTTTTAAAGTCATATTTAGGTATAATTCTCACATTTAAAAAAATCTCAGTGGAATTCCACGGACTATACAAATTTAGCATTCTCATAACATTTCTGCAATGTCCCAGTGCACTTATATTCTCAAGGTTTTCTCTGGCTCCTTGATATGAGTATGTTCTGCCCGTTACATAGAATACACCCAGATGTGAAATTCAGCACTTACTTCATTTTCCACAAAACATTAATGCCTACACTACATAGGAACATATGGCAGGATTTAAAGAAAACCTGAAGTAGCACAGAAAGGTGGTTGATTTGGTTTCTGCAAATATTTTGAACGTGAACTGGAGTCATTATGACTCTTAAAAATGTCCGTTGGCTTTTATTCAGTGCATTGAGTGGGAAGGAGAGTGACAATTTCACTGGCCTTATTATTACTTTGTTTCAGTTTCCCTCAGTCTTGCTGGTTCCCTCTTCTACCCAGAAAACCTTCATTCTTTGGGTAAAACACATTTTCTGTTTTGTACAGAACAACCACAACATTTCTTTTTCAACTGGCCCCAAGCCAGCACACATTGACGTCCTATGTCCCAAATTATGTCCCATGTCCATTGACATCCTATGTCCCAAATTAATAGCTTATCAAGGTCTTTTTTCCCCAAATAAAGACAATTCCTAATTGAGAGAAGTTGTGCCAGTTGTTAAAATAATTATGAAATCATAAAGCCGTCACTGCACCCTCATGTCAAAAATAAATAAGTAATAGTGGAATAGGGGTATATAGTAAGGGTAAAGTGGGTAGAATTAGGAAGTAATGACTTGGAATGTAAGGAGGAGTGGCAGAGTCAATGCATATTGAGGCTCTTACATAATAAAACACCTTTCACAGAATTCTTGATTTGGTCCAAAAAACAAATATTTGCCTTTGGAAGGACAGCAATTGAAATACTGCTTTACTACAGCTGTCTTGATAAATTGTCTTTACGACTTTATTTTTTTCTTATTGAGGTATAATTTATATGTAAATTATATCAGTTTCAGTTGTTCAACATAATGCTTTGCTGTTTATATATTGCAAAACAATCACCACAGTAAGTCTGGTTGATAATATATATATATTTTTTAGTTTAATAAGTGGCATACATAAATACAGAGCCCTCCAGAATGCCAGTCCTGACATCTTCCAAAGTGACACTGCATTGATAAGAACTCTAATGATCCCTTTCATTCAAGGTCCAACTCTAAATCCCTAGCTGCGAGATCCCGCATCTGTCCCATCAAGTTCTCTTTACAAGTAGAGTTTCAGCCTCCCTCTTTAATTGGCTTTCTGGTGACAGCCCTGCTTTTTCTGAACATTGCTTGGTAGGTGTAAAACTGCATTTGATTAAGAAAAAGGAAACGCTCTTCCACATTTAATGTAAAAGCAAAAGTTACATTTCAAATTCTCCTTAAATATTCAGTGTCAAGAAGTGTAGTTTTGAAAACATTTTCTAGATACTTCAAGGCCATCTCAAGAATAAATATTTTGTTCCAAATATTGCATTTAGTGTTTCTTTTACGGCGTTTTCAATCTGTGAATATTTTTTTTTATATTTTCCGTTTTCCTGAAGAATGGTAGCTCTAAACAATTGTAAATACCTATAGACAAGGGTTAATACATATTTATATGTATATAAAGCCTAACATTCATATCTTAACCTTTTCAAAACCTGCCGACTATTGGCGAATGTGTGTTTTATTCAGTCAACCTCATCGTTTTCTTGTTTTATGCCCAAGGCTTAGCAATTGGAGTTTCAAAGCATCAAGCTTGAATGTTTTTGACGGATGTGAAATTTTTGCTTACTTTAAAGATTTTGTTTTGCAAACTGACTTTTGTCACATTTTTCCCTGTTCATAATCACAAAGCTATATAAATCTTTGTGAATTAATATTGTTATGTCTTCAAACCCCAATAGGAGTAGGGCATTTTTCAAAGCCTAGGGGGAAAAAAGCTCTGCCTAATGTATGTAGATTTGTTTAACAATCACTTTTTATTCTTTTAATACATTTAAATTTGAAAAGATAATTCATGCAAATGAAGAACAGACTGCAAAGAACTACTAGTGTATCTATAATTAAGTTTAAGAGAAGTTTCTGTTTTCACAGCTTTATGATTGTTATTCAAGTCAACAAATGCTTTATAGAACATAATTTTCTTTCACTTCAACTCTTGATTTTAAGAAAGTTAGGGAAGAAAAGAGAATACATTTAAAAATCTAGTTCTTATTTTCAGGTGCTCACATAATGGGGAATGGTCATGAAATGTGATTATGTTAATACATCCTGGCTTTGTTGGATATCGCATAATCCTGATGAAGACAGGCTTTTCATCAGGAGATCTGTGTTCTAATTCATACTTTGTGGTTAATTAGCTGTGTGATTTTGAACAACTAATCTAAACTCTTTGGTCTTATTGTCTCAGTCTTTTAAGTCATGCTGAACCACCTAGTTTTCAGAGTCTCTTCTAAATGTCATTTTTCATCATGTTGTAATTATCAAAGCCAAATTATTGCTTTCCAATGCTGAGGGTGGGGGAATGTTTGAGAGGTCGTTTCATTTCCTGTTAGCATCTGGGATCTTAATTCTGCAACTATGGAGGTTTACTTAAGGAAACACATTGATATTGCGAAATACTGCTTAGCATTATAAAAAAAGGAATGATTTTCTTTTATATGAGCAATGACATATCTTTGAATATCTGGGAAGAATTTCTGATTCACTTCTAGGATGCAGAGAGAAAAAAATAATAATCTGGACCTTTGGTCTTCTATTACATTCAAGGAGATTAATAGACAATACAGGTATGAATATTAGCTATAGCAGAAATTACATATAAAAGTGTCCAACTAAATTCACAAAAATACCACGGTGATATTTAATACATTTCTCCTGCCATTCTTCTTCCTATTCCTGAGAATTGTTATTAAAAGATTCCTTATGTCTTCTATTGGATCTCTGATATTATGAAAAAAAACAGTTGCGTATAGTGTTTATCATATGGTGGTTTACATCTTTGAATTATATTATGAGATTTAGGAGGGGTGGCAAGATGGAAAGACTGAGAATTCGGTCTCAGGAATTAGACGACCTGGCTTGCCCCTTACTATCCGTGAGACAGACCACGGAATGTTAGACACGATATACAACTCCTCTGTCCTCAGTTTCCATGTCTGGACAATTAGAATAATACTAGCACCATAGTAACATTGACATATTTAGCACTAAGATATAATGTTGAACGAATAGGTGAAATATATATATATATATATATTTCATATATATATTTCATATATATTTCATATATATATGGTTCATATATTTCAGCTTCTAGAGATCATTTACATTCTTGCATATGTGGCTGCCTTCATATATATATTGGATTATCATTATTGAGCACCTAGTGAAGTGTGAGCACTTGATGAATGGTATTACCAGTGCGTGGACAGATCATTTCCATATCATATAGAAACTCGGAGCACCAGTATGAGAGCGAGAGCAGGGATAATTTAGAAATAGGATTATTTACCATTCTGTTTTCTACCATATTGCAAGATTCTTAAGAAGGAGGAGGTGTTAGAATTTTATGTTCAGAAATACTAATAGCAAGAGCACTTATGTATGGTTAGCCTTTTATGTTTCATGGAAATGTAGATATCTGAAAATTATCTTGAAGTCGCTAAAAAGAACACTCATAAGGAGAGTAAGATTGGGTATTTCATATTTTGGGCCTTTAGCCTCATCTCCATGTAGATTAGCTCAAAATAAGGGTGGAAATGAGCTTCCTAGAGGCACAGTGCAATGCTTTTCAAGAAGATTGGAGAATAACCCAATTGTCTGAGAAGAGGTCCAATGAGATTGTTTATATTTAGAAAGTTGAAAAATTATGATCTAGATCCAAAGATATAAATTCACGCTATGCTCAGGGATGATGCGGTGCTGAGCCTGGGAGTTGGTAGATACCCAACCATCAGTATGCACCCGGCTTTCCTCCTCCTCGAGGATGAGCTGCACCCATGAATATGATAAATGAGACTGACCTCATGAGGTCAATCAATAAAGGGTATTTGATAAGAGGGAGATTCTCCATCATTGGCTCTGAAGATGGGAAGAGAGAGGAAAATGGCAAGAACTTGAGAGTAACTTCTAGGAATTGACAGTGGCCCACGGGCAATGGGAAAGTGGGGAGCTCAGTTCTACAACCACTTACTTATGCCAAAAGGCTTGTGACCTGGGAAAAGGACTTTGAGATCCACAGAGGAATGTAGTCTGGCTGACACTTTGATTTCAGCCTACGTACTCTGAGCTCTCAGCTATGTCATACCAACTTCCTGCCCTGTGGACCTGTGAACTAATAAATGATTATTATTTCAAGCCACTAATTTTGTGATAATTTGTTACACGGCAATAGCAAACTAGTACATGAACTGAAAAGCTGTCAAGCTCACAGTGGTTGATAAAAGTTTTCCAAGGTTCTAGTTTTCACGTGACAGCTCAATTTATATCAACAACTGCTGCTAGCTGAGAAGCTCTCTTCATTTCTTTGGAGAACATGTGTACCAAAATCCCAAGTTTGAGTAACCATAGTTTTTCAGACATTTTTTCTTTCAAGTAACAGCAAGTAAAATACATCACCACTGCTTTTTTCATCATCAGTGCAAGTGTCAATGTAATTTAAAATGTTCTCATAATTTTATGGAAAAAAATTGTCTTCAAACAACCAGGAATTGTCCCAGGGACCCCCAGGTGTTCATGAACTACTCTTAAGGACTACTGGTTTAAAACAAAACGTAGTAATGGAAAGCAAAGGCAATCATCCATCGTATTCCAGAATCCACTTCTTGATCTTGGAGGTTAGATGACCTCCTTAGGCTTTTTTTTACCAACACAAAGAGGACCCAATTAAAATAATACAATGTCAGATGGAGACTATGGTCAAGAAAATTTGCATTTTCCTCACGGTGTTTCCAATGCCATAAGATTGGCTATGTTGTGGGTCCTTCATGACCCACAGATACTTTTACTAGGATTTTAAGAACTCCAGAATCATACTTACCTCTCACCAGTCCTGGAATTTTCCATAGCATAGCTTTCCTTTGTAATTTTATGTTTGTCCTGAAATATTTTTGTTGTCTTCTTGTGAACTTTTAGCAAGTTTTATGACCCTTAGAATGTACTCATAAATATTGATAAAATGAGCTTTATGAGACATCATTGTGCCATGTGCATGTCTGAAAGTTGGTATTATAAAATTCAGAAATATCATAGATATCAAATAGAGATGAGATATTTTATAACTTTGCCAACTCATCTTTTTCATACAGGGTCTTTCGGTCTAAATTCTGGACACATGTTTATTTACAAGATGTAATAATTCTATTCAACAAATTATATCTATAATACAAATTAGCATTCAAAGTTATTCTGACAAGAAGAGATCCTAAGCAATGAATATTAAAAAGTTAAGTGAAAGATTTTTTTTTCTTTTTTTTCTTCTTAGTTCACTGATGTATCTATCGTGATATTAGGCATCTATATTCCAAACACTGATAAAAATTGACATAATATGCTCACAGGAGTGAGGAAGCTACAAAATGAATAAAATGGAGATTCGAAATTCCATCATGGAGAGAGCTATGAACTTGAGGATTCATAAGAAACATAAAAACAAGAGATGTGTCCATATCACAGGATTAGATCTGTATCTTTAAACCATTATGAACTCTAGTATGTAGCTGGTAGGTATTTACTTATTTCTTGAGCTTTTCTTAAAACTGCTATTGTGTTCTTTATAGTTTTTTTCCTATTCATCTCACTTCTAACAAAGACATCATGTTTGTAATCTTTGCATCAGAAATTTAGTGCTTCATCCTGAATTGACAACCAGAAATTTCACTGAACAATATATTCCAGCCTACTTTTACAGAGCCCCAAGCTTTCTGTATTTCCTGCCATCTCCTTTCTGTTGTTTCAAATTCTCCCATCCTCCTCACCCACCTCAGAATCTTCCCAAAATTATTGGTTTTGTGTGTCACCTCAGAAGATTGTTCTAGCTGTATTGGTGCTCACTGCGGCAGCACGTGTAGCAAAATTGGAATGATACAGAGAAGGTTAGCATGGCCTCCTGAGCAAGGATGATAGGCAAATTCGTGAAGCAATATTTAAGCCACTGTGCAAGGTTGGTATTTTCATCCAGTGAACCAAAGACGCAAATGCTGAAGGAATCATCACTTAGGTGAGTAGTGGGAAATGAAATTTACTTGACTTGAAATTCCACATCAGAGTTCAAATACAATCTCCACTACTTAAAATAGGTGATCTTGAGGAAGATGATCCCCCCAAATTATTTTATTCATCTGTATCAGGGATATAATATTCTTTCTTCTATACCATTTTCAATGATTAAATTAAATCGTATTAAAATGCTTGGCAATTTAAAAGTAACCCATGATTGTGAGTGTAATCGAATTCTTTCTTCTCATTATCCTTTGATGGTTTTTCTTTTTCTCCTGACTCTCAAATGTGCTCTGCCCTTGGACTTCTTCAGGTTATTTCTCTTCACTTGGAAGTTTATTCTCACTGAGTTGATATTTTTATCCAATATGACTTTGATACAAAATATATGATGGTGATAATCACCCCAAACTTTATACCTTCAGTTTGGATTTCCCTTGAAATTTCAGACTTGCATATCCAATTGTCTATATGATATCTTTCTCATCCCCATTACTTATCTCATTCTGTCCACTCAAAACTAATGTGCCCAAAATTGGCATATTGATCTTTCTCTGCAAACTTGCTATTGTTACACAGACTTTCCCATTTTGTTCATGGGAACTCTATCTTTTCAGTCACTCAGGGAGAAAAAAAAAAAACAAACAAAAATCATGAAATCATCTCTGCTTTTTTTCTCACATCCTGCCAATCAGGATAATCTGCTGTCTCCATGTTTGTAATATATTTAGAATTTCACCATTTCTACTTCTCCCACGCAAACACATTGAAACAGGCCATTATCATGACTCATTAGCCAGCTAATGCTAATGTTCCTGGTTGCCGACACACGGTTCTCTGTAAAGCTACCAGAGTGACCCCACAGAAACAGTCATATCACTTTATCCTTTGGGGCCGATCCTTTAACACCTTCCTATCCCAGAATCAGTTCCAAAACTCTGACAATAGCTTACTTTTTTATCAGCGGATCAGGCATGCTTCTGAACCAAAATCATTTTTTTTTTGTTTTCTCCACTCTCTTTACACTCTTCTTTGATATATATGGGTGGTTTGTCCCCATACCTATATCAGAATGCTGCTAAATATTTTTCTTAGTTGGTTACAAGTAAAATTGTCCCTCATAACAAACACACTTCGTATCTTCCATTCCTTCTCTATTTTATTCACCACTGTACTTACCACCAATTAATACATACCTTCTTTACATTCTACTTCACCCAAGTATAAATGTGACTTTTGTGAAGATAGCAATTCAATCAGTTTCATTCACTGATGTCTCCCCCATGCCTAGCATCATTGTTTCTGGTACTTAATAGACATTTTCGAATGAATGGGTGACTTGAATTTATGAAGATGATAAAACTCCCACATACCAAGTGAACATCAGATTATTCCCCTTCTACTTCTTTTTGTATTAGGTTATGCAGTTCTTTATTGGGAGTTGTTAATAATCATAACACAATGAAAATGGAATAAAAATTGGGGGTAATTATGATAAATCAGTAATGAGTGATGTTCATCCACAAATTTTTGAAAATACATTTCTCTTAGTCTGGATTGATGTAAAGTTAGGCCTATTCATTTGGTGTCCAAAAGTTATTATAGGTAAGGCATTTGGGTGGCTCACTTGGTTAAGCGTCCAACTCTTGGTTTGGGCTCAGGGCATGATCTCATGGTGTGTGGGTTTAAGCCCCACATTGGTCTCCACACAGATAGTGTGGTTCTGTTTGGGATTCTCTGTCTCCTTCTCTCTTTGCCTTTCCCTTTCTCTCTCTCTCTCTCTCTCTCTCTCTCTCAAAATAAACATTTTTTTAAAAAGTTATTAGAGGTGATTTTGGTACCAATAACATAATCAAAATACACAAACCTTTAAGGTTTTCTAGATATGTAAAAATGCATTGACCATCTCAAAAATGTAAAAGAAAGCAGTATATTTATCTGACTAAATGACTACTCAGCAATTCTCTTAACCAACACACATACACACACACACACACACACACACACACTTATATTGGTCAATGTGAAATAACAAACAAATCCTTGCTTTTACCTTTGTTAAATTTTGGGTGTGTGAATAATACATTTATGTTCTCTTCTATATAAAAACTCTATATCCCCTTCAAAGACATGTTTGAGGATTGTGTATTAACTTATTTAGTATATGCAGACTCAACACTATTGTTAATAAAGAAAGATTCAGGCAGAAGTATGTAGCTCCCACACAGCACTGCTGATTCATATTTGTAGAAGGAATATATTTCCAAGAAAATTTTGTACTCTAAAAATACTGCTTGCAAACCTCTTCCCAGATTTCTATGAAGGAGGGAAGGTTGCTGAGAAACCAGCCCAGACTATTTCTCGACATGGCTCATTTTTCAATTATTATTCACAAACTCTATAGGCCACCCTGAAATGTTTAGTATTTTGTCTCCTATTTCCCAATATAACCCTCATTATTTATTTTGTGTTAGTTTCTTTAACTACCCATTCTTTTCCTTGTCACTGATTTGATGATTCTTTCACTTTGTTAGGCTTTATTCATACCCTTTCTTTAGCCTGGAATGACATCTCAACATCTCCCCTTTAGAACAATATATTTTGTCCATACCATATGTCCTTATTGAATGCTTTTGCCCTGTTTGTGGTGGTTGTTCTTTGCTCCAACAATAAAAACATAAATTCTAGCCAATGCCTAATAAATATTACTGTAAAGGTAAGTAACAGAAAAATTAATAGTAAAATGCATAAACTAAAATATACTAGAGATGTAAGCATAAATATACCCACCTCCATTCACTGCAATTTAAATTTACAAAAATCCCAGAAAAGTTAGACAAACTAAAAATAATCAACATAGAATGATAATGATCATACTGAATATAGAGTGCAAAACAAAATTCTTATTACCTAGATATTTTTAAATGTTTCTTTACTTATTTTTGGAGAAAGGGAGAGAGACGGAGACAGCGAGCACAAGCGCACGAGTGGGGGCGGGCAGAGAGAGAAGGGGAGAGAAAGAATCCCAATGCGGCTCTGCACGCTCTCAGGGAAGAGACAGATGTGGGCGCCGTCTCACCCTGAGCCAGAATCAAAAATCCAACACTTTAAGCGACTGAGCCACCCAGGTGCCCCTTACCTAGATACTTAAATAACAATTTACCATTCCTTCCCCAAATCTAGTTTTAAAAGTTTTGACTTGGAAAAACTTAAACTTTGTAAAAGTAACATCCAATGGAAAATCTCACAGGGATAAAAGTTGGAAATTTTTAGTTCATTTTTAACTGCATTATTATTTTATTGTTAAGGAATCCACTTCTGTGGCGGTCATGAAGCCCAAGCTGTGTTAATAGTGACTCCTGGAGGTAATTACTCCAAATTGTGGACCTTCTGGTTATAAGCATTGTCTCCTCTCTCTACATCAGCTGAAAACCCAGACTCAGGAGGTCTCAATCCCTGCCTCCCTATTCTTGGAAGAGGCCAGAGCCAACTACGCACAAGGCTTTTTCAGAGGAGACAACTTTGACTTCCCAAAAGACAAACCCTCTATTTTGCTTTATGAGGCAAATACCAACCCCAAACCGCAGACCAGCTGGGAACCATGTAGGCCTGAATAAATTTTGAAAATCTTAAATGAATTAAAGACTTTGTAGGATTTATATAGGAAAATGATCATGCAGATTATATCAGTAAAAGAAGAAAATAAAAGAAACTTTAAAAACATAGAACTAGTTTAATTATTATGCATTGAAAATTTAAGAAGAAATTAATTTGGTTTAGTATTTTATGTCCTAGAAAATACAAGTGAGTTTGGTAAGATTATTAGAATATTTGTTTTCATTTTATAACTAAAAGTTCAAAGTGAAGGTATAAAAGTTATAAATATCAAAATGCAAAATTATATAGCAGAACTATATGTAAAACACTAAAATCGCATACTAATTTTCTTGAACCATCAGGGAGCAGAGAAGAGAGTAAGGAAACAGCCTGAAATCAAAGGTATGGTGTCATTCTTCCAGAAGAGATGGAACATGAATACTGACTCACCTCTGGCCTCAGGAGAAAGACAGCACCTCCATTCAAATAGATAAGAAATAGATTTGCTTAACAAATTACTAAAGGTTGGATATGGGCAAATGAGACAGTAGAGAAATTGCGAGTGCTAGAGATTCAAGCGGAAACAGAAACCTCTTATAGGTTCTTCTTCATGGGCTTCTGCTGGTTGCTCACAAGAAAAAAGGGTGTGGGAAAGAGACTGGAGAAAGTCCTCTTGGGCGGTGCTGGTCTACAGGAGGGAATAGCCACCAATACAGAAAAGAGTGACATTTGACATAGGCCCTAAGGAACACAAGCCTTAAGCTACTGAGGAAAAGGTAGCAAATCCTGGCATCCAAGACCAACAGTAGCTGGGAGAAATATAAAAAAAAAGAGTCATTGAACCCTACAGGAAGGGCAGGAAATTATCCAAGTCCCAGACCATTGGTGATTTCCCAATGCTGGAGGAGGAGGATGAGTCACAGAGAAATTACCACCTGTCTGGCATAGGGACAAAGGTCCTGCCTAAGAATGAGACTGAATGGGGACAACAAAGAACCCTCTCTGACACCCGCCATCAGGTTAGCAAGTATCAAATAACAAGTGAGAGGGACTACTGCTGGAAAAGGACAAGAGGGTAGAAAGAGCCTATCTGCAATACAGACATACAGGAAGGTGTAAGGCAAAAGACTGGAACAGGAAAATCGTGAGAAAGACCCTAACCATCCACACCCTAAGAAGAAAACAGAAGGGAGAAATTTTAAGTTGCTCTGAACTGAAGGTAAAAATAATATCAACAGACTACAGAATCAGTTCAACTGTCTAAATTGACTCAATCCTCATTCTGTGAGTTTTTTTTGCTAGGCAAAACTTGTTTGATGTGGGTAAAACAGTGGTTAGAGGAAATTTTATAGAAATAAGCACTTTGATTAGAAAATAAGGAAGTTCTTCTATTAGTCATCTAAATTTATCTCCTTAATCAATTAGAAAAAGGAAAGCATATTAAGCCCATACCAAACAGACAGATATATACAATAAAGAAAATTGAAGAAAACAAGGACTTTAAGAATAGAAAAATTTTAGAGAGTAGTCAGTGAAACTGAAATTTGGCTCTGAGAAGATCAAATAAATTGATATACCTCTAGCCAGATTGAGCAAATAAATCAGAATACAATACAATAAAGAAAAGAAGACATAAATTTCCAGTATATGAAATGAAATATGGGGGGAGGAGCCAAGATGGTGGAATATTTTTGTCTGTCTCACATCCCTGAAATACAGCCAGACCAACACTAAACCATCCTGCACACCTGGAAAACTGATTGGAGGATTCACACAACAACCTGCACAACCTGAAGCACAGAATTCAGCAGGTACGGGGTGTGGAGAGGTGAACTTGGGGAGTGAGAAGGAGCAGGAAGGGAGGTGGTTTTGTGAGCAGAGAGAGGATGGAGTCTGGGCGGGGGGGGGGGCTGAGAATACGGGAAAAGCACCCCTCCCCAAAAACGGCTGGAGAGAAAGCAGAAAATTGGAAACAGCCACAGGGACTAAACTAAAAAGGGAGTAAGGAGAAAGGAGAAAGGACAGCATTTAAATTCCATTAAGACTGAAACAAGGGGAGCACAAAGTCTGCAACTCTGCAGCTCGATACCTGGTGGTGCTCTGGTGGGAAGGGCAAATCCCCAGGAACAGAGTGGGGTCTGGGAGTTTCTCAGGCCACACAGGGAAAAGCGGCTCCACTGCTGGAAGGATATTTGGTAGAGACTGTTGAAGCCACCTGGTCCCAGCAAACCCCAGAAAATGGCCATATTCGCTGGTGCTGGAACAAGGTCGTTAAGGGTGAAGCCTGGTGCCAGATGTGTGTTGTGATCGTCCATAATCCCTGAAACGCTGCTGCTACACTATCTTGTAAACTTTTTCTGGGGTGGGCTGGCATCTGGCCAGTGTCGGGGCACCAGCAGCAGCAGGGTCCAGCAAGCGTTTCTGGGTGCAGTCGACATTCAGCCATTGCTCATTTGGCCATTGCTTGGTCAAAGCCGCAGTTCCTTCAGAAGTAAGGGGCCGGGGAAAACAGCCGCTTCTGAGACAAAACTCAGGAGAGAGGTACTGCCTGGGGCTTGGTCACGGACAGTGAAAGAGCGGGGAGTGGACGAAAGCTGAAGACAGAAGACCGGTGCGCAATTGCTGACTAGGGAGAACAGAGTTCTGATACTAGAGACTGAGTAGCTGGGTGACGCCATTTTCACTGCTCCTGCACATGTGCATACGCACCTACGAGCACCACAACACTCCACCCCAGTAGGCTAGCAGCGCAATCTAGTGAAGAACAGAGTCATTACACTGAGCCCCGCTCAACTGGACCAACCTCGCTCTTCAAGAATATAAGTCTCACCACCTACTTACTTTATGGACTGTAAAGCACTTCATAGTCTGACTTCTGGGGGAAAATGAAGTAATTTCAGTCCTATTTCAATCTGTTAGCAGATCCATCTATTCAATTTTCTTTCTTTTTTTCCCCTCATTTTAACTTCTTTTCTTTTTCTAGAATACAGAAAAAGAAAAAATTCATTTTTATTTTCAATTTCTATTAAAAATATTTTTATTTAATTTTTTATACTATATTCTTTACTTTTGTGTAAATTTTTTCAACTTCTATTTTATTCCCATCATCTCATTTTAGTCTACTTCATGGTATTCATTTTTTCAAATTCTCAAATGAGTTCCTTTTTCTAACCCCCTTCTTTTTCTCTAATCTCTCAAACTACTTTCAACACCCAGACCAAAACACACCTAGGATCTAGCATCACTTATTCGACTTGTGTGTGTGTGTGTGTGTGTGTGTGTTTAATTTTTAAATTTTAATGTTTTTAATTTTAATTTTTTTAATTTTAATTTGTCTACCTCTTTAATTCTTTTTCTCCCTTCAAAATGACAAAATGAAGAAATTCACCCCAAAAGAAAGAGCACAAAGAAACGACAGCCAGGGATTTAACCAACACAGATACAAACAAGATGTCTGAACCAGAATTTCGAATCACAATAAAAACAATACTAGCTGGAGTTGAAAATAGATTAGAATCCCTTTCTGCAGAGATAAAAGAAGTAGAAACTAGTCAGAATGAAATAAAAAATGTAGCCATGAAGCTGCAATCATGGATGAATGCCATGGCGGCAAGAATGGATGAGGCAGAACAGAGAATCAGCAATATAGAGAACAAACTTATAGAGAATAATGAAGCAGAAAAAAAAGAGGGAGATTAACGCAAAAGAGCACGATTTAAGAATTAGAGAAATCAGGAGCTCATTAAGAAGGAATAACAACAAAATCATAGGGGTCCCAGAAGAGGAAGAGAGAGAAATAGGGGTAAAAGGGTTATGTGAGCAAATCATAGTGGAAAACTTTCCTAACCTGGGGAAAGACACAGACATCAAAATCCAGGAAGAACAAGGGACTCCCATTAGATTAAAAAAAAAAACCGACCTTCAACAAGGCATACCATAGTCAAATTCACAAAATACTCAGGCAAGGAGAGAATCATGAAAGCAACAAGGGAAAAAAGTGCCTAACCTAACAAGGGAAGACAGATCAGGTTTGCAGCAGACCTATCCACAGAAACTTGGCAGGCCAGAAAAGAGTGGCAGGATGTATTCAATGTGCTGAATCAGAAAAATATGCAGCCATGAATTCTTTATCCAGCAAGGCTGTCATTCAAAATAGGAGAGATAAAAAGTTTCCCAGACAAACAAAAATTAAAGTTTTTGAACACTAAACCAGCCCTGAAAGAAATTTTAAGGGGGACTCTTTGAGGGGAGAAAAGATGAACATATATATATATATATATATATATATATATATACACATATATATACATATATTCATATATACATATATGAGTATATATACATATATATGAATACCAAAATCAACAAAGATTAGAAAGGACCTGAGAACACCACCAGAAACTCCAACTCTACGAGCGTCATAATGGCAATAAATTCATATCTTTCAGTATTCACTCTGAATGTCAATGGACTCAATGCTCCAATCAAAAGATATAGGGTAACAGAATGGATAAGAAAACAAGATCCATCTATATGTTGTTTACAAGAGACCTACTTTAGAGCTAAAGACACCTTCAGATTGAAAATAAGGGGATGGAGAACCATCTATCATGCTAATGGTCAAAAAAAGAAAGCCAGAGTAGCCATAATTATATCAGACAATCTAGACTTTAAAATAAAGACTGTAACAAGAGTTGCTGAAGGGCACTATATCATAATCAAGGGCTCTACAGACCAAGAAGACCTAACAATTGTAGACATTTATGCACCAAATGTGGAGCACCCAAAAATATAAATCAATTAATCACAAACATGAGGAAACTCATCGATAGTAATACCATAATAGTAGGAGACTTCAACACCCCACTCACAGCAATGGACAGATCATCTAATCAAAAAATCAACAATGAAACAATGGCTTTGAATGATACACTGGACCAGATGGACTTAAAAGATATATTCAGAACATTTCATCCTAAAGCAGCAGAATATACATTCTTCTCCAGTGCACATGGAACGTTCTCCAGCATAGACCATATATGGAGACACAAATCAGCCCTAAGTAAGTACAAAATGATTGATATCATACCATGCCTATTTTCAGACCACAATGCTATGAAACTTGAAATCAACCACAAGAAAAAATTTGGAAAGGTAACAAATACTTGGAGACTGAAGAACATCCTACTAAAGAATGAATGGGCTAACCAAGCAGTTAAAGAGGAAATTAAAAAGTATACGGAAGTCAATGAAAATAACACCACAACCCAAAACCTCTGAGATGCAGCAAATGTGATCATAAGAGGAAAGTATATAGCAATACAGGACTTCCTAAAGAAGGAAGAAAGATCTCAGATACACAACCTAACCTGACATCTTAAAGAGATAGAAAAAGGACAGCAAATAAAACCCAAAACCAGCAGAAGACAGGAAATAATAAACATTAGAGCAAAAATTAGTGCCATTGAAACAAACAAACAAACAAAAAAACACCAGTAGAACAGATCAATGAAACCAGAAGCTGGTTCTTTGAAAGAATTAATAAAATTGATAAACCATGAGCCAGTTTGATCAATAAGAAAAAGGAAAAGACCCAAATAAATAAAATCAAGAATGAGAGAGGAGAGATCACAACCAACATAGTAGAAATAAAAACAATACTAAGAGAATATTATGAGCAATTATATGCCAATAAAATGGGCAATCTGGAAGAAATGGACAAATTCCTGGAAACATATACACTACCAAAACTGAAACAGGAAGAAATAGAAAATTTGAACAGACCCATAACCAGTAAGGAAATCGAATTAGTAATCAAAAATCTGCCAATAAACAAGAGTCCAGGGCCAGATGGCTTTCCAGGGGAATTCTACCAAATATTTAAGAAAGAGTTAACACCAATTCTCTTGAAGCTGTTCCCAAAAAATAGAAATGGAAGGAAAACTTCCAAACTCTTTCTATGAAGCCAGCATTACCTTGATTCCAAAACCAGACAGAGACCCCACTAAAAAGGAGAACTATAGACCAATTTCCCTGATGAACATGGATGCAAAAATCCTCAATAAGACATTAGCCAACCAGATCCAAAACTACATTAAAATAGTTATTCACCCTGATCAAATGGGATTTATACCTGGGATGCAGGGCTGGTTCAATATCCGCAAAACAATTAATGGGATTCATCGCATCAATAAAAGAAAGGACAAGAACGATATGATTCTCTCAATAGATGCAGAGAAAGCATTTGACAAAATACAGCATACTTTCTTGATAAAAACCCTCAAGAAAGTAGGGATAGAAGGATCATACCTCGAGATGATAAAAGCCATATATGAGTGACCCAACCCTAATATCATCCTCAATGGGGAAAAACTGAGAGCTTTCCCCCTAAGGTCAGGAACAAGACAGGGATGTCCACTCTCACCACTGTTATTCAACATAATATTGGAAGTCTTAGCCTCTGCAATCAGACAACACAAAGAAATAAAAGGCATCCAAATCAGTCAAGAGGAGGTCAAACTTTCACTCTTCGCAGATGACATGATACTCTATATGGAAAACCCAAAAGATTCCACCAAAAAACTGCTAGAACTGATCCATGAATTTAGCAAAGTTGCAGGATATAAAATCAATGCACAGAAATCAGTTGCATTCCTATACACCAACAATGAAGCAACAGAAAGAGAAATCAAGGAACTGATCCCATTTACAGTTGCACCAAAAACCATAAAATACCTAGGAATAACTCTAACCATGGAGGTGAAAAATCTATACACTGAAAACTATAGAAATCTTATGAAAGAAATTAAAGAAGACACAAAGAAATGGAAAAAGATTCCATGCTCCTGGATAGGAAGCACAAATTTTGTTAAAATGTTGATACTACCCAAAGCAATCTACATATTCAATGCAATCCCTATCAAAATAACATCAGCATTCTTCACAGAGCTACGACAAATAATCCTAAAATTTGTATGGAACCAGAAAAGACCCCAAATAGCCAAAGCAATCTTGAAAAAAACAAAACAAAACAAAAAACAAAGCAGGAGGCATCACAATCTCAGACTTCAAGCTATACTACAAAGCTGTAACCATCAAGACAGTATGGTACTGGCAAAAGACAGACACTCAGATCAATGGGACAGAATAGAGAACCCAGAAATGGACCAACAAACGTATGGCCAACTAATCTTTGATAAAGAAGGAAAGAATATCCAATGGAATAAAGACAGTCTCTTCAGAAAGTGGTACTGGGAAAACTGGACAGCGACATGCAGAAGAACGAACCTGGACCACTTTCTCACACCATACACAAAATAAACTCAAAATGGATGAAAGACGTCAATGTAAGACAGGAAGCCATCAAAATCCTCGAGGAGAAAGCAGGCAAAAATCTCTTTGATCTTGCCTGCAGCAACTTCTTACTCAACAAGTCTCCGGAGGCAAGGGAAACAAAAGCAAAAATGAACTACTGAGACCTTACCAAACTAAAAAGCTTCTACAAAACGAAGGAAACAATAAGCAAAACTAAAAGGCAACCAATAGAATGGGAGAAGATACTTGCAAAAGATATATCAGATAAAGGGTTAGTATCCAGAATCTATAAAGAACTTATCAAACTCAACACACAAAAAACAAATAATCCAGTGAAGAAATGGGCAAAAGACATGAATAGACACTTCTCCAAGGAAGACATCCAGATGGCCAACTAACACATGAAAAAATGCTCCACATCACTCATCATCAGGGAAATACAAATCAAAACCACAATGAGATTCCACCTCATACCTGTCAGAATGGCTAACATTAACAACTCAGGCAACAACAGATGTTGGTGAGGATGTGGAGAAAGAGGATCTCTTTTGCATTGTTGGTGGAAATGCAAGGTGGTTCAGCCACTCTGGAAAACGGTATGGAGGTTTTCTAAACGGTATGGAGGTTTTTCTAAAAATAGAACTATCCTACGACCCAGCAACTGCACTGCTAGGCTTTTATCCAAGAGATATAAGTGTGCTGCTTCAAAAGGACACATGCACCCCCATGTTTATAGCAGCACTATTGACAATAGCAAAGTATGGAAAGAACCCAAATGTCCATCAATGGATGAACAGATAAAGAATATGTGGTATATATATACAATAGAGTATTACTCGGCAAAAAAAAGAATGAAATCTTGCCATTTGCAACTACGTAGATGGAACTGGAGGATATTATGCTCAGTGAAATTAGTCAGTTAGAGAAAGACAAAAATCGTATGACTTCACTCATATGAGGACTTTAAGAGACAAAACAGGGGCGCCTGGGTGGCTCAGTCGGTTAAGCGTCCAACTTCTGCTCAGGTCATGATCTCACGGTCCGTGAGTTTGAGCCCCGCATCGGGCTCTGTGCTGACAGCTCAGAGCCTGGAGCCTGTTTCAGATTCTGTGTCTCCCTCTCTCTGACCGTCCCCCGTTCATGCTCTGTCTCTCTCTATCTCAAAAATAAATAAACGTTAAAAAAAAAAATTTAAAGAGACAAAACAGATGAACATAAGGAAAAGGAAACAAAAATAATATAAAAACAGGGAGGGGGACAAAACAGAAGAGACTCATAAATGTGGAGAACAAACTGAGGGTTACTGAAGGGGTTGTGGGAGGGGGGATGGGCTAAGTGGGTAAGGGGCACTAAGGAATCTACTCCTGAAATCATTGTTACACTATATGCTAACTAATTCAGATGTAAATTTACAAAAAATAAAAAATAAAATGAAAAAAAAGGAAATATAGGGGCATCAGTTCAGATCCTACAGACATCAACTATGAAAAGGTGGTACTATGAATAACCTTATGCCTATAAATTTGACAACACAGATGTAGTCAACAAATTCCTTGAGGAGTTCAAACTTGCAAAGCTCATGAAGTCCATCAAATAGAGATAGCCTAAATGGATATCCTGAAAATATATATCAATTTTCATTATTTCACTCTTCATTGGGGACTTTCTATGAGTGTTACCCAATAAAAATGAACACATGAGTTCAAACAAAAATCCACACACAAATATTTATAGTAATATTCACAATAGCTAAAAACTTCCTACTGTCTTCAGCTGCTGAATAAATAAGCTATGGAAAGAGTAGACTAAAGAATACTACATAGCAATAAAAAAATAAATGAACTACTGATATATACCTGTAGAATATTATAAATCTCTATTGATTGAGCTACATGAAAGAAGTTAGGTTCAATACACGTATACATACATGCATGCATATATACATATATATTCTACATATATATTCTACACACATTTATTCTACATATATATTCTCTCTATATATGTATATTCTACACATATATATTCTATATATATTCTACATATTCTATATATATTCTACATATATATTCTACATATATATATTCTACACATATATTCTACGTATGTATATATTCCTTCATATGTGTATACACATATATATATTTCCTGGAAGGAGAATCTTTCTCTCCTAACTTTAGTCATATGCCTGCCCTCTGACATTGTCAAGCCCTCTGGAGCCAGATGGAACACGGAAGGATAAAATTCTCAGTGGAACATTCGAATGGTCTTACCAAAACATGGATGAAAGAATACGTGTATAAAAATTATGATATCTAATTATATAATTATAATTAAAGATATATAATTTTGTATAATTATGTGTATATACATATATATGTATATACACATACATACACTGTTTGAAGATAAAAAACTCATCCTCACCAAAAAGTACACAAACGTGCTCAAAACTTTCTATGGAAACTGGCATAATGTATCAATGTCATGTATAATGAAAATTTTCCTTAAAGTCAACCCCATTTGAGGCTATTTCTCAGGTATTTGATACTCATTAACCACTTATTTTCTGTTACAGTGTTTACATAATGAAAAAATGCTTTAATGAAAAGTGGAATTTAATGATGAGGTTCGTACTACAACCTGCTCATAGGAGCATAAAGACAGTAAAGAGATTTACATATTGACCTTTATTCAAGGTGTTTTCATTCTTTCAGTCTTGCTAGGTTCCTATAAGAAACAGATACAAAGGAGAAAGGTGACATACATCGTACATTTGTGTGACACATAAAATATAACTAGTATTTGTGTGAAGTACTTTCTGAAATGCATGGAAAATAAAATAATTAGTAGGCAAATAAAATTGATGCTACATGTAGAATGGCATTTCGTAAATTCTGAAGTCAGTTCTGTTCTGATACCTATGATGAGCCACAGATCACTGCAAGCTGAGTTCCCAGGGAGAGGGGGATCCCAGCCTAGCTGGAGCTGGAAGGAGGTTGCTTTTATTTTATACACCCAGTATTTGGGCGCTGGATGAAACACATCCGAATGCATGGAAAAGTACGTTATTCCAGCAGGAAGTAGCCTTAAGAACTCACTAAAAAGTGACATGAAAGCAAAAACCAATTTCAAAGAAAGTCACCAAATCACTAGGATTTGTATGACTTCCAGAGAAATGTAACCAGTGGATCTTGGTGAGGAAAACTAATGTTTATTAAACAACTTATTGTTAAACAGGAGCTTGTCACAATTATTTAAGTTGTGACCACAGGAGCTCTGCAAGTTCGGTGATAGTGTCCCTATTTAATATAAGAAGACATTAAGACTCAATGACCTTTAACCTGTCACATGGCCCTAGGGCCTATTAAGTACATGAGCCAGCCTTCAAACTGCCATTTTATTGATTCCGCTCCATCGGTTTTTCATCTTCCATAATTGTTGCCCACATATTCTTTCATTATATATAATGAAATACCTATATGTTATTATGACTGTGGCACCAATTTATTGGTTCTCAGAGTGTGTAGGACATCTTAAAACCCCAAAATGTATTCTCATAGAGTTCTTTTAGAGTAACTATTTTAATTTGTGTGGTTTTTCTCAAGAACTGAAATTTAAATGCTAAATGTCCCCAAATCCAATTCTGTGTAACGCAAATTGAAGATACCAATTATCTTCTGTTCTAGAAATATTTCCGCAGCCTAAAGCACCGCATGCAAAAATACAGATCAACATATTCACCTTGGGGGTCTTGACATTTGCAGAATGACCATTGCTTAAGTTCATTCAACAGTCATTGTTAGTGAAGCATCGGGGATGTAATAAGCACTCAAGAAATTCACAAATGGCCAAAATTTTATTTGTCTCAACCCTCCTGGAAATTGAATTGGCTGCTCAGACTTCAATTTTGCCTTAGCTGTGAAAAATACACTTTTGAAAAAAATATATTAAAAATTGTTTTGTTACACATCTTACCTCAGACCCATGAGTCTGGATTAGAGCTCAGTAGAGTCACCAAGGATATTGTACTCCCTCAAAATGAATTTCAGTTAAAAAAAAAATTACAAACATTTTACTAAAAATAATAATAATAATAAAAGCAAAGCAGCACAAGGCTAAAACTTCCACTAAAGGAGACTTTTACTGAAGACTCTTCAGATGTATTTCAGTGTGTTCTACTCTGAAGGGGTCAGTACAGGCAGTAATAGAAAGGGCACAACAGCAGAACTCCATGCAAGATATTAAAAATCAACTTGAAGAACAGACAAAATAAAAACCCTGCCCTTGTGGTATATCTAATAATATTTATATATGCTATGTAACAAGAGGGAAATAAATATGAGCTGTTTTACCAAGCTAAAGAGAAATGAAGGCTATACGAAGGAGCATTAGTGATGATGTCCATATATTTGCCTGAGGTTTTTCAAACAGATTGAGATGAGCCACCTAATAGAATCAATGTAAATAAAAGCTCACCAGTGTTTGTTGCCTGTGAGGTGGGGCAGTTCTGGTGGAGAGAAAGCACTTTATCTGGAAACACATGCCATTTAAATAATTGAGGACACCTGATGCAAAGAAACTAGGGCCAAGTTTAGTGATTTTTCTGTCCTTTATTAATTGTTTTTGTGTTCCTCCATTTTAGTGAACCAAGAAAATTAAATGTGATTATACCTGCCAGTTGCATCCTCCAGGAAGGTAAAACTGTTTCTGTTTTGAAGAACATTATAAAAATACTTGGTCCACTCTTGGCTTAAGTCATTATGAGTAATTTATATCCGGTATTATACTACGAAAAAGTTTTTATTTTACTTAGAAATGGTGTTTCTCCTTATGAATGCTTTCTACCAAGAAAGTTTAACTATTGAGCTGTGGAATTCTTGAATATCAAAAATTGACCCACGACACCATATTGTCAATGATTAATATATTTTATTGTCGAATGTATTAAATGGATTTGGAAAGTATTATAATTCCTATAAAATGTAGTGTATTTTATATTTACTGCAGCTGTGCTAATGATTTCAAGTCTTCTAAGAATTCACCTGGTCCTATAGAACTATTTAAATCAAAACCTGGTCTTGATGATTTTTCTAAGCATCTGAGCACATGAAAAATAAATATATATGAACATCTGCACATACATGAGTATATGCCATATATTGCTATATATAAGAATGTACATAATATATAGGAATATATACATTATATAATTTATATGAATGTATATAATATACTATATATATAATGGACACAGTGGCTTCTGTCCTCAGGAAGCTTATTGTTAGAAGTGAGTAATTAAGGGACGTGACATGACATGTTACTCATTGGAACCTACAGGATGCTTGGGGACATATGAAAGGGTACTCCAACCTAATTTTGCCAGGAAGAAAGGTCTTGGATTAAGGCTATTTTTAAATTGAGGTCCTAATGAAATAGAGGGAGAAGGAATGGGGAATACATTCCAGGCTGAAGAAATGGCATATTTAGAGGCAGAGAGTTGCAAAGTGAATGACGTATTCCCAAAATTAAAAGCAGGTCAGTGGACTGGAGAGGACAGACCAATTGGAAGTTTGTGAGAACAAAGACCGGGAGGTTGGGTAGGAAGCTGAGTGAGGATCATGTATTATGCACTTGGGCTTTATTTTAAAGAGTAAGAGGAAACTCTGGAGGTAGTGAAGCAAAGACATGTTATGATCAAACTTTAATTTGGGGAGGCACCTGGCTAGTGGAGCATGCAACTCTTGATCTCAGGGTTGTCAATTTGAATCCATGTTGGGTGTAACGATTACTTAAAGATAAAATCTTCAAAAAGAATAGTTTTGGAAAATTATTCAGCTACAATGAAGAGACTGGGTGTTAAGAGCAGTGATAAAAGATGACAGAAGTATACACAGGGGAAGTAGAAATCTGGTGCAATAGTAGGTAATAGCGATACTATGGAAAATCCATACATTGGATTTTTCCTTTGGCATAACCTCTCAGTCTCTACTTGTACCCCATTATGGCTTGTTAAGTTCTTAAAGCCTGTGGAATGGAGGAAAAAGCAGGACCTCTACCCTGCAGAGTCCAAAGATGGAGGGCCCCTTTTCCTTCCACATGAACTGGCTGGCATGAAGTTTCCTTTATTAGTGTCTTCCAAGTACGTGACATTATAGAGCAACGACCATCTGTTTTTGACTTCCGCTGAAACTTACGAAACTGACCCATGTGTAACTCATGTCTTTTTTTTTTCTTATAGCTGATCTTGAGGGACTCTTCATCTGAACACCGGCATTAGCTGAGGGAGGTACACCTATGCTTCAGTAGTGATGACCTTGGCTACTTACTCATGCAGCGTGTGTGTGCTTTTTGATCTTGCTTCAACTCAGTTCTGATACACTTCTTCCATGATGTGATGGATTGCTCCTAGGCCCACCTGATCCTTGTGGCTCTCACAGAATCCAAGTCATAATGGGAAATTCCAGATGTGTGGCCATTTGGTTTTGAATGACCAGGCATTCTGTCTCTAGAAGCTGTTTTTCAAAAGACATATTATCTTCTGCTGCAGGTGGCATGGCCCTGCTCCAGAACCTGAGCATCACAATTCTCCCATGAGGCTTCTTTAAGTACCACATGACATTTTTCCCTCTCACAGATAACTCTAACACCATAAATTATTCCAGATCCAAATCAGTAAATTTTTTCTCACTATGTAGACATATAATCCATCCCCTTTGATTAATTACCCGAAGAATCTCACCCACATCCCATGCTTCCCAGGATTCCCCAGCACAGCATGGCTAGGTCTGTTGACTCTTCTTGTTTCCCTATTGGGCCCAACATGGGCCAGCTGGATTAATCAGCAATGTAAGAGAAAGGGGGATAAAAGAGGAGATCCTAAAGGGAACACATCTGTCAGGCGAAAGGCTTTTGAAATATCTTCTAGGCAGGGGAGTAGTGTTAACTGGCAGAGATAGGCTACTTTATAGTCTCAGAAGTTTCAGGGATAGCAGGCGGTTCAAAACACTTGCGATCATCCACCCAAAAGGCCCTATTCCTATTCATTTTCTAATTAGGGCTCTCACCTTGGCATAATAGACATCCTTGCTTGGCATTTACCATACTCTAGAAGACAGCCACTCTATTAAGTTCTGAGCCTGGTCCTCATGTTTCTTTACTCCCTCTGTAGGAGGAGAGAGCTTTTGTAAGCTGCCAGAGAAGCCCTATAGCTTTCCCACTCAATCTTCAATTGTTCTTTAATCCCCGGGGTCTTTTGTCATATTTAGCTAGGGGTCAATGCCATTTAGCAATAACCTTCCAAGCCCACTGTCTTTACAGTTACTCTTTGCCGGTACTTTTCAAAAGTCTGACAAATTGTGTCAACTAGTACATTCTCTCCTACCTGTAGACCATCTCAACTCACTGACATTGAGAGTTTTAACAGTTGAGCTGCTGCCTTGTGCCAGGGATGCCTTGTGAGTGCCACCTAACACTAGTGACTGGGAGAAAAGTGATTCAGTCCTATAACCCTATTTTATCACCCCCTTTCTTGGACCACTCCTGACACTGGCTATCACAGATCATGTTCTCCAGAATCAGAAGCTGAGATGGAGTGTGGCACGTAAGATGTTTAGGAGGGATCAGTACTTGTGGAAAGGAGGGAAAGAAAGCAAGATTGGGCAGAGGAAAAAGTCTATGCTGCTGAATGACAAAAAACATAGCTAATTCCACAGAAACTCTGGCGCGTAAGTGGCCCATCAGTTTACTCAAAAAGTGAAAAGTGGAACTACTCTATGATCCAGTAATCACATTACTGGGTATCTTCCCCCAAAATACAAAAGCACTAATTCAAAGGGATAGATGCACCCTATGTTTATAGCAGCATTATTTACAATAGGTGAATTACAGAAGTAGCCCACGTGTCCACCGATTGAGGAATGGATAAAGAAAATGTGATATGTGTGTGTGTGTGTATACAATGTACGTGTAAATATATGTGCATGTGTATACACATGATTTGTATATATACAATAGAATATTATTCAACCATAAAAAATAATGAAGCACTGCCATTTGCAACAACACAGAGCTAGAGAGTATAATGCTAAGCAAAATAAATCAGAGAAAGACAAATACCATATTATTTTGCTCATGTGGAATTTAAGAAACAAAACAAAATAACAACGAAAAAAAAAAATAGAGAGAGAGAGATAAACCAAGAAACAGACTCTTAACTATAGAGAACAAACTGATGGTTACCAGAGGGGAGGTGGGTGGGGGCATGACTTAAATAGGTGATGGGGGTTAAGGAGTCACTTGTGACGAGCACTGGACATTGCACGGAATTGTTGAATCACTATATTTGCACACCATAATATGAAACTATAGCTACCTATACAGGAAATAAAACTATTAAAAAATGGCCTATCAGAGGCATCCTGGGCCAAATGCCTGGGTCTTTCAACCCCTACCATCATCAATTGTTGAATACGGGCCACTTTGGGTAGGATACGACCTGGGATAAGGTAGCTCTTTTCAATTGAGGCAAAGAACTGGCATCCTTCCTTGAAAAGAGATCAGACAGTACATATTTGTGTCTACCACATTCCTCCACCTTTGCTCGTCCCTAAGAAAGCATCTTGACGAATTTGGGGATGAGGAGTAGGGAAATCATAAGAAGTGATTTAAACAGGTCTTTCCATTCATTTGAGGGTCATATAGAGTTCTTCTAACTTCATTGATTCTGGGCACCTTATGGGGCTTAGACTGTGAGGTTAGTTGTTGATACAACTCGTGATCTGATAGCTGTCGCCTTGACCCAGGACCAGCAGCCTCCATAGAGCCTCCTACTCAGTGTCACCAGGTTCCCTCCATTGTAAAGAAGCCTCTGAACCTATCTGCCCCTGTCCCTGCTAGTTTACTACAAGTCACTAGGTTTCACTTGGTTCATGGCATCTGTTAACCAGAAAGTCCCTGCAACGCTTGCTAGCTCTCAAATGTTCTGCTTTTGAAATTCTTCTTGATTGAAACTTCCTCATTTAGAAGCTGGGGAAGGGGGCACCACCTTCTGTACATTATATATTCCCATTGATCCACTATTATTTCCAACTCTGTAGTTAGATTGGGCTACATGACTACTTTGGGGCAATGAAATATAAGCAGGAAGAATATGCATCACCTCCAAAATGAGGCATTAAGAAGCCCATATAGAATTTTCCAGAATCTTTTTTTTTTTCTTTCCAGAGTAAGTAAGGAAGCTGTATGTTACCAGGGATGGAGCCTCCACCCCTCATCTCTGGGTGACTGTACAGCTTACAGACCCCAAAGCTGCAAATGAAACACCAACAAGAAATAAATGTTTGCTGTGCTGAACCATGAAGATGTGGCTGTTACTTCTGAATATAGTTTAGTTTGTCTTGATTAATATACAATGCCACAAGGAAAGTGAGATTGGACCGGAGAAACTCAAATGCCCCCTTTTGTCCAATCATGTCGGTCTGGGCTGGCTCTGGATTGTTAGAGGTGAGGGGCTGTCTTGGGGATGAGGCAGTTCACAATTCATCTCCATCTGGATGGGAAGTGGGGAGAGCTCCTGCCTTCGATATTATTACCTTCAGTATATCTACTACCCATATCACTAAATCCCGGTTCTGTCCTGGAGAGTGGAAAGTCAATAAAACAAGTTGGCATATATATAAAGTGCTTTGAATAGTGCCTTGGGCACAGTAAGAGTGACAAGCGTTAGCTCTTGCTAGTCTCTAGAATTAAACTTCCTAAGAGGAGAGATTTTCGTCCATTTTATTTGGTGCATCTATCTTAGCACCTGGAATCCTGACTAAAACATAATATGCACTCAATCGGTATGCGTTAAATGCATAGTAAATGAAGGAATTAAATGAATGATAAATGAGTGAATATAAATATTTGATTTTCCCTCCTTCCTCTCTGGACCCCTATCCTTGCTTCTTTTAACATATCAAACCCCCTAATGCCCAGAATGAGGCAAATACTTTCCTTTGACTTTCTCTAGTCACCTATGCTTTCTCGCGTCACCTATGTTTTCTCGCCAATGCCAACTTCGTTGCTACATATTGTTGCCCACTGGCATCTTCTTTACTCTGCGGAAGCAATGTTCATTCTAGTCAGTCAGGCTTGCCATCCTAATTGAAGAATCTCCCTGCATTTGAGTTTAAACCTCATGCAGAGATGGAAGGCAACAAGAACACCATGATGAAACCATGGTGATGAAACCAATAGGGAAACCAATGGTGAAACCAATGGTGAAAACCGTGACATGAATGGTGGTGATAAAATGTTTCCCATTACATTCCCTTTTACTTTTATAGCATGAAGTTGGTAACCTACACCTCTGTCTGTGCTTTCTAATGGGACACTTGTAGACAATGTTTGTATTATTAGGATTTTATTAAGACATTTACTACAGAACCAAGTGCTGTACTATGATTGCGTTTACCTGTTTGGCTCTGTTTGTCTTCCATTGTTAGATGGAAATGCAAGATTTCCTCGCATTTTCTACAGTTATCAAAGGTTTAAGGGCACTATCAAAACTAGATTCTTGTTTGTTTATGCATCAGCCTTAAAAAAATTCATGTCTCCCTGATTTCATCTCTCACCTACACTGATGATCACTTTCTATGTCAGGCTCACACCTGCTTTCCTAGGACTTGACCTTGCTAATCTCCTGAAGGTGCTCCTTTCGTGTTTGGATCCCTTATCTTTCTGTTTCTTGATTTCCTCCCTGCTTTTGCTGGAGCACATCCTCACGTAATTCCTGAAAAAGAAAGTGGAGCCATAAACTGTCAGATTAGTATTCCACTGCACCGGTATGGAATTCTAAGGTAAAAACACTTTTATCTCAGGACACTAAAGGTGCTGTTCCCCTACGTTTAATCTGGCTTAAGAAATTTTGATCCCAGCCTGATTTTTTTTTTCTTCATGAGTTTATAACATTTTCTTGTTCAAGTGCTTTCGGGTAATTTCTTTATATTGTTATGAGATTTCCAAATGTTATATCTAGGTATGGTTCTTTTTTATTAGTCTTTTGTTTTGTTTTCTAAATACGGGATGGATGGGTCTTCCCTTCCTGAAGACAATGTCCTTCAGTTCTGAGAATTTCCCTTTCATTAGTTTTGTGGTAATTTTCTTTCGGTCCATCTTTTTTTTCCTTTTCTGGTTAATTTATATTAATAAAAGGATGGATCTGGATTGATCTTTTATGCCTTTTAACTTCTTAAAATATTTTTTCTTATTTCCGTGCTCTAATTTCTAGATTACCTCAAATTTGTGCCATCACCATAACAGCACATTTATTTAATTTCAGCAATTGTATTGTTAAAATTCAATGTGATCTAAGTTTTCAGCGCATTCTCGTTTTAGAGATAACTTTTTATTAGTAAATACTTTTGAAAGTGTTAATAGAGTTTAGGGTAAAATCATTGTAACTTTTTGTTAGTAAATACTTTTGAAAGTGTTAATAGAGTTTAGGGTAAAATTATTGTATCTTGATTAAATTTAATTCTCTCTTTCACCTGTTCCTTGGGGTCATTGTTTCTTTCTCCTTACTTTCCTGGGTTACTGAGAGTCTTACAATATGTGTATGTATCCTTGAATAATGAATTGTTTCATTTTACATGTTTGTAAGTCCTTGTAAGTGGAGACATATTGTATAAATTAAGTGACTTAATTATTTTTCATGAACTTACGTGGCTCATATTTTTATATGATATATGTAACTATTGGTCATTCATTTTTATTGCTTCTGCCAAACCCCCTAGGGACATAAGAACCATTACCCCCTTTCAACAACATTTCTGCCTTACGAGTTTCAGGCTACATGAGAGCGCCTGGGTGGCTCAGTAGTTGGGCCTCTGATTTGGGCTCAGGTCATTATCTCATGGCTCATGAGTTTGAGCCCTCCTCATGAGTTCGGGCTCTGTGCTGACAGCTCAGAGCCTGGAGCCCGCTTCAGATTCTGTGCCTCCCTGGCTCTCTGATCCTCCTCCCTGCTCGTGCTCTGTGTAGCTCAAAAATTTTTTTTTTATTTTAAAGAAAAGAGTTTCAGGCTACATCGAGAGTGGGAAACCTTCGAGAAAACTGGGTTGTTGCAATGTGTTTTTAAGGTGTACTATTCTACCTTATGCAAAGACAGTTGGGGCAAGCACAATTCCTCACTCCTCCTTGACGGGTTTTTTCTTCTCCAAATGCATTCAGGGATAACACATCCTGTTGTGGTTCTTGGCAGCATGTAAGATATCTGGTACTGCTTCCTATAGAGATTGGGCCCCATGCTTCGTTTCTCTGGACGGAGGCCAGATTCAGAATCTGCTTTTTTTTTTTTTTTTTTTTTTTAGCATTATTTCTCTTGTCCACCTGGCACAAGAAGTTAACCTGTTTTCAGTGAAAGGTTTTTGTAAATATGTTTTGTCTAACATTTTCAGGTGAGTCGTTCTCAGAAACCATGTATATTTAGCAAACATGTTGCAGGAAAAAATCCCCACTATTTAATTATTATTTTTAATTTTGCAAATGCTGGGTTGTTATAGAATGGAAAGTGGTCTCAGATGGGAGGGATGTGTTTGTGAGTGTGCTGAGGTATTAATATTTCGTGTATACATTTTCAATTAACCCCCAGTCTTCAGTTTCATGCTTTACTACTGGGCTCTCTGGGCCCCTCTGAGATGCATCTGTGAACATCAGCTCCCTGGAATAAATGTAGTTTCACTCTGCCTTTATGATGTGACTAAAGTTTTTTTTTTTTTTTCCAATCTGTTTAATCACTCCTCCAGTCACTTCTTATTTACAGAAATTTGTTAAAATGTCTTTTCTTTTAAAGACATCCCTCTTGTTGTTTTTATTGGCGTAGGTCTGTTATGTTTAGAGAGATCTCTTTTCTATCATTTAATAGTATCTCGGGAAGTACATGGCATAAAATACAGTAGTTTGGTCTTGCTGTACTTAAAACACCACAGGTCCTTTATTCTTTTTGACATTTTAATAGCTTTAACTTAAACTATATTATATAATCATCATAACCAACATGTGAAGGGTGTTACCAATCCTGACATTTAATGGCAAAGAACTTCCAAATGAGAGCGACATAGTTACACAGGAATTAATTCCACAATTTGTTTGCTTCATATCTTGTGTACAGGTAGAAGGAAACCCTCTGTTTTCTTCTCAGATGAAAATAGTCCTCAATTCCAAACCTAACTATCACACAGTAACAACCCAGGTCTTGAATGTTGGTAGATAAAATAGCAGTCAGGAAAACAGGATTTAGGCACCAGATTTTACAGGACAGAGAACAAGAACCCCAGCATGAACCTTGGAGCCATTATTAACAGTGGGGCAAAACTGAGACAAACCACTTAATTTATCAGATCATCATTATCATTATCTCACTGTAATGAAATCCTACATAGATTTCAATTGCAAATTCAATTTCTTGCACATTTCAGAAGGATTATATTGTAAATATTAAATGCAATGCCAATAAAACAATTAATACATTGCTTAGCACCTAAGAGACAGTCAAAAATGATTTCTGTTTCACGTTTCCTTCCCTGCCTTGTCCTTCAGTTCTCTTCCTTAGAAGAATAACTGCTACAAAACAAAAATATTGGCTAATTTGATTCTTGGTAAAAGCCCGCTGCAAGAAACAAATTTTGTCTACCCTTCCGGCCCAGGTCTTTTTCCCTCTTATCAAAACCTACCTCTTGGAGTAAACTCGAGTCCCTAACTCAGCAGGTGCTCTTGTAAGGACTGAGGTGAGAAGCTGAGTCTCTGTGTTAGGTAAGGTGTAAATAATTTTATTTTTTCAAATGAGTCACACTTTGGATTCATGCATTGGCTAAACTGTCAAAAATCGATTCAGATGTTAAATACCATTTCGGATAATTCTAGATGACCTTTAGGTTTTGGAAAGCAAATTTAACAATTATTCATCTATCAACTTGCTAATGTGTACTGGATTTTATATTTTTGCATTATGCATACATTTCAAAGGTATTATATAAAAGCAGTTTATTCCTCATGCATTGGAAGTGTCTTTCGAACACAGCTGGGAGCTCTATTCAGCCATCAGGCTCCCTCCCTCACCGTAATCTCTAGGATCCTTGCAAAAGACTGCCTTTTGATACTTCTCATATTTATAACAACAATCTGGATGTGATTTCTCACCCTTCCTAGGGAGTTACAAATAGACAATCAAAGCTGCATCTTCTTTGGGGCTGAGGCATTCACGGAGATAACAATAGGAAAACAAGTATATCTCCAGGAAATGATCATCATGGCCACCATGCAGTTTACTTTAAGCTAGTTTTTTCTATCAAGAGGTTTCTATCTGTAGAGGAAATAGATAACTATGTGGAGTCTTATTTCTTCTTCAGTTCAATTCAGGAGTATTATTATTATTAACGCCTCCCATGCTTAACACACGCTGTTAGGTATAAGCATTAGGTTATACAAGGTAACATGACACAGCTTTACTCTCTAAATATATGTACTGCAATGCAAAATGTTTCAAATTCCATGGGCATAAAGAGTGTCTGCACCTGGCAGGCGAGGATGGGCTCTAAGCCCATAGAACATCTGACATTTTAGGTGCAATGAAGTATGAATGTACAAGTATAAAAGGTAACAAAACTAGAAAAGTTAGGTGAGATGATGTCATGAAGAATTTTCATGAAATTTCAAGGCATTAGAATTTTATTCTTTATCTGGGGAGGAAACATTAAAATGTTTAAATCGACCCAGGACATTACTAGGAGTAACTATCAGTAGATTCATATGGACGCAAAATCGAGGCACAGAGGCCACTAGAAAAGAGGCCTGCCATGTTTCAAATAAACAGCGATGGGTTAGAGTTGTGGCACTAAGACCGGACAGGCAAACTATAGTGTGAACTTGAGTCAACTGGATTTGGTGTCTGATTTTTCAAAGGAGGAATAGAGAGAACAGATGAACTTGTGAAGCAACCAATTCTTCAAGATTTGCTTTCTCAGGGTGCCTGGGTGGCTCATTCAGTTAAGCGTCCCACTCTTGACTTCGGCTCAGGTCATGATCTTACCGTTGTGAGATCAAGCCTCGCATCAGGCTCAGTGTAGAGCTCAGAGCTTGCTTGGGAATCTCTCTCTTTCCCTCTCTCTCTGTCCCTCCCCCACTTCTTTCTCTCTCTCTGTCTCTCCTTCTTTTAAAGTAAATAAATTAATTAAAAAATAACTTTCTCATATTTACACTGTACTATCATGGCTTGGAGTGATTTAAAAAAAATGTCTGCCATCCTCTTTCATTGTTATGGTCCAAATGATCACCTTTTTGAGCATGCACTGAATGAAGGCCAGGAGACAGGGCTTGTGGCTTTTCATTCCAATGGAACAGGACCTATGGCATGAGTTCAACAGAGAAGTTATACGGCATAATGTGTAGCTGTAGGCAAACAACAGATATCAAGTGAAAAGGGGCCTCTATAGATAAATTACTCTGGGAAACGTTGAGTTAAATGATGTTAGAGATGTTCTTATTCCCAAGGTAACTCCAGACCTTTAATATATTAATGTTTTGCACAAGTCTTCAAAAGCAGCAGTAGGGTATGCAGACCCTCCCATATGAGCATGAAACCACTTTTTAGAGGGATACTTATATGGAATAACATTGTTTGAAAGGCAGTTGCTAAATATAACGCTTTCTGAGGATCAAAAATGCTGGCTCCACGGTGAATACCATTTACCTTGGAGTCAAGTGATCCAATTCATACCAGAACGTACACTTTACGCTGTACGAAAATGACTAGGAATGATGAAAACAATGAAAATGGCTCTCAGCTTCCTTCAGATTAATCTCCGAATGACGTTTCTTTGACGTGTCTGCTGAATGAAGATCAGGAGAATGGGTTTGTGGCCGTTGCCTTCCTAAGGGAACGACACACATACCATGAGTTTTCTAGAGGAGACCATTATACTATTTGTTGCTTTATCAAAGAACTGCTCGGCCTGTGCCTTAACAGAGAAAAGTGTTACCTACAGTGACACTAAGGCCAGGGAAGTTAAAATCCCGAGTAATATATGATGAGCGGCATCCTGGACCCTAGGCACGAATGGTTCAGCACGGCAATACCCTAAACCCCTGTTATAGAACGTAAAGGAATGGTTTTAGGAAAATGATGCTGTCAAGTGAAAGTGAGTAGTGTTGATCTCTGGATATTTAACTTTGATCAACTCTTCTTTTTAGAAAGGGTGGTGATAATATTTTCTTAAAAGAGAAACCTTTCAAGGAGAAGGTATTTATTAAAGAAATCTGCATTCTCTTATCTTTGTGGTCTTAATCAACTGCAAATTAAATTTCAGATAACTTCAGGACTCCAGGCTATCTGTCCCTGAGATAATTTAACCAGATCGGTAAATCTGGACATTCTGCATCACCCTCTACCTAAATGCCTTCCTTGAACTAGTTGCGTCACAATTATTTGTCAGGACTCCACGAGAATCCACTCCTTATGAATCAGAATCTCTCAAGATGTGGCCTGAGACTCTGCAGTTTTAACAAACATTCAGGTGAACTTATGCACATGGTATTTTGAAAAACGCTACATTAGGTTTTTCCTTGTCCTAAGAATGTATAATTTTCACTATCATTTAAACAATGTCCAAAGTACAGGGCAACCAAAGACAAACGTATTCATTAGCTCAGTTGGCCACATACTGTGTGGTCTCATTGCGATGGCTTCAAAGTTGTGTAAGGGCATTGCTTCTGCTCTGAAATATTATACACACTCATCTGTTTTTGATATTAAACCAATAAATAAAAAGAAGTTGCTTGGGATATTGCGAAAGTCACAAAAATATCATTTGGCATTTCTAGAATTCTGTTCCTGCTGGTAAAAGTTTGTGTGTGTGTGTGTGTGTGTGTGTGTGTGTGTTTGGAAGTCTAGCTCTCGAAAGTGGTTTACAATTAGTTTATCCACTGTGGAGGTGGATATAAATGATAAGAGTTTCATATACAACGTATTTTTAATATGTAATGCCTCCCAAGCCTTCTCAAGAAATGTCTATCAAATCGAATAGTTGATGCACTTTGAACATTTAGCTCCAAAAAGAAGATGACACTTTTTCATTAGTTTAAGATTTATATGCTAAAGTATCTGTCACAATAATAATAAAATCTGACAGTGCAGATCTTATGGGTTTTCACGTAGCAAAGGTAATGTGTTCCTTGGAAGATATAAATGACAATTTGTTCAAATCAGAGATTTAAAAAAATTTAGACACGCATGGGAGCTCCAAACTTTATATTTTGCCATTTCAGAATCATTCATTTAACAATATTTAGGTCGTGTCAACCATATAGTTTAATATTTTGTATGTAAGAATGAATACAAGTTGTTATTATGCAATCATATATGTTTTGGTTATTAACATTTTCAGAAAGGTCAGGTGCCAATCAGCTCAAATGCAGCTACAAAGAGAGATGTTTTAGGTATCAAACCTAATGTAATTACTCTGTGCTACAGCTGAATTTTCTGTGCTTCCTTTCTTTCTTTTTTCTTTTTCATCTATTTTCTTTTTCCTCTGGTAGCTGCAGCATGTGAAATTCCAATCCTTTCTGCACAAACGTACTAAGAGATGTGCATCCTTCTCCACCTTTAAACAAATAGGAAATAATGCTTTCTCGGAAAAGCGTGTAGAGAATTGATGTGGTACAGTCACTGACTTTCTGCAGCACACAAAAGCTCCTTGTTCATGCAGTTGTGCCCCTACTAGACTGCATTCTTGAGTGAAGGGCCATGTGTTAGCCCCCATCACCATTCCAGCGTCCTGCACTAGATCAAGGCTGTGCTTAATAAATGCCTACCAAACACCACTGAAAGGTAAGTGAAATAGTTTCCTACATATCATCAAACCGCAGAAGTACTATAAGGTAATCGTACAGATATTTAGTGAAGTTATAACCACAAATACTTCAGTGTCGACATTCAAAGCAAAAAAAAATAATACGGAGAACAAACTGAGGGTTGAGGGGGGTGGGGGAGAGGGGAAAGTGGATGATGGGCATTGAGGAAGGCACTTGTTGGGATGAGCCCTGGGTGTTGTATGGAAACCAATTTGACAACAAATTATATTAAAAAGTTAAATTAAATTAAACGCAAACATAGAATATCAAAAAAAAAAAAAAAAACAAACAACAAAATAAATGGTGGAAAAGCCGCATTCCAAGTTTCCTTTAAATCTATGTTCCCAACTGTTTCAAAAAACTGTATTTTTAGTTTTAAAATAACTAGGAAAAAATGTGGCCTCTTTGGGCTCTATTTAATGCTAAGAGATAATAATTTATCTTGAAAGAATTAATATCGCTTCTAATGTGCCTTATATATTCTCAAGATGTAGCTTATGGTGTGGGAGTTTAGCTTCTTAAGGCCTAATTTTTCTACACATGGAATGCTTAGTTTGGTTTCTTTACCTAAAGAGACCTTTAGAACAGTCATCATTTTTTATTCTCTAAGCACATTTCGTTGTCAAATCGTATTTTGCATGAACACTGCAGAAACATCGAGTTGCACCCTCAGGGAAAGAATCTCATCCCATCTCCAGCCCAAGAAGGATTAATCACAGATAAGCATAAGGTGAAGCTATGGCATCTTATAGCATCACTAAAATATCTTTACGTAAACAGAGTGCCAAGAACTTTCAGAAAGAAAAGGAGAGGCTCTCATATTGGAGCTTACATTAGAAATAAAGTCTGCCTCCACAGGAAAAGTCTCTAGGGGAATTTGGTGGGGGTGGGGGGGATGGACATAGTCAAACTCCTTCCCCATACAACATGGTGGTGACATATACAACAAGGAAGCTCACACACACACACACACACACCTCAACTTTTTTGGATCAGTTTGTCTCCTGTTTCAGTTCTCCTGTTCTCTCTTTTTCCTTGTAGGAATTACAAATCTTTACTTTTGTTAGTCTATAAACCTTACATGAGGTAAAATAAGTTTTCCAAAGTCCCAAATTAAACCTTGTATACTGTCAATTTTTAAAATAGTCCTAACAACAACAGTGACAAAAACCAGTTATGTCAAGTCTCATCCAACCAGCAAACCCCTCATAAAACCTTGATAGTCCATCATGTGGACAATTGTACATTAAATAAAAAGAAGAAAACGAATTCGGTGCACGCATACTTGTATGGGTGTATGTACATGCAAGCCATGCATGTATGTGCAATCTCTTGCTTTAGGGGCCAGTTTAGAAGGAATTCACAATTGCAGGGATGGGTGTTTAGGTAAGTCTGGAAAACACAAGGACGAGAATTGAGAATAAGCCCTTTGTAACTCCTTTTATTTTGCTTGGGTAGGCAATTCACGTAAGTAAATAATTATAAAAGTATGCAAAAACATTCCGTTTAGCCTGAATGCGCTGGTTAATGTTTGTGCACCAAAAATCTTGGTGATATATCAAGAAAGGTAGCTATCTTGCTCCTTCCATATATCCATTGCTTATAAGCAGGGGGGGGGGGGTACTCTGCAGATTTTCTCTGAATCACAGCAGCCATCATGTTGAATATGGCTGGTTACAGTGCCAGAGAGAAGGGAGAAAGCTCTGTAGAGATTTGTTCTAGAAGTTAAAAGCTCCATACCAGAATGACGTAAGAGATTTCCATTCATAATTTGTGGCCAATTCGTCACACCCATCCCACAGAAGATCAGCAAATACCATCCTACCAGTTGACTAGAAGGACCAAAGAACCAGGTTTGAGTATTTTGCACTGATGATACCCTCTCGTATGCACTTCGATCCTGTGAACAGGTCCTTGCAACCAGTGCAGAAAAAAAGACAACTAAGGTGGCGAGTCCGGGCAACATGGCTGGCATTTTCTCTGGAAGAGAATACTCAATTAACTCCGTCTCTTTGTCCAGCACTCTCGACCACTTCTCATTACCCTGAGTCACTTTATTGTACAGCCTGACAAATTGCCTGGCTCATCCCTGAGATTATGAGCTCCCTAAGAAAATTTACCATTTCTCATTCCTTTCAGCACAGGGCCTGACATATTGTAGGTACTCAATAAATTTAATAAGTAAATGAATGGCTCTCAGAATGCCTGGAACCTTTTAATCAGAGGGCTGAGTAAGATTTACACCACACTCAATTTTTATTATTTCTTACAAACAAAACTAAACTGTAGATTTTTATACGCTTTAGTCCGCTTATAGAATTAAGCATCTCTATAGTTAGTCATCATCTTTAATACCCAGGCTCTGTTATTCTCATATTTGATGTCACAATTAAGCAGAGAGTTTTGCAAATGGGGCATGTTTGAAGCCAATATCTAGTAACAAGAAGTGATTTGAAGTGAGAATTCAGTGTCAAAGACAATCTATATCATGCAACCTAGATGTTTAGAGACCTAAACATCTTTTGAATTATATCTGAGAAACTTATACATGTACATTGCAACACAATTCGTCTCCAAAAAGTGCATGTTTTCTTTTCTGTCCCCTCCTTTTTCTTGATATTTGTATTAAATATTGGATCTGCCCCACCGTGTGAGTGAAATACTGACCTTTGACTGAAGATTGAGAACTGTGCCCTTCCTTCTTACACAGAGAAAGAGCTCAAAATGATCACCTATTTAAAAATTCCAAATGCATGTCCAGGAAGTCTTGTTTACTAGTTATTTAAAAAATAGGGGCGCCTGGGTGGCGCAGTCGGTTAAGCATCCGACTTCAGCCAGGTCACGATCTCGCGGTCCGTGAGTTCGAGCCCCGCGTCGGGCTCTGGGCTGATGGCTCAGAGCCTGGAGCCTGTTTCCGATTCTGTGTCTCCCTCTCTCTCTGCCCCTCCCCTGTTCATGCTCTGTCTCTCTCTGTCCCAAAAATAAATAAACGTTGGAAAAAAAATTTTTTTAAATATAACCTTGGCCTCCGCCACAGGGCCAATTTTAGATAAGTTAAGTTAGGTAAGGGCTTATTCATTTTAGAAATGAACAAAGGAAAGATGTGACTAAAGCCACACGAGCGTTACTGTACTCAATCATGGAGTAATATTGCCTTCATAATTTTGCTTTTCATACTGCTCTATCAATCCCTTAGATGATGAATAGACCCAGAGATAGTACAATCACTTCCAGATAGAGTGTTTATAAGAATTAGCCAACAATAAAGTGTGGAAACTAGGGTTTTTTTGTTTTATTTTTTGTGTTTTTTTTGTTTTTTTTTTTCCATATGTTGCAGCTTAATGAAATATAATTGGCTTAAACCATTCTAATCCTACCCCCTGCAAAAAACAAGATAGGGAGACGAGTGGTGGGGAGGGATAGGCTTTCATAAATGTTAAGTCTAAATGTAGGGCAAGTTTCAGGTAAGGCTTGATTTAACAATCATGTAAGAATACTAAGAATCTTTTGTTTCCTTGTAATCACTCTCGCTGGTCTGTCCAACGTCCCAGCCAGGGTGACAGTATCATTTAATTATTACTGTTTAATAAAGCACCACAAAACTAAGTGGTTTAAAAGAGAACGATTTGTTATTTCTCACAATAATGTTGGTTGGCCGTGGTTCCTCCAATGCACTTCCCGGTGAAGTTTTATTAAGCTGAGGTTCAGCTGAGTTGGAAGTTCCAAGATGGCCTGACTTACAGGTCTCACAGCTAAAGTTGGCTAGCGTCTTGAACACCATAGATCTCTCTGTCTTTTTTTAAGTTTATTTTTGATAGAGAGCAAGAGAGAGACATAGTATGAGTTGGGGGAGAGTTAGAGAGACAGGGAGACACAGAATCTGAAGCAGGCTCCAGGCTCTGAGCTGCCATCACAGAGCCCAACGTGGGGCTCAAACTCACGAACCGCAAGATCATGACCTGAGCCAAAGTCAGATGCTTAACCAACTGAGCCACTTAGGTGCCACCCCCCCCTTTTTTTAATAAAGTTTATTTATGTTTGAGAGTCATGGATCTCTTCCTTGTGGTATATCATCACTGGAGGATGGTATACCAGTGATGAAGCCAGTGAACTGGCTTCTTTACATGGTGCTCTTAGGGCAGAGTCCCAAAAGAATGAAAATGGAAGCTGCATGGCTCAGTCTCAGAGTTGTACAACATCACTGCTTTTGTGTCCTGTTGGCCAAAGCAAATTTTAAAACCAGCTTAGATCTAAGAGGTGGGGAAGAACGCCCGTATTTTGCTGGGAGCTTTGGAAAAGGCACCGTAAGGGAGCATGGCCACAGGAAGTTTTGATTCATTCTTCCATTGTGTCCAAATAGTTGCTTTATTTTGAATAAAGCATATTTTCACACAATTATTCAGAGATTGGCAATGTATATTGTAGTGGCTGTTGCACAAGAAGGGAGAGAGATTAATTCCTTTACCTGAAGCTCTGGCAAATATCTGACCCATTTTTGAGCCAAGAGAATAGTCCTTAAGTCAGTTAGAACCTAACACCTGCAGTTGTGAGTTGAATAAGCAATAGTCAATCTACATGGCTGATGATTAGAAGTGGTGTTTTACCAAAGGAGATTAGAACATTTCTTCCATAAGGAAGATCAAACACTGTATCTCAAAAGCAAACGAAGCTCATTGTGCACTGCTAGGAAATGAGAGTAAACTTTAAATCACTCAACAAAAAACACTCGTGCCTTTTCTTTTTTTAAATTTTTTTCAGGCTTATTTATATTTGAGACAAAGAGAAACAGAGCATGAGTCGGGGAAGGGCAGAGAAAGAGGGAGACACAGAATCGGAAGCAGGCTCCAGGCTCTGAGCTGTCAGCACAGAGCCCGACGCGGGGCTCGAACCCACAGACGGTGAGATCGTGACCTGAGCCGAAGTCAGACACTTAACCTACTGAGCCACCCAGGCGCCCCTCATGCCTTTTCTGTCACACCATTCCTCCTTCCTGATTGGCACTTTGCACTTAAAATTATGATAATATGAATTAAAAGCAATCATCCTCCATATATTCTTTGTGTGACCTTACTTACCCTCGGTTTCTTCAAAGAATATGAGTAGTGATCGTGATAAGGATGTTGGGGGAATTAAATGAGATAATCTATGATAAATAACTAGCAGAGTATCTTGACACATAAAATTCCTGAGTCACCCGCGTTGCTATCAGCATCAACAACATCGTTATCATCACGTTTAAAAAAAAAAAAAAAAAAAAAAGCTTAGTAACAATTATCTATAAATATATTTATTTTCTAAATAGTTCCCTTTGACTGAATATTTTTACTTTAAAAATTGTTATGACATTTCTATACGTGAATCATTTCAATAAACGAAGACAATTAGGCTTTCAAAAAAAAAAAAAAAGTGAAGTAACAAAATCCTGTCTGGGTTACGCCGAACCAGTTTTCATAGATGCATTCTAAAAGACATATAATACTTCAGGGCTTCTAAGGAAATTTCCTAACCACAGGTATAGCATAATCTAAGTCCATCAAAAGTCACTGACTATAAGTCTGCACGTTTGAAGTGTCCTCACAGAATGATTTTGCAAAGAACCAGGGAACACGGCAGCTCAGGAAGTTTAAAGATTACCTAGATTGTGTCCTGGGATCATTTCAAAATTGGCCAAAATGGCCAAAAGCAGCACTGAACAAAAACTCTTCTCTGAATTTAAGCTTGAAATATATACATGCGTTTGATTGCACGTTTCTGTAATATGACTTGCACGGCCTTATACCGAATTTTAAATGACAACATAGAAACCAGATACAAGACGGGGTTGACAGATAGGCTTAACTCCCGTCTGGGGATGTTGTTCATTCTCTCACTTTCCTATTTCCAAATTTCACTCGATCTTCATTTCTGGTTTTAGTCTCCTCTTGATTTGATTATCGAGGATTGAGAATCTGTTTCTAAAGTAACTTGAGAGCTGAAAGCCTTTCCCTTTCAATCGCGTTTACTTGGGGCAGACAGACATGTCTTGGTAGCTGTGTCCTCAGGCCCTATTTCATCCCAGCAGCAAACACCACTCAAAAGTATGAGAGCAGCTTGCATTAGCTCTAACATGCAAGCTCTCTCATTGCCTCGGAGACACTCGGGCAATTTATGATCATTTGTTGCAAAGAGCCTCTGCCGTTTCTCTCAGCCAGAAGGAAAATAGCATTCCTCCTCAATTGCTTCTCAAGGACTCAGCTAATGCAGCCCTGTGCTCTTCTCTGGATAGAAATATCTACAAAGGCTTTGAGAGCTCAGATCAAGTATTTTCACTCCCAGCCACCAAAGGCGTTCTGCCCCCTGCCTGCCACAATTACAGGACTTTCTAGCTAGCAGAAATAGGCAATCTGAAATTTCTTCTAATGCTCCTGTCAATATTGAACTATGGATTGCCTGAGAAAGGCTCATTCTTTTCCCTTAGTGGCTCGAGGGCATTGTGAAGGGTTGTTAAGAGCCTGTGTCAATCTGGGACATGAGGCTTAGAGGCTCTGCTATATCCAATCGCTAATGGCCCCCACTCCATGGGATACAGGATTCCTGACTTACTGCTGGGTGGATAGAGGGGATACGTGTCCCGGTATGTGTACCTCTTGCAGAGGATGAGAAGGCACCAGCCAAGGAGCTGGCAAGAAAGATTGGGACAAAGTAGATTTTAGAACACGGGTGGTTATGACAGTAATGAAGTCTCGAAAGAAAAAAAAAAAAAAAAAGATTCCGCATTCATACGTGTTAGTAAAGAGGGCACTAACGGAATTGGCAGGCCCCAATGCTTCGGATGGCTTTTCTATTCTCTAATAGGAGGCTATCCAAGACTATCTGAGAGTTCCCCAGACCTGTGGGTTCAAAAAGAAAGTAATACCTCAATGTACACAGTGACTTTCCCTTAAGTTAGTAGAACTTCTTCAAAGCATTTCTGTATTGAAAGAAACCCAGTCATTCTGTATTTCTAGAACCGCGATTCTACCGGGTTTGAGATTGGGGGACCCTCATTGTTAAAGATAGCGTAACTTGCTCCTGCATTGTACAGTTAACTTACAGAGGATAATTAAGAGTATGAAGATTATGAGGAAAAAGCCTGTGTCTCTGCAAGGCATCATTAGCTATATAGGATTTCCAGTTTATGTAACAATGAGACCAGTTAAGCGGTTGTTCACCTTAAATATCTGTCGTTTTAATAGTCTGCCGGTTTTATAACTGCCACTTACTCCGTCGTTATTAGCCAAGCCACTTGAGAAAAATTGTCCTCTTTGTGAATTCTTACAAATATAGGAGCCACGATATTATGGTCCCCACGTTTGTCCAAATCGAAAATACAAGATCAGGCCTTAGCCCTTCAAGTGGCACTGATGTAAATGTTGTTAAAGTCTACGGGCTAGAGAAAGAGGAGAGAACAATAAGAGTCTTCATATCCATTGAAATGAACACCCGTTGAAAACCATTTTCAAACAGAGAAAACGTCCTTTAATCATTGGTGAGTTTTATCTGCCCCTCACCAAGCAAAAGGGAGCAAACACCAGTCTCGGGTTATTCTGTGAGACACCCCCATTTCGTATCAAATACTCACTGAATAACTAGGAACAGGGAGAGAAGACAGACCCTGCATTCCAGGAGCTTATCATGTGGTGGAGGGCACCACGTGCCGACAGTCATCTATACCAAGAGGAAAAATTGACTACAGTGTAAGTCAAGATATAAGTCAACATGGCACAGGGTACAAATGAGAGAGTGATCGATTGCAAACGGGGTTGTTTGGAAATGTTTTACACAGGATATGGAATCTGAAAGGTAAACTCCGATTGCCGTGTGAAGAAAGAGATCACAAATATAGCAGAATGAGGAAAAAAAGAAAACGTGAGAGAATACACACAGCTATGAACTGAACTTGAAAGACTTATTCAGGGAATAAAGTATAGAGTAGAATGACAGAAGCCTGGGATAGCCATAGGGTGTGTTAAGACAGTGGCTAAAACATGAGGGTCTTCATTCAGAGAAATTTATATGCATTGCAGATAGCATATATATTTTATACTGTGGTAAGATACACATAGCAGAAAAGTTTCAAATGTAGCCATTTTTAAGTACGCAGGTTAGTGTATTATCTATATTCATATTACCGTGTACCCCTTCAAGATGTTTTCATCTCCCCTAACTGAAATGCTACACCAGTTAAACAACAACTTCCCGACACCCCTTCTCCCCCAGCCCTTGAAACTACCATGCTACTTTCTGTCTCTATGAACATGACTACTCTAGGTACCACGTATAAGTGGAATTATACGGTACTTGTCTTCCTGTGGCTGGTTTATTCCACTTAACATAATATCTGCCAGGTTCATCCATGTTACAGTGTATGTCAGAATTCCATTCCTTTTTGAAGGCTGGATAATATTCCATTGAATGTACATACTACATTTTGTTTATCCATTCATCCCCTGGACACTTGGGTTGCTCCCATCTTTTGGCCACTGTGAATAATACTGCTCTAAAAATTAGTTTACACATATCTGCTCAAGTCCCTGTCTTCACTTTTTTTTGGGGGGGAGTATGTACCCCGAAGTGAAATTGCTAGATCATAAGGCAATTATCTCTTTAATTTTTTTGAGAAAACACCATACCATTTTCCATCGCGGAAACGCCATCTTACATTCCCAGCAGCAACGCACAAGTTCTCCATATCCTTACCAACATGTGTTATTTTCTGTTCGTTTCTTTATCTGTTGTCTAATAGCCACCCTCATGGAGGTGAAGTGATATGTATGCAGGCTATTTTAATTATTTTACACAGCAACCTGGCAAGAATGGCATTAGCACCCAAATTTTATAGGTAAAGAAATAACCCGAGAGACCTAGCATAACTTCTCCAAGTGTCTTCATTAGTAAATGGCACAACTAGAAGGATAGTTGCAGGTGGGCGTGTAAAAATACAAAGGCATGTGTTTATCATGATAAGAACTTGGGATTTATTTCAAAAGAAATGAATTAGTATGTGTGGCAGATGTGACAGTAGATGCCTTATACTCCCACACTGTGCACAGCCTCAGTTCTAATCCACTTGTCTTGACTCATCTCATACGTATTAATGCCCCCAAGTGTTTGAACTCATGATCTGCTTCCTCCTTTAGAACGTCTTTAGACCCTTTTCTTCTAGACCTTCTTTCCTAAAATAAGATATGGACTCTCTTTTGCATTTGGTTGTCTCATGCCACCATGGAAAGGTTATATATGATTCACCAAAGCCCCAGGCAATAACTGTACTCAGCAAGATTACCCAGAAATGTGATTCTTGCCTTGTTTTCTCTGGAACCTAGACTAGCATGAAGGAAGAGTCAAACTTTTTATAAGATCATTTTGGAAGCAGTGGGAGCAGTAAGTGGTCTAGGACAATAACTAAGAAGCTATTATTAAGAATTAAAAGGCAATGAAGATCTGTTCTAATGGATGTGTAGTACACAGGGATATGGAACTGATAGGAGATGAAGTCTGTTTGAAATGGATGGTCGCTTGCGGTTCATGGAATGACAGAACTACCAGGCTAGATAAGGGAACAGAAGTAAGTTTAAAGAAGCGAATATAATAAATCAATGTTTGGATCCCTAAAATGTAAAGTGAATGAGGAGATTTCTCTTGGAAAATATTATTTAGGGAAAAGAAGATCAAGGATAGTTTGTTGACTTTCTGTGTCAATGCGATGGGGCCACAGGGTGCCCCAATAATGGGCAAAACATTTTCTATGCAAGTGTTCTGGGGTAACAATAACATTTGAATTGGTAGAGTGAGTAAAGTAGACCTCCCTCCCTAGTGTGGGTACCCCTCATCCAACCAGTTGAAGGCCTGAACAAGAAAGAAGGCTAACTCTCCCATAAGTAAGGGAAAACTCCTCCCACCTGATTACTTGAGCTTGGACATCCGTCTTTTCCTGCCTTGGGACTGAAACTGAAACATCAGACCTTTTCAGATCTCCAGTCTGCCAACTTTTGGACTATGCTATACCACGGACTCTCCTCGGTCTTTAGCTTGCCTACTGTAGATCTTAGAACTTAGCCTCCATAATCACACGAACCAATTCTGAAAATAAATCCATCAGTCCTGCTGGTTCTGCTTCTCTGGAGGACCTAATTGTAAGAGTCTCCTGCCATTGGGGGTTAAGAGCTGGGCAGAGAAGAGTAAAAGGGAAGGTGGGGATGAAAATACATTCGGATAAATACAATGTCCTAAAAGGCAAGGAAGACAATAGTTTTGAGAAATAATATGATCCATAACATTAACAGCTACTGAAAGGTCAAAGGGAACAAGGGCGAGAAGAAGCCATGGGATTTGACCATTGAGTATTTATTAGTGAGGGCTCTAATATATTAGTACTAATGTATTATTAATACATCTTATTATTATGTAAGAGCAGTTTCAATGGAATAGTGGGTGCAGAATCGGATTGCAAGTGACTAAGCAATGAGCCTGAAATGATTAAACATAACAAAATAAATCACCTGTACTGCAGAGAATGCAGCCAGCAAACTAGAGGGGGGAATAGGAGGGCAGTTTAAGGAAGGGAGAGGATCAATATTTATTTTGGCACCTGAGAGAGTTGAGCATATGGAGCAGGAGAGATAGAAAGTGAGTGGAAGAGACATATTTGTAGTCCTAGAGGATGCAGAAGGGCAAAGAAACCAAAATCACATAATTAGGAGGAGTCTTGGGAACTCAAAGGTGAAACATGGAAAAGAACAGGCACTTCTTTCGGGGAGACTTCTTTGAAGAAAACAGTGAGTGAAAAGTCAGAATCACATATAGCTGTTAGAGTAAACATACACCTTTAATTAGATGAAAACATTCATGTGTCAAAATCGGATATAACCCACAGCCAGGATAACACCAAATTAAAAACAAAAACAAGACATTTGATATGTCAAATGGTTACTAGTTATTATGTCCCAGGAATGTCCCAGTCCTTTATGCAGCATGCTAATAATTCCTCAAGACTAAGCACACGAGGTAGACTTACAGTGCCCCTGTTTTAAAGAGGAGTAAATTGGAGGATTTCATGCTAAAGGATCTGCCTGAAATTAGTGAAGTGACAATACAATCACTTGTTTAAGTAGCATGAAAGATGACGCCCTTTCCCATACAACTATCATGTCCCAACAGGTAACATTTGGGGGAAGGAAAATACCACAAAATATCGTAATTGTACAGCAGAATATAGTCTGTGTATAGTGATTCACCGCAGGTCAATAACAACAAATATTTGTTGTATATCTGTTATTCCACACAAGGGTGAGCGAATGGGGGTTAGTACATGGGAGATAATTAGAGGAATAGTTGCCAATTAATGAGATGCTCTTCGCATTTGCATCATGCAGGAAGTTACTATAATCATCCCCGCCTACTTTTCCTAACCACAATTCTCCACATTATGTCTCTCACAGCTCTCCTGTACCCTTTTCCTTTATGGCACTTTCATTTCTCATAGGCACCAGCTGTTTCTTTCATGATATAATATATTCTATCAAGTATTACAGTTATTTGAGTTTATGTTTATTGTTAATATGATCGAAAGGAATGGAAGATTTCTGAAAATACTCAGCAAGTGCATATGTAAAGGTTACAGTGAATGTAAAATCAATAGAAGAATGAGTGAGAAGTCAGTGACTTAAATAGAATATATATTTCTATAACAAGGAAAAATCAGGCATGTCTGCTTGAATTCAACCACTAGATTGTTCCCAGCTTTTCTGATGAAGTAAACGAGAAAAAAATGAATAACAGATTCATTAGCCATAAAGCTCCAGTCAAAGAAATGACACACACACACACACACACACACACACACAATTAGAAGGAATTTGATGAGAAATAGAAGCAAACTGTTCCGCCAGTTAAGAGAGGAAAGTTAAAACTGACAAAAAATATCAGCACTGCTGGATGAGTGAGTTAGCAGTAGAAAAATCATCATGGTGCTGGAAACACTGAGGGACAAAGAAGAAAAGAAGCCAACAAAGAATAATTAGACATTAACCGCATGTGAGAAAAGTAGGTTCTGGTATTTTCGTAAGTTTCAACTTAAGGAGCAGCCATTGCCACTCTCTGGAATCAAAGCAATTTATCATCCACGAACAACTGCCAGCAGGAGCATCACGGGGGACACACTGAGGTTGTGCTTGAACCAGCCCTGGGTTTTCATATGAAAGTATTGAATTTATCCGCAGTGTGGAGAGTTGCTTAAGCTTAGTGTCAAGGGAAAAGGCCCATCTTATTAGGAGTGATGTTATCTTGGTTATTGTAGTCTGTCATAGTCTAGAGGAGCCGAGAAGGAGAGACACATGTAGCTGCAGTTGCGGACAAATTAGAATTTGGTTTGAAGAAGCCCTGTGTTACTGACCTTGTAGTTTCCACATACAGGGCCTAATTTAGACCAGATTTTTGAGGGGCCAGAGATCACATCTCGAATCCTCACAAGCTAAAGTAAATGTGCTTTAGAACTATGTATATAAACAGTACAACTCTGTTTTTTTTTTTTTTTTTCTTTTTAAAGATCGGAACGTAGTCCCACTGTCAGCCTATAGAGAAGAACACCCATAAATATGTAATGAGCCGCTGTGTGCATGTAAAAAAGCCTGCACACGTCCATGAGAGAAGGGGAATGTTTGGAGGGTGGAAAAGCAACCTGAGATGCTCTGAAGCTGAGGGCACGTTTCGGAATTTTTTCAAAGGGCGTATCCAAATGTACCCCTGGTTGTGATCAGGTAAAAAATCGGCATCCTTCATGGGAGTGTAATGGGCTGTTCACACGCTCCCCTAGAGCCTCATGTGACAAATGAATGGGTTTGCATGCGGGCCTCCAAGAGGCTGGCTGGAATAATCCCCGATGGGGATTTTTATCACCGTTTAGACAATGGGGTCGTGTTTTCTCCTCTTGGACACAGCCTCTGTGGCGGGGTAATGGGGATCAGCTTTAGTATAGCTTCCTTTAGTCAGAGTATAGCTGCAGCATCTGTTTTGAGATCTTTCTGTGGTAGGTATTTTTTACCTGTGGTAGGTAGGTATATATAATATCACAAATTCCTGACTATCGATATGCCTCCACCCCCATAACTCCATCACCATCCCTCCCAACCTCGTGCATACACACTATCTCTCCAGGGCTGAGGATCAAAAACACTAGAGTTTTGTCCAGGAAGACTTGTATGGGGCAAGGATGTGAATGAAATTAACTTCGTTGCCCAAAGTCTCTCAGGATCTGAGTTTAGAAGTTGGTAAGAGAGTCCTTTGGGGTCAGGGTGAGCTCTTACACTCACTTAAGGTCAGCGTGAGCTCTCCCAGTCTGAGGGTTGCAATGAGACCCAACCTCAGTGCCTGGAAGGAGAATGGAGAGAACAGGCAGGATTCGGATACAGATCTATTTATTAGAGGCTCGGTACCCCACCCCCATGTACTGTTGCACCTACATTTTATTATGATCATTTTTAAACACGGAAAATGGAAACAATTTTGCAGTAAACATCCCGACTTAAAATAACCAACTATCGCCTAAAACTAACATTTTACTGTACTTGATTTACCACATATCTATCTATCTATCTATCCATCTCTCTCCTTGTCTATTAAGTCAAATGTCAATGTATTTCTCAGCAATTTGCAGACATTAGTGAACTTTCCCCTAGATATGTATGCAGAGATACCATTTATAGAGTTTGTTTTTGCTTTGGATCCTCTTTTTTTTTTCTTTTTGAAGTAAAAGTTATATATCATAAAACATGTATACATGTGTATAAATTGAGGTTTTGCTGATTTACATATCTATGTAGCAAAAACCCCTATCAAAATGGAGAACATTAAAGTCATTTCAGAGTGTTGCTTCATAACCCTTCTGATCAATCTCCACCCCTAAGCCCCAAGAGCAAACACTGTTCCAGTTGTTTTCTGCAAAGATTAGTTTGACCTGTTCCTGAATTGTATTGAAAGGAAACCATAAATGTGTGTTCTTGGGGCACCTGGCTGGCTCAGTCGGAAAAGCATGGGACTCTTGCTCGGGGTCTGAGTTCAAGCCCCACAACTGGTGTAGGGTTTACAATAAAAAAAACAAAAAAACAAAAAAACGAAGTGTGCTCTTCTGTGTAATGATGCCACGTGCATGACACATAGACAAAACGATGGTCCCCCAAATGCTCATATGAGGTATCGTAATCCCCAGAATTTGTATACATGTTATTTTACACGGCAAGATGGCAAAGGTGAATTAAAGTAGCAGATGGGTTTATGGCTATGAATCAGGTGGATTTAAAATAGGGAAATTGGGGCGCCTGGGTGGCGCAGTCGGTTAAGCGTCCGACTTCAGCCAGGTCACGATCTCGCGGTCCGTGAGTTCGAGCCCCGCGTCAGGCTCTGGGCTGATGGCTCGGAGCCTGGAGCCTGTTTCCGATTCTGTGTCTCCCTCTCTCTCTGCCCCTCCCCCGTTCATGTTCTGTCTCTCTCTGTCCCAAAAATAAATAAACGTTGAAAAAAAAATTTTTTTTTAAAAAATAAAATAGGGAAATTATCGTGGATCATCAAAGTGCCAATGTAATCGCAGGGGTAATATGGAAGAGGGGTAATAGAGAAGAAGGAGGCAGAGAAGTCAAAACCAAAGGAATAGCATCATGAAAAAGAGTTGACCAGACACTGATGGTTTTGATAGTTAAAGGGGACCACAAGTCAAGGTAGGTGGGAAGCCTATATAGAAGCTGAACAAGGCAAGAAAATTAATTCTTCTCCAAAACATCTAGAAAGGAACACAGATGCCGATATAATTGATTTTAGCCTGGTGAGGTCCATTTTGGACGCCTCATCTCCGAAAATGTTACATAATACACTTGCCTTGTTTTATGCCACTAGGTTTGTGGTAATGTGTTACAGCAGCAAGGGGAAATTTATGAAATTATTCTGCTTTGTAAAATTTTTGAGATGCATCCAGTTAATTGCAGGTATCAGCCATTTGCCCCCTTTACCTATGCTCCTGTTGATGGAACCTAGACTGTCTCCAGCTATAGTCCATATTGTTGGGTCATAATTCTGTGCGTGTTTAAAAGAGCTATCCCCTGATCAAGTTGTGTGAGATCCATGTGAGGGTTCATGATCTGTGACCTGCCCTCACCATGACCAGCATGTGACCTGGCCAAGGAAGGCCACCAGTGGGTGCTGCTTTAGGGAGCTAGAAATACACAGCTCCAGCCTGTGTCAGACCTTTGCCAAACTGATAGAATATTTCAACAGCAAGATCCAAGGAGGGCAGGACCTACCTTCATACGCAGCATGCTGTGGAGACTTTAATATTCTGGAGTGTTTTCTGCATATATGCCCAGGGGAAGTCACCCCGGAAAGGGAAGTCAGCCAGCTCCACTGCACAGTATCCCAAGGGGTGCCTAAACTTCTACTACTACTACTTAGGCATAATTTTCTGTTGCCGTATCACCTGAGCCAGTACAACCTGGGTCCAGATTACTATGCTTAGCACCTCGGTTTACACATCCATGAAATGAAGCTAAAAATGAATTCAGACAGGGAGTAACTATGATGATATAAATAAAATGCCCCGTTAAAACATGCACAGTAGTCTGCTATTTTCCATAATTTTCACAAGTCCAACAGGTCAGGGCGACCCTTGTATCTTTTGTTCCTTGAAAAGTATTTTTATAGACATATTAAAGTCAAGGAATACATTTAGTAACTCAATAAATATTGACTGAGTGTAGATTAGGTTATAGATGTTCCTGGGATTATACAGATCCTTTCCACGGGCTCTTCTTCTCAAGGAATCTTGTGAGGAAGACAAAGAAGCAAATATCCCCTTTAATTTGGCATGGTTGTGATGAGAAAGGTAGGAATAGAGGGGCATGTGGACATGTAGGAGAACATCTACCTAACCAGGGGAGAACATTAGGCAGGATTCAAAAGCGATGTTCCCGAACAGGGGAGAAGTGAATCGAGGATAGGCTAAGTGGAAAACAGATGGAGGAGAAGCTAGAGGAGTCAGGAAAAGTCAGAAAAAGTCCAACAAAAAGTTGTGCCCAAGAAAAGACTATGACAGTTCTGATAAGTTATCACATTATATACAGGTGCACCCTCGCTTGGAATCCCAAGGTCAAATATAGGTAGAAATAGATGACATTGGTTTTCCAATTTTATGAGGTTTCAAGTCATACAAACCAAAACTGGAATCACACTCCAATTTGGTTTCTTATCGTTATTTGACCTGGAGCAAAACAGGTAATTTTTTAAAGCCTCAATATCTTAATTGGTAAAAGGAGTATGAGACCATACAGCGTAGAGCAATGTTGGAAGAATAAAACAACAAAAGGTTTACAAAGCATTTAGCAGAGTGGTTCATGCGTAGTAAGCTCTCAAACAATGCAATCTTCCCGTTTGCTTCTTTTTACCTACTCTAATATTACAAATATTCTTAAAAAATGCATCCTGATATCACTTTGTGCCCAATAGTGGGGCAGATAACAGACATACATGCATTTACAAACTGGGATGTGTCACTGGCTATTATTAGAAGGGAAAACAATAGCCCTGGTAATTTTCACAGACACAGTGCAAGTATATTACACTCCCTATAATTACATAGAGGAACTTAATTTTTGTAGCTAAATTAAGGAAAACAGCAGGCTTGACACTTATCTCCATCAGGCCAAATTGGGTTAAAGATTACAAAAGGATGAAGTGTTGCAAAATAAGACATTCTTTTGTCTTTCTCTGATGGGTGGGTTAGGGGAAGTCAAGGAACTTGATTCACATTAAGAGGGTCCAGTGTCCCGAGGGGAAAGGAGACCCGTCATAAAATATATCTCTATCTTTGGGAAAATTTAAATATATGTGGTGGAAGAAATACGTACTTGCTACTAAAATCAACATTCATGTACAAAATTGGCAAGGATAGAGCCGGGTTCTGTGGATGCATAAACCCATGCGATTCAGGATCCTCTTTAAGAGAACAAATAAGCAAATTACAAATCCATAATTAGGCATTTGGATCAGTTTCCTGCTAGTACTTGCCACATTACCACAAATTTATTGGTTTAACATAACACAAGTGTAATAACCCATGATTTTGGAGGTCAGAGCCCAAAATGAGTCTCATGGGCTAAAACTCAGGTTGTCAGCAGGGCTGTTGTTTTTTCTGGAAACTCTTGGGAAGATTTCATTTTCTTGTTTTCTTTAGCTTCCAGAAGGTTGCCTTCAGTCCTTGGCTTGAGTCATTTTTTTATCACCTGAGTCCATCGCTGATTCTTCTGTTTCCCCCTTCCATTAAGGACCCTGTGATTACACGGGGCCTACCCAGATATTCCAGGATAAGTTTCCTATGGTAAGGTCAGCTAATGCGGAACCTTAATTCCATCTGTAAACTTAAGTCTCCCTTGCCATGCACAGATAGTCACAGATTCCAGGTATTAGTGTGTGAGCATGTTTTGGAGGCCACTATTCTACCCACGGTAGCATGAAATGAATGTTTAGAATGAGACACAAAGGAATCACATTATATCGTTGACTATATTGAGATTCAGGTCCTTGTTCTGAGATTTGTAGAGACAATTGGCAAGAAATGTTGACATAGAAATACTTTGATTAAACCTGGATTTTTCACCTCCGTGTAATATTTTACAGCTGCTAATAATTTCCAGCACTTGCAGGGTACCTGAAATAGAGACCCTAAAGCTGAACTCCTGTAGCCTCACAGTTAGCCTGCTTCTGAGAATTGATAAACATCACCGCAGATGTGATGCTCGATCTGAAAATGTATCCCTTCATGAGGTGTGTTACTGTGGTACATTAATGACATTGACAAATAAAGTTATTTCTGTTTCTTTTATGAAATCAATATTATTGAATGAATATTGGCTTCCAGTATCAATAAGGTATGGAGATTTTTCCAATTGAAGAGTAATTTTGGGGATCCCTGGGTGGCTTAGTCAGTTGAACGTCTGACTTTGGCTTAGGTCATGATCTCACAGTTCATGAGTTCGAGCCCCACATCTGTGCTGACAGCTCAGAGCCTGGAGCCTGTGTCGCATTCTGTGTCTCCCTCTCTCTCTGCCCCTCTCCCACTCATGCTCTGTCTGTCTGTCTGTCTCTGTCTCTCAAAAATAAACAAAAACATTAAAAAACTAATTTTCTTCTTCCAATTATTTTATTTATTCACATTTTATTAGTTGGTCATTTTTCACTTACTAAATTTAGGTTATAGGATTCTTTTTCAAGATGCACCTCTTTAATCAGTTAAAGTATGTATAATAGGCTACACATGGGAAGTTAAAGTGGCATTTATATTTTAAACTATATCCATCTTTGGGGCACCTGGATGGCTCAGTCAGTTAAACATCTGACTTCGGTTTAGGTCATGATCTCGTTTGATCATGGGGGTTTGAGCCCCATGTCAGGCTCTGTGCTGACAGCTCAGAGCCTGGAGCCTGCTTCGGATTCTGTGTCTCCCTCTCTCTCTCTCTGCCCCTTCCCTGCTCATGCTGTATCTCTGTCTCTCAAAAATAAATAAGCGTTAAAAGAATTTAGATTATATCTATCTTTTATACTTAACTGGACAGAGAATGCCTCTTATTTCGAACTCAAAATTGTAATTAAAAAAACATCTCTTTGTTATACCTTCAAAAGGAAGGCCTTTCATCTGGTATGGTTGCCCACAATGACTTTTCTGGAACTCTAACATTTCTTTCATAACTATTTTCTGGAAGTTTCGCAGTATGGTGCCTTCTGACTGAGAGAGACCAATCTGTGGTTCCTTTGTTCTCTTTCAGGCTAGGGAGTTAGCTTGGAAAAATGCTCAGAAGTTATACAGATCTTTGCCTTGGAGCAACCGAAATAATACTACTTAATTTTGAAAGAGAATCACGTGCCCTGATGTGAGTGCTCTCCACATGCCAGACTAAGCGTTTATGTCCCTTGTCTTGTTTGGTGTCTACAACAATACTGGAAGGAAGGTATGGTTATCCCTATTCTTTTCGTGAAGACTTACAACTGGAAAAAAAAAAACAAAACATTCATGTTTCTCACATCAGAAAAGGTAACTTGCATTGGGACAGGGACCGAGAAAGACCTCTGTTTACCAAGAAGCATGTCGAAGCCAGACGGCTGCTTGCCCACAGCTACTGTCCACAGTGCTTGAACAGCCCTAAGGGAGGCTCACCGCTCCTGCTTGCACGACGGAAGTCCTGGGGATTAAGCAGGAGAAATTGGAACACGTGCTAACATTTAAAAGGATTATCGCTTTTTTTTTTTTTTTTTTTTCCTTCCCCTCCCCCATGGGTTCCTGTTAAGTTTCTCAGGATCCACATAAGAGTGAAACCATATGGTATCTGTCTTTCTCTGTATGGCTTATTTCACTTAGCATCACACTCTCCAGTTCCATCCACGTTGCTACAAAAGGCCATATTTCATTTTTTCTCATTGCCACGTAGTATTCCATTGTGTATATAAACCACAATTTCTTTATCCATTCATCAGTTGATGGACATTTAGGCTCTTTCCATAATTTGGCTATTGTTGACATTAGAGTGGGAGAGAGCCAAAGCATAAGAGACTGTTAAAAACTGAGAACAAACTGAGGGTTGATGGGGGGTGGGAGGGAGGGGCGGGTGGGTGATGGGTATTGAGGAGGGCACCTTTTGGGATGAGCACTGGGTGTTGTATGGAAACCAATTTGTCAATAAACTTCATATAAAAAAAAAAAATAAATAAAAAAAAAAAATAAATAAATAAATAAATAAATAAACGTTAAAAAAAAATTAAAAAAAAAAAAATAAAGAGTAAAACAGATTACTATATGAAAAAAAAAAAAAAAAAAAATAAAAGGATTATCGCTATTACGGATAATATTATTTGTGTCCTCTCACCTGGTTACAGAAAAGCTGGTGCACAGAGACAGCACAAAACTGTCAAGGCCTTTCGTATTCATTCTTAACTACAGGGAATCCAGAATCTTCACGTTTGTTTGTTTTTTGCTTTTCAAGCCAATATAAATGAATCTTTTGCTGGCCTGCTTTATTTCCATCCGTTCCTAAAACTACCTGTAGAATGCCCCACATTCTCCCTCTCACTTTTAAAAATGTTTACGTATTTCTTAAAGTTCATTCATTTATTATTTTGAGACAGAAAGAGAGAGAGAGAGAGAACGCGCGTAAGCGTGTACGCGAGTCCGGGAGGGGCAGAGAGAAAATCCCAAGCAGGCTCTGCACCATCAGACTCTTATTTATTTATTTATTTATTTATTATTTATTTATTCTGAAAGAGAGCAAGGGAGGGGCAGAGAGAGAGAGAAAGAATCTCAAGCAGACTCCACGCTCAGAGTGGTGCCCAACCTGGGGCTCAGTCTCACAACCACGAGATCATAACCTGAACTGAAACCTAGAATCCGATGTTCACCTTGCTCAACCGACTGAGCCACCCAGACGCCCTCACGTTTTCTTTCTCCTACCAAAGATGAAAGCTCTGCGGTAGGATATAATATTTTGGGGGCACATTTGGAAAGAGGACCTCCTCTCCTCCATCTACATGTTGGAGGAAAGCTATGCCTCTTCATCATGGATTATTTTAAGCCGGTTATTTTTATGACACGGCAAACACAGGCGATGTCTGAAAACTAAGTACAAAGTACCCTATTATAAGAGCCGTTTGCATGTATAAGAGAAATCTCCACTTGTAAGGAGTCTCCCAGCTATCTGGGAAGATTAGGCTGACTCTGCAACTCTAGAAACTGTTAACAGCGGAGAAGACAAGGGCTTAAATTTGTATAACAACCTTAACTTTTGTTTACTGTGCTCTTCCGGGGGGTAACTTCCCATAACGGACTCCCTAGTCCAACACCTTGTGCCTTTAGCAGGAGATGGTATTTAAAGTGATGGCTTCACCATTTCAGTTTTCTTCGCCCTCTCCTACAATTCCCACTCTTTTCCTCCTGTTAGTCTGTTTTATATCAATTGAATTATTAGACCAGCCAAAACACCTACCTGAAGGGGAGATGGAAAATTTTTTCTGCCCCTACAATGTCATATCAGAGATGACTTTTGGAAAACACTGAAAACGATTATAAAACTCAAAACTCTAAAATGGAGACAAGGGGAGCCCTGGGTGGCTGTCATTTAAGTGCCAAAACTCTTGATCTCTGCTCAGGTCATGATCTCACAGTTCGTGAGTTCGAGCCCTGCATCAGGCTCTGCACTGACAGCATGGAGCCTTTTTAGGGTTCTCTCTTTCCCTCTCTGTCTGCCCTCTCCCACTCCTCTCTCTCTCTCTCTCTCTCAATAAACAAACAAACAAACAAATAAATGAAATGAAATGGAAACAAGATGTGGGAATTTATGATGCGTGTATAAATCCCGTCGGGGATTACCAAAAGCCATTATTCCACCTGCTGGCCTAACACATGCTATCCAACAAATTAAAGTGAAAATAGAGAAGAGACTGGCCTGGGTCTATGAGCAATTTTGGGTTTCTCCTACAGCCAGAATCTCAGTGTCCAACACACGTGGGAAGCAGACTTTCCCAGGGTGTCTAAAGGATCCCAAAGCTGTTTTCTTTTTTTTCCGAGTGCACTGGAGAATCTACAGGAGACAAAGTGGGCCCATAGAAATCTGAGGCATGGCTGCAAAGAACTCTAGAGGTCCTTGTTTTACAGATACCAGGGTTGAAGTCCACATAGTGAAAATGACTCATTTAACTCGGAAGCAGAACCCGCTTTCCCATAAGGAAATGACACCGCAGTGCACCCTCAGGGCTTTATCTTGTAGGACACGCAACTTAGCTTGTGTGGTTGGTTGTTTAGCATCAAGCTCTATGCCTCTGTGCAAGTGCAAAATTAATGGTATGGAATAAATACTGCCTGCTGCCATATTACATATCCGCTGTTAATTAAAAGGGGAACGACGGGTAAACTGCAAGAAATCATTTAGAATCTGCAAAAATAAAATCGATAGATCCAGCTGAATATAATGAGCGCAAAATTACTGGAAAAAATAGAGTTGGGGGAAATCCAAATGCAATATATTTTTATGTAATTATTCGTATAATTCTATATTTAATAATATGCAATGAAGCCTTTTGTTTCCATTTAACATAAGGTTGTAAAATATTTGGCTCATAAAAGCATTAGGACGAGGAAATGAAAGGGAGTGAAAAAGAAACTTGGGTTTTTTTTAAAGCATTCTTTTGTCTCCCTGGCTGTGAATCTGCCTCCTGAATTCACTGCTGCCTCATCTATTTTGTTTTCTATGTTCCCAAATGTCTCACTTGAAGCTTTGCTTCATATTTAAAAACAAATGGAGGTTCTGCTTAATTCATTTTCCTTTCCAGGAAGTAAAGGAGATAAAAATTAAAAGTGGTTTCACCACCGGTAGAGAATGCTACAATGCAGGGACTTCAATCAAAATATTACAGGAGAAAATGTATTTGTGTTGTCTGTTCATCGAAAACACCTCCCTTCTTCTGCTTCAAATGGCACTAGTGTAAAAATGAAATTTGTAGTGACACGACATTGGTCATGCATTTTGCAAGATTTAAAAAACAGCTAAAAAGCGGGCCAATAAATAAATAAATAAAGCCACTGAATGCAGATTGGAAGTGTATTAAGTTCTATAAAGAAGGTCACATTTTTGCTGTGACTATAAGTTCTTCCAGGATTAGGGCCCTGCTTATCTACCTGCCTGGTCTACTGTCTAGGAAAATACTATGCATTGGTTACTTAATGAATATTTGCTCAATTTACTTCAATGCAATGGCAGTTTCTAACTTCACCGGAACCAGTTACCTTCTGTGACCTTAGACCCTACCCAATGCCTTTGATGAGGAATCTCAGAGATAAGTGTGAACAGGTTGGGACAGGACAGAGGCAGGAGATGTGGGGTGTTGAATCCTGAGTGACACTGTACTAGCATTGAGTCGATGGGTGAGTTACTTACTTTCTATAAGCTACAGTTGGTCTTATGTAAAACTAAAAACAATACTAATGTGTGCCTCACGTGATTTAATTCTATCGCCTCGGTGTAAAGGGTTCAGTAGCGGTTCCAGAAGCAAGCACTCATGGAACAAAACACGACAAACTTCCTTGCTCAAAGCAATACAAATTTGTTCTCATGCTCTTGGAGGTCAAAAGTCCAAAACGAGTCTTAAAGGGATTTTAGTTTTGTGCAGGCTTTGTTCCATCTGGGGACTCCAGAGGAGAATCCATTCTTTACCTTTTCGCTCTTCTAAAGGCAGCTGCTTCTGGCTCCTAGCTGCCTTCCTCATCCCTGCCTCCGTCATTACCTCCTTCTCTTATTGTGCTGCCACTCGCTTATAGAGACCCTTGTGATTACACTGGACCCACCCAGATATTCTCGGATAGTATCCCCATCTCAGGATCCTTAACTTAATCACATTTTTCAGACTCCTTGGATCAGACAACATAGTCACAGGTCCTGGGAATTCAAACATTAACATCTCTGGGGAACTTATTCAACTGTCAGGGCCAAGGGCAGGCAGCCCCCGAAAGGACCGCTTTGGCACGAACATTATTTTGGATTAAAAAGCAATCAAAACCCAGCAGATTTAGAAAAAGCTCTTTACCGCCCCTTCAGATGCTTGCCTGGACCAGGAAGAAAGCTATAAACAAAGATTCCTATTTACTGGAAACACTTATCTACATAATACTTCCCCCCCCACACACACACACATCTCCTTTTACCTTCCTGCTAATGTTCTTCCTCCCCTTTGTATCCTCAGACTCCTACCCTCTTCTTAGCTTGTATATGCTTCGTATTGCCTCACTGTCTCTGGAATTTCCATGTATGTACACTATTAAGCTTGATTTTCTCCTGTCAATCTTCTCATGCCAACTTGATTCTTAGTCCTGTTAGAAGGATCTTGAAGGACGGAGGAAATTCTTCCCCTGGCAATCCAGCCCACCATTTATACCAACATATCAAATACCTTACATTCATAGACTTTCAGATATTCCCAAATCTGTGAGTTCACTACAGTAGCTGTTCTGTTTGCAATCGCCTAACTAGAAAATCTTTGTTTCGGAGTGGATTTTATTGGTTTATTTATTTAACTGAATTTGGTCGAGTCTTAGGAAACGTGGGGATTTTGGTGTGGTATATCTGTGATGGGGCAGAGGGGGTCTTAGGACTTTGCCTTTTAAAAATGCTCCACGAATTATTTTGAATTTATTCGACTTTTATTCAATAAATATTAATGTTTTAGTAGCTTAAGAATTTAAAATATCTAACCACATTTTATGTCGGGAAACTAAATAAAATTTTAATGGACTTGACAAAGGAAATATTTCTTTCTTAAATTGCAAAAATTGCCACAAATAAAATATTAAGGAGACTAATTTGAGTATGAGATGAGGAAACAAAACCATGAAGGAGATCTGTAACCCATGGGAAGAATATTTGCCCATGTTTGTGTTTAGTGTTGTTTATTTGCTTTGTTTGTTTACCTTAAGTGACTCTGAATTTGGCACATTTGAAAATTCTTTTTCTCCCCTCCCCATCTGTGATGGTTAATTTTCTGTGTCATCTCGACTGGCCCATTCTTCTCCTATCTCTGCTTCAACTGGCAGACAAACTCAATTCTGCCTAGTGAGTCAGTATAGATGAGAACGTTCATTTCTTTGAGCGCATTTATGTTAATGTCACTTTAAAGAAAGGGGCCAGTGTGCTCTTAAGATGTAAAACATTCTAGGTCATTCTAGTCTCACTTTTGTCCCTTTGCGCACTGTTCAAGTGATACATTCCCCACCCTGACAAGGAGAAGAGTCTGGTGGTCACAAAATGAAGAGAACAAGTAAAGTGGAAAAAGAATGGTCTGAGAATGAGAAGACCCCTGTTCCAATTCAGTCTGACCATGCATAAGCTCTTAGCTCCTGGATAAACATACTCACCCTCTCAGTGTTTCATTATCTGCAGATGTTAAGCATGGAACATTTCTGAGGTTCTAAGGTCATTTATACTTGTGACCTGATTTGTGATTCATGATTATAGCCTGATTTTAAATATAAGTCCAAACACCACAACACAGCATCAGTTAAGTAAATGCATGGTGTTTATAATATGTTAAATAACATTTGAGATGTTTCATAATGTTAACTGTTTAAAAATCTCGGGGCGCCTGGGTGGCGCAGTCGGTTAAGCGTCCGACTTTAGCCAGGTCACGATCTCGCGGTCCGTGAGTTCGAGCCCCGCGTCGGGCTCTGGGCTGATGGCTCAGAGCCTGGAGCCTGTTTCCGATTCTGTGTCTCCCTCTCTCTCTGCCCCTCCCCCGTTCATGCTGTGTCTCTCTCTGTCCCAAAAATAAATAAACGTTGAAAAAAAAAATAAAAAAATAATAAAAATAAATAAAAATCTCACAAAACCCTGTGACATAGATATTGCTATTACCCTTATTTTATGGATGAGGAGACAGGTACGCAGAGATCTGTATCTCACCCAAGGTCACAGAGCTTGTATTTGAGCCTTGCAAGTCTGGCTCCAAAGTTCTTACCTCTTTTATTCTGCCACATTGTAGTATTTTTCAAACTTCTCTGTACAAGAAATAATAAGTAATGATCATATAGGATCACAAAACTTGAGTCAGTGTAGCGCTAATATAATCTTATCTTTACTCCTATATATAGCCCTACATACTCTTACGGCTTTAGTTTAATTTGGTGGATTTGATTCCTGTCCCTATAAATGGCTTCCTTCCCTGTTCTGCTGCCTGTTAATTTATCAACAAAGTCATTATTTAAGTTTCAGTTTCCTTCATGGGAACATGATTGAAAAGTCACCTTAATAGCATGAAATATGGCACAGATGCTAAATAATAAGTCAAGAGAAGCCCGTTAAACCTGAATTGAGTAGACACTGCGTCTATGTTGTGCATGGGTGATCTTATTCCTTAGATTAAAATCTTCTTGAGATTAGAGATAACTTCTGAGTATGGAATGAATACATGGAATTAAAACAGGCAATAATATCTTCATTAAAATAAGAGCGCAAACAGCTCAGAATGTTTGAATACCTTATCACTGTATCCGATGTAGTACGTGGTAAGCCAGAATCTAAATCTAGGGCAATTATGTCTCGGAATAGTGTTATCTCCACAATACCACATCTGACCAGCCAACAAACTTGGAGGAACTTTGCACCCATCACTCAATAAAGAACCAATAACAGGTTGCCTGGGTGGCGTAGTTGGTTGAGCATCGGACTTCGGCTCAGGCCCTGATCTCACGGTTTGTGAGTTCAAGTCCCGCATTGGGTGAGCTCGAGCCCCATTTTGGGTAAAACAAATGGCAACAACATGGATGGAACTGCAGGGTGTTATGCTAAGTGAAATAAGTCAGTCAGAGAAAGATAATCATATGTTTTCACTCATAGGTGAAAGTTGAGAAACTTAACAGAAGACCATAGGGGAAGGGAAAGAAAAAGAAAATAGTTACACAGAGAGAGCCAAATCATGAGACTCTGGAGTACAGAGAACAAACTGGTGGTCAATGGGGATAGGAGGGCAGGGGGGCAGGGAAAATGAGTGATGGACATTGAGAAGGACACTTGTTGGAATGAGCACTGGATGTTGTATGTAGATGATGAATCACGGGAATCTATTCCCAAAGCCAAGAGCACACTGTATAGACTGTATGTTAGCTAACCTGACAATAATATAAAAAACAAACAAACGTGAGCTCTGCTTCAGGTGAGTTCCACTTCTCTTTCTCTCTCTCTCTCCTTCTCCTTCTCCTTCTCCCTCTCCCTCTCCCTCTCCCTCGCCCTCTCCCTCTCCCTCTCCCTCTCTCTCTGTCCCTCACTCACTTGCACCCTCTCTCTGTCAAAAAAAGAAGAAAGAAAGAAAGAAAGAAAGAAAGAAAGAAAGAAAGAGAAAAAGAAAAAGAAAAAGAAAATAACAAACAACAAATCCATAGACATAAAAAGAGATAATCTATTCTTTCGGGACATGAAATACATATCATTTATATAAACTTATTCACTGATCCCAGGCTTAAATGGGATATCTGTGCAAAGCCAATGGATGCACCAATTCTTAAGTGATGATGTCCTTCTTAAACCAATCTTAAGAAGGTTGTATAATATCATCAAATTAATTTTGTAAATTCAATTTTTATGCAGTATTTTTAAGTCTGTTTTTTTAAACTTTAATACAGTTCGCTGTCTATTGTATTGCTGTGGTGATTTCATCTATAATCTGACAATAATATTTCCTCTACTCTAATCTCTATGTTAAAAAGAACATCTCTTCTTACCCATTTTCAAAATACATCTTAAGTATCATTTAAAAAAAAAAACAACTTTCCTTACTCCTTATATATTATTATCTGGATTTCCTTGTTGTTTAAATTTTTGTTATCTATTTCCCTCACTAGACTTTCAATTCTGTTTTGATACATATTGTCGTAGTTTTGTTCACCAACATAACCCGGCTGCCAAGCTTTGAAAGAGGAGACTATGAAGACAGACTGACCCTGCTTTACACACCTCTTGCTTGATTGTTGGTTAGGATTAGAGTACGTGTGTGTGTGTGTGTGTGTGTGCGCGTGTAAGTTTTCCACATTCTTTTAGGGTAGAGGCTATTTCTCTCCTTTATATTTTCTCTGCCCCTTCCTATAGTGAATTTAGGTAATCTCTGTTCTTAACAAGGTGGCTTATCATTTTGTGTAGGCAAATTCAACCAGCAAAGGGTAGAATTTTAAAGTGCTGTAATGAGCACACCATGTAACTCTTTCCTCCAATCCAGCTCTTTGAATAACATAACTGCCATTTCAATATTCACCTGGCAATTTGTGTGTCTACCTTCTCAAATTTGTTCAAAGCACAGGAGAAAGGAAAGACCTTAACTGTTATTTATTGGGACCCTAAAACTTCAATATACTGGTACATTGGCCCGGAACCTTGAAAGAACCAGCAATGAGTTAGTATTATATGAAACAAAGTAGCATGTGGATAAATTGATTCTTCAAGTGTGGCTTGACCTTTTAGGGTTACAGTGGCTTGTCACAGCAGCTTATTACAGCACGTGTCTATGTGTTTAATAAGTAGCATAGGGCTTATAAACACACTCACACTGACCTTTGTAGCTGACCTTGACTGATACAGGTATAGTATTGACCTAAGCAGGCATGAATGAGATAGGGATTAGATTATCAGGGAAAAGGGAATCATTTAGTTCCAGTTAAGTCTTGCTTGACACAGGCTTCTCAGGCATTGAGGGGTGAAATGATTTTTGTTCCTTGTAGAGTTTCTCACCGTCAGCTCGCTGAGGCTGCAGTCTACAAAAGGCAGTAATCTACAAAAGGCAGTTAATATCCATGTGGGCTATCCTACGTCTGGGTGGAGGTTTCAGTCTTTGTATTGTCAGTGCTTGACATTAATAGAGGCTATTAGTTTAGCGACTTCAAACTCCTTCCTCTTGCCACACTTGAAAGGGCATTCGATTCCCAAAAAATAAACATGAGACATGCCAAGTGGCTAATCTTTTGGATTCATATGGCATATTCACAATCTCTGAGAGCCATCTCCTACCACATAGTTTCAAAATGACTCTGATTTGGTCATTGAATGGGCTGTGACCATGGCATGAGATCTCCAAGGTCCAGACCTGGCTGATCTTCAAGGTGATGGCAGATTTTATTAATCAACAAATAAGGGAGAATAAGGCAAAGAGGCATATTCTGTTGGAAATGGCTTTTCCTTGAACCTAGATTTAAAGAATATTGTAAGAGGGGCACCTGGTGGCTCAGTTGGTTGAGTGTCCAACTTGGGCTCAGGTCATGATCTCACAATTCTTGGGTTCGAGTCCCGTGTTGGGCTCAGAGCCTGGAGCCTGCTTCAGATTCTGTGTCTCCCTTTCTTTCTGCCCCTCCTCTACTCACATACTCTCTCTCTCTCTCTCTCTCTCTCTCTCAAAAATAAACATTAAAAAATTAAAAAAAAAAACATATTAAAGAATATTGTATGAGGTTATCAGAAAGTTAGAACTCAAAATTCAGCAAAGAAATGTTACAGCCTCATTCTTCTTAAAAATAAGACTTACAGGGGCGCCTGGGTGGCGCAGCCGGTTAAGCGTCCGACTTCAGCCAGGTCACGATCTCACGGTCCGTGAGTTCGAGCCCCGCGTCAGGCTCTGGGCTGATGGCTCAGAGCCTGGAGCCTGTTTCCGATTCTGTGTCTCCCTCTCTCTCTGCCCCTCCCCCGTTCATGCTCTGTCTCTCTCTGTCCCAAAAATAAATAAACGTTGAAAAATTAAAAAAAAAAAAAAATAAGACTTACAGACAACTTGCAAAACAAAAGGAGAAAAATATAGAGTAACTTAAATGTTTTAAGTGGTTATGGCTCAGAAAATGGTTTTACCTTTGGAAAGAGCAGCACAATTTTCAAGGGATGAGGAAAGGGAGCTACCTAACAGATACCTTGAGATCTTTACTACCAAGTCAGAACTAAAAGAAAGGGAAATGAGCTACATTTATACCAAGTGGCTTTTCTCTGGTAATGGCAAAATTTCTCAGTGGTGAACCTGAGTGATTTTCCTGGAAGAAGTTCATATCCAAGAAAGCTTTGAGAAACATCATCTCATAACAGCAGATGGGAAGCCTGTAGCAACAGTAGTTAGGAAACCATTTCATGAAGATTGGGACAGCCATACAAAGCAGTTACAGATTATTTGAACATTTAAGAGGGAAAAACTAGAGAGATCACAAAATACTTTAAGCCTTTTCAGATGTGTTTTAAGATCATTGTGGTAGCTGAAAATATAGATATTTCCCCCACCCTACAAAAGTTGATTCAATAAAATTTGGGGGCATTTGTTCTTTGGAAGGTACTTCTCTTGCCTTCGGGGATGTGAAAGGAACAGAAACCATAAAACCTTATACCCATGCCGCATACATCTTAGAGAGAGAGATAGAAAAATAAAATAAATAGATGAGTGCATAGCATAAGAGTGACAAGTGATAAAGAAAATGAGGGAACAGGGAAGAGTGTGTCCACTGAGGAAAAAAATTAGTGACCAAGGAAGCCCTTATTAATGGAAATGAGACTCAAAGGGAAGCAAAAAGTATGCGAAAACAAACAAACAAGCAAACAAACAAAGATGGAAAGGAACCAGATAGAGCAATAACAGATTAGCACCTAGGTCTGGCATTATCTCTCTTACTAGGGAGCCTAACAATATAAAATCTCAACAAGTAGGTAAGGGAAGGAAAAGTTAGGACCTCAGAGAAGAAGGAAAGTTAAAAAGAAAGTGAATAAAACACAACAAGCTGTGTTCACCCTACATGTTACGGAAAAGGACAGATATCAGTTTAGGATGTTCAAAATTCAGCAGGACAAAACACTAAAGGCACAATCCATGGATGAAATAATTGACAAACAGGACTTCATTAAAATTAAGAATGTCTGCTCTGTGAAAGGCAAAGTCAACAAAATGATAAGATGAGCCACAGACCAGGAGCAAACATTTGCATCTGACAAAAGACTGTTATCCAAAATATACAAAGAGCTCTTTAAAATCAACAATAAAAAAACACAAATAACCCAATTAAAACATGGGTTGAAGACCTTAACAGATACTTCGTCAGGGAAGGCATACAGATGGCAAATGAATCTGTACAGATGGCAAATACGCAAATGAAAAGATGCTCCAGATCATATGTCATTAAGGAAATGCTAATTAAAACAACAATGAAGGGGCTGCATGGGTGCCTTAGTCAATTAATAATCCAACTCTTGGGGCGCCTGGGTGGCTCAGTCGGTTAAGCGTCCGACTTCGGCTCAGGTTATGATCTCACGGTCTGTGAGTTCGAGCCCCGCATCGGGTTCTGTGCTGACAGCTTTGAGCCTGGAGCCTGTTTCAGATTCTGTGTCTCCCTCTTTCTCTGACCCTCCCCTGTTCATGCTCTGTCTCTCTCTGTCTCAAAAATAAATAAACATTAAAAAAAAAAAAAGAATCCAACTCTTGGTTTTGGCTTAGGTCATAATTTCGCCTTTCTTGAGTTTGGACCCCATATTGGGCTGTGCTGACAGTGTGGAGCCTGCTTGGGATTCTTTCTCCCTTTCTCTCTGCCCCTCCCCCACCTCTCTCTCTCTCTCTCCCAATAAATAAATAAACTTAAAAACAAAACAAAACAAACAAACAAAAGACAGCAATGAGGTATCACTACAGACCCATGAGAATGGCCAAAATCCAGAACACCAATAACACCAAAGGATGCTGGCAAGAACGTGGAACAATGGAAGCTCTCATTCATGGTGGGGGGGAATACAAAATGGAACAGGCCCTTTACAAGGCAGTTTGGTGATTTCTTACAAAAATAAACATTATCTCATCATATAATCCAGCAATCATGATCCCTGGTATTTATCCAAAGGAGTTGAAAACATTTCCACACAAAAACCTACACACATATGTTTATAGCAGTTTTATTCATAATATATTCAAAATATCTTTAGCAGGTGAATGGATAAATAAAGTGTGGTACATCCAGACAATAAAATGTTAGTGCAAAAAATAAGGAGCTATCAAGCCATGAAAGGCATAGTGGGGACTTAAATGCATATTAGTAAGTGAAAGAAGCCAATCTGAAAATGTCACCTAGTGTATCATTCCAACTACACAACATTCTAGAAAAGGCAAAACCATGGAGACAATAAAAGGATCGTGGCTATCAGGGATTGGGGTGAAGGATGAATAGGTAGGGCACAAAGGAGTTTTAGGACAATGAAACTATTTTATATGACACTATAATGATGGATACGTGTCATAATAGGTTTGTCCAAATCTATAGAACTACAACACTAAGAGTGAGGTCTAATATAAATATGGACTGTAGGTGACTATGATGTGTCGAATTTAGGTTTGTCAGTTGTTAACAAATGTACCATTTTGGTGGGGCATGTTCATAATGAAGGAGGCCATGCATGTGTTGGGGTCAGGGTATATATGTGAAATCTTTGTACATTGTCCCCAATTTTGCTATGAACCTGTCACTGCTCTAAAAAAATAAAGCCTTTTATTTATTAATTTTTTAAGTTTATTTATTTTGAGGGGGAGAGAGAAAGGGAGGGGGGGAGGAGCAGAGAGCGGGGGGGAGAGAGAAAATCCAAGCAGGCTCTGTACCATCAGCACAGAGCCTGATGCAGGGCTAGAACTCACGAACCATGAGATCATGACCTGAGCCGAAACCCAGAGTCAGACACCTAACCAATTGAGCCACCCAGAAGCCCCAATAAAGTCTTGATAATAATAAAAATCTTGATTTTTTTTTTCAGTAATCATGGGTGCATTTAACATTAAAGACAAAGAATCAATATTAAAAAAAAAAAAATACTCAGGAGGGACTTCTTAAAAAAAGAAACAGGAAGGAATCAAAATATTTGAGGAGCAACCTCCCATAGCAGAAAAAAGATAAAGCAGTAGAAAGGATGAATTTTGCCATCAGAAACATAAAAATCCAATTCTGAAAAAAAAAAAAAAATCCAAAGCAAAGCAGAGAACTGACGACTTTTGGGGTGAACCCATGTGGCGAGGTCTTAGCAACCACTGAACCTCCTGGGGCAACACCTTCTTCAGTCTCAGCAGTAGCTGAGGGCAGAGACCTTCTGTTGCTGATTCTGCCAAATGAAACAAATGTGGGTAGAGAGAGCATTGCTTGGGACCGAGGAGGGGTTTAATGGGCTTCAAATTATGGAGAATGGGGAGAAAGGAACCAGTTGAGGAACACCTTCTCTAAAGGTTGAGGCTTTGGAGCTAGTGAGGTGAAATCTGGTGTGGCCTCTTAATCTTTCAAGCTTTTAAAAACTAGGACACATGGGAGACTTTAAGGAAATGTATTTGAAATTTAGAGGTCTTGAATGTATCTTAGTCCTTCTTGTAACCGGGTCCGAGCTATAGCTGCTAAGGGAGCCTCTACTCCCCGAGGCATTAGACTAAGACCTATATGACTATGACTGAATAGAGAAAGGAATTGAAGAGGAAAAACAAACAAAACCAAAACCAAAAACAAAAACAAATGAACAAAAACAAATGAACAAAATCTTTTAGACTTTAATTTCTTTCAGCTTTAACTTAACATGTTTCATTCAATTTTAACTTTAAAATGGGGGGCTTTGGGGGGCTTTGATTTCTTCTCATGAATTTAATAATGCAGGTAGTATTCAAGTTTTTAAATGAGAACACACAAAAAATTCTATTACTTGGAATAATTGTGTGCTGTCATTTACACACATCATCATGCTTTCTTGCACTGGTCATATTTTAGATAAAATGTGGAACAGGAAGTAAATTTCTTAGAAGATTGCAGTTTGGATTAGGAGCTATTTTAATTCGCAGTCTTCATTTTTTTTAGCTTTCTGGGATCCAAATTCACCGTGTGACAGAGGCCCAAGAAAACAAATAAAGTTGCTGCTATGCAATGTTCTCATGAGATGGACGCAGAGTTGTTTTCATACTGTTGGTCTCTCTAGAGGGCCACCACAGCTTTGGTTGACCAGAACCTTTATTCTGAAGCAAAAAGAGCTAAGGGGACATGATCTAGGAAAGTTAGGAGGAATTTTCTCTGCTATCCTGGTAGGCACGCTTCTTTTAATGTCACGCATGCTATCAACCATATTCTGCCATTCAAAAGATGGTGAGAAAGAGAGACGGACACTCAGAGTCCAAAGCCACGCCTGGACGAAATTTCTTCTCTTCAGAGTCTATGGGCAGGAAGCTGAAGATTGCTAACAGAGATCCGGTATTCCTCCAACCGAAGTTCCTAGCTGAAGGCTGAGATATTCATCTCCATTTGACAACTGGTCGAGACCCATTTCAAACTTCAAAACTTCATAGTAAGCCTCCGAGGATGGCGTGACTACCCTCACTTTAAAGATGAGCAAACCATTGCTCAGAATTAAGCACTTTCCCAGAGACGCGCAGTAAATGATAAGAAAGAATTCAAAACTGGATCTGTTTCATTTGATGACATTTGCAATTCCTTCAAGAACTAGCTCTTGTTTTCTCCCTAACCACATCTCCCACAACTTAACCTCAGGCATCTTTTTTTTTTTTTTTTTTTTTTTTCACTCTGTCATACCATGTTAATGAACGTTGAAAAAATACTATATGTTCTCTTACTTCCCCATGCTTTTCCACACACCGCCTCTCTTGCCCTTTAACACAGATTACTCCTACTTCGGCTATTCACCAACTCTGGTCTGGTTTTATTCTGCGAGTTCTCTGCATCCCTCCAGATGCCCTCCCTCCCTCATTAATACCAACATCTCTTACCTGCATCTGAACGTATTTCCTGCACTAGCAGAGTTCTGGGCACATAGGAACTGCTTGGAGTTTTCAGAACAAAACTTCTTCTCATCTTGCAGCCCTCGTACTCCAAGGAAATACCCACACACCTCATCCCAATTGATTCAGCGTTTAATAGCACTGAAGAGTTCAGAATCGACTGCAGACACGAGGGAGCACTGAGACTCCCTCTACCTAATTTTGGATAATTAGACTATCCAATCAGTCTCAACTTTGATGCCTGAGGGACTGTTCTTTCCATGCTTCACTCATCCATTCATCACCAAAGAGAGGGAAATGTGAGATCCGTGACAAAACATCTCTCCCTTTCTGACAGTTGCTCCTAATTAAAAAAAAAAAAAAAAAAAAAAAAATTTCCTTTGAAACCCTGTCCAAGGTTTAGAAAATTGAAATTATAAATATGTATCCTCACCTTTATTGGCCACCTCTTTTTTTTTTAATTTTTAATGTTTATTTATTTTTGAGAGAGAGAGAGAGAGAGAATGCATGTGCACACATGAGAGGGGGAGTGTCAGAGAGAGACGGAGACACAGAACCCGAAGCAGGCTTCAGGCTCTGAGCTTTCAGCACAGAGCCCGACGCGGGGCTTGAACTCATGGACTGTGACATCATGACCTGAGCCACAGTTGGATTGTTAACTGACTAAGCCACTCAGGCACCCCAATTGTCCATCTCTTTTTAAAAAAATGATTAGTCAAACATGATTTTCTCCTAAAGAACATCATTGTCTTTATCTACTAGATCTGTTTAACTGTCAGTGCCCTTTATTTGGGAATTCACCAACGGGACCCACCATGTCCTGTGTTAATCACGGAGCATGTGAGGATACATAAACCATTTCAAGGAACTCAATTTCCATATCGCAGTGGAAACAAGGGGCTGCTGTCCTCAAAGAGTTAATGAGCTTCTCTGCACATTTGCTTTATTTCGAGAGTGACTTATCAGGGAGGAAAATCGGGTTCCAAGTTTGGAAACGTTTCAAGGTAGATCATCTCTTTGCACATTTGCGAAGCGTATGCCGTGGCATGGCACGCAATTTGTCCGATTGTGTTCATTTGTGAGAGAGGAGTCCTGAAGTCAGACCTCCTTCCCAAAGTTTCTCTTCTGTCGTTTCTGAGATTGAAGAAAGGTTTCAAGACCGAGTACTGTCGCTTACATGTGATAGTGCACCCACCACTGGCGATACATCACACTTGCAACAGCTTGAGGTGCATTTAGGCACAGATGATACACGTTTTACAATTCATGGCCAGCGTTGCAACTCATCTGATTTGAAGTAGGTCACAAAGAAGCGTTAGCATTTCAAAACTCCATCCGGTATGTGTCTTTTCTCTACCAGGAAATTTTGCTATATTTAGCACTGGAGGGGACTTTGGGGATGATCTCGTGCAATCCCTTCATTTTATAGATTAAGAACCTGAGACCCGGGAAGGTTAATTGATTTTCCCAAAGTCCCAGAGCTAGTTAGTGGCGGAGCCAACCCCAGAGCCCATCTTTTTCCCCGTCTCGAAGGCTCTCCTTCCCCTTTACCCAACTGCCTCCGGTCTCTGGCTATGCAAGCCGGGCTTCTGAAGTGCATTATTAAAGGATTATCTGTTCCACCTTCAGTGGCGGGGTCAGAGAGAAGATTATTAAATTTTTATCTTATGCAGAGCTCTCCAACCTGGAAGAGTCTCATCTGCCAGACTTAATCTGCCAAAAATATGCACAGGGACATAATGACACACACCGTTGTCACAGAATTAGACACCGAAAGCCATTAGGTGGGCAATCCCTGGTACAATCTCCAGCCAACTTGTGTCATGTGTGTGCGTGTGTGTGTGTTTTTTTAACATTTCGTCTTTCCACTTATGCATCCATGAAACCCTGCACACAGAAGGCCTGGTCTGAACCTGCACAGATAGCTCCTGGAAGTGTCTCCACTCCGACATCTGCCTAAATGCCAAATGAGTCTGCCGTCTGATAATGAATACAAAATGAATTAATAATGATATGTGAATCATGAATACAATTTACAGTTGCTCAGACAAAATAGTGTCTTTCTTAGCAAGCACCTGCTTAAACTACCTCCCACAGCTCTCGGGCACAACGTCTCGGGCTCTCTTCTGGCACACCAGCCCCATCTACTGTCAGCGGGAAGAATAGCACCCTTCCTCAAAGCTCGCTCTGTTCTCCGGGAGTGTCTGCTCTTTCTCGTTTACCAAACATATATTTGCTTTAAAAGCCTTTGGCTTTTCAAGGGTGAGTCTCATCCGCATTTCAACTCCTTTCTTTTGTTTTGTTTTGTTTTGTTTTGTTTTGTTTTTAACAAATAACGTGAAACTCCCCGGGGCAAAAAAATACATGAGAACTTGTTCTATCACGCGGCACAATCTAAACACCGTATAATCTCATTTTGAACCCAAAGCAGTTCTCTGTTTTAAAAAATAACGAACAACGTATTTATTTCCCTCTTGCTGCTTTAAATTTAACCTTCTTTACACGAGTGCGCTGGCTTATCAGACACTCTGAGGTTTTCAATATTTCCCCGCACAATAAACTCAGCGTTTTTGAATTCCATAGGCAGATGTTACTAAAATTAAAGTAGTCTCTCCTTATCTGCTGGGGATATGTTCCAAGACCCTCAGAGGATGCCTGAAAGGGCAAATCATTCCGAACTCTGTATACACTGTTATTTTTTTTCCTACATATTTATGTCTATGAGAGTTTAATGTGTAAATTAGGCACAGTAAGAAATTAACAATGACTGATAATAAAATAGAACAATTGTAACTATATACTATAATAAGAGTTATGTGAATGTGTTCTGTCTCAAAATATCTCATTTGACTGTATTCACCCTTTTTTTTTTTTTTGTAATGGTGTGAGATGATAAAATACCAACGTGATGGGCTGAAGTGAGGTGAATGATGTAGGCATTGTACATAGAGTTAGTCTACTATTGACCTTCTGATGATTCGTCAGAAGAGGTCATCTGCTTCCGACTGGCTTGACCATGGAAAGCAAAACTGTGGATAAAGGGGACACCCACCATGTAAGTGACATTGGCTTTATTCCCCCCACCCTGTGGTGGACATGAGCTGTTTCTCCCCTACTTCCTCCCTTCTGCCCTCAGTGTCTACTGTGACATCTAACTGTGCCTGAATTTGTCCTGTTAGAACAAGGGGATGCTAAGAAATGAGTTATTTTTCAAAAAGATTGCTTTGGCTTCTCTGGAGAAAATAGCACAGGGGAAGCATGTGAGGGAGGAGGGTGGTCAGTGGTGGGAATTCAGATGGGAGATAATCGTGGCATCAACTAGCACAAGGGTGGTGAACGCAGTGGGAAGCGGCAGCGTCTGGGGTATGTCTCGAAGGTAGGGTTTCTAGCCATTGCTGATAAGTTCGATTTGATACAAGAGAGAAAGAGACGACTCAAAGCCGACATCCCGATTTTTGTCCCGAACAGGTTATTTGAAGAGGAGACCAGGAGTTCTGTTTTCAACGTTTTGTTGTTGTTGTTGTCGTCGTCGTCGTCGTTGTTGTTTTATGTTTATTTATTTTTGAGAGAGAGAAAGACGGAGCGCGATTAGGGAAGAGGCAGAGAGAGAGGGAGACACAGAATTGGAAGCAGGCTCCAGGCTCTGAGCTGTCAGCACAGAGCCCAATTCGGGGCTTGAGGTCACGACCTGTGAGATCGCAACCTAAGCCAAAGTGGGGCGCTTAACCGACCGAACCACCCAGGCACCCCTGTTTTCAACATTTTGAATTTGAGATTCCTACTTGACATTCAAACAGAACTGTCTTGTGATAGGAGTCTATTTGGCATGGTGATTTCCTTTTGAGAAATTACTCTTTCCTATTATGTGCAGTCCAGGTAGGACTGTGAATAGGAGTTCTGTCTTTATTTGTTTAGAGTAAAGTTGTAGACAAACATGCTAGGTCTGAAACAAACAAACAAACAAACAAACAAAAAACAACTAAATAAAAAAGTGACACTGTCAGTTTCCTTCATGGAAAGTTCAGAAAAACGACCTAAACTCTTTACCCAGTGCTGGAATTTGTATGAAACCAGTGGTGTTGGAAACAAACCCCTGTGCTGTCTCTGGATTCTTCCTTATGCTTTGTGCGCTCTGATTCTGATCTGGAAAACTGAAATGAAAATGAAAACTACCACGATTGAGTCTCTCCTCATCTGTGCACTATGGGGACGTGACCCCAAATCTCTAAGACCTCCCTGCTCTAACCTTCTGATTCTGTGATGGTGCATAACTAAAATAGACCATGTACTTCTTTGCAACTACGCCAACCTATTAAAACTCAGTCCATTTATTTTCCAGATTACAGTTTTCACAACCACATCATCTTTAAAAGCATTTGCTAAGGTTTATGAAGAAACAAATGTTGTTGCCAAGTAACCCGACTCATAGGGAAAAAAAAAAATGAGTTAGGCAGTACATAGCAGAAAAATGAAAATACAAATTTCAAAATAAATTTTTCAAAATCACCATTAAGAGTATGGTTGCCCTGTCCAAGTTTGACGGTCCTTGGTAAGATACAACCATCTTTGAATTTTCAAATCAAATGTTGAAATTAAATAAAAGGAAAGGCGTGGACAGGTAATGTCACGTCACTTCTGAAGTCATATATGAACTGAGTATTTTCACAGCAGTGTATTGAAAAAAGCCTGACGCTGGCCTTTCAGTATGTCACTTACCAAATCTATATAGAAGGAATAAATTACAAAAGGCGTTGTAATATGCATTGATTGAATAAAATAATTTATATTTGGGAAAGTCAGTGTGTGCAGAAACAAACTTCTATAAGAAAAAGATATGAGGCAATTGATATGAGTAGAAAACATTTCTAAATTTTATCACATTTCCCATTTACTTTTGGTAAAGTCACACACAGTTCTAGAAATTTTGCCTTTTTCACAGTCTTTTTGACTGTCCCTAGATACTCAATGCATCCATTTTTCCTTCTTGTTTTTAAACTCTCTTCTACCTGTCCATCAAACCTCGATTCCACAGATCGCAGTACAAATTTCTTTTTTTTTCTTCTTTTCTTCTGCACAAAAGGAGGCTCCTGATTTGATCCATCTCACTGAAAAAGAGAAAGGCGAGTATTATAGCTTTAACAAAATCTGTCATTTTATATGGCAAAGTCATTCTCTGCCAACAAAATTTCATCCTAGACATGAAATACTCCATGAAGTTCTTCAGGGCTTTAACCTCCATTCGTGCGGTTGAATTGCATGCACATGCGTGGAAATGGCCATGCAAAGAAGGAACACTGAGCCAGGCCAGACTCACTGGCCTGGAAACATTTCTGAGGTAACATATCATCAAGTTTTTTCAATCCAGAATCAGATACCAATTACAAATCCCAGGTAAAAATGCCTGAGATGTCCTGAAGCATAAATAACACACATGTTTCTATTGATTTATGTGCTATGTTACATCTCACGTTTGTCACTGTGTATATTAAAGGAAAAATAAGTGGTACAGATTCCAGCAAGTTCCTTTGGCATCAAAAGGCAAGTATAATATGACAACTTCCTCAAATATCAAGACCTGTTTCATTATTTTGTATACTGTATATGTATTATATGTATGTTATACAATCATAACCTTATTAGTCAGGAATCAACATTAGCCTCTTTTACTTATGAGAATACTGGGGCCTTGTGAAGTTACATAAGTTGCCAAGCATTTACAGCCACTAGACCTTAGAGTTTTCATCACTTATAATATCAAATTATAAATTTTACTCCAAATTCCCATGACAGTTGTGAGTAAGCTTTTATTTCTGACTAGGAACGTTAGATGTTTTACAGAGGGATAGCGTTTGAATTGAATATTGAATGCTAAGAAAGTTCTTCGTAGGTGGAAACAAGAGCCAGAATGAACAGGTGTCCCGTTGGACAGTACAATATGAGTAAATGCACAATATCCCTGCAATTATACTGGTTGTACAACTGTGAAGAGACACGAAAGCCCCTTTGAAAGCCTTGGTTAAAAAAGAAAAGGATATTTAAAGAAAATAAAATAAACTGACAAAAAGTAAAAATAAATGTTCTGTCATGTCCTTCAGAATAGACCATCAGAAATAAACTGAAGGGTCTTAAAAAAAAGGGGGAGGGGGGGCACCTGGGTGGCTCAGTTGGTTAAGTGTCCAACTTCGTCTCAGGTCATGATCTCATGGTTGGTGAGTTCGAGCCCCGCATTGGGCTCTGTGCTGACAGGCCTAGGGCCTGCTTCGGATTCTGTGTTTCCTTCTCTCTCTAGGCCTTGCCCACTCACACACTCTCTCTCTCTCTCAAAAATAAACGTTAAAAGAAAGAAAGAAAGAAAGAAAGAAACTGAAGGGTCAGAGCTAAACATCCTTCCCTTGTTCCTACAGCCAGATTGAAAAGAAAACCAGCCTTCAGCTTCCCAGACATCATCTGAAAAGTAGCACACCGGGGATCCAGCCTGACTCAGTCCCTTAACCGCCCAAGTCTTGGTTTTGGCCCAGGTCATGATCTCATGGTTCCTGAGTTTGAGCCCCACCTCAGGCTCTGTGTTGGCAGTGTGGAGTCTGTTTGGAATCCTCTCTTGCCCTCTCTCTCTGCCCCTCCCCTGCTCATGCTGTCTCTGTCTGTGTCAAAATAAAATAAATAAATAAATAAATAAATAAATAAATAAATAAATAAAATAAAATAAATAAAATAAAATAAAAAAATAAAAAAAAAGCAGCACACAGATATCAATGGAATAAATCTGAACTAACGCATAGGTAGCTGAGATTTCTACATCTGATTTACATGAGATGTAATTTATAGCCACATGAAATACAAATTGGTCTCCTTCCCAGTGAAGTAGATTGAGATTTTGGCAGTAAACTAAAAACAAACACACACAAAAGCAAGCATTTTGTTAGCTACAAACAATTTCCGTGGTATAAAAAGGGCAAATTTCACTCTGCAACCACAGGTTGGTCTCCAATCTTAAGATCAGGAATTTGGATCTCCTGAAAATAGTCCAAATCAGTTGAAACTCTAAAACAAAAACAAAAACAAAAACAGTGTAGAGCCTTGTGTTATTTCCAGGACCCTAGGATTTATTTCATTATCTGCACTTCATGCTTTTTAATATACCTGCCAAGAACTTGTATGATTGGGAAAATTATTAAAGAAAAATGAAGCAAGAAAGACAGAGATCTGGGAATAATTTGGTCAATATGAAAGATAGAAAAAGTAACTCACAAATAATTTCACTTGTACTCTATCCATGCAAATTCCTTCTGCCCATACTGTGCATAATACGACTAATGTCTCGGTACCAGCAGCCAAACAACTTTGAGAAAAGTTCTAAGTAAGATTCTCTGTTGTGATCCGAGTATTGATAAATTGCCTGTTCTATGTTCAATCTAATATCTGTGATCCCTCCACATGTTCCAAAGGTTGAGCAAAGGTTTAAAAAATATTGAGAAATGGTAGGGATTGTAAAATAATATGTAAGATTGAGCAGAAAAGGTGTTTGACTTTTCTAGCTCCCAAGACCCATTACCATGATAATAAACCAATACCACTGATACTAACAAGTATAAAACTATCAGAGCAGAGGGAACTAAAAGTGTAGGAGGATCCATGTCCAAGAGATTTTAAGAAACTGAAATTTATTGAAGACACAGGTGGTAGAACACTGATAACTCATGCAACTGATTAATACCAGTTAAAACTCAGAGGCGCCGAATGCAAAGAAAGGAGCTCCTGAGCTCTCTCCAGCCCCAAAGAGGTGGTCCTCTGATATTCTGGATGTTGTACACACTGAAAGTAAGACATGGGCGCAGCAATAGTGGAATTAATTGAAGGATTATAGATAGAAGTATGACTTCCCCAATCCAGTCTTCATATGCCAAAAATTCCAAAAGCCAGCGTCTCAGGAAACACACACACAAAACGGAAACAATTACCACAAGAAAACAGTCAAAGAAATCAGGGAGAAAGGCACCAGGAAAGTCAACGGGGTGTTGGTCCAAAGGAACAAAGTCTAATAACCGGCTCCCTAACTCTTCTAAAAGCCAGATGACAACTCCTTCCACTTACCCACATAAAATTTTTGCATCTTTAGGATTCCCTGTTTGTTTGATTGTTTGTTGTTTGGTTTTTGTTTCTGAGTTTTGAAATGGCCTCTACCAGGGGTGCCTAGGTGGCTCAGTGGATTAAGCGTCCCACTCACTCTTGACTTTGGCTTAGGACATGACCTCATGGTTCCTGAGATCGGGCCTTGCAATCAGTTTCCATGCTCAGCTTGGGATTCTCTCTCTGCCCCTCCCCTGCTGGTGCTCTCTCTCCCTCCCTCTCCCTCTCTCTCTCTCTCTCTCTCTCTCAAAATAAATACACATTTTTAAAAAAATTATGAAATGGCCTCTATCAAACTCTATTTTGTGTAAGGGGTGCAAGCATATACATTAATTCATTCAGCCAACCATTTATTCATAAAAAAAAAAACCCTAATAAGATATTAGAAAAGCATGAGAAAAAATATTGAAGGGACATGTACTAAAAGTAGTTTAATTTATCTAAGGAAACAAAGATCAGAAGTGGCCATAGAGAAATGTGAAGACTTGTGTTCGTTAATAATGACTTTGCTATTTGTCATTACCATTCTCCTATTATACTGAATTGGTTCCCACTGTGATCAACTCTGTGAATGTGGATATGAATAAGACATAGCCTTGACTTTCAAGGAATTTACTGTCTAGGGGAGGCACCAGACCCAGAAGTGCTGCTACAGGGGTATCCTGTGTGCTGTAGAAAATGCAGAGAAGGATTGGAACCCCAAATGGCTCAGGAAATAGGATGATTTAGGAAACCGAGCATTCCAGAGTTTTCCCTTGGAATGGCTAGGATAGAGATTGAAATTTTTGAAAAATAAAACATCAACCTAAGGAAAACACTTTCAGCCTCTTGGGGTGGAACGAAAAGATTGTGGAATTAAGCCAGAACTTAGTAACATGATATAGTGGCTCCAATTCGTAATATTCACATTGTACCTGAGCAGCACTTTCAACAAGAGAAAAGAATGCGTTTTCTCCATATGCTTCTTAAATCCTTCTCTACTAACGCTGTGCTTCCCTTTATAGTTTCACTTATACTTTGTCACTTTCCTCATTGGCCTGCATCATAAAACCTTAAACAAAGAAGTCACCTGGTATATGTTTGTTGAATTACTAAATTAGTTAATAAACCAACCAAAAACTTTACAAACCAGTGAATCAATAAACCTAATATTGTCACCAAGTTCTTTACACACACAGGATGTGACACAGGAGTCTGGTCACTGCTCTTCTACTTGGTCATTTGGTTACATTAACCACCTTCTTTAAAATATTGTCTTTAAAAAAATATTGCCTTTAAAGTATGCCTTCTAAACCACATACATTAAAAAGAAAAGATAAAATTAGGGTATTTAAGGGCCTTCAAAAATATAAAACAATTGGGGCGCCTGAGTGGCTCAGTCGGTTAAGCGTCCAACTTCGGCTCAGGTCATGATCTCATGGTTTGTGAGTTCGAGCCCCGCGTCGGGCTCTGGGCTGACAGCTTGGAGCCTGGAGCCCGCTTCAGATTCCGTGTCTCCCTCTGTCTGCCCCTCCACTGCTTGCACTGTGTCTCTCACATTGTCTCAAAAACAAATAAACATTAAAAATGTTTAATATAAAACAATATTCATATAAAAGACATAATTCATTTTATCATTATCGCGATCATTTTAAGAGGACATTCTGCAGACCTGTTTCAAATTCTCCAAATTTAGTTTTTGTGGGATTGTTAATGGGAATTTTGGAGGCGTGGATTTTTATCTGCAATGCCTACTATTATTATATATCGTATTGTGTAAAATCAATTATAAATACATAAACTCTGAGTCTCACCGAAGAAGTTTTATCTTACAAAACTTACTATTAGTGCAGTGTTTACAGCATAAAGAAATATTTTACAGTACTGTGTTCTCGATATTTTCTCCAAGAGTTTTATTAATAAATAACTACCATTTATAGAACAGTTACTATGCCGTAGACACAAGACTATTTACTTTTTTTTTTCCAATACTACCTGCATCATCTTTACAACAACCCTGTAAGTCAAGACTTTTTATTCCCATTTTTCAGATACTAGGTCGAAGTTCAATTGGGCTAAGCCATTTAGCCAAGGTCATAAGATTGAAAGTAATAGAAATGGCATTTGTGATGAACGTCACCGTCTGATACTTGAAACTTATTTCTGAGCTCATTATTTATTCGATGTGCCCTAGGCAATGTATATAAAATTGCCCCATATTATTAGCAGCATCTAATTATGAATATAATCTTAAAACAACATGCTTTGCATTGCACACAGAGAATCTATTTATTCAAATAGTTCATTAGTGTCAGAGCAGACAGCTCACCTTTCTCCTCACAGCACCAAGATTGTCAATCAGATGGAATGCTTCCATTTACACCTGCATCCCATTATTTGAATAATATCCCCGCAAGTTCAACTCCTACCATTTCAATTTATAGGAGCGAGTACCATGTCACTGACATGTGTAGGTGGCTCAGATATTTCAAAGGAGAAATAGAATTAGTGAAATAGGCTAGATTTTATTTCTGAAGCCTATAGGTATTCTATCTTATATTGTAAATTACGTTTTGCTAATATATACATCTCTTTATGTGGAATGAATATTCAGTGACCCACCTAGAAGTAGGTCTAAAAAAGTGAAAGATTTGTTGCAGCGTGAACTTTGATATGTCACACAGCATGTACTTTTCTCCCTGAAATCTAGTCATTAGATATGAGAAGTTTGTTTATATGTCAGGCTCGGTCTTCTCGCTCCATAACATGATGAGGAAGGCTCCTTTGTCTTTTACTTGTATTAATACTTTATTAATATATTCGTGCTAGCGCTGACGCCTTAAACGAGGGTTATGCCCACAGTTATCATTTTATATTTAAAAGTAAATAATTCCAGTGTTTAAAAAATTATCCATTGCATTGTTATTTTCTCTAATTCTTTTCGGTTTGATTCCTGACATTTTACACTATTTTCACCACCATCAGAGTTTCGATGCACCGGGCACTAAAGCCAACCCCTCCAAGGATCACCTACGTCACACGGCTGCCAGTTGCATGAAGATGACAAATGTGACCTTCCTATACAGTGTCTTTTTGACGCTGTCTCTAAGAAACTCTTCTTTCCTGTTTCTCTATAAGAATCTCTGATACTTCATTGTATGTATGGGGACAGGTCTGAGTGAAATCATATTTTCCATTCGGTAACAGAATCTCCTTTAAAAAGTTACTTAAAAGCTTTAGAACATATGCTCCCCAGACAGATGGTAAAAGTAGGTCTGTTTACATCTCGGCCAACAGTCTAAAAACTCAGCCTGTCGGAATGAGCGCTCAAATGTGCTCTGTCTCTCCCTCCGTCTCTCTGTCTCTATCTCTGTTTTCTCTCTTTGTCCCTCCCCTATTTTTATTTCATCTAAATGCACTCATTCACCCACATGCCCGTCAGATTGAATCTTACATTTTCAAACAGTTGAGGACAATCTGGTCAAATATGAACATCTCGGGTTCGGAGCTGTTTTCAGAATTGGCTGAGACCATCTGCTTTTGAAAACATGATATCCGTGTAGAAGGAAAATTAGCCAGTAGACTTGTTTACCATTCACATGATCTGAGTCATTGAAGTCCCACAAAATATCTACTTTAGACCTCAACCGGTTCTTTTGAGCACAACAAGGCTTCCAGGCTACTGATCTTAGTAATGTAGTAAAATTTAATCTCTAATGAAAACTAGGCTTCTAAATTAATGAATACAGCTCCATATGATTTTTCCTACTCAAATATTGGGTAGATAGTCATTTACACGATATATTTAAAGTATTACGTTGAATTATAATGGAATGGCTCTAAGGAAATTAGTTACCCAAAAATATTTCTTCCCATAGACCAATGACATTTTTCCTGAAATGTTTCTGTTTACTCATGAGCTAAACCATCATGCTTTCAAAATGTTCTAAAATGCAAATTTATTTCATGATCCAGTACATATTGGGAATTTCTAATGCATTTATTTAATAGCATTATTGAGAATTGCCAGGGCCCAAATGACTTGAGATGCAAATCAGGAATATTTTAACTGGCAAAGTTTGAAAACTTCAGAACTCTATTTAGAGAGGGCCTGTCCCATATAGAATATAAAATATATAATGGGGAAGCAATGTAGCCAGTAGGTCCCTTGAGAAAAGCAATACCAAATGATGAAGCTTATGTCATTCACAGTTTACTGGTCTCCAAAGTTTAAACTCATAATAGCTCACTGAATAATATCAGATTGTGTAGAGATTGCCTGAACAGGAATATTTCCTCTTTTAAGATACATAACCGTATCTGTATCATTTCTAATCAAAGCATCAAAAACAGAACAGAATCTTATGGAAGATTCTTGTAGCCTTCAGTGTGTGGGAGTCTGAAATTTTCAAAAGTTTTCCCCATCGTGGGCACTGGGAGAGGAGTTAAATTCACTTTCTCTCAATTCATCCATCTGTAAAATTACTATTCTGATTATTAAACATTTCTAAAATCTTCACAATGTCCTGAGCACTGAATATAACATGTATAAAGACGTTGTTTATGCCCTCTAGGAGCATAATGGAGCTTACCACCAACTTCTAGGAATGTCTTGGGGATTGAAATACTATTTTAAAGTGCCAAGAGCTACTCAGAAGAAATGTGCTGTATAATTACAAATATTATTATAGATGAATGGACATGTTCCATTAAACACTAGAATTGGTTGCCAAGGGAGTTTATGGAGTCTTCTTCCCTGGAGAGTTAAAAAAAAAAAGGCAGCTATATATACATCTGCTTAGGATGGTTTAGGTGGTGCTGTGCCTAGCAAATTGGGAGAATTATAGAGGGAAAAAAAATGAACTCTCAAATTGTAGCAGTGTTAGTAACATGTAAAGAACAAGGTTGAAAAGAGATGAACTAAAAAACAATTAAATTGAAAAACACAAAAGAGCACAGGCTCCAACAGAGTTAGGAAATGAATAGGAAATAAACATTTAGCCTAAACAGAGGAGTATCTATTTAACGAATTACCAGGTATTCTCCACCTCCCCCCCCCCCCCGGACCCCCAATACGTTTAAGGGCAAAACTCACCATGTTAAAAAAAAGCAAATATGGAGATACATTTCTTATCATTGAACCCTAGTAGGTTGTTTAAGTGGATGAAATTATACATAAGAGAGTAACCTGAAACATTCTAAAAATGAGGCATTCTGAATTGATGCTTTTTAAATAATCAATTCCTGAAAGCAGTTCTTTCTTTCTTTCTTTCTTTCTTTCTTTCTTTCTTTCTTTCTTTCTTTCTTTCTTTTTCTTTCTTTCAATTTAAGGCATTCTGATACACTTACGCTAGCTATCCCTACTTGAGCAAACCCGGTAAAGTAAATATAATTTATCTGACGGTAAGAGTGGATCCTAGAAACTTGAGATTTAAAAAAACGTTTTCAAAGAGATTCAAATACCTCCAATATTGTATTTTTCTACAGATTTGGATACAGATTCACTCAGAGATAGGATTATTTGAAAACAACCCAATGCAAATGCTCAACTATTTTAAGAAAGTCCTTGATGTGAGCTTATTTGGGGTCATTTGTTTCTTTCTCAAAAAATCTTAATAAAAGATGAGCAACCGCATGACCTTCAGAGAAGGATAACACGACTACCTGTTGGCAGAATTAATTATTGACTCAGAGGCTGTGAAATAGCCTTCAACTGAGTTATTTTCACAATCTCTAGAAGCTCTTCGGCTTCCCTGGCATTATCACCGTGGTGAATTGACAGGAGTGTTTAAAACATTATCTATTATTTCTGCATCACAAGCCCAGTGGACTAGGTCAATCGCCTTGTCAGTTTCAACTCACTCCTCTGTCTGACTTGTATGAAGATGCAGGCGGAGGTAGAAAGAGTCCTGGTGCAGGAAACCTGGCTTCTCGAGCTTTGTTTTGTAGCCTTGCGAGCAACGTTATTTCTCGTGGTTGCAATTTCTTCACGTATAAAATAAAGAAGTTGCATTAGATCATTTCTTAGGTCCCTTCCACTGCACAGATTTATGATTCTATGGCACATTGAATTTCGTGCAATGTTAAGTGAAAACAACGTCCTTCACAATGAGTTCCTTTGTCCATGAGGCTACCCTATTGATTTGCTTATATTCCCGTGGAAACCTGTATTATAATTTAAGGTATCAAAATGTACAAGTCAGAGGTGAATTGTATGGATTCCAGGCCATAGACACTTTTTATTTGATCTGCTCAATAAAAAAAAAAATAATAATCAAGGTATGATTCTAAAAAAAAAAAACAAAAGGAAAAATTAAAATTAACATAAAATGAAGATGTGGGCTTGTGTTGAAACCGCTAAGTACTTTGAGGCCACAGATCTCATGGTATCAGTCTATTACAGCTAGGAAATTCTTGCCATGTTTAGTTGTGATATGCGCTCTCTAATCACCATCCAATCCATTCCATCATTTTTGTTCTCTGCCCAGCCCTGTACACATTTCTGTTTGTGAATTCAGGTTTATGCATGTGTCTCCTCTATTAAACAATGGGCTTTTCCAAAAGAAAGAAGTTATCTTGATCCTCTGCCATAGGCAGTTAGCTGCCTAACAAATATGCATTCTATGCTTCTTTAAAAAAAGAGAACTCTCATTTTATTTAGAGGATAGTCTATCCTAATAACATAGCGCTGCAGGCTACCTTGTGTGTCTTCTGAAGTTCAAGCCAATGAGAAGGAAGAGAAAGTCAACAACATCGTTCACACACACACACACACACACACACACACTCAAACTCAGCTGACCCATACTTTAGCCATTCATACTGTATATTTCCCTCATCTTCTTATTTAGAACTCTGATACAAAGCCTTTTTATATAGTAGCCGTCTTGAAACTCTGAGGACAAAATCCATTTGTGCAGATGGCAGTATGAAAATGGAAGGAACGTTTGTTTCTGATTGCATTCTTGTACAGTTGAGCTGGACCTTGACTGTCATCATGTTGATTAAAAAAATAAGCCCCTATCTGGTTGAAACATCATGGGCAAGTTTTCTGCTTATTAATGCCAGTTGCATCCCTGGCAACTATACTTCCATTGAATTCCAAGTACCTGGACCATACAGGGTAGCTGGTTATTTATGCTTTTATGAAAGAAACAATAACAATAACGATAACTTACAAGGGATGTGTGCTTACTTCTGTCAAGTACTGTGCTAAATGTTTCACGCCATTTACTTCTCACAATTATCCCATAAGACAGATAACATTTGCCCAATATACAGATGAGCCATAGAGAGGGTAAACATTTTTCCCTAGGTCAGACTATTCTTTTCAATGACTGATGAATATTTTATCTAAATTTAAAGCAAAGCCAAAGTAATTCATCCGAATTCATGTTCAACTTCACGGATCCATGAAAATAAGTTACCATCCCCACTAATACTTAACCAATGTGCCTGAGTCCAGAGATCAGCTGAGCCCTCAGAACCTCCTAGCTTTCTTATGCTGTTTCCCAGTTTGTGCTTTCATTCTCAGAAAGGAAAAATTCACATTTTCTACTCTTTTCTCAAACCATCAATAACACCCTCTGTCCTTGACCTTCTGCTGAGAAAACACAAGATTGCTTCCATCTGTTCTTACACACTCTGGCTTTCTGACTCTTGAACTGATGAACGGTCCCTATTATTATCTAAGGTCAAACCCACCAATGGTGCTCAACATGTTTTCCCTCATTTGCAATCCAAGGATTTTTCTGTAGTCGTATGCTTCTTTCCTACATTATAAATTTCCTATCTTGTCAGACTGTAGGCATGCTCCATTGTCTTGTTGTTAAAAAGAAATTTCTTTGATTCCTCTCATTTCCTCCAGTCACTGACCCAAAGTTATTGACTACTGCATTTTCTACTTTTTTCTTTACATTGTCTTCAGTTCTCTTTATTTAGACTTTTATTTAGATTTTCAACCCTTTGAAAATATTCTTGTCAAGGTCTAAAGGAAATTCTGGGGCACCTGGGGGGGCTCAGTCTGTTAAGGGTCTGACTTGATTTTGGCTTAGGTCGTGACCTCATGGTTCATGAGTTCATGTCCCGCATTGGACTCCGTGCTGACAGCGTGGAGCCTTCTTGGGACTCTCTCTCCCTCTTTCTCTGCCCCTCCCCGACTTGTGCTCTCACTCCCTCTCTCTTTCTGTAAATAAATAAACCTTAAAAAAAGACCTAAAGCAAATTCTGACTTAACAAATTCAACATATGGTCAATTATCAAGCCTCAAACTTCCTCAGCAGGTTTGACACAACTGAGCCTTCCTCCTTTTGAATTGCTAAGTTTACTAGGTTTTGAGAATGCCACATATTCCCAATTTTCTTCTTCTTTTAATATAGTACTCTTTACTAGTTTTGCCTTCATCCAGGACCATTAAGTATTTGGTTTAACTTTTCCCTTCTTCTCTTCCTACATTATATCTAGCTGAGTTGATCCAGTCCAATGGTATTAAAGGCATCTCTCTAACAATGATTCCCAGTTTTTATCTAAAACCCCGACTTCTGAGATAGACTGATATATACAACTCTCTCTTGACAACTCCATTAGGCATATCTAACTTAACTCGTCCAAAGCCATCCATTGATTCCCTCCTTCTTCCAAATATTCCTCATCTCAATGTTGCAAATGACATTGACATCATTGTTGGAAATGGAAATCTTGTAAGTCATCTTTGATTTCTTTCTACATCCCTTCTTATTAACACTTTTTATTACCTCCACCAAAACCAGCCTTAAGCAAATAACCATCATCAATTAGTTGGGTGTATGCCACAGCTTTTTAAGTAGTCTTTCTCCTTTCCATTCCTCCCCCTTCTCTCTATCCTCAGTATTGATGATGTCACATTTGTGTCCATAGCTCTTCAGAGACTTTCTTTCACATTTAGAACCATAATGAAGACTCTTGTCATTGTTTTAGGATCCTACTAGATCAGTTTCTGCCTCCCTATTTTTAATAGAGTTTATTTTTGTGGGGTTTTTTTGTTTTATTTTGCTTATTTCTTTTAAGTTTTTTAGTTTAATTCCAGTATAGAATTAACTCCAGAATAGAGTTTATTTTTGGAGCAGTTTTAGATACACAGCAAAAATGCAGAGGAAGGTACAGAGATATTCCCATATGTCCCCACCCTCACACACACACACACACACACACACACACACACACACAGCTTTCTCCATTCTTAACATCCCTCACAAGAGTGGTACATTCATTACAACTGACAAACCCAAGGCAACACATCATAACCGTTCAAAGTCCATAGTTCACATTAGGGTTCCCTCTTCGCATTGTACATTCCATGGATTTGGACAAATGTATAATGACATGTATCCATCATTACAGGCTCACATATAAGTTTCATTGCTCTAAAAATCCTCTGTGCTCCATCTATTCATTCTTCCTCCTCCTAACTACTGATATGTTGGCTGTCTCCACAGTTTTGCTTTTTCCAGAATATCATATAGTTGGAATCATACATTATGTTGTAGCCTTTTCAGATTGCCTTCTTTCACTTGATATGGATGTAAGACTTCTCTATGGCTTTTCATGGCTTAATAGCTCATTGAATTTTAGTATTCAATAATACTCCATTGTCTGCATGCACCACTGGCTATTTATCCATTCATTTAATGAAAGACATCTTGGTTGCTTCCAACTGCTAGCACTTACGAATAAAGCTGGTATAAACATCCCTGTGTGGATTATCTCAACTCTGGGTAAATATTAAGAAGTGTGGCTGGAGCACAGGACAAGTGTGTGCTTCATTTTGTGAAAAATCTCCGGACCGTCTTCCAAAATGGCTGCTACATTTTGCATTCCCAGCGGCCGTGGGTGAAAGTGCCTATTGCTCCACGCGCTTGCTGGCATTTGGTGTGGTCGGTGTTTTGCTTTTGGCCATTCTAATATAATAGATGTGTAGCGATATCTCGTTGTTGGGTTGACTTGCATTCGCCTAACGACGTATGACGTCGAGTATCTTTTCACATACTTATTTCCCATCTATCTGTCTTCTCTGGTGAGGTGTCCATTGGTCTTTGATGCACGTCTTAATTGGGTTGTTTTCTTCTGGTTGATTGTTTTAAGTTTGTTTATTTTTATAGAGAGCTAGTGGGGGAGGGGCAGAGGGAGAGAGGGAGAGAGAGAGAATCCCAGGCAGTTTCCGTGCTACCAGTGCAGAGCCAGATACTGGCAGTGAGAGCATGACCTGAGCCAAAATTAAGAATCAGATGCTTCATTGACTGAGCCACCCATGTGCCCCTCTTATTGTTGGTTTTTAAACATTCTTTGTATAATTTGGATAATAGTCCTGTATTAGATATGTCTTTTGAAAATATTTTCTCCTAGTCTGTGGCTTATTTTTTTTAAGGTGTTTCTTTTTTCCTTACAGAGTTAATTTTTTTTTATTTTAATGTAATCTAGTTTTGCGATCTTTATTATTATTAGTTTTTATAGATTGTGCTTTAGTTGCATACATATTTTAAATAATCTCCTACTTAGTATTCCTTCCTAAGCCCAGTCCAGCCCAGCCACTCTGGACTCTACCATGCATCAAATGTGACAATTTTATTTTCTCCTCAAAGACTTTGCATTTGTAATTTTTTCTTCCTAAAATAATCTTACCCCAGGCTTTCATATGCTTTACATTTTTCTCAAATATTTCTCAGATATCCATTTAGTTATTTTATTCAGGTCCCTCTCTAACCATTGCCTCCTTGAACTTTTCCTTAATCAAACAATCTAAACAGGTCTACGTTACTTTCTATCCCTTTATACCATGTCCTTATTCTTTTAAGTATTTATAATAACCTGAATGATGGTAAATGCTTATTCTTCTTTCTGTTCTTTATCTGTAACATACCTGATTAGAAGTTCCATGAAGATAGAGACCTTTTCTATCACCACTGAAATGCCTAGTCAAGTGCCTGGAGTATATTAGGAGTTCAGTAAATATTTTTAATGGATGCATAACCTAATGAACTATGGATACTTTGTTACCTTTCTCGTTAAAATAAACAATTATACTACGTTATATATATGGCTACAGTAGAATGCAATAATTCTGAGTTCACTAAAAAAACATGACTGGCTGTTTTTCTAAGCCTTATTGTCCTGGAACTTATTGTTAAAATTATCTATAAGCCTCTATTTCCTCCTTTAATGTTTTTATCTTGTCCATATTCTTCTTCTTAGGATGCATATTAAAATACATGCTTTCCACTGTTGCAAGCTTGGGGTTCTATTTCTGTATAGATCGATGTTGACTTCATAGGAATTCACACTACCTCAGCTTGTCATGTGCTAAAATTACAAAATCCCTTTCCTCAAGTGGATACAATGGATTGTTTGGTATTCCTTTTAATGTGACACTACTGAGAGCAAAATAATACCTTTAGAGAGTGGAGAAGAGTCAAACTCAGCTTGTTCTTACAATAATTGCCCCTATAGGCTATAGTACTTTTATTCATATACTGAGTAACATTAAATGTTAATGTGGGATTTTTAAATGTCCTCCAGAGGCTATCTCTGAGCTTTACTGTTACTTTATTTTCACATTTTTGCTTTGTTCTCTCCAATTCTGTTTCTTCTTTGCAACCTCAGTTCGATGCTCTTGAATGTTTCTGATGTCTGGTCTTTTATCTCCTTGGTATATATATATTGTTCTTACCTTTTCCTTGAATTATTTCTAGATTTGATGATTGATTCTATGATAATTATAAGCAAAATGCTGTGTTTATTTCTTCTGATTAATAAACCAAGCAATTACATTGTCTTTGGTTCTTGGTTACTTTGGGAAGTTTCTCTCTTAAAGCCTAATCCCATAAACAAACAAAGACAAATATTCAAATACAGAAATGCGTACCCAAAGTCCTCATTTGAACAATGAATAATAACATGGAACATAATGGAGTCACTATTTTTTTTTTTAATTCCCCAAAGCGGTTACACAACTTGTACTCTTCTAGATGCATAGAAAAACAGCCAATTAATTACATATGTTGAGTGCTTAGGGCATTACACCATTTAATTCTCTCAGAGAGAATCTCAGTTGAAAAAGATGACATTTGTTTCTTTGTTTTTATTAGTACATCTTTGTAATAAGTTTAGAAGAAAATTCAGAAAAGCGATAAAACTACCCTTGTCTCTGCCGACATATATCCTTTGTAATCATTTCAGTCAATGTGCTCAATATACAAAGGAATGTCTTCATCCATTTTTTGGTAAAGATTGATTTAAAAATGACTGAAAAAATTTACATTCTTTTTTTTCATACTACATCATCAAAACCCAGTATTTATTTTTCATAAACTACATATTTTTATCCAAACTAGATGCATTTCGAGTGACCAACATGCGGATAGTGTCTACTGTATTGAACAACACAACCCTATGAGAAGTAATTAGAAAAGCGATTTGGTTGTTCCCTCAGTAAATTATATCATCTTACATCACATCATAACATATGTAACTTATATATGATTTTATTACAATGCACACTATACGATGTATTTATGTGGGTGTTTTTAGGTATATGAGTACATAATGTGTATATATACATATAAGTATGTGTAGATATATGTACATATATAACATGATTATAAACGTAAATCAATTTTCATCTACTACTCAGTCAAAAAGTGCAGCAGTTAAATGTTTTACTTTTAAAAGAATAAAACATCAGTATAATTAATGCTGAAAGAAAAAAAATGGCTGTGGTGGAGTTATTAAGATACAGTGTGTTGATTTTCACCACAATGTCCACATTTAAGACACCTAGGAGAGTTAGATTAATCATATGTAAATTTTTCTTTTTGTAGTGAGATTAGATTGTAGTCCTCAGTTGAGGGCAATCCATCACCACCATCACCCCCCCGACTACCCAGGACATTTGGCAACATCTGGAGCCATCTTCAGTTGTCAAGATTCAAAGGGCGCTCATTGGCATCTAATGGGTAGAGGTCAGGGACACTGCTGAATACCCTACAATGCCCTGGACAAATGCTGGAGGAGGTCTTCGAGAAGATATGACTGCTGGTTGACTCATAAGCTGGACCCCGGGCAACTGGACTTTCCTCATCCCCACCCCTGTCCTTGGAATGTGCATTTTGCTGGCCTTTCCCATTCTCAGAAGCTGCCTCAACTATGCAGCTTTGAGATAGAAATGTGGTGTTGAGACTTTCTGGAGGGTATACATTACTAAACCCCGTGAAGTCCTCTATATAAACTTTTCCAGATTTGGCAGGCAGGTGCAGAGGTCTTATTGCCACAAAGACAAACCTTGTCAGTTCCTTTGCTTATTAAAATTGCCACCCGCCAATCTGAAGTGGTCTGCCTCTTCCTTTGATCTCTCCTTGTCCTCTGTGTATGGGGACAGTTTGCAAAGCAACACTTGGTGAGCCAGGCGGGAGAGTGAAGAAATGAGTCTTGGAAAGGTGGACAATCCCAAATCGGGATTTCCCTGGGGAAATCCCAAATCGGCCATCAAACTCTATGTGGGGAGGGGTGGCCTGTATGTTACATGTTTGTGGACCACTGTGAGAACCTGGGGGCCATCCTGAATAGGCCAGTTGGTCTAATGTGCTTGTTTGAGAAACTGTACATATACACTGTGACAAAGAAGGCTGACAAATGGCTACCACAATGGGCAGTTCAGCTGGACACAAATTTTCAACTGGAGGCTGAAACTTAAGTTAGAACGTTAAAAGAAGAGCTGAGATTGAGGATGGTTGGGTGACTTACTATTCTGTTAGCTCCTGGGCTAGAAGACAGGGTGGGAGAGCAGGATAACCATTCAGAGAACTCTGTGTGCCATTTTGTGAAGCTGGAAAGGCACCGAATGCCTTAGATTAAGATCTGGGGGCGTGTGACAAAGTCTGATTAGGATGCTAAGAGGTGGAATCTCTGAAAAAGTGGTAAGAATGAGAAAGGAGTATGTGTTGATAAGGGATGAGGAAATGGACAAAATTCCCTGTGTTATTTGACCCCTACCACAAAAGAAAAATTTAAATAACAATTACTCCGAAAGCTTCGGAGAAAACTCACATTCTTTCTCCTTCCTTGAAGTTGTAATCTTACCATGTCTTTGAAATTAAACAAATTAAACACCTGGGAGATAACTAAAACGTTGCTCAGAGAAACTGAAGCCAAAAAAAAAAAAGGTACCAGGGAACCATTTAAAATACAAACTGCTGTAGTTCTTTTGCCCAAAAGCTACTCCACAGTCTCCATAAGATCACGAGTACCAGTAAAAAGCTTTAGCCACAGAAGCGGATGACTGATTCATGGCTGGTTTTTTTTTTTTTTAATTTGATTTTTTATTTTTTTAAAAATTTGCATCCAAATTAGTTAGCATATAGTGAAACAATGATTTCAGGAGTAGATTCCTTGCCCCTTACCCATTTAGCCCAACCCCGCTCCCACAACCCCTCCAGCAACCCTCAGTTTGTTCTCCATATTTATGAGTCTCCTCTGTGTTGTCCCCCTCCCTGTTTTTATATTATTTTTGTTTCCCTTCCCTTATGTTCAGGATTTCTGTTTATTTATGTATATTTATGAATGTCTATGGATGCATGTTGTGTGCACGTGATGTTTTTCTCTTTTCGAAGTGTATTGCCAAAATTGATTTGGAAACAAGCTAAGGTTTTTACAAAACAGCTAGAAATAATAAGGGTGAAAGAAAATGACTATATATAAAATGTAGGTAAGACAAATAGAATGTGCTTTTGTTTGTTTGCTTTGGATAAGGAAAGCTATGAAGGGCATATTTTTATTTGTTTTGTGTGTGTGTGCGTATGTGTGTGTGTGTGTTTTGGTAAAGGAAAAAATAAAGTAATTTTGTTCTAAAATACAATGATTGTTCCAAGATTTATTTATCGATTTATTGATTTATTTTTAAATTTTTCTTCAATGTTTATTTTTGAAAGAGAGAGAGAGACAGAGCATGAGCCAGGGAGGGGCACAGAGAGAGAGGGAAACACAGAATCCAAAACAGGCTCCAGGCTCTGAGCTGTCAGCACAGAGCCCCACGCGGGGCTCGAACCCATAAACCATGTGATCATGACCCAAGCCGAAGTCAGACGTCCAGCCGACTGAGCCACCCAGGTGCCCCTGTTCCCAGATTTAAAAAGAAAGACAAGACAAAAGCTAAATACATACAGAAAGTTATAGATTTATGGAAAATGAATATTGAGCAAGATATTTTATGAATAGTCAAGCTAAGACTGCAATGGATGAATTTAAGTTAAAAAGAAAAAAAAGAGGAGAATTTTAATATCAAAAGTATACTGATGCAAAATTAGAATTTGATTTTCTTTCTGTTAAAAAGACAAAATTTTTAAAAATTATTGGTGTGCTCTTAATAAGTGTAAAAGCCACGTTTAGGCAACCAACTTGAACGATGGACACTGAGTAGGGTAGAAGGGCCCACAGTAATCATCTGGCTGAATACAAACAGGCCTTTAGGGGACCCACCTTCTCACCTCCCCCCTTTAACTACAGCCCCCCATATCGCCTCACTTCCCCCCTGTAACTGCAGCCCCCACCACTGCCTTCCTCAGGCAGTCTCTGCTTTGCTTTCTGCCATCTGCTCTCTGGTCATGTGGTCAATAAACTCTCTCCCTCCTTCTGCCTCGGGTGAATTATTTAACTTCTGTACTACGGGCTTCCATCTAATCAGGCCACCCCACATTTGGTGGCCCCCCACCCCACTGGAAAACCCCAAAATAAGAAATTTCAAACAAAACGTTTTCCTTACTTTAATATAATTTGCCTAGAACACAAAGACCTGTGTTTTGTCTTTATCAGGTCTTTGATTACTTAAACAAACAAACAAAAAACAAAACAAAGCCAAAACCCCAAAAAACCAAAAACCTGTGTTTTCTCTATTAAAAGATCTAAGTTTTTAAAAACTATGTTACTTTTTTGTATATGTTGAATTTCATAAGAAGCATTGTCAAATAAGAAGTGATGTTAAATTTGGAGGTAGCATATATTTATATGAAATTCTCAAAAATCTAATCTTTCCTGGTACAGTTTTGTCAGTCATATTTTTTTAATGTTTATTTATTTTTGAAGGAGGGAGACACAGAATGCAAGCAGGGGAGGGGCAGAGGGAGACACAGAGTCCGAAGCAGGCTCCAGGCTCTGAGCTGTCAGCACGGAGCCCAATGTGGGGCTTGAACTCACAAACCTTGAGATCATGACCTGAGCCAAAGTCGGATGCTCAACCAACTGAGCCACCCAGGTGCCCTATCAGTCATAATTTTTAAATATATGTCATATAATTAACCAAATTCCTTTCTCAATTGTGTTATTATTAATAATAATTATTGTTATTATTATTATTTTAGAGAGAGAGAGAGAAAGGAAGAGAGGGAGAGAGAATCTCAAGCAGGTTCCATGCCTAGAGAAGAGCCCCACACGGGACTTGATCCTACGATTGTGGAATCATGACCTGAGCTGAAATCAAGAGTGGGATGCTCAACAGACTGAGCCACCCAGGCACCCCTCGGCTGCATTATAATGAACTCTCATCAAACCTTTACCCATGGCCATTGTTAAGTCTTTTGTCATTTACAGATAGTTATTGTTTTACTCTGATAGTTTGGCCAAAAATATTCCTACCAAAGTGCTTCATTTTCAAGCAGATTCCTTAAAAAGGCTTTGGCAAATATAGGTTTTTAATAACTAAGATCAATTTGCCTTCATGTGGGTGGTATAATAATAAACCATTCAAGAGATTCCCCAAGGTTGTCTTCATAACCCCCCACAATATGTCATAGGATGGTGTCCCAAGACCTATTCCTGTCCTCCTTCCCACAGCAGTAAAATGGGCCCCTTCGTAGATGATATAATGCTGACATATGAAGACTCACCCTTGCTGAAGGGTACTTTGTAGCCTTTGTTGGAGTATCTGCAAGGGAGAAAATGAGTAGGGAACCCACAGAAAATTTATGGTCCAGGAACTGCCATAGTGTTTTGGGAACTGTTTGGATGGGTAGGAGACATGTTTGTCTCAGAAGTTATCTTTGGTAAGATGTAAGCTGAACCAATCCCTACAAATATAAAGGAGATACAAACCTTTGTAGGGATTTGAGGGCTTCAGGGGACTTTTATCCCCCGCCTGGCACAGTGCTTCCATCCCCTATGCTGCATGATATAGAAAGGACACATGTGGGACTGTGGACCAGAGCAGGAAACCACTTTTGAAAAGGCAAAAGTACTAATGAAGTAGATTACAGTTTGAGGCATCTCCCAAACAAGGCTCCCATTTGAGTCTCAGGTGTATGACTCCAGAAGGAATGGGTCAGGCACTGTGGCAGAAATGACCAAGGGGAGGGTGGCCCCAGCCACTTCCTTTTTGGTCTCAGCTCTAGAGGGGGCAGAAACCCAATATGACCTCATAGAGCAACAGTTCCCAAAAGTATGGCGCCCCTCCAGGAGAGCAGCTCGGAAGGAAATGAACCACAGCAGCCAATGGGCTGAACTTGGAGGGTCTGGCCAGTGATCACTCATGAGCTTCAGCCATTAACTCTTTGCACTGACAGTTGGGCTGTTCTAAAGAGATTAACCCTATGGTTTGGACAATGGGAAGCTGAGAGGTGGATGATTTGTTAATGGACCTTTGAGGGGTCAGGATGTGCAGAGAGACATTTGGGTTTGCTTGTAAAAGCTTGAGGCAGTCCTCCCTGTCTTCCGCATCCTGGCTGATAAGGCGCTGGTCCTCCCCAGCAGTCAAGGAGCCGATGTGCTCAGGCACAAGTTCTAACAACTGGCCATTTAGTAGATACTACAGACTGGGTAGTGAGAGTGGCCACCATGATACCAAGGTGGGATGGCATATTGCCAAGGATACCAGATTGCCCTTAAAATACAGTGGCTTGTTTAATGCAGTCACAGCACGTCATATGTTTAAACAACGCCCATGGCAACTGCCAAAGAAGTCTGGGGCCATCCGCCAGAGTTCTTAACTAATGATAAATAGAGAAATTGATTGTATCGGCCCCCTTTTTCTGAGCGAGTATTCTAGGTATACCCTGTTTTGTGTGGACACTGCATCTGGCCTAACCCAAGCTTCCCCTTTTTGCCCTGCCAAACAGGCCATCACTAGGAGGGGATTAGAAAAACTGAGCACTATGTATGGATACCCTCATTGAATAGACAGCAATCAGGGGTCACATTCCAAAGGTCATGATGTGCAACACTGGGTAAAAGCATATGATATTAGGGGCGCCTGCGTGTCTCAGTCGGTTAAGCATCCGACTTCGGCTCAGGTCATGATCTCACAGTTCGTGGGTGCGAGCCCTGTGTCAGGCTCTGTGCTGACAGCTCAGAGCCTGGAGCCTGCTTTGAATTCTGTGTCTCCCTCTCTCTTTGCTCCACCTGCTCACGCTCTGTCTCTCTCTGTCTCTCAACAATAAATAAAACATTAAAAAAAATTTTTTTAAAGCATATGACGTTAAATGGAGGTTCGATTTCCCCTCTAAACAGAAGGGTTGGTAGAAAAGAAATATAGAATATTAGAACAGCAGATTAGATTACTAACAGGTAGGGGCGCCTGGGTGGCTCAGTCGGTTGAGCGTCCGACTTCCGCCCAGGTCATGATCTCACGGTGTGTGAGTTCGAGCCCCGCGTCGGGCTCTGTGCTGACAGCTCGGAGCCTGGAGCCTGGTTCGGAGTCTGTGTCTCCCTCTCTCTCTGCCCCTCCCCCGCTCATGCTCTCTCTCTGTCTCAAAAATAAATAAAAACATTAAAAAAAATAAAAAAAAAAGATTGCTAACAGGTAAAATTACCTTAACCAAGTAATGTACTGTCCCAGGCTTTAATATGTTTAAATGATCAACCAGTAGGTCCCAGTGGCCCACATGCCAGACTTGGAGACCCCTGCTGAGGCACCCAATATGGTAAAGGTATGGAAGTCTCCGGAAACAGCCACCGCCCTGACCATCACCACGGCTCAGTATGCTACGCTGCTGAGAACACCAAGTCCCGTTATGCCTGGGAAAGGAATTATGTACTAGAATAAACACTGCTGGGATGGGTGAGTTACTTCACCTGGGGGTAAGGACAACTGCTCACTCGCCATTGTTATCCTGCTGTTCTGTTATAAGCTGGAGCCATTGAAACACATTATACCTGGCATGGAACGCACGCCATTAAAAGAGGGAAGAAGGTGGGGGTTCCAGTCTGGCATAGCCCACCCCTAGTCCATCTTCCCGTCCCTGACAAAGCTGCCTCCCCTAGCCAATAAGTACGGTATGCACAACCAGGTCAAGTTCCTACAGCTGCCAACCTCCCTCTGCTCAAGGCCCAGTGGATACCGTCTGTTTCCCAGTAGTATAATCATTTGGCTGTTGTCTTTATTCCCTCGATTGGCCTGGAGGATGTTATAGCCCTTGCTAAATTCACCCAGCAAGCCTTGAATGATAGCCAGTAGTCTGTCCTTACCGAAAACTGAAATGCCTCTAATGAGAACAGCTCTCCTCCAAAATAAAAAGGCCTCGGACATTCCTATCGCCTTGAAAGGAAGCATTCGTGCCGTCACCCAGACAGAATGCTGTGTGTCCACACCTGATGAGTCTGTTAATGTGTCATCTTTTTTATTTATTTTTTTTTAATTTTTTTTAACGTTTATTTATTTTTGAGACAGAGAGAGACAGAGCGTGAACGGGGGAGGGTCACAGAGAGAGGGAGACACAGAATCTGAAACAGGCTCCAGGCTCTGAGCTGTCAGCACAGAGCCTGACGCGGGGCTTGAACCCACGGACCGTGAGATCATGACCTGAGCCGAAGTCGGACGCTTAACCGACCAAGCCACCCAGGCACCCCAATGTGTCATCTTTTTAAAACCACATAAAGACACACATGAATGCTGTGAGTGATCTCACCTTCAGCTTAGGGCACTTAGGAAATCCATGGTTTAGATCACGAGGCTCTTCGTGGAAAAAGTTATGACTAATTTTTGGAACTGTTATCTTAACCTATGACTTCTCTTGCCTGTGCCTGTATTACTGCTGTGATACGTGCCTTCACCTTAGACCCCCAATGAGCCGCCATGATGCTAGGGAAATGCCCGGCTGAATTTTCAGGGCATATTATGGAAAAAAGAGTCACGTGAGATTGTAAGAGCCAGTCACGAGGGGTGAAATGTTGGAGGAGGTCAAGAAGATGTGACATCCAGTTGACCCTCGGGCTGGACCCAGACAACTGGGGGGGGGGGTCTCTACCCCTCCCTTATTCTTGGAATGTGTGTTCTGCTTGCCTTTCCCATTTCCAGAAGCTGTCCCCAAAATACAGATACAAAATATCTCAGCCCTGAGATAGAAATGTGGTGTCGAGACCATCTGGATGGTGTTCATGACTGAGCCTAGTGAAGGTCTCCATACAAAACTTTTAATATTTGGCAGACAGGTGCAGAGATCTACTCATTTTCCCTTGCGTATTAAGATTGTCACCTGCTAGTCTGGAGTGGCCTGCCTCTTACTTCAGTTTCTACTTATCCTCTGTGTACGGGGCCAGCTCGAAAACCAGCCACAAGCGTCTGTTAACAGGGAATGTTAAAAGCAAAGAATTAGTTGGCCCAAAATGTCCATAGTACTAAGGCTGAAATAGTGTGGTCTGAAGCCTATGTGCTTTGTAAGATGAAATTCTAATATTCTGCTATGATCGTCACTTGAAAGGTGAGAACACACAGTCAGAGGTTGTATGTAGCCTGCCTAAAATCCCAATCGCTTTTGAGTGGGAGGGAGAGTAGGGTCAAGTTCAGGCCTGCCTGAATTATATCTAGAGCTTTTACCCCTAACCCAGAGAACAGTGCTGTTCATACTCCTTGTGTTAAAGGTTACATTTTTTTTTTTTTTTTTTGGTTCCCTTTTGCTTTGTTTGTAATTTTCAGTTCTTCACAAACTTGCATTTTTGTGAAATCCAAAAGAAAGATAAAAAGGAATTGCTTTCAAAATGAAATAAAACTAGAAAGAATTCAAAATACAACTCCCCAATTTTTATTAGTAGAAAACAAAAGATAATATTAACCTGCTCAAAGCTTATAAACGTTTCTTGAGGTTTCCTCTTCACTCTCAAATTCTGCACTTCTCTTGTTGCTGATCCGTGCACATTTCAGGGACAGGATAAGCTTCAGACCACAATTTAAGTACCATTGCAATAAAGCACATCAAAAATTAAGCTGCTTTTAACATCAAGGACAAATTTTAAAGATTTACAGTTTTTATTAAAGAAGCCTGTTTTATTTTAAAGCAGTGTTCTTCATTTCACTCAAAAAAGTAGTTATAGCCCAGAAAAAAAAAAAGGAAAAAATATTAAGACTTATTTGGATATGGGGCGCCTGGGTGGCGCAGTCGGTTAAGCGTCCGACTTCAGCCAGGTCACGATCTCGCCGTCCGGGAGTTCGAGCCCCGCGTCGGGCTCTGGGCTGATGGCTCAGAGCCTGGAGCCTGTTTCCGATTCTGTGTCTCCCTCTCTCTCTGCCCCTCCCCTGTTCATGCTCTGTCTCTCTCTGTCCCCAAAATAAATAAACGTTGAAAAAAAAAATTTTTTAAAAAGACTTATTTGGATATCAAAATAGACATTACTGTAAGATATAAAATGTACAACGTCCGGGGCTCCTTGGTGGCTCTGTAGGTTAGACGTCCGACTTCAGCTCAGTTCGCGAACTCACTCACGGTTCATGGGTTCGAGCCCCGCATCGGGCTCTGTGCTAACAGCTCAGCGCCTGGATCCTGCCTCGGATTCTCTGTCTCCCTCTCTCTTTGCCCCTCCCTAGCTCACGCCCTGTCTCTCTCTCTCTGTCTCTCAAAAATAAAAATAAGCTTTACAAAAGCATTTACAAAAAAATATAAATAAAATGTACACTGTTCAAAAAGATGGTTCGTCTTCTGGAGGTATAAAATGTTACAAGAGAGAAAAAGGGGATCTGGAAAATCTAACTTGCTTTGAAAATGGAACACTTCTCAAGAGTTCTTCCAAAGCAGAAACAGTTACCTAGAGTCATAAAAGTAATTGTAATTTTTTAGTTACCTTGTATACTCCTTGTTTTCTCATGTTTTCTACTTAATATCATTAAACTTCCTTTAGCTATAGTCTTACTATTCCTTTCTCTAAGAGATTCACTATGTACCCATTGATTTTACTGTTGTGGAATGAACATAGCCAGTAATATTTGATAAGATTCAGTGGGAAGCTTCATACAATATTCAGATTGTTCCTGCAGAATTGACAAATCCTCCTCAGAATCATCTGCCAGCACTTTCAAAACCAGTAAATCAACACTATTCAGGCATATAAAAGTAATTTGATCTTGTGAATATTTTATTTATTTATTTTTGAATGTTTGTTTATTTTTGAGAGAGACAGAGACAGAATGCGAGTGGGTTAGGGGCAGAGAGAGAGGGAAACACAGAATCGGAAGCAGGATCCAGGCTCTGAGCTGTCAGCACAGAGCCCGATGCAGGGCTCGAACTCATGAGCCGTGAGATCGTGACCTGAGCCGAAGTCGGACGCTCAACCGACTGAACCACCCAGGCGCCTCATGATCTCGTGAATATTTTAAAGGACAGACCAGGTTTTATGGTGGGTGATCATTATGGACTGAATGCTGTCACCCCCAAATTCATATGCTAAGGTCCTAATTTCTTGTACCTCAGATGTGACTCTATTTAGATATAGGGTCTGCAAAGAGGTACTAGGGTAAAATGAGTTCAAAATGATGCATGATGCAATGTGACTGGTGTCCTTATAGGAAAAGTTTGGGACACAGACATGTGTGTTCACAGAGAAAAGGCCTGCAAGGTCATAGCGAAGAGGTAATCATCTTCAAGCCAACAAGAGAAGCCTCGGGAGAAACCAAACCTTCCCAACATCATGATCTTGGACTTCTAGCTTCTAGCACTGTGAGAAAATAAATTTGTTATTTAAGCCACTCAGTCTATGGTATTTTGTTACGGCAGCCATAGGAAACTAATACAGTGATTTAAATGTGTTAGCAAATGATAAAGACAAAAATTCACTCAAGTTATTCGTCCCTTAATGTTAAGAAAACATTGGAAATGGTTTAAAACCTCATCTTGTGCACCATAAAGAAAGCTAGTAAATGCACCAAAAACAAACAAACTAGAAGCAAATACTAAATATTAAAGGCAAAATATTCTTTAAAAGGTTAAGCATATTTTTATTCAACGTTTATTTATTTTTGGGACAGAGAGAGACAGAGCACCTGGGTGGCTTAGTCGGTTAAGCATATTTTTAAAGTGCATTGTCAGCATGAATCACCTCACCAAAGATTTACGTAAGTAATTCTAATTGGGAAAACATTAAATCCAAAATAGCACTCAACAAATTCAAGCGAAACATGTAAAGAATGTGAACAGAAATTATGGCAAGGAAAAATTTGCCTGAATAAAATCAACAGTGTAAATGACTGGAAGTACATAGTTTTATGAAACATTTAATGGTAACAGACAAGACTAACATGGACTAAATTTTTGGATACTTTCAAGTGATCCATCATCAATTTAATCTACTGTAAAAAAATTCTTTATACTTGCAGTAAGTTTTTCTTTTTTAATTTGTTTCCTGAATTTAACTCTTTGGAATTATATTTGGCAATTACTTTCTCAGAACAAATGATATTTTTGAAAAAAGTTTTAATTTAAATCAGATTTCTACTGATGCAATATGTGAGAACTTATATGAAATATCAGAAAAAGTATCATTTGCAGTCAAAATTTCTTTTGCTGATTAGTAAGTTGTGAAAACTGGTATATTATGGCTATAAAGCTTAAAAAAAGGATTAAAAAAAAAGGATAAAAAAGGAACAAGAAAGTTATCTACACTGATGACTCCATAGGCAAGACCAGTGTTTTTATTAATTGGATTTTCTTAATTTAATTCCTCGTTTTGCAAACGGAGTAAAAATACTGCATTTTAGCATGAATTTAATTCTCTCAGCAAAGTCAGAACAAAAAACTCATGTAATCTACCATAGCACCTGTATGTTAAGAAATGACTCTTCCTTTTAAGACAAAGCTAGAAAGATAAAACATTAAAACAATTAATTCAAACATCATAACTTTCAGTCTCACTGCCCACACTATTCCTCAATTCCTCTCCTGTAAAACATTTTAATTGAGCCAATATCTAATAACTATCCTGGCATTTTCCTAAGAATAGGAATTCACTAATTCATCTACACCAACAATAAATATATCAATTTTATAATGCCCTTACTTCGCTCTATTTTAAGCACTGCTAGATAAATACCATAACATATCTGCAGTTAGCATATCTGCATGTTAGCACTCATTATAACAACTGTTATCAGATATCCGAACTGATCTCAACGAGATTTTTTGCCTAAGTTGAGTAGAATTTAAGTTCAAATACCAGATATTTTGTTTCTGGATAAATATTAGATATAAGCATTCACTTTTTGGAGCCATGTGATAGTATATTAGCAGTAGCCTTAGTTAAATTCTAAAGACTCTTTCTAGGGTAATGAGAAAAAATGCAAAATAACTGATGAGTATAATAGCTCTGGGTTTCTGCTCTGCTAAAGGCTAAAACAATCATCGTAAGTTATTTAAATAAATATTCCAGGGCCTTCCATCTAATGCTGTCCGTTGATTCCATAGATTTACAGTGGGCTTAAGAACATGTATTTAAAAACCAAATCTCAGCACTAGTTATAGACTAGGAGAGATTAGCCTCTGGGGGTCACACCGTAAAACTCAGATTGATTTCAGCATATTTGAATTGTGAGTGAACCTAAGTGGGGAGAATCTTGAATCTTATTTTCTATCCTGATCCAGGAGGTTAGTGAGACTTTCATTCTCTTCCCTCCTTTCTACTTCAATAGCGCCCTTCTATTTTATACACACACACACGCACACACACACGCACACAGAAACTGGATTTTCTTTTCCCAGCCAAAACTAACCCACACCATCTGCATTCTTGATCCTGCTACACTTCCTCATCCCCCAGAAAGATCCTCCATCACTCAACCTCTGTCTCACTTATAACTTCTGTGCCTTCATGTTTTTATATCATTTTTCCAGTTATGTATTCATTCATTCATTCACTCACTGAATATTTTTGGAGCGCTGACTTTGTCCTGAGCGCAGTGCCAGGCACTAGAGACACGGTGACCACAAGGAGAGACACAGTCTCTGCTTTCGTTTTCCGGCGTGTGGGGGGTCTATGGACAAGTAAATGCACAGGTGCAAAGTGTGATGTTTGGAATGGTAACACTGACATCACATGGGAGAAGGGTAGAAATGCCGAATCTGTGGCCTTGCCTTAGATCTCCAAAATCCAAATCTGATCAGATCCATCAGTGAGGTGTGCACACACAAGCTTGAGAAGCACTGTAGTGGGGAAAATTAACGGCCTTCACGAAAGTTCGTGAACATTCACTGGTCTCTGCCACCTAAAACAATTTATTGTTTTCTCCACCTGCATTCCCGTCAAAACAGATTTCTCAATTCAGACATTTTCCCCGATTCCCCAGTTTATGTTTCCATCAACTATGATCTTCCTCCTTTCCTGAAATACACTGGGCTTTTTTTGCGTCTTTTATTCTTCCATGTTTGTGTCTAAACCTGGAATGTATCCGCCAAGGTTCCTCTTGAATAATACTAGCAACAGTAGTAATAATGACGTCAATTAACTTTGGTTGAGTACATACTACGTGCCAAGCATTCTTCTAAAGGCTCTACATTCATCAGTGCCTTTAACTCTCACAATACCATTTGAGGAGGGTATTCTTATTATCCTCATTTTGCAGATGAGGAATCACAGAGAAGATTAATACAAACTACCCCATTCCAAAGCCTCTCTCTGTTGTCTTAGTGGCACACTAGTCATTCCTCCGCTCTGGCCTGTCCTAAGGAACTTGTTACTCGTAACTAATGGCTGTGTCTATACTCCTCTCATCACACTTCTGCTACACGTTAATCTTTCCCCACTCTACATTAATCTATTTTACATTCCCTGCCCATACTTCCCCTGGATTTACAGCATTGTGAGCATTCAAATATAATTATGGAGTTGGCTACTTTAATATTTGATACTATATGCTTCCAAGCATCAAGTAATATGTGTTAGAAATAGAAGAAACAGTATATAAGACAGGGTTTACTTAGCAATGTTTTTGCAACAGCGATTTAGGTGTTGCTTAAGAAATTGTTTTCTGTTCCTTAGAATGAAATATCATGTCAATTTCAACTTTATTTTCTATCACTCATTAATGCTTTTTCCAAATCACTGTCACCTCACCTCTTTATGAAGTTCGATTAAAATAAATTATCCCACCCTTTGTGCGGTCAAGTTGGCTGAAAGAACATAACCTGATAATTTCCACAGGTGCTCAAAATCTAATAAAGTAAACACATTCCAACAGATCACTATGCATAGAATTAGTGAGAAGGTAGAATCAGGTACAGCATACAGCATGGCTCAGGAGAGGGAGGAACAACATCTAAGGACGACTTTCTAGAAGAGAAATGAAGCAAATCCTGGAAATCTGTGAAGGTGTTGACATTTAAGGCAGAATATGAAAGCTGATGGTGGCTGTGCATGCAAACAGATGTGCCAAAGGAGGAATAACAGAATCCATCCAATTATGCATAGATAGAATTAGGTAAAAACCTGTGATTTCAGGAAACTCACAGAGTTTATACTATTGCTATAGACCTATTTGTTGGGGAGTAGTGGACAAGGGCATCAGGCTATCGGTATGTCCATGTGAGTAGAAAACAGATAATGGAGAACAAAGCTTGGGGCCCACATGGTTCAACTTGTGTGGACATAACCAGTTTCTTGGCCGATATTTAGGTGTTCGATACAATTTTCCATTTATATAAATTTATTTATTTATTTATGTGAATTACAGTTGAAAATCTAGTGGCAACCCCTCAAAAGGAAGTCTCAGATTAGAAACATAAAGTTAGCATTTTTAAAATGTTTATTTATTTACTTATTTTGAGAAAGAAAGAGTGCAAATGAGAGAGGTAGAGCATCCCAGGCAGGCTCTGTGCTGACAGAGCCCGATGCAGGGCTCGATCCCATGAACGCTGACATCCTGACCTGAGCCAAAATCAAGAGTCAGATGCTTAACTGACTGAGCCACCCAGGCACCCTTAACCTTTTTATATTTTCCTCAGTATGCCATGCTTTCCTAAAACAGGGACACATTTTTGTTTTGTTTTGTGAGTATGGATCTGCAGATGAAATTCCTAAAAGCCATCTTAAATAATTGATGGGAATAGTGATTTATCATTAATGAACCCATGGCTCATGGACTATCTTGGCAACAAAGTAAAGTTAGATAATCTCTTAATAGTTTTAACTTTTCCAGGTTTTGTACAATAATCAAAATGGTGAACGTGAGATTCCATATATAGAACTCACAGAGGCTTTAGAGCAAGCAGTGTTTCTGCAATTCCTACAATAATAAAAATATTTACAAAATAGTATTACATGAATCCCTTTATTTTATCATCTTTCAGAATTATAAATTATTTCTTCCTTTATTTTTTTTTATTTTTCACTGGTCAAGTTTTATAAAAATATATGAGAGCATTGGGTGAAATATATTTCTATAAAGATGGTATAATTAACAACTTGATCAGTAACAGATAAATTACTCAGATTACTATCAACTTCAAGGAAGATAAAAATATAATGCTCTTGAACAGTTATAACATATCTTACATTCTAATGAAGAAGAATTATATGCAAATTCACTTTATGGGAATGGGAACAATTTTCATGGAATAATATATCTATGTAAGTTTAGTTTATAACAAAATAGTTTATAAAATACTTGATGTAAGGTTTTGTATACCACTGGTGGAAAACTGAGTGTGTGTATATATATATATATATATATATATATATATATATATATATTTAGCTGCCTTTAACATTTGACCATTAACATTTGGGTCAACTGTGTTTGTCAGAGAGTTATTATTTTTTTCCCTCTGTTCTGAGTTACCTTATATGGATCCATAAGTGAAAGAAAAAAAGCAAATGAGCAAAGTATTGTGGAAAAAGAGTCATTAGATATTAATTTGAAAAATGAACCTCATCCTAAGAAAATAGAGCTGACCATCTTGCCAATGAAAAACCCAATAATAAAATATAAAGTATAGTAATGTAAAAGAAGCTTGGAAGATATATAAAATATGTATTTATATATTATGATAATATATTATTACTTTAAACTTGGATTAATAATTCATGGAACAAAAAAATAATAAAACAGAAGGCCACAGCTCTCTGATCAAACCGTATTAAATATATAAACTTTTAACATTTTAAAAGGTAGGTTTTGAACTCTGTACATAGCTAAGGAAGACCCAGATTTTGGACGGTTCTGGTTTTACCTTCCTATTTTACTTAGAATTTATATAAAGACATTTTACACTGATATAAATAAAGCATAATTTTGACATTAAACTGAATCCTCAATATGTATCGTGAAAGTTTGGATGCAAGCTCGTTAAATATGACATTATTTCCTTTGTCCAGAGTTTCTGTTTCACCTGGCAATATTTATCTATTTCATAGGGATAATTGCTTCTAAACCCTGATTATTAAATTGCATCATCTGTAGTTATGTTTAGGAAAAATGTTTAATTAAAGATCAGTCTTAAGCTCTATCTAGAATATTAGTTAGATATATGTCAAGGCTCAAAGTTCTTTTGATATTCAGTCAATAGTGGTTTATTCAGGATTATTAAAATCTTTGATATAACCATTTGATAGGCTTATTTGCTTTTTAGTAGACTCCATTGAAATTTAGTGGGAAAACAGATAATCATATTCTCTTCATACTTTCTGGACTTGCTCTCAGACAATAAAAACATAGTTTTGTACATTTTATAATATTTCTACTTTTCTCTTTAAAAGATAAGCGTGAAACTTGAAACTCTTTTTCTTCCAGAAGACCCAGCCTGTAATCTTTCCCTCGGTATCTGAACATGTTCTGGCCACCTTCTTCTTCTCCCTCTCCTTCTTCTTCTTTTAAGTTTATTTATTTCTTTTGAGAGAGATAGACACAGTGTGAGCGGGGGACAGGCAGAGAGAGAGAGAGGGAAAGAGAGAATCCCAAGCTGGCTCAGCACTGTCAGATTCAGGGCTTGAACCCATGAACCATGAGATCATGACCTGAGCTGAAAGTAAGAATTGGAGGCTTAAGTGACTGAGCCACCCAGGCGCCCCTAGCCTTCTTTCCTGGTTCTGACACTGGCAGTTTTGAATCTCCCCCTTCCTTAAGTAGAACTGAATTGCAATAGGTAGGGCTATTTTTTGAGTGCGTGCTACCTCAGAACAAAACATGTACAGGGACAATAGGAGCAAAGGCAGAAAGCAGAAAGGCAGAAGTCTAGACCTAATGTGGAACGGAAAACATGAGTTAGGTGATAATTTGAGGAAATTCAGCGAATGCTGGATTCACTCTCCATTTCAGCACCGGGGTCAGCACTTTTACTGCAAAGGACTGGATGTTAAATAGTTTAGGCTTTGTGAACATGGCTTTTGTAATTGGGTGTATGAATCCACGCTGTCCCAATCGTATCATAAATATACATTGGGCATTAAATATGTTATTAGCACTTTAATACAAGCCACGGTGGATAAAGAAGAACTCTTTTTTTTTTTTTTCTTAAAAGAGTTTGCAATTGAACGAAGGGAAGAAAAGACCAATTCTTACAAATCAACAATGAAATTATAATGTGGCTCAAGAAACTCAGTAAAGTGCAGTCTGGCAAGAGGGTGTTAGTAGGGTCCAGTGAATGAGACTGAGGAGTCATGGAAACCTGGAGCAGACCTCTGGCTGCGGGGCGCCTGGGTGGCTCAGTCAGTTAAGCGTCCCACTCTTGGTTTCGGCAAGGGTCACGATCCCACAGCTCCTGGGTTCACGCCCCACCTCCCGCTCTGTGTTGACAATGTGCGGCCAGCTTGGGATTCTCTCTTTTTGCTTCCCCCTGCTGGCTCTCTCTCTCTCTCCCTCTTTCTCTCAAAATAAATAAATATATATATTTTTTAAAAAGCAACCTAAAATTAAAAAAAAAAAAAAAAGAATTCAGGCTGCTGCTCAGATCCCCATGTGAGAGAACTCAATAGGCAAGCAAGGTCATGTGACTCCTGAAAACACCTAGCACATTCGTGGAAAGAAAAAAAAAAAGTGCATTACAGCTAATAACAACATGACTGGAGAGCAAAAAATGACTGGGTTCAAATCACAGCACTGCCACTTGTCAGCAGGGTGATCTTAGTCAAGTTACTCAATCTTTCTCCCTCAGTGTTCTCATCTCCAAAATAAGAATAAATACTGTGGCACCTGGGTGGCTCAGTCAGTTGAGCATCGGATTTAGATTCAGGTCATGATCTCACAGTTCATGGGTTCAAGCCCCGCATCGGGCTCTGTGCTGACAGCTCAGAGCCTAGAGCCTGCTTGGATTCTGCCTCTGTCTCTCTCTCTGCCCCTCCCCTGCTCATGTACTGTGTTTCTCTGTGTCTCAACAATAAAAATAAAACATTAAAAAATTTTAAATACAAGAGATAAGAATAATTATAGCTGACTATGTGATGGGATTATGGTTAGGATAGAATGTGTTGATATTTATAAACCTTCAGAATAGCGCAGGTGCTTAATAAACTCTAAATGTTGCCTATTAATATTTCCATTACTATTATTTACTATTATTATGATGATCATTATCACTGTTATTAATTTATAAGGACACTAATATGCTTTAAGCCCTAGGTACATTGGTATGAGTTCAGAAAACTTAAATTCATTTTCTTCTGGATCTTTGTTTTGATTTTTTTCAATTAATATTTTACATTTATGTGGAGGGATCATTCTCTTTGTTTTTTCTTACAGAGAAAGAAAGAGACAGTGATAGAGGGAGGAAGGAGAAGGAGGGGGGGGGAGAGAGAGAGAGAGAGAGAGAGAGAGAGAGAGAGAAAATGGAGAAGATTTGGGGTATGTTAAGATAGTCAAACATGCTGATCTCGAATATTCCTCTACCCTTCCTGCCAAGAACAATGATTTCTGAACCATTACTAACTAACATATGCAGCATGTAAATGCCTGACAAACCTTTCCAGGATAGTTCTTTACAGAAAGGACTGCTTATTTTTCAATTCTAATATTAACAAAAGTACCTATTACTTGATAAAGCTTATTTTCCAGAAGCAAAATGCCATTTTTGCATTAATATATTTAATTTTACCATTTGTGGAATTTGTATACCCACAGCTATATACTATACATAAATTGTCCAATTATCACTATAATGAGGAGTAATGGAAATATAGTAATAAAAGTTAACGTTTGGCTAGGTTTTATTTTTAATATTTTTAGTTAGATTTTAAAGCTTGTATAGAATGATAAATATGCCGCATAAAATAATACATAGATTTTTCTTTCTTTTCAAAAAAAATTCCCTCTCAATAAGCAGTAAAAACCTTTTATGTTTTTCCAAATAATGGAATATTTGATTTGGGGTTTCTCCATGTACACCAATTTCTTTTTCTGACCAAATCGCTGCAATATGACTTCCTCAAGGGACGATGTCCAACTCGTCACATAACCTTCTAGTCTATTTGAAATTTTTAAGTAAAATCAATGTTTTTTTGGCTTGTTTTCCAATTTGTGATGATTCTCTCTCTCTCTCTTTTTTTTTTTTTTTTTTTTTTGGTGGTGGTGGGGAGGATGATTTGCATCACTCCATTTACATTCATTCTATAACCTTTCAGCTCAGCATCCAACCTCTCAGCCCAGCAGCCAAAGCAACAATGTCATTAATTGTCAATATTGGGGACTGCCATTCAATCAGAAAAGACTTTGTAAGCATGTAAGTGGTGAGTACCATATGAACCATGAGAGGACTGAAAGACAGCTAAATCATGCCTCCCGCCCTCAAAAAACTAACTACCTTCGAGGGGCCAGACTTTTCTAAAATGTATGCAAGCATGGGACTCGGTGCTTCCAATAGGTTTTTAATACTGTGCTTTGTGAGCATGACAGAGAGAATAATTCTGACTCATGATTTGACATGAGGGATGGCACTTGCATATAACATAGTACATCATCATGGACGGTGGGCAACTGCAAACACTGATAACGTAACAGTTTGGTCACAGCTCTGTAGCAGAGGCTTGGACATCCCTGTCTCCTGCCCCAGGACAAACATTCATTCTTTAGTTATTTTATCCTGCTAACTAGAAAAACTAAGGAAAGGGATTCAGAAGGCTGGAAGTGAGGGGTTGTTTTAGTCAGCTTGAGCTGCTATAACAAAATATCATGAACCGAATGCCTTAAACAGCAAACATTTATTTCTCACAGTTCTGCAGGATAAGAAGTCCATGGTCAGGTACTGGTAGATTGGGCTCTTGATGAGGGCTCTTTTCTTGATTTGCAGATACATCTCTTGATGTATTTGCACTTGGTGGAAAGAGTGACTACTAGTTCTCTAATCTCTTCTTAAGAGGGAACTAATCTCACCATGAGGACCCCACTCTCTTGATCTCATTTAAACCTAAGTTCCTCCCAAAGACCCCACCTCCAAATACCATCATATTAAGGGTTAGGGCTTTAACGTATGAATTTTGGGAGACATAACCATTCAGTTCCTAACAGGCATCCTCAAGGAGCTTGGGATAATGATTACCAACTAGCATAAAAATATTTGGATACTTTAAAGACATTTCAATACTGTAAAAACCATAAACAGCCCATATGGATGAAAATAGTCTAAATATCAGCCCCCTATGCTAAGATGGACCTGAAAATAGGAATGGATTTTAGCAGTTACATATTATATGAGGCTGAGAGGCTAGGCTTATTAAGTACCTTAATATGTCATCTGCGATTAGTTGGATTATATAACCATTTCATTGGATCCATACCATCACCGTAAAATAGATACATTCCCATCTCGACATGCTGCTTTCAAATTGCATCTCTTGACATCTTCAGATCCTGAATTCTGATTAGATCTCCTGCTTCTCTGTCTACTTTCCTTGGTAATCTACTTTGTGCTTTTTGTCTTTCTCATTAATTGTGGCATAACACCCCAAGGTGATAATTCTAAGCACTCCTTTACTTCAGAAAGCTCTAGCTACAGAATAAAGAAGAGTGAGTCCTTTATTCTTAGTCCTTGAAGAACACCCCCCCCTTCCCCACCAAATGGAAACTGCCATATTAACCCAGTGAAGCCAAGAAGGTTCACCCAATCTTGACATTGAATTTTGGGTGATAGTAACTCAGAATGGATACGGTAGCCAAATAACTTCCTCCTTGTTTTTTAACCTTAAGTGCAGTGTAATCTTACATTTTGCTTATATATATATATTTTTTTTTTCTGTTGAAATAACTGGTGTGAATCTAAACACAATCACATGTTTTGTCTGTTTTTATTTGAAAAAATATGGCGGGGAGTACTTACTTTATAACACTAGCTCTGCAGAACCTATTTCCTTTCCATGTTCAAATGTCATGAATATTTATGAACCCAGAGATGGAAGCAGTAAAATAAAATAAATTGGCTTGAGCCAAACACTATTCTGTGATCTTTTCCAGTTCATTCAACCGACTGCCACTTGACCAAGACCTCACTCAAATGAACTTACACATTAAACTACTCACTGAAAAATTGATTTCCCAAATGTTTTCCAATTACAAAATCACACGGAGTTTCACAGAAGCATTCTGCAAAATAATCAGTATTGGTAAGACTTAATTTTGAGACAAAATTTTTAAAATCCAGTGCTGGTTATTGTCTGTTGGTACTCAGGCCCTCAAAACCCTTCCTACAGTGTGTTCTCATAAAACTTTACATTTTTGCTCTGAACATTTTATGCCCCCTTCCTTGTAAGAAAAATATGCACCCTTCTTTTGGCCATGTGACTTATGACACCTGTGGGAAGAATGTAATTCATGTTGCCATCATCAGGTGTGGCCATTTGACTTTCTTTTGTCAATGAAACGTGGGCAGAAATGATGCACGTCCATTCCAAGTGGAAGTTTAACTAGCCATTTTGTGTTTCTGCTAACTCTCTGGAACAGTCCCTCCACCATGAGAATAGCATATCTCAAATAGGCCTGTTCTTTTGTATCGAGTTCCAGAATGAAGAAATATATGAAACCAAGGTTCATGAAACTCACACCTGATAACAAGCAATGTGAGTGAGAAGCACACCAGTATATTTATAAGCCACGAAGATTGGTGAGTTGTAAATGAAGCATATCTAATAAAGTTGGTACTGAAAATGGGATGCTTCTTTCATCAGATAAGCCTAAACTCTGTGACACTAGCTTGTGCAGTTAGGGGGAAACTAAGGCCAAAACTGTTACTGAACATTTGAAAAATAGTCGCTCCGTGTTAGAGGCAAAATATTTTGTGGAAATTCCACCTATGACAATTGGGGCAGGTAACGTGCTGAATGAGTTTTTGTTAAAGAGGCTGGAATAAGTAGTCTTATGGATGAGACTTGGCTGTTATCAGGTGTATTTGCCAAGCTATTAGAAGAATCAGACTAACTTAGAAAAGAGTTGACTGGTTTGTAAGAAGGGGAAAAGCAGAGGATGCAGAAATTCCAGTGCTTGCCAAGTGGGAGATGGAATAGGGAAAAGGTAAATTAAGTTTCAGTCATGAGAAAAGACCAAATACAAGATATGGCCGTTGGTGATGTTGTTAAAAAAAATAAATAAATAAACAAGCAAACATTTTTAAAAAAGTAAAAAGAAATAAAAAAAACAAGTGGCCCTCTTAATTCACCCTTAAAATTCTTTTGGATGGCAAAACGTCTGGAGTCAAGAGATTGAGGGTGTGGCATTCACCCTGAAGACCGATAAATGCAAATAAACTAGATCATAATTTAGAGAAGCATGCCTCCAAAAAAAAAAAAATGTGGATCAGATTATTAGGACAATTATCCAGATGGGAATCACATAAATAGGAAGCTGGCAAAGTCATTGAGTGAATTATACTTTCAAAGAGAAAAAAAAAATGACCAGCCTGAGTTAAAACATATTAAAACCGCTCGAGATGTAAAATAACCTTTGGGCTGCTAAGTCTCCATGGCAGAATAAAAGCTCAAGAAAATCTCTTAGGTATTAAATAATAACCTATAGTTTAAGAGGAAATAACCTTTAGTCTTAAAGAAGGCACTTCTCAGAGAGTGAAGTCAAGAGCGGAGAACCAAGCAGAGGGTATTCTCATGAACTGGAAATAAGGCCTCGTCAAGAAACACTTCCTATTCCCCAAATTATGGGCCATATCAAAAGCAAGGTTTTATAATTTCTATAGACAAGTGGCTGCTAAACGCCTCAGGTTCCTATTTCTGAATGGGATTATTGCAACTTTATCTGTGTTTTATCAATGCACCTTAAGTGTTTGGGGGATGAATTTTAGTTGTTTTTTTTTTTCTTTTAAAACTGTAAGTATCTTAACATAGCTTAATATAGCTGATGTAGAGACTGTTACAAGACTTTGTGTCTTTAGCTCATTGCTGAGATGGAATGGGGCTTTTAGACTATCTTCCCTGAGGAACAGTTTTGCATGTACTTCACATGAAAAGGAAAAAAAGAGGTAAGTGAATATCTATGACCAAGAAGGTAGATGGCTACGTAAAGTTGTCATTTCCAAATATACTCTCCGCTGCTTATCTGTGAGAAAAGCTTATATCTTTTCACAAATCATGTACATTTCACTGTCTTCCTTTGCACAGGATGAAATTCACCAGCCACGGTGTGGTCTTGGCCGTATGACATGGTTGGCCAGTTCAAATGACAAACATCAGTTAGTTCAAAGCAGAAATTTTAAAGGCCATTGTGCCCCCACAGCGATCGTGCTCCCACAAGCCATCATGCTGTTTTACCTTGTACCAAGAATGGGCTACAGCAAATACAAGTTACTCCTGCAGCCTGAAAGAGAAGGCACATTGAGCAGAACTTCAGTCACACCAAAGCTGCCGACCTGTGACAGATAGAAATACACCGTGGGTGTTGTAAATCCCCAATATCCTAGGGCTGTTTGTTACTCTAGTGTAACCTCAGTTATACTGTGGATAGCAGCAAGTTATTTAACCATTTTGTATCTTTATTTTCTCACTTGTAAAATGGGACTAAAAATAATACCTACTTCACAGGGCTGTTAGGAATATTAGATGCACTATCTTTGTAAAGGCATTTTTAAAAATGTGTGGCACAGAGTATATTCTATAGAAGTATTTGTTAAATAAGTAAACAAATAAATAAATAAATGAACATTATATTCTCTGTAACAATTTTACTGTCCCGAAAGGTATTCTCTTCCTTTTTCGTTAAGTTTGTCCTGAACAAACAATTCAATGGCTGATTTGTTAATGTGAAACGTGTCACTGTGGAGTTACAAAGTTAAAGTTTACGTTTCATAAAATCACTGATAAATAGTTTTAAAGGAAGAAATAATTGCAAATAATAGAAATATGAACAAGTCACAAAGAGTCTTAATTCCTCCAATTCTTGCATTTTATTCCCTGATGAACTGGCCAATATCATTGCCTTTGATTTCACTTAGATTTACCAAAAACACGTCTAACCATATCATGCTTTTCCTTTTTCTATCTTTACTGATTTTAACACACAAAAAATGAATAACTTGATCAGGGTGAAGTATGTTCAACAGTGTGAAAATTCTGCTGTTTCTGTCAGAATTTTGCCTCCAGAGGCAAATCTGTCTACACTTAATCTTTCCGATTTCTTTGGTCTTCTGATCAAAGTTTCCTCTGTTTTTTTAGTAAATGCATCAATGGTCATTCTCTTTTGATGAAAACCAGTTCACGGAAAAATCAAATGTATCCTTCTCTCATCTCATTCAACTCTACGAAGAGTCACATAAAAATGGAATCCAGTTCTAGGATATCAAAGAACCACCAAGTTAAAGGAGAAATTGAACTCTAAGGGATTAACTTCTTACTGGAAAAAAAAAAAAAAAAGAAAAGAAAAAAAAAGATGCTAAAGTCCAAGGGAGAATAATAACCTTTTTAATAATTTCCTTGTTATCGTTCTTTTTAGTTTTTTCCAGCCCATCTACATGACAAATTGCTTTCCGTAAATGTAGGAGTTTTATATGTGTATATGTTTCAAGTTGTCATAAAACAATTGGGATTACCTGGAATACCACAACCAATTGAGCATATAAAAACAATTTCTTCAGCATGTTGGTGTCCTTCTTGTCCTAACTATAAATTGGCTTACTACATGAAACTAACTTAACGTTATCCAAATTTTTATCCCCCTGTCCAGTATAAATTCAAGAATATTGCACTAAAACTAATCTTCTTAAAACTGTAAATAAAAGAATATTTGATGCTTATGAAATCAGGGTGTTTTGGGGCATCCATTAAAATGGCGCGTGTTTAGCTTAACCCGGCCAAAAAAGAAAGCAGATCTTTGAAATTTGGCCTTAAAAAACTATAAACTAATTCAAAACTATAAAAGTTTTACACGTTAGGCATCTTTTGTTGACAGGGGGCTTATCACCTTGAAAGGCACATTATTCCAGCTAATGAGCAATTCCAAGGGTATATCTTCCATTTTAAACCAAAAGTGATTGCCCTCACAGTGCAATTTATTGGTCCTGGATCTGTTCTCTAGAGTCAGGCAGGAAATATTAAGTCACCCTTTTACATGGCAGACCTTTAAGCACTAAATATGCTACTTTGCCCTCCTAATTGCACTTTTCCAGAAGGAGTATCAGATGACAGTTAAAGCATATATATAGCCTTTCGTTAATGAAAAAGAATCAGAGAGTGTCAACCTGATGAGCTATCTGTGTCCAATTTGGACCCTTAGGGAAGGTTTCAAACCTGAGCCACATTAATTTAATTAAAATATCGTAAAATATTAGCTAAATAAGCCTCTCAAGTCCTTCAATTCACTTTTGATGTCAATTCAGTCCTTTAAAAATGTTTAGACTTCCGCATCTCTGCTATAGCGGCTGGATTTCTTTTTTTTCTCCCTCTAGCTGTCCTCAATATAAATTGATGGGGATAGTACACATACAATATTGTAAATGCTTCTTCCTGCGCTTGGACTGCTGGCCAAGCAATTTTTCCCCATTGAACATTGGCAGCGCAATGTTATTTCTTTTATGAATTTCCATTTTTATGAGTTTTCTTTGCAATTTGGCCTGGAAAATGGGAATCCTGGGAAGTTCTAAAGGGTCTAATAACCAGGAGCTTTGGAATTTATCAGGGACAGAAATGGTGCTCACTCAAATGAAAGCATTTGTATTATCGTCCTCGTCAAAAATAATAGCATAGACTGGCAGGCGTTGTTTTTGACCAGGCAGAGTAAGTAAATCTTGCACATAGAGAATGCTTGGGGGTTATAGATGCAGTAAACTTTTGAAATCAAAGCATCTCGGATAGCCATATACTTAGATTTTAGAGGTAAATTTAAAATATTTCTGGGGCACCTGGGTGGCTCAGTCGGTTAGATATTTGACTTTGGCTCAGGTCATGATCTCATGGCTTGTGAGTTCGAGCCCCGAGTCCGGCTCTGTGCTGATAGCTCGGAGCCTGGAGCCTACTGCGGATTCTGTGTCTTGCTCTTTCTCTGCACCTGCCACACTTGCTCTCTCTCTCTCTCTCTCTCTCTCTCTCTCTCAAAAATGAATAAACATTAAAATATGTTAAAAAACAAAAAAAGAAAATATTACTGGCCAACACTATTATATTCCTTCTCAATCCCTCAAATAGGTATGATACTATAGTATACTGAAGATTCACCAGTGGGAACAATTTCCAAAGACAACCACCTTTATGAACATTTGGGATCTATTTACCCTATACTGTTCAATACACTGGTATAGGTAGTAAAGTATTTTGCAACTAACTTTTCAAGAGAAGTAAGTTGAGTAACTTAAAAATCAAATTTTTGGTTTTAATATTGTTTTCAAAGCAGTTTAATAAATGTTTAAGTATGTACAATGAAACTCAATCTTTAACCAAAAAGTTATATTTATGTTAGTTTTAATATGTGTATAAAAATGTTTTACTTATTACCTTCTAGATTATTCATAAAATTTCTTCTAGTTTTAGAAACTTCTATGCCTTTATCACGAGGACGTTTACTAGAGAAAATTTGCATTTCTCCACCTGGGGCCCAACAAACCAACTGCTTGAGTACTCAGGAAAAGTGACGCATCTTGTATTTTTTAATTAAAGTTTTAGTGTGAATTGATTATATAATTAATACAGGACCGAAGTGTGATGTTAACGTTTTATATCTTAAAGGGAATGTTGGTTCACATTTGCACTTATAAAGGCATGCTTTTCAGAATAATTGCTGGGACAGGCTTTGTACTCAGATTACATAGTAGTTCTGAACTCAAGTCTAAATATAAAATTTGCAATGATTGCTTACTTTTGAATAGGATTGGTTAAATTTAAAATCTTGTCCAGTTCTGAAAGTCTAAGATTTTTAGAAATTTAGCATCAAAGTGTGTATGAGAAGCAAAGGTAGAAGTGCAAGATAATGGATATGACAATCAAAATCAGAAATAGCTATAATGCAATGCAAGACTAAGGCAGAATAGGGAATCATTGGGTCTGGATATTTAAGAAAGGCTTCCTGCCTGCCTTCCTGACAGCGGGCAGATCTGTGATAGACAAAGCTGCAGAGCACCTGGAAAGAAGGAAGGTAAAGAAGGACAAACAATTGAGAAGTTGACAAATCACAGGGGGTAGAGATAAATTTAGGTTTAAGGTATGGATAAGGAAGTAGAGAGAGAAATATCTGGAAATTCTAAATGGGACCATGTTTAGGGGGTTGTTAAACTGTGAAAAGAAAAGTTTGATTATTATGTATTAGACAACGGCGAACACAAATAAGAGAAATATGATTACGACTTGAATTTTAAACTGATTATTTTTTTTCAACAGTAGACAGTATAGCACGAATAATGAAAAGAAACCACTGCCACCAGCAAAGAAATCTAGTGCAATATTCTAGAAAAGAGCTAATGTTGAAGAAGGATATTGGCAACAGGAGAGAAAGCAAAGGGAGAGAAAGGGAAGAGAAGTCTGTCAAATTCCTTCTAGGTTTTAGGCATTCATTGGCTGATATGGTGATAAATTTTATTATTCTTATTGAAACGATATGAGGTACACTGAGATTCATATTATCACTATCTTTGAATAGATGAAGATATTAACAAAGATTTTTTAACGAATTTGACCAAGCGTATGTATAAGTGGCAGGATTAGTATTGGAAACAAATTCTAGATTGGAATACAAAATTTAGAATGATTATATTATTTAACCAGAGAAGTTTTTTTTTTTTAATCTATGTTGTAAGTTATTCTTATATCCACCCACCCCCATATTAATTTACAACTATGGGTGTGTCTAACTTGAAACACTTTCCTAGGTAGTTCTTATATGGTCCTCTTATTTTTGTGAGAAACCATGTGGAATCTTCAAGTTGTATCAATTGGTATGGAAAGACAGAAAAGAAGATAAAGTTGATATAAAATTTGAAAATTAAAGCCCTGTTTCTTCAAACTGTGGTGCCATTATTAACACATCTGGTAATTTCATGAGGATGAAGTTAGTTTCAAAAAATTAGTATAATCATCTTTGAATAAGCCAATTTGAATATTGACAGATGATCTACCAGTTGGCTTAATATAAAACAACAGAATCCACAATAGTATTAAAGACATTTGTTGGAAGATACTAACTTGCTTATAGAAGCTACATTAATGGACATTTTAGGTTCTGAAGGCCTACAGAGGCAGGGTCTATAGTCAATGTCACTGTTGAGTTTCTCTATAGACACCCCTTAATCCCTCTGATTTGGTAATGCTAATGCTTAAGAGTGAACACAAAAGTTTTGTCCCTGTCTTCTACAAACAATCAGGTATGTTCATCAGCACATTTAAAAAAATTCAATTATTACCTCTCACATGACCATCATTTCATTTTACTCACCTCCAAATCTTCGGTACATCTGACTACCAGAACATGCCTCACTATGCTGCATCTGAACTACAAGTGATGTGGGGGAAAAAATTCTTGACTTGTAACTCAGCAGGGCAAAGTTCAAAGTGAGGATTATTTTCAAATATAGACAGATTGTTTACTGACATTAGACCACTGCAAATCACGAATGTCCAGTAGAGCCCAGGTCTTAATATTGGCCAAACATTATGAATATGTACAACATGCACACTTATTCCCTATTTAAACTTTCAAACAACAACATGCACCCTAACAAATGTAACACAACTATCCTTTATATAAATAAAAAGTGATAGCCATTTCTTATAAAGAGGTCAATTCAGCCACTAAATCTACAAGTCCAAGACTTCTGAGTAATATCCACTCCTCCTATAGACCAGTCAAAGCGGAGTCTTGATATTTTTTAACTTACAGGCAAAATAAAGTTAACCTCTGTGCAATATAGATAGTATATAAAGCAGAAGAGGAATTAAAGAGGGGTAGATGTAACATTTAGATAGATGGATAGAGAGATGGAAGGAGAGATAGATGAATTAGATTAGGAAGAAAGAAAGAAAGAAAGAAAGAAAGAAAGAAAGAAAGAAAGAAAGAAAGAAAGAAAAAAGAAGAAAGAGAAAGATAGATAATAAGAGATAGATAATAAGATAGACACCACATTCTTTATTTCTGCAACTGATTACAAGACTGTATTTCATACTGAGACTACTTTTTAAAATATATATAGTATGTTCATTTTGCTCTTAACTAGTAGCTTAGTTGGTCAATGTTGTTTACCTGGAAGGGTTACTCAAGACTAAATTTCGTAAGGGAGTTCTTGATTACTTTACATTTATTGTGGGACTCTTACTATCCATTAACTTTTCCAAAAGACATGGGATTACTCAAAGTTATCTCAGAGGAACTTTATGGTCATTTCTAATCTTTCTTCCGAGATTGGGTTAACAAAAAGTCTACATACTTGATAATAAAAATCAATTACCCAGCCAACACAATAATCTTTTTCCCCCATTTTATTCCAGTGCTAGGAAGTCTGAAATAACTAGGTAGAAGTTTTAGCTGTCAATTAAATGAACTTATGTTGTGTAATTTGGGTAGTAAAAACTGGCAAAACTTTCCAAATCCCAGAGTTATAAAGGTTTGAATATGAACAGAATTATAGATAGTGTACCTTTCAAGTTTTTTATTTGGTATCAATATTTATATTTTATCATGGATGCAATCTTGATTTTGGTTTACTCTCTTGATATGAAAAGAGATACTCCAGAAATTCCTACATAGTTGTTTATACCATCCTATGAGTCAAAAAGTTAATGTGGATACAGTCAATTGCTGATTATATTTCTTATATTTCTTCTAAGCATACATTAGAAATTGAGATATAACCACAGAAAATATAGACCAATTATGCCATTTTAAGGAACTTTTGGGCCAAACTCCATTTACCACCTGACCTCCCCAAACCTAGAGACTGCAGTTGTGCTCAGTTAAACCAGGAATCCGTGTTAGTTCAGAATCAGTGTCAGTCACTGAATATTCTGTGCATTTGGCTCTTCTCTGGGCACAATTACCCTAGTTCCAGATGCTTTTGGAGAAAGCTAGCTGGAAGGTTTACAGAATGTTTGTGCAACAATGTTCCAGACTTCTTCCTCGAGTTTATTCAAAGTTCCCTTTTCCAGATTGCCTCCTAGAAATTCTCATGAATCACTGACTCTTTGATAATGAAACTGTTAGATCTCTTTGCATAAAAATAATTCTTAGAGATTCATTTTTAGGTTCCATTTCCTTTGGTGCCAAGTACAAATGCTAAGTTAGTCACAGCCAAGGATCACTGTGGATTGGGTCATTCTGGTTGCCATCCTGGTTCTGAAACCTATTTACATAACTACCCCACTTTGCAGTGCTCAATGCTGGTGGTGGCCAGGTGGGTGTAATTACCCAAGAACATTCCAGAGGCACAGTGACAGAGGCCTCTGCCCCCTCAAAGTTCATCATCTCCATTAAAATCATAAAGTCAATTTCAAGGCATCACCTACCAACTGTATCTTTGGCTTCCAAAGGACAGAAATGCCAGCCTTTCTTAATGATGCTAGCCTCACTGAAAAGTGTTAATTCCCATTGCCTTGATGAAGAGAGCATTTTGCTTGCCCTCGGGAAATGCCAAGTGGGTTGTACATGCAAAGTTTATTCTAAAGTATTTCTATTTCTGTAACTCTTCAGGCTCATTTTAGACTATATCAAAGAGTCTTTGTTATCACAACTTATTTACTAGGTAATAAAATAAACTCTAGGTGGCCAAAAGCAATTTTCTAAAGTTATTTTAAGAAGCTCACAGAGTCTCAAGGAGTATGAATCCTTCGTGAGGATTTGCTAAATCATGATGCCAGATTTAGCAAATTAAAATACGGGGCACCCAATAAAGTTGCATTTCTGATGGACAACAGATACGCCTTTTCTGAAAAGTAAAAGTAATATAATATTTGGGGCATGTGTAGAGTAAGAAATTATTATTTATACGAAAGTCAAATTTACCTGGGCATCCTGCACTTTAACCAGCAGCCCAACCAAGCACGCGTGAGGTTTGCTAATTACAGCATATGTCACTGTTTCTAGGCACCTATAATACAAATTAAAAGCCAAAACCTCCACTATTGTCTCCCTCGAAGAACCAGATGGATTTTACAATGTACTTGTTAGAAGATTTATTCTCTCATATTACTCACTGCTGAATCTGTTTTGTTAGTTCATCTGGCGGTGGATCCGAAGTTATATGCATGAATCCCAGTTTTATGGGAGCCTGGCAATGCAAGTTTTCTGTTTTCTGCCTTGGGAAGATAAGATTCACAAACTGGACATTAACAAAAGAGAGAGGGTGTTCAAAGGCAAAGGGTAGCTAAACAAGGGAATGTCAACCACACTCTGCACCTGGGAGTTGGAAATGTGAGTCTAGATGCATTAGTCCATGAGGTACAATTAGAGTGAAACATTTGGAACACAGATATCTTAAGGTTAAATAAGAAGTAATTGATGGGAAAATAATAATTCAAGTATCTCTTTCCTAATTCTCCCACGTTGGCAAATTATTCACTATTCATGGATTGTCAGCTTTCTCCATTTTAGATTATTCAATGAAAAAAAATATTATACCAACTCGCTGAAAGTAATTTCCTAATAAAGAACCAATTAAGTCTTTAAATGTGTTATTTTCTTCCGAATATTCAAACTCTTTTTCTAACTGACTTTATTTTTAGATAAAGAGAATGAGTTATATAATTATAGGAAATTCCTGGGCTCTTCCATTTTATCTTTGCATAGTGCAGGAATGGTAGCATCTATGGAGCTTTTCAAAGCAAGCCTAGAGCATTTGACATTTAGAGATTTGAGTCACAACTATTAGCTCACTGCGGCATTACACTGGAATGTTGTACATCATTCAGGCAATTCACTTCTATAGTGTCTTATACTCAAAGTGGTTTTGCTTAGAAATGAAAGTAAAATGTCTTCTAATTGTGCCCAAATCAAATATTGGCTGCATGGTTGTTTGAGAGATACACAATTTGGGTTTAAAATATAACTAGATGTTATAAAAATCAGAAAGTATCTCAGATCTAACTATACTTTAAGTAGATAAGAATATGAAATATTAGAAACAAAATGTGGAAAGAAGTGTGATCACTCAAAGTAGAAATGCATTCACAGAATAAACTCTTAGAAAATGAAAGTATTAATGAGATCAAATCTTTTCTTTATGTCTGAAACACTGTTTGAAACAGAAGTTGGAGAATAATATTGAGACTGTAAAGTGTGGCTCAACAAAACAGGTTTGTTGATTATTATTAAAACATATATGATGGATAGATGGTAAACAAAAATGCCCTCACTCTTGCCCTGTTGTGCCAACATCTCCTGCAATGTGAAGCCATCAAAAGCTGGAGTCCATTTCCCCACCTCATTGAATCCAGGCTGACCTTGGACTTGCTTTGGAAAAAACAACAAAGCTGAAATGGCACTCATCTTGGTCCAAATCCATTAAGAGATATGGCACATTTCTGTTCATTTTCTTGGGTCTGTGCCACCTTCGAGCAAGCCTGGGCTATCCCGCTGGAGAATGAGAGATCATGTAGACCAGAGATGGGTCATCTCAACTGAAATAATTTTAGAGCAAACAACCCTCAACTTTCCAACCTGCCAACTTGTACAATTATGTGAGAGTTTAAAGATACATACATTAGATTGTTTAATATTTTGTTACATCTCACTGATTCTCCGTGTATTTTATTTTTCAGTCTTTTTTTCCTGTTTTCCATTTTGTAGATACCATTTCTATGTTTTCAAATTCACTAATATTGTGCAGTGTCTAATCTCCTCTTGATCCTATGTATTTTCACCTGGGATACTCTATTTTTCATCTCTAATAGTTTGATCTGGATCTTTTTATATCTTCTGCTTCTTCCCTTAGCATGCCCATGCTTTCCTTTATTTACTTGAAAATACAGAATACATTTATAATAGCTTTTCTATTTGAAATTTGAAATTCCATTATCTGTGCCAAAACCAGTTCTACTTCTATTGACTGATTTTTCTTCTCATCATGAGTCATATTTTCTGATTTTTCATGCTTCTTAATTTTATTGAATGCAACTGAGAATTTTATGTTTTTGGTGTTGGAGGTGTGTGTGTGTGTGTGTGTGTGTGTGTGTGTGTGTATTTCTTTAAATGTGTTGAGGCATAATTCCGTGATGCACTTACTTGGGTATAATTTGATCCATTATTTCCAGGCTTGTTTCTAAGCTTTCTTAGGCAGTTCCAAAATAGCATTTCATAAAGAGTGAATTATGCATCAGTACTAAAGGAATTCCCTTCTGAAATATTTACCAATGCCCCTTGTTTCAGGAGATATTTCTACTCTGGCTGGAACACAAATTATTCCTGGGACTGAGCCACATCCTCCTCTATGCCTCTCCTGGTTTCAGGGCATTTTCCCACATACATACACGTATTAATACTCAAGTGAAGACTTGAGAGGAACTCTCTTAGTTCTATGCTCTCTTTGTGTGCAACTCTCCTCCTGGCTTCTGCACCATTAATTCTAGACCACTTGACTTCCACAAATTCAGACACTCTCACTTTCATGCAAGGAGATTGTTGGGTTCTATTTGGGTATGCCCTTCCTACATTTCCGTACTGGGCACATGCAGAGCTCACTACCTTTGTTTTTCTTTTTGCAGGGAACACTATCTTCCATGACTTGCTGTGCGGTATCTGAAAATTATTATTTCATATATTTTGTATTTTGTTTTGTTTTGTCTTGTTCTCTTTTTAAGGCATGGGGGTAAGTTTGATTTTTTAAGCTTCATCGTGATCAAGTGGAAGTCCCTTTTATTCATTTTTCTTTTTTTAAATTTTTTAATATTTATTTATTTTTGAGAGAGAGGGAGAGCGAGAGAGAGAGAGAGAGAGAGAGAGAGAGAGAATCTGAAGCAGTCTCCAGGCTCTGAGCTGTCAGCACATGGGGCCCGAACCTGCAAACCACAAGATCATGACCTGAGCCAAAGTTGGCCACTCAACCAACTGAGCCACCCAGGCACCTCCATTCATCTTTATTTTAATAGATTCACTTACTTGACAAATGATCATCAAATATAATTCGTGAAGCAGGTTGTCTCATTTTCCAATCAACCTAAATAGTAATTTCCTTGACAGCAATGACATTTGTTCACTATAGTATATAACAAGGTTATTGTGGGCAACATTAACACTTGCCACTATAAAATAAAAGGGAAAAGCTTGGTGGAAGTCATTTATGGCACCTGGAATCAACAAAAGGATTGGATAATTAGCAGAATTCAAGGAAACCCTGTAAGCTTGGTTTCAGGCCCATATGCAAGTCTAGTCTACATGACATTCCATTGTTGTAGGAAGGACAGAAGAGTAAGAAACTGGCTAGATTGGCTTCTGAAGTGGAAACATTCAGTGACAGGAAAATCTAAGAATGTCCTTCTCTTCACACTTTTCATAGATTGGATTACTTATGTAATAGAATTAAGTTGGGTGCTGGGTGGATAGCTTATATGTCCTGAATGGAAGAACAATGAAGGGATATAAGGCCTTATTTCACTACTCTTCAGAAATTCTTCTTAAATTAACCACTAATATTCCATTTTATAACTTTAATCCAACTAATTGAAACAAACAAACAAAAAAAAGTGTTTTTTTTTTTCTTTTATATGACAGCCCATGACAAATTTAAAGGTTATCTCCCTGGAGTTTTTAACATTCTTATCCAAGATCAGAAAGTATTAAAGATAATAAACAACACGCCATATTTAAGCTTGATGGACGTTTGCTGTGCTGCTGTTTTGTCATTGATATTTTTAAATACTATTTAATGGTGTTTTTAAGAGAGCTAGATGGTATTTCCTTTGACAATTGAGATTGCTGGGGGAGGTGAAATGACCCACCTGAGATCATATAGTTGATAAGCAAAACTGAGATTAAGCCTCATTTCTTTTTTACTTCAAATCCAGCATTTCTAAAACACTTCTTGATATAATGACTGCTCTTCATGTTGAATATACTTTTTAAAATTAACATTACTTGAAGTATAATACAGAGGAATAATCACTCAATGCATTATTTTATAAATCACCTGTAGTGATGAAAATTTTCAGAGTAAAATACATTGCTTTTAAGTATACAGTGTAGATCACGAAGTTCTGACTAAATCTATACAGCCAAATAACCACTATGTCAATCAACATGTAGACTATTTCCATTGTTACAACAAAATCACTCATATCTCCAGTAGTCAAACCCCCCTCAACTTCCTGGTCCTTGGCAACAAATAATATGCTTTATTTCTTTTTTTTAATGCTTATTTTTGTTTATTTTGAGAGAGAGAGTGTGCGTGCCCAATGGGGGAGGGGTACAGGAAGGGAGAGAGAGAATTCCAAGCAGGCTCTGTGCTCTCAGTGTAGAGCCTGATGCAGGCCTCAGTCTCAGGAATGGTGAGATCACGAATTGAGCCGAAATGAAGGGTTGGACACCGCCAACTGAGCCACCCAGGCGCCCCTGATTCATTTCTTTATAGTTATACTTTTTCCAGAATATCATGTAAATGGAGTCACACATTCAAACCCTGATGCCTTCAACAGTGAATTCTTCCAAACTTTAAAAAGGAAATAATACACAAGACGTTAAATGAAAGCATACTGAAATAAACTAAAAAGTAATATATTGAAATAGAATAAGGCATCATGACTGAGTAGATTTATTAATAAATTGCAAATTTTGTCTACATTCAAAATACCAACCAGTGTATCATCATCAACCAATGATCATATAATCATTTTGATAGACACAGGAAAAATTAGACAATACAGAGAATCCTGCATACTTAAAAATATCACCACAAACAACAACTATAAGAAATGTTGGAACAACTTTAGAAATTAGTAATGGGATAAAAGAAAATGTTTTATCTTAATAAAAGAGTACCTACAAAAGGGCTGGGCAAGAATGAATCCCTGATGTGGGATAATATTCTTTCTTTCTTCCTTTTTCTTTTTTTAGTTTCACATTTTTATTCGAATTCCAGTTAGCTAACATACCATGTAGTATTAGTTTCAGGTGTAGAATTTTGTGATTCAACACTTACATACAACATCCAGTGCTCATCACAGATGTACTCCTTAATACCCATCACCCATTTAACCCATTCCTCTGCCCACCTCTCCTTTGGTAACCATCCAGTTGTTTATACATAAGAGTCTGTTTTAGGGTTTGCTTCTCCCCCCCCCCACCTCCATGTTTATTTGTTTTGTTTCCTAAATTCCACATATGAGTAAAATCATTAGGTATTTGTCTTTCTCTGACTGACTTATTTCATTTAGCATAATACTCTCTAGATCCATCTACATTATTGCAAATGGCAAAATTTCATTCCTTTTGATGACTAATAGTCCATTATGTATATATACCATCTCTTCTTTATTCATTCATCAATTGATGGACATTTAGGCTCTTTCCATAGTTTGGCTATTGTTGATAATGCTGTTATAAATATCAGGGTGCATCTATCCCTTGGAACCAGTATTTTTGTATCTTTTGGGTAAATACCTCATAGTGCCATTGCTGGGTCATTGGGTAGTTCTATTTTTAAAGTGTTGAGGAACTTACATTCTGTTTTCCCAAGTGGCTGCATGAGTTTGCATTCTTACCAACAATGTAAGAGGGTTCCCCTTTCTTGATATCTTCGCCAATATCTGTTGTTTCCTGGTTTGATTTGTATTTGCTTAATGATGAGTGATGTTGAACATCTTTTCATATGTCTGTTAGCCATCTGTATGTCTTCTTTGGGAGAATGTTTATTCATGTCTTCTTTCCATTTTTTAACTGGATTATTTGTTTTTTGGGTGTTGATTTTTCTAAGTTATTTATAGATTTTTGGATACTAACCCTTTATCAGATATGTCATTTGCAAATACCTTCTCCCATTCCCAAAGTTGTCTTTTAGTTTTTGTTGATTGTTCCCTTCACTGTGCAGAAAATTTTTATCTTGATGTAGTCCCAATAGTTCATTTTTGCTTGAATATTTATTGGAAGAACTACATTCTAAATTTTATTGAAAAGTCTAGGAAGTGCATTAAGGCAATAAAGAAAATAAATTCAAAGAATTTTGAAAGTGAAATAAAACTCATTATTTTTATTTTTTTTATTTATTTTATTTTATTGTATTTATTTTATTTTATTTTTTATATATATATGAAATTTATTGACAAATTGGTTTCCATACAACACCCAGTGCTCATCCCAAAAGGTGCCCTCTTCAATACCCATCACCCACCCACCCCTCCCTCCCACCCCCCATCAACCCTCAGTTTGTTCTCAGTTTTTAACAGTCTCTTATGCTTTGGCTCTCTCCCACTCTAACGTCTTTTTTTTTTTTTTCCTTCCCCTCCCCCATGGGTTCCTGTTAAGTTTCTCAGGATCCACATAAGAGTGAAACCATATGGTATCTTTCTCTGTATGGCTTATTTCACTTAGCATCACACTCTCCAGTTCCATCCACGTTGCTACAAAAGGCCATATTTCATTCTTTCTCATTGCCACGTAGTATTCCATTGTGTATATAAACCACAATTTCTTTATCCATTCATCAGTTGATGGACATTTAGGCTCTTTCCATAATTTGGCTATTGTTGAGAGTGCTGCTATGAACATTGGGGTACAAGTGCCCCTATGCATCAGTACTCCTGTATCCCTTGGATAAATTCCTAGCAGTGCTATTGCTGGGTCATAGGGTAGGTCTATTTTTAATTTTCTGAGGAACCTCCACACTGCTTTCCAGAGCGGCTGCACCAATTTGCATTCCCACCAACAGTGCAAGAGGGTTCCCGTTTCTCCACATCCTCTCCAGCATCTATAGTCTCCTGATTTGTTCATTTTGGCCACTCTGACTGGCGTGAGGTGATACCTGAGTGTGGTTTTGATTTGTATTTCCCTGATAAGGAGCGACGCTGAACATCTTTTCATGTGCCTGTTGGCCATCTGGATGTCTTCTTTAGAGAAGTGTCTATTCATGTTTTCTGCCCATTTCTTCACTGGGTTATTTGTTTTTCGGGTGTGGAGTTTGGTGAGCTCTTTATAGATTTTAGATACTAGCCCTTTGTCCGATATGTCATTTGCAAATATCTTTTCCCATTCCGTTGGTTGCCTTTTAGTTTTGTTGGTTGTTTCCTTTGCTGTGCAGAAGCTTTTTATCTTCATAAGATCCCAGTAATTCACTTTTGCTTTTAATTCCCTTGCCTTTGGGGATGTGTCGAGTAAGAGATTGCTACGATTGAGGTCAGAGAGGTCTTTTCCTGCTTTCTCCTCTAAGGTTTTGATGGTTTCCTGTCTCACATTTAGGTCCTTTATCCATTTTGAGTTATTTTTGTAAATGGTGTGAGAAAGTGGTCTAGTTTCAACCTTCTGCATGTTGCTGTCCAGTTCTCCCAGCACCATTTGTTAAAGAGGCTGTCTTTTTTCCATTGGATGTTCTTTCCTGCTTTGTCAAAGATGAGTTGGCCATACGTTTGTGGGTCTAGTTCTGGGGTTTCTATTCTATTCCATTGGTCTGTGTGTCTGTTTTTGTGCCAATACCATGCTGTCTTGATGATGACAGCTTTGTAGTAGAGGCTAAAGTCTGGGATTGTGATGCCTCCTGCTTTGGTCTTCTTCTTCAAAATTACTTTGGCTATTTGGGGCCTTTTGTGGTTCCATATGAATTTTAGGATGGCTTGTTCTAGTTTCGAGAAGAATGCTGGTGCAATTTTGATTGGGATTGCATTGAATGTGTAGATAGCTTTGGGTAGTATTGACATTTTGACAATATTTATTCTTCCAATCCATGAGCAGGGAATGTCTTTCCATTTCTTTATATCTTCTTCAACTACCTTCATAAGCTTTCTATAGTTTTCAGCATACAGATCTTTTACATCTTTGGTTAGATTTATTCCCAGGTATTTTATGCTTCTTGGTGCAATTGTGAATGGGATCAGTTTCTTTATTTGTCTTTCTGTTGCTTCATTGTTAGTGTATAAGAATGCAACTGATTTCTGTACATTGATTTTGTATCCTGCAACTTTGCTGAATTCATGTATCAGTTCTAGCAGACTTTTGGTGGAGTCTATCGGATTTTCCATGTATAATATCATGTCATCTGCAAAAAGCGAAAGCTTGACTTCATCTTTGCCAATTGTGATGCCTTTGATTTCCTTTTGTTGTCTGATTGCTGATGCTAGAACTTCCAGCACTATGTTAAACAACAGCGGTGAGAGTGGGCATCCCTGTCGTGTTCCTGATCTCAGGGAAAAAGCTCTCAGTTTTTCCCCGTTGAGGATGATGTTAGCTGTGGGCTTTTCATAAATGGCTTTTATGATAAGTATGTTCCTTCTATCCCGACTTTCTCAAGGGTTTTTATTAAGAAAGGGTGCTGGATTTTGTCAAAGGCCTTTTCTGCATCGATTGACAGGATCATATGGTTCTTCTCTTTTTTTTTGTTAATGTGATGTATCACGTTGATTGATTGCGAATGTTGAACCAGCCCTGCATCCCAGGAATGAATCCCACTTGATCATGGTGAATAATTCTTTTTATATGCTGTTGAATTCGATTTGCTAGTATCTTATTGAGAATTTTTGCATCCATATTCATCAGGGATATTGGCCTGTAGTTCTCTTTTTTTACTGGGTCTCTGTCTGGTTTAGGAATCAAAGTAATACTGGCTTCATAGAATGAGTCTGGAAGTTTTCCTTCCCTTTCTATTTCTTGGAATAGCTTGAGAAGGATAGGTATTATCTCTGCTTTAAACGTCTGGTAGAACTCTCCTGGGAAGCCGTCTGGTCCTGGACTCTTATTTGTTGGGAGATTTTTGATAACCGATTCAATTTCTTCGCTGGTTATGGGTCTGTTCAAGCTTTCTATTTCCTCCTGATTGAGTTTTGGAAGAGTGTGGGTGTTCAGGAATGTGTCCATTTCTTCCAGGTTGTCCAATTTGTTGGCATATAATTTTTCATAGTATTCCCTGATAATTGTTTGTATCTCTGAGGGATTGGTTGTAATAATTCCATTTTCATTCATGATTTTATCTATTTGGGTCATCTCCCTTTTCTTTTTGAGAAGCCTGGCTAGAGGTTTGTCAATTTTGTTTATTTTTTCAAAAAACCAACTCTTGGTTTCGTTGATCTGCTCTACAGTTTTTTTAGATTCTATATTGTTTATTTCTGCTCTGATCTTTATTATTTCTCTTCTTCTGCTGGGTTTAGGCTGCCTTTGCTGTTCTGCTTCTATTTCCTTTAGGTGTGCTGTTAGATTTTGTATTTGGGATTTTTCTTGTTTCTTGAGATAGGCCTGGATTGCAATGTATTTTCCTCTCAGGACTGCCTTCGCCGCGTCCCAAAGCGTTTGGATTGTTGTATTTTCATTTTCGTTTGTTTCCATATATTTTTTAATTTCTTCTCTAATTGCCTGGTTGACCCACTCATTCGTTAGTAGGGTGTTCTTTAACCTCCATGCTTTTGGAGGTTTTCCAGACTTTTTCCTGTGGTTGATTTCAAGCTTCATAGCATTGTGGTCTGAAAGTATGCATGGTATAATTTCAATTCTTGTAAACTTATGAAGGGCTGTTTTGTGACCCAGTATATGATCTATCTTGGAGAATGTTCCATGTGCACTCGAGAAGAAAGTATATTCTGTTGCTTTGGGATGCAGAGTTCTAAATATATCTGTCAAGTCCATCTGATCCAATGTCTCATTCAGGGCCCTTGTTTCTTATTGACCGTGTGTCTAGATGATCTATCCATTCTGTAAGTGGAGTGTTAAAGTCCCCTGCATTACCACATTCTTCTCAATAAGGTTGCTTATGTTTATGAGTAATTGTTTTATATATTTGGGGGCTCCGGTATTCGGCGCATAGACGTTTATAATTGTTAGCTCTTCCTGATGGATAGACCCTGTAACTATTATATAATGTCCTTCTTCATCTCTTGTTACAGCCTTTAATTGAAAGTCTAGTTTGTCTGATATAAGTATGGCTACTCCAGCTTTCTTTTGGCTTCCAGTAGCATGATAAATAGTTCTCCATCCCCTCACTCTGAATCTAAAGGTGTCCTCAGGTCTAAAATGAGTCTCTTGTAGACAACAAATAGATGGGTCTTGTTTTTTTATCCATTCTGATACCCTATGTCTTTTGGTTGGCGCATTTAATCCATTTACATTCAGTGTTATTATAGAAAGATACGGGTTTAGAGTCATTGTGATGTCTGTATGTTTTATGCTTGTAGTGATGTCTCTGGTACTTTGTCTCACAGGGTCCCCCTTAGGATCTCTTGTAGGGCTGGTTTAGTGGTGACAAATTCCTTCAGTTTTTGTTTGTTTGGGAAGACCTTTATCTCTCCTTCTATTCTAAATGACAGACTTGCTGGATAAAGGATTCTCGGCTGCATATTTTTGCTGTCTAGCACACTGAAAATCTCGTGCCAATTCTTTCTGGCCTGCCAAGTTTCAAAAGAGAGATCAGTCACGAGTCTTATAGGTCTCCCTTTATATGTGAGGGCACGTTTACCCCTTGCTGCTTTCAGAATTTTCTCTTATCCTTGTATTTTGCCAGTTTCACTATGATATGTCGTGCAGAAGATCGATTCAAGTTACGTCTGAAGAGAGTTCTCTGTGCCTCTTGGATTTCAATGTCTTTTTCCTTCCCCAGTTCAGGGAAGTTCTCAGCTATTATTTCTTCAAGTACCCCTTCAGCACCTTTCCCTCTCTCTTCCTCCTCTGGGATACCAGTTATGCGTATATTATTTCTTTTTAGTGTATCACTTAGTTCTCTAAATTTCCCCTCATACTCCTGGATTTTTTTATCTCTCTTTTTTTCAGCTTCCTCTTTTTCCATAACTTTATCTTCTAGTTCACCTATTCTCTCCTCTGCCTCTTCAATCCGAGCTGTTGTCGTTTCCATTTTGTTTTGCATTTCGTTTAAAGCGCTTTTCAGCTCCTCGTGACTGTTCCTTAGTCCCTTGATCTCTGTAGCAAGAGATTCTCTGCTGTCCTGTATACTGTTTTCCAGCCCAGCGATTAATTTTATGACTATTATTCTAAATTCACTTTCTGTTATATTATTTAAATCCTTTTTGATCAGCTCATTAGCTGTTGTTATTTCCTGGAGATTCTTCTGAGGGGAATTCTTCCGCTTGGTCATTTTGGATAGTCCCTGTGTGGTGAGGACCTGCAGGGCACTTCCCCTGTGCTGTGGTGTATACTGGAGTTGGTGGGCGGGGCCGAAGTCAGTCCTGATGTCTGCCCCCAGCCCACCGCTGGGGCCACAGTCAGACTGGTGTGTGACTTCTCTTCCCCTCTCCTAGGGGCGGGATTCACTGTGGGGTGGCGTGGCCCGTCTGGGCTACTTGCACACTGCCAGGCTTGTGATGCTGGGGATCTGGCGTATTAGCTGGTGTGGGTAGGCAAGGTGCACGGGGCAGGGGGGGCAGGCTTAGCTCGCTTCTCCTTAGGTGATCCATTTCAGGAGGGGGCCCTGTGGCAGCCGGAGGGAGTCAGATCTGCTGCCAGAGGTTTGGCTCCGCAGAAGCACAGAGTTGGGTGTTTGCGCAGAGCGAGCAATTTCCCTGGCAGGAACCGGTTCCCTTTGGGATTTGGCTGGGGGATGGGCGGGGGAGATGGCGCTGGCGAGCGCTTTTGTTCCCCACCAAACTGAGCTCTGTTGTCTGGGGGCTCCGCAGCTCTCCCTCCCTTTGTCCTCCAGCCTTCCGCTTTCCGAGCAGAGCTGTTAACTTATGACCTCCCAGACGCTAAGTCGCGCTTGCTGTCGGAACACAGTCCGTCAGGCCCCTCCGCTTTTGCAAGCCAGACTCAAGGACTCTGCTTGGCGAGCCGCCCCTCCGCCCCGGCTCCCTCCTGCCAGTCCGTGGAGCGTGCACTGCCTCGCCACTCTTCCTACCCTCTTCCGTGGGCCTCTCGTCTGCACTTGGGTCCGGTGACTCCGTTCTGCTAATCCTCTGGCGTTTTTCTGGGTTATTTAGGCAGGTGTAGGTGGAATCTAAGTGATCAGCAGGACGCGTGGTGAGCCCAGCGTCCTCCTACCCGCCATCTTCCAAACTCATTATTTTTAGATGACATGGTTGTTTCTACGAAAAAATAGTATTAATCAATTAATTTCAAAATATTACTATTATAAAAATAACATAAAAAACTTACATCCACTTATCAGAAACAACTAGTAATATAATTTTTTTAACTTGTAGCAAGAATTACTATCAAACTCCACTCATTGTGTTAGAGATACTTGCAGTGTTAGCGAAAGACTTGCCCATCATGTAGCATACTACCTACACTTGTAAGTTCATTGTCCAACCAGCAGCCTCAACTCCAAGCTCTAATAATTACAGTAGTAACTAATTTTTTTATAATGATAATTCTTCTAAAGACTACCTTATCTAACAACAGGAGAACACACATCTGTCCCAAGATCAAATAGCCCATTTCCCAAGATAAACCACATTCTTGGCCATAACACACTTCAACAAATTTAAAAGAATAGAAATAATGCCATGTCTGCTTTCAGATCACAGTGGATAAAACTAGAAATAAATAATATAAAGATACTTTAAGATCCCAACACATGGAGATTAAACAGCACACTTTAAACAACACATGGGTCAAGGTAAAACATCTCAAAACATATTTTAAAATACTGAACAAAATGAAAATAAAACCATATCTTATCAAAATTTGGGGAATCTTTCAAAAGGAGTGCTTAGAGGACAATGAATAGCATTGAATGCATATATTAAAAAAAAACAAAGAGCAAGGGGCACCTGGGTCGCTCAGTTGGTTGAATGGCTGACTCAGTTTCTACTAAGGTCATGATTCCAGGGCCGTGGGATTGAGCCCCACATCAGGCACTGAGCATGGAGCCTGCTTAAGATTCTCTCTCTCTGGGGAATGTGGGTGGTTCAGTCAGTTAAACATCTGGCTCTTGATTTCAGCTCAAGTCATTATCTTACTGTTCATGAGATCAAGCCCCACACTGGTCTCTGTGTTGATAGTGTGGGGCTTGCTTGGAATTCCCTCTCTCCCTCTTGCTCTGCCCACCCCCCTCAAAATAAATAAATAAACATTAAAAAAAAAGAAGGAAGATCTAAAACCAACAATCCACTTTCATTTTAGGAAACTAGTAGAAGAAAAGGAAGTTAAATCCTAAGTAAACAAAAGCAAAGAAATAATAAGAATTGGAGCAAAAAAAATTATGAAATTAAAAACAAGTTAATCAATACAGTAACCAATAAACAAAACACTTCTTGTTCAAAAAAAATTATAAGCCTCTAGCCAGACTAATTCAGAAAAAGAATGAGGACATAAATTGGCTAATATCAGAAATGAAAGAGGCAACATAACTACAGATCCTATGGACATTAAAAGAATAGTAATGAAATGCTGTGAATAACTCTACATCCACAAATTTGATTGCCTAAACAACATGAACCATTCATTGAAAGACACAACCTACCTAAACTCACACAAGAAGAAATAGACAATATGAATAAGCCTATATCCATTAAAGAGATTGAATAAAAAATCAACAACCTTCCAAAACAGGAAGTACCAGACCCTGATAGGTTCACTGGTGAATTCTATCACACATTTAAGGGGTGGGGAATACCAGTCCTCTATCATCTCTTTCAGAAAATAGAACCAGGGGAAATACTTCATGCATTCTCTGAGGCCAGCATTACCCTGATACCAAAATAGAAGACATTACAAGAAAATTACACACCAATACCTCTCTTGAACAGAGATATAAAATCTTTAATAAAATACTGGAAAATTGAATCCAGCAACATATAAAAAGAGTATTGCACTAGGACCACGTGAGATATATCACAGGTATGCAAGTCTTTTTCAACAATTCAAAAATCAATTAATGTATTCTATCACATCAACAGGATATAAAAATCACATGAGCATATTATAGAAGAAAAATAAAAACATTTGACAAAATCTAACATTTATTCATGATTAAAAACTTTCAGTAAACTAGGAATAGAGGGGGAATTTTTTCAACTTGATTAAAAACATCTACAAAAAAGCCTACAGCTAACATCATATTAAATGAGAGTGAAGCTTTTCCACTAAGATCAAGTACATCCCCTCTCACCACTCCTTTTCAAAATTGTACTGGAAATTCTAGCTATTTCAATAAGACAAGACAAGGGAATAAAAGACGCAAAGATTGGGAAGAAAAAAAAAAACCCTCGTTGTTTGCAGACAACAGAATTGCCTATATAAACAATCTGTAAGAATCACCAGAAAACTCCTAGAACTAATGTGCAATTATAATAAGATTGCAGAATACATGGCTAATACACAAGTCATCACTTCCCATATACCAGCAGTGTGTAAGTAGAATTTGAAATTAAAAGCATAATACCACTTGAATTTCCACTAAAAATGAGATAGTCAGATATAAATCCAACAAACATACAGGTAAAACCTATGTGAGGACAAACTCTGATGAACAAAATCAAAGGAGAACTACATAAATGGAAAGATACTCCATGTTCACGGACAGGAAGACACAATACTGTCAAGATGTCACTTCTTTCCCAATTGATCTCTAAATTCAAAGAAACCTTGATCAAAATCTCAGCAAGTTGTTTTGTGGATATTGACAAACTGATTCTAAATTTTATAGAGAGGCAAAAGACACAGAATAGCTAACACAATACTGAAAGAGATAAATAAAGTTGGAAGATTCATACTTCCTGACTTTAAGAAAAAAGAATAAAAGTAAATTAATCAAGATGTGTGATATTAGTAAAAGAATAAGCAAATATACCAATGGAACAGAGGAAAGACAAGAAATAGACCCACATAGATATAATCTCCTGATTTTTGACAAAGGAGCAATATAAATAAAATGAATACAAAATATATTTTCAAATAATAGTGTGAGGACAAGTGGACATCCACATGCAAAAAAAAAAAAAATTTAATCTAGACATAGACTTTACACCCTTCACAAAAATTAACTCAAAATGGATCCCAGACCTAAATGTAAAATGCAAACCTATAAAACTCTTACTAGATAAGATAGGAAAAATCCAGGTAACTTGGGTACAATGATGCCTTTTCAGATATAACACCAAAGGCACAATCCATGAAAGGCAAGGTTGATAAAATTCATTAAAATTCATTAAAATTTAAAACTTTTTCTCCATGGGGGTGTCCTGGGTAGCTCAGTCTGTTGAGCATCCAATTCTTGGCTTCGGCTCAGATCATGATCCCAGGGTCTTGGGACGGAGCCCCATGTTGGGCTCTGCCATGAACATGGAACCTCCTTGGGGGTTCTCTCTCTCTCTCCACCTCTGCTCTCTCCCCGTGCTCGCACTGTCTTTCTAAAACAAACAAACAGAAAAATCTTTATTGTGAGTGACAATGTCAAGAGAATGAGAAGACAAGCCATGAACTGTGGGAAAATATTTGCAAAAGATGTATCTGATAAAGGTCAGTTACCCAAAATATGCAAAGAACTCATAAAAATCAACAGTAAAAAAAAAAAGCCAAATACTTTAATAGACACCTGACCAAAGAAGCTATAAAGATGGCAAATAATTTATGAAAAGATGCTCCATATCACATGCTACTAAGGAAACAGGAATTAAAACAATGAGATACGACTACACATTTATTAGAATGGCCAATACCAAATGCTGGTGAGGATGTGGGCAACAGGAACTCATTCATTTCTGGTGAGAATGGAAAAATGATATCACAGACTTATCACCAAACTGTGGAAAGACTGTTTAGTGAATTCTTACAAAACTAAGCGTACAATTAATACATGTAATTCAACAATTGTGCTCCACGTGTTCACTCACTACACATCCACACGTAGCCTATATGCAGATGTTTATATATAATACCTTTATTTAAAATTGCCAAGACTTGGAATCAGACAAGATGTCCCTCAGTAGCTCAATGCATAGATAAAAGTGATACCTCCAGAAAATGGGATATTATTTAGCACTAAAAAGAAATGAGCTATCAAGCCACGCAAAGACATGGAGAATTCTTAAATGTGTGTTACTAATGAAAGAAGCCAATCTGAAAGGCCATCTACTGTATGATTTGAACATATGACGTTCTGGAAAAGGAAAAAACTATGGAGACAGTAAAAAGAACAGTGGTTGCCAGGAGCTTGGGAGGAGGGAGGGGATCTATAAGCAGAGTCCATAGAACTTTTAGGACAGTGAAATACTCTATATGATACGATAATGATGTATATATCAGTATACATTTTTTAAAACCTATAGTGTATACAACGCTAAGAAGTGAACTGTAATATAAACTACAGACTTTGGGTAATTATGATGTGTCACGCAGGTTCATCAGTTGTATCATACCACTCCCATGGGGGATGTTGATATTTCGAGGCTATGCATGTGTGAGGGAAAGAGGTATATGGGAAATCTCTATACCTTCTGTTCAATTTTGCTGTGTGCCTTAAACTGCTCTAAAAAATCACCGTAATTAAAAAAATAATAATTCTTTCATGGCACCTAAGCTTATTACATAGATAGAAATAAATCTGAAAACTCAACACATAATTTGAAAGAATTAATTCGCCCAAGATAAATCAAAGGCTATTATACAATGGATTGGAAAACTGGGTGTTGTAAAGATACCAATATTCCGAAATAAATACTTATAAATGGATATTTTGAACTCTAACTCACTTGACCTTATAATTTCAGTACGGTTACAGACTCTAAAAGTAGTCTAGAGTTGGAATTCAAATACCTAGACTCATTTTTTTTGAAATATGTAAAGAAATATCACCTATGACTAGATCCTTCCAGGTTTTTTAATAGATGGAAGGATGATATACCTTGCTCGCATTAATAAACAGACAGAAAGAAAATTTTCATTCAATTATTTGAACTACCTCTGTATTATACCCAAAAAGTTACATGGTGACCTATCATCAAAAATTATTTTTAATGAAGTCTCCACTGACAAATCAATTTGATCTTCCATCAATATTGTTCAAATCAGAAATTGAAAACTTATTTGCAAAAGGATTTCTTACACGTTTGTTTGAATCATTCGTCTTCTCAACACCTACATCAATATTGTGAATTGTTTCCTGTGTTGCCTCGGAGATTTTTACATCCCAACACAATCTACTATAATAAATTAAAAGTAGATTAGAGGTTTTCCATTGTTTTGTGAAGTGTGAGAAAGGTGATTTTAAAGGGGAGATGAAAATGCGAATCTGCATAATGATGTAGGCCCTCAAAGATAAGTTGCAGGCAAAAATTGTATCTAGAAGATGTAAATATGAGTACTGAATTTTTCTCTACTATTTGTATCCTGAAACTCCTGGAATGTTGTTATGCTTTCCCAGGTGGAAACATATGCTAGTTTTATGCCCACTGCTCTAAGATAACTTCTTCTGCTGCTTTCTTAGACACCCCTCGCTTCAGCTCACTGAAATAATCAGGATCTCATAGTCGGCATGGGATTTCCTCCCATCAATACTTAATTCACCTGAAGCCTGAACATAATTTCGTCTTGAGATGACAGAATAGGCATGTTGAGACTTTGGAATTGTTTTCAGCCGTCAGATACTGTTAAAAAGGCCCTACCTTCATATTCAAAACCTGCTCAATATATAAATAAAAACAGGAAAGGTTCCTAAGTTCAGAGTTGGAGAATATATTCTATGCATATGCTCATAATTATTTTCAGGCATATTGATAATTTTTAATGTTTATTTTTGACAGAGTGCAAGTGGGGGAGGGGCAGAGAGAGGGGGACAGAAGATCCAAAGCAGGCTCTGCGCTGACAGCAGTGAGCCCGATGTGGGGCTTGAACTCATGAACAGTGAGATCATGACCTGAGCCAAAGTCGGACCCTCACTGACTGGCCATACAGGTGCCCCAGGTATGTTGATAAATGTATGTCAGTACTCAGAGTATGTGATATAATGACGTATTGTAGCGATACTATTATAATATAATTGAAAATATTTATAAATTTATATTAAGCACTAAGTTGTTGGTTTCCAAATATCACTATGCATGTGAATCACCTAGGGAGTTAAAAATAAAAATGAGAATACAGTTTCTGACTCCTTCAAATCCATTGAATCAAAATCTCAGTGAAGGAGGCCACGTAATTCTTAAGCTGTGGCCTGCTTAGAGCCATCTGAGAATTATTCCTCACTGCTACATTCTCTTGTGGTATATAAGAAATCATATATAAAAATTGTTCAGCAATTCTCAGGAAATGTTTCTTGCACAAAATATAGACAAAGTAGTAATATATTGCATTACTGTGTTTAATTAGCATACCCCATCATGAATTTCTACTTGTTTCTCCAGAGAACGAACAATTTGTTTGAATACTTCCATAAGTCAATGTAAAGAAAAAAAAATCACAATGTGTTTTAAAGAGTCTGTAAAAGTATATTGATGTTCTGTCGATAGGATTATTTTTCTCTTTTAGAGAAGAAACAGGTAGAATACAGGTTTCACTATGCTAATAATTCAGCAAGAATTGGCTTGGGAAGAGAGTGTTCATATCTGTCATTCTCTTTAGCTGACAATTCAATCATCTCAACCTCAAAGTACATGTTTATGTAACGAGTATTCTTGGTCCCTTGTTGTGGGCCTGATAAGCTTGGAGGTCTTCACATTATGGTTGATTTTAAGTGTTATGGAGACTATTTCACAAAAGAAATTGTCACTAGTTTCTATTTAAAATTGGGGTCTGGAAGGCTATGTGTAACCACATACCTGATAATTGGTTCTATTATGAAGCACTGTCAAGGTAGATTTTTCCAAGTACCAAACAAAATGCTTAACACCTCATTTCCAGGCAAAAACTGCAACGTCGTGCTTCGGCAGCAAAAAATCCCAATTCTAATTGCATAGAGTAAACCCAATTATGCCTTATATAATCCAGATGCTAACCTGACACTCAGGGTATTGCCTGTGAACAATGTGCTGTTACCCCATATTTGGGAGGTGCGGAGAGGACAATTTATTTTTTAGCATGAATCTAACAGCGTAAATTAAATATTTTTAATAATTAGATTAACAGTAGATTAATAATTCAAATAGTTGGTTAGCACCTTCATAAAAATGTTATACATTTGACATTCATAGCTTTTGAACTCTTTTCTAAATAAATTAAATTTCAATTAATAAACTTCAGATGATCAGATTTCCACTAACATCCTCCCACCCTCAAAAAAAAAAAAAAAAAAAACACCACAAAACTTGAATGGAATTGTATACATCATTCTTGCTGGGCAGTCTTGGCAAAAGATTCAAATTATCTAATCCCCAGATTTCTTTACCAGTACCATGTAGATAATATCGATCTGCCTTGTGGGGTCTTTTGAGGTTTAAATGAGATTATACGTGTAACAAGCTTAACTAGATGCCTAGAGCATTGTACATGTTTAATAAATATCATTGGATTTCAGATTAGCAAGTATGCCCACACACTACCAACTGTAATTTTCACACTATTCATTTGACAACCTCTTTTTCGGTGCTTACAACATGTCTCCACTTCTTGGTACTTTGACATAAAAATGAATGAGACACAGACCCCACTTGTCTTAGCTATGCCCTATAGAAGCACGGCTAGAGATAGGGACTTATGAAAGTGATTTATTGAAAGAATGCTTTTAGGAAAAAGTCCTATAAGTATAAGGGACAGAAGCCTGGAAAGGGAAGGAGCTATGCCACAGAACCGTTAAGAGATGGACTAACTCCAGGCTGACCCCTGGGGGATCTAAAGTATCCTTTGCAATACAGTGGGCCCTACTTTCAGAAAAGTTCTGGGACTTTGCGTAGGTAGTTAGTACTTTGAATCACCCACGGAAGATTTTCTGAAGAAGGCTGCAGGCACAAGCCCCAAGCCAAGGAGGAGAAGGTGGGCATTGGCCGTATCAATCAAAATGGTAGAAGGGTCTTAAGGAAATCAAATGAGGCATGCCCAACAGTACCTGCTACACTACGTTGCACGGGGGTCCCAGTCAGGAGAGACAGGTAATCAGGCAGGATAGTGATGTAAATCATTTCAGTTCATTGTGAAAACGCTCTGACAGAGTGCCAGTCCACACTGCTCACAAGTTTTCCTCCATCTGGCTGTTTTACACCACTGAGCCTTTGGCCCACAAAGCCTCCCCGCCCACACCCTGCCTCCAACCTGCACAACTCAGACTTTTCTTTCAGACTCATCGAAAGCATTATTCCTTACTGGAGCATCTCTCTGACTTCTCTCTCAGCCTCCTCCTACATCTGCTAAAGCAACCTATTTTAGTCCACGTGGGCTGCTGTCGTAAAAATATCATATACTGGGTGGTTCATAGACAACAATTCATTTCTCATTTAGTTCTGGAGGCTGGGAAGTCCAAGATTGAGTTGCCACAATTAACTTTCTTTAAACATTTATCACACTTTATTGTAATCATGGTTGATTTTTGTTTTGTTTTGTTTTGTTTTGTTTTGTTTTGTTTTCCCAACTAAATCAAATACCTGAGTGAAAGAACATCTTCTCATTTATCGTTGGGTAGCTTAGCTAGGTACACACTCTAAACGGCTTAATAAAAGTTTGGTGAATGAATAATAGATGAGTAAATAAGTAAACTAACATACCTTGTGTCACTAGGCCAATGTATAATCTGTGTATACCTATAATCTCTCTCTCAATTGTATGTGAATTGTACCTATTTTGGCTTAGACTGGCACATGATATTGGATTTTACCTTATGATATTTATAGTCCTCAATCCCAGAAGGTGAATTCAATTCTCTGAAACTTTGCTGAACTATTTCCATAGCTCTTCAGTGCATTCATTAAAAAGGGTGGGGGGGTGGGTGGGGGGTGGTGAGGATTAAAAAGAAAAAAAAAAAAAAAAGCGAAAGAGAAGATGTTTTCACCAGAATTTCTAAGATGTCTAGCAAAAGCAAAGGTAAGGTTAATTATAAAACAAAACAAAACAAAACAAAACAAAAACAAACAAAAAAACAATAAAAAAAAACAGGGGAACCATCAGGAATGAGTAGGGTGTTCTAGGACGTACTTGCTAGAAAGAGCTCCTGCCTAACCAGTGAGAAAAGAGGTCATCCTTGCATTCTCTGAGAAAAAATTGCTGCTTTAGATTCCTTGGCCGCATACCTCATTCTCAAGAGATAATTATGTAAACAACATTAGTTCTGGTGGGCTTGTCACAAGAAGAGTTCAGGTTTCATACTCAAAAACTTATACTCCAAGAAATTCCAGTAAATTTATATAAGACCTTTTATTTCTATGCTCCTGTGAGAACTTACACCCTATTTTCAGTAAGTTTCTACTTTATAGGCAATTTCCATATGCTGTCTTGTGTAATAGTCATTTTTTTTTACAAAACTTATGCTTCCCATGCAGGATTCTGACCTCACATGGGACCGAGAGCATTGATTAACCTACAAGAGCCCATAAACATGTTTGTTGAGTTGAACTTAACAAAGATCGTGACCAAACTGAGCAATGCTATTTTTAGCCCAAGAAGAGTTTTGACTAGGTGGGAAAATGACTATATCTGTTTTCCCTTGGCTTGAACAGCGCTGATTGGACTTGAGGAAGAGTCTCTAAATCCTCAAGAGACCTTAAGAAAGTGGTTCATAAGCTTTTTCCCTGCAAAAATTTCCAGGCTTCGGATTGCTAATTATCCAAAACAAAACACGCATTTTTGGCCACAGCTGATTCAGTGGAAGCTCCCGGCAAGTGAAGAAGGCAAATAAGGATGGAAGGCATCCACTTTGACCTGGCTGGGTTGAAACTCTACACAACAGGCATGTTCCTGGTGAACCGACCAAATCCTCTGAGGAAGTATGAATTATCGGTGAAAAGAAATGTATCTTCTTTGGTCTGGCCATGATGCCAACTAAACCAAACCAGCTTATCTGATCTTTAAGGCAACATGTGTTTGCTCCCTCAGAGCTATCCAAATTTTCCTTTTTGCAAAGACAACACCCATATTGGATTAGGATCCTACCCCACTCCAGTATGACCTCACCTTAACTAACTACAACTGCCGTAATTCTATTTCCAAATAAGGCTACGTTTTGAGGTAGTGGGAGTTGGGACTTCAACGTGTAAATCTGAGGGAGGTATAATTCAACTCATAACGAAGCTCTTTTAGTTGGCTCATGTGCCCTTTTGACTTACCCCCATCGTGGCCACCGTTGTTTTTGTTTGCTTGCTTAGAGCTCCTTTATCTGTGGTGCTACAAAGATGTTCCAGACTCTATAAGATGCTTCAAGCTGATCTTGTAGATTTCCTGCCCCAATTCTAGAATCAGCTATTTCTCAAAGGGGTCGTGGTTCCTTTTGTTGGAGAACGGTTTTAGGTACAAAGATCTGAGTGCTATGCATCCTCTTTGCTACTGGGGTGTTATTTATTAGGCCCTCAGAGACGACAGACCAAAGCAGTATATGTTTACATTCTAACCTGTGTATACTCACATCTATCAATGTTACTGCATTTGTATCTACAATAAATTACACACAAGTTCTTACTGAAGTCCCCAGCTTTATTCCATCATCACATGGATTATTCTAGCGTACTCCTCCTTGATCTGTCACCTTTCACACCAAAGCTTCTGCCATTTGTCGTTCATTTCCTTAATTGTTTACTTCTGATATACCCATATAGCAGTATCAGAATTGTTAATCCATTTACCCTTCGGAAACAGTTATATCAACTAGACTACGATGGTTATGTGCAGTCTCTTTCGCCTTTTATCTTACAGCCTCCATTCATGTTCCCAGTTATTTAGGTCCCACGTTGTTCCCCACCCCCTTCAGTGAGGTGGTTTTGTATATTCTCAAGGCATTTAACTCTCTTGCAATAGTTCATTCTTTCCTGGGATTCCTGACCTCCTAAATGATTTCTTTTTAACTTGCATGTATTAAAGTTTGATTTTATGGTGTCAAGTTTCTATGGGATTTGCCAAGTCATTACAGTTTGATACAGAATAGTTTCACTTGCCTAAAAAGTCCTGGCGTATCACCTAGTCATTCTCCTTCTCTTCTCCTCAAACAACTTAGAACCATGATATTCTTATTGCCTATAGTTTTGCCTTTTTCCAAAATGCCATATGATTGGAATAATATCATCACAGTAGCCTTTTTTAGACTGGATTACTTCTTTCACTTAGCAATACACCTTTAAGTTCCTGTATGCTTTTTCGTGGCTTGATATATCTCTCTTTCCTTTTTTGGATTACTGAACAATAGTCTATTGCATGAATGCACCACAGTTTGTTTATCCAATCACCTATAGAAAGGCATCTTGGGGGCTTTCAGTTTGGGGAAATTATTAAACTTCTATAAACACTAATATGCTAGAAACATTTTGCGTGCATACGGTTTCAATATGATTAGCTAATATTAACAGCATGATTGCTGGATTGTATGGTAAGACTACCCTTGGCCTTGTATAAAACTTCAAAACTACTTTCCAGAGTGGCATTTTGCATTCCCACAAGCAAGCTGTGAGAGCTTATGTTGCTCCACATCTTTACCAGCATTTGGTATTATAAGTTTACTTGATTTTTTGCATTATAATAGTTGTGTGGTGGTATCTCATTGTTATTTTTTGAGTCTCTACTGAGAAATCGAGTTGAGGATCTTTTATATGCTTACTTGCCATCTGTGTATCTTCTTTGGGGAGGTTTCTGTACAGAAGTTTGCCCACTTTTCAAGTGCATTGTTTGTTTGCTTATTGCTTCGCTTCAAGAGTCCTTGGCATATTTGGATACTAGTCCTTTATCAAATACGGTTTTGCAAATATTTCCTCTAGTCTGTGGTTTGTTTTTAAGTTTCCTTAAAAGTGCTTTTAGCAGAGCAGAAGGTTTTAATTTTAATTATGTCTCACTTTTTTTTTTTTTCCTGTACAGATTGTGCTTTTGGTGTTGTACCTAAAAAGTCATTGCCCAATCCATGGTCACCTAGATTCTCTACTATGCTATTTTCTAAAAGTATTATAATATTGCATTTTACATTTAACCCTATGACTCACTTTGAGTTAATTTTTGCAAAAATTGTAACATCCTTGTCTAGATTTATTTTGTTCTTTTTTTGCATGTGGATATCCCGCTGTTCCAGCACCATTTGTCGAAAAGACAATCTCTTCTCCATTGGGTTGTCTTTGGTACTTTTTTTGAAAATCAGTTGACTATATTTCTGGTATGTCTATTCTGTTCCATTGATCTATATATTCTTTTCCATGCTGCCTTAGTTACTGTAGCTTTATATTGAGTCTTGAAGTGGGCTAGTGTCAGGCCTCTAGCTTGCTCCTTCTTCTTCAATATTGTGGTGACTATTCTGGGTCCTTTTGCCTCTTCATAAAACTTTAGAACCAATTTGTTGATATCCACAAATTGATTTTCATTTCCATTGCGTTGCATCTATAGATCAACTCGAGAAGCATTGCCACATTAGGAATATTGAGTCTTCCAGTCCATGAACACAAAATATCTCTTTGTTGATTTAGTTCTTTGATTTCTTTCATCAGAGTTGTGCAATTTTCCTTACGTATGTCCTGTAAATATACATATTTAGATGCAGGCTTAAGTTTTTCAGTTTTTGGTGCTAATGTAAATACTACAAGATTTTAAAATGTCAACTTAGTTGTTCATTGCTGGTATATAGGGATGTCTTTATATATGTCTGTATATTGATCTTAAATCCTATGCCCTTGCTAAATCCCTTTTTTCTGGTTGACACCTGGATTGCCTGTGGGTTGGTTTATATCTTGAAGCATTTCATGCTCTTTCACCACAATCATCATTTTCATCTGGGATAGTCCCCCCACAGACCAATCATGAAGCTAAATTAATTATGAAAGTCAGTCTGCTCTACTTAATCCAATTAAACTTAATTGCATGATCCCTATCCTAATCATCGTCACCTAAGGGACGTGTTACCTTCATGTTTTTAAACAGATTTTCTGAGCCAAATCATTTTCACAAATATGACTCTCAGAAAAGACATTTTAGGTACAAGAAGACCGAGGGAAATCAGATTTATCTCATTAACCTAAAAGTTTGTGCCAAACCTCATAATGATTTGTGGGCTGCCCGTAAAGCCTCATTGATAATGGAAACAATTCTTCCAGAGGGAATAACATGTGAACAAACTGCAGAACTGACTAATTGAAAAGGCGAAATGACATGGAGTTAACTTTTCGTATGAAAGTATAATAAAAGCATTAGAAATCAAGCTCTAAGCTTAAATTATGATTGTGAAAATCAGCAAATAAAGACGTTTAAAGCAAAGTCCCTGACATAAATTACAGGCAGGGGACAGATTGCACCGTTTTCCTATAACGTGCAAGTGTAAGTAATTCCTGATTTAGAAATTAAGAACAGCAGCACTGCTAAAGAACTCAAAACTGTGTGATTTAATTTGTCTAAAAAGAGGAGAGTGTTGATGGTAGGTATCGTGTGCCCAAAAGTTACATGACCAATGAACGGCAGAAACAAAGTTGAGATTTTGTCTTTATCGCATTATGCTCCTTTACTCAATACATGGGGATGTATATAGACATACATACATACATACACATATGCACATATACATACATATATATTTACTATGTAATTATATATATATATATATGATTTTTCTTATGAAAAGAGTAATTTTGCTCTCTAGAGTCACTGGTGAGTAAATCTATTCTTAGAAAATTAACAGAATTGCATCTTTTGAGAACTTGGAAGGTATCAACATAAACCATCATAACCAACCGTGTGCTATCAATAATGGACCATTCCCAACAGCTGGCTACCTTTAGATATCTCTAAGAATGTGAGGTTTGTAACAACCTTTTAAAAGTGACTCTCTCATGCTGTGAAAATAGCAAGTACTCAAGCTAGGGTTGAACTATAATTTTCCTGAATCTAGATCTTTCCACAAGCACACAGAAAAGCAGAGCTAAGCGGCTGGGCACTAATCCCGGGTCATTCTAACCATACAAGTGGGAAACACGTCGAATGCTTCTTTCCTTTTCTCCCTTATGCCCAGCTCGCTCATTGGCAGTGCTGTGTGAAGGATGTCTGCTCTGGAGCTGGAGAAAGACTCTGAGATGCTGTTTAACCTGTACTGAAGGAAAAAGGGAGACAGAACAACCCAGAGTGAGCCAAAAGGCCCCCCAAATGCAAGGTGAGAATAGACGGATTTCCAGTCTTTACTTCTTTCACTGGGACTCTCAGGTTTGTCATACTTTCCATTTGTGCTCCCGATCACTTTGTCAGAGCCACACTGCCAGACATAAAATAAATTCTTCCGAGTTCTGAGACCAGGTTTTGAATAGGGGCAAGGGAAACTCAGGGGGAAACAAGAGTGATATAATTGGAGGAGAGACACTCAGAATCACTTTTGCGCATCTGCTTCTCATAAGGATGAGAAGCACTTTACAAACAGAACAAAAATAAATGCAAATGATAACAATCTTTTCTTTTTTCAGGAGATGTGGGTATGGGATGTTGATTTTTCATGCTTTGTTAGAGCTATTAACATCTGCGGAAATCTGGAGAACCTCAAGATGTGATACTATGACCAAAGATTTTTTTCTATTACATTAGGTTAGAAGTTCATTTTACCAATTCCTAAGCTGCAATGTATACACTCTCTATTGATTCTGATACACAGTATCTGAATTCCCCCATTCATTTAAGCTCTAGGTTTTTTTTTCCTTTAATTGAATTTTTATATCAAATAAATCTATAAACCAACGGACCAGGCATAGTTTTGGTTTCAGCACTTTAAATTTGAAGCAATTTTCTTCTGTCTGATAAATATGCAATAATTGCCTATCATAGGAGATAATGTAACACAGCAGCTAAAAGCTAAGACTTTGCAGTCAGATGGCCTGGGTTAAAATCTTATTTTGAGCTTATGACCACTTTAAACATGGGGATATTACTTAACCTTTCTAAGCCTCAGTGTCCTTATCTATGCAACGGAATGATAACAATAGTACCTGACTCATAGGGTTATTATGAGAATTAAGTTCATTTATGAGCTACATCTTCGTACATATAAATGCCTAATGGATAGTAGTTATGTTTTTTTATTATGTGCAAACATTATTCCACATGCAAAACTAAAGACCATTTACAAATAAGAGATTAGGGAGACCTCACTCCTTTTAACTCAATTAACAAAGAAGATATGTTTTCTCTTCAAAGAATAAGAAACATCAGAAAATCAGACATAATATAACATCAAACATATTATATGCTTTCAAATCAAAGCTATAGAAGGGAATTTAGAAGAATATGAAATGGAACATGAATTTGCAAATAGAAAGCACATTCAGGGGGTTATTAGAAGTAGAAGAGTGTAGGATATATTATCTGACTTATTAAGCTATTTCAATTTTGCATTTGAGTTATGAAAATGCCAGTGAATTAACCCTTTTGGAAATTACTAGAAGTACTTTCAGGTTATTAACATTATATTGTGTACTTAAAGAGTAATCAATTTTCCCTGGAGGAATAAAGAAAACCACTACAGTTAAGTGACTTTTTATTTCTGGTAATATTAAGTTCTACACTATGAAGTGGGGATACTCTGAATAGAAACACATAAAAGAGAAATGAGTTTGGAATAAAACTTGAGTCTTTTCCAGTTCTCTTTTTGACTATGTATTTAATCCTTGGATGTTTCAACTCAAACATTTTAGAAAATAAGAGACTCATTTTAATACAAAAATTTTTTTGGAATATTAAACAAGATGACCCGTGTTCAGGTCGTTTGCAAAATCCAAAGTGCTCCATATAAGCTATGGTGATATCCTCTAAAAATTAAATTTAAAACCCCAAACTATCTGAAGATCACCTTATAATATGATTTTACTTTTCTCTCTTGGTTAAACATATTGCTTATTTTATTCTCATTAATACCTTGTGAGTCATCAGTATGACTATTATTGCCCTTATTTTGAAGACTACAAAACTGGGACTTGAAGAATTTAAATGATCTTACCATTAGCATTTGGCCCAAAGGGCAAAGGCAAAACCAAAGAACAAAGTCCTAAGTTACAAAGTCCAAGCATCCAGTCATATACCAATTGCTGCTTTATGATTTTGGACAGTCTTCAAGATATGTTGAAATACTAATAAGAGAATGTGTCATATCTATTCTGATTCCTCAGCACCTACACAAAGATTAGTACATTAGGCACATTAAGGAAACTGTAGATTGTAGATCATCAAAAGTTATACTTAGCCAATGAATCATTTGACTCTTCAGCGTCTGTGTCTCTTGATTTATTTACGTTTCAACTTTAGTTCCTATGGTTATACACATGCATCAGAGTCGTGCTCCTGAGGGTGACCCTGGCGGTTGTATTTCTGTAAATAAACGTATGTTATGTACATAAAATCTACCTGGGGTTCAAATGTGAAACAGTCAAATAGTGATCTCACAAGTTAGAATGAACTTTCACACTAATTCAAATTCTAGTCAGGAGATTTGAATGCTAAGCCAGACTTAGCCCCTGATACAGTCTTCTAGGCATCAATTATGACATAATCATCATAAAAAAGCTTTGATGCCCTTTCTATTCCTTTCTCGATTCTAAATTACTTGTCTGAAATAAAGTCTCAGGCAGCGTGTAAAAGGTATTTTAACATATACTAAAAACATACTCTACCCTGCTGTGCTTTATATATGATATATACTATAAAAACAGAATCTTTTTTTTATTTAAAAAAATTTTTTTAATGTTTATTTATTTTTGAGAGAGAGAGACAGAGACAGAATGTGAGCAGGGGGGGGCGGAGAGAGAGGGAGACACAGAATAGGAAGCAGGCTCCAGGCTCCGAGCTGTCAGCGCGGAGCCCGACGCTGGGCTCGAACTCACAGACTGTGAGGTCATGACCTGAGCTGAAGTCGGACCCTTAACCGACTGAGCCACCCAGGCGCCCCTAAAAACAGAATCTTTTATGTGTTTTTCTTTTTCCAGTTCATATAATTCTCCATGAACAATTTAGGCTGATTCCAACAAATTTTAAACAATATAAAGTAAACACATGCATACAAGTTAAAATACGTTGACTTTTTAATTTTAGAAATATTTTGTATGAAGATATGTTTTTATAATAAGGTGGAATAGATTATAGTCCTACAACACTACTACTAAGTTATTAATTAATTATTAACTAATCAGAATCATGAAACATATTCAAAATAATAGTTATTCTCCATTTTAAAATTAAGTGTTTGGAAAACTGTCCATTCACCATAAAATAGGTATACCTATTTAAATTTTTTTTTTTCAACGTTTATTTATTTTTGGGACAGAGAGAGACAGAGCATGAACGGGGGAGGGGCAGAGAGAGAGGGAGACACAGAATCGGAAACAGGCTCCAGGCTCTGAGCCATCAGCCCAGAGCCCGACGCGGGACTCGAACTCACGGACCGCGAGATCGTGACCTGGCTGAAGTTGGACGCTTAACCGACTGCGCCACCCAGGCGCCCCAGGTATACCTATTTAAAATAATTCCAAGTGTTGGGGCACCTGGGTGGCTCAGTTGGTTAAGTGTCTGACTTCGGCTCAGGTCATGATCTCACGGTTTATGAGTTAGAGCCTCACATTGGGCTCTCTGCTGTGAACATGGAGCCAGTTTCATATCCTCTGTCCCCCTCTTTCCTTGCCCCTCTCCCATTTGCTCTCTCTGTCTCTCAAACATAAACATTAAAAATATATATTACAAAATAAAATTAAGGGGGCGCGTGGATGGCTCAGTTGGTTGAGCATTGGACTTCAGCTCAGGTCATGATCTCACGGTTCATGAGTTTGAGCCCCGTGTCGGGCTCTGTGCTGACAGCTCGGAGTCTGGAGCCTGCTTCGGATTCTGTGTCTCCCTCTTCCCCACTCGTTCTCTCTCTCTTTCTCTGTCTCTCTCAAAAATAAATAAACATTAAAAAAATTTATAAAAAAATAAAATGAAAATAATTCCAAGTGTAATTACTGAAAGTATTTTTTCTTTAAAAGTTGAGTCAAGGGGCGCCTGGGTGACTCAGTCGGTTGGGCATCGCACTTCGGCTCAGGTCATGATCTCACAGTCTGTGAGTTCAAGCCCCACGTTGGACTCTGTGCTGACATCTCAGAGCCTGGAGCCTGCATCGGATTCTGTGTCTCCCTCTCTCTCTGCCCCTCCCCCACTCTCTCTCTCTCAAAAATAAAGATTAAAAAATAAATAAAATAAAATAAAATAAAATAAATAAAATAAATAAATGTTGAGTCAAATGACATTAAAGTTTTTAAGTAATATAGGTACTCAAATAAGTCCCCCAAATGTACGAAAAATAATGAGAACTTGATCTGCCATGTATTAAACATATAAACTATTAATCAAATTAATATGATATTGTTTTAAAAATGGGCTAGAAATAGATACAAGATATTAGTGTATTTAATATAAGAAAGTAATATTTCATTTTATTGAAAAGAAGATGAATCATGTTATAATATTGTAGAAAAAGTTAATTCATCTAGAAAATAGATAACAATGTTTGCCTATTATATCATAAGTAGCAGATAAACTGTAAATGTGTACAAGACTTAAGTGTTGACAAAAAAATAAAATGAAAACACTACTATGAAATGTAAGGTCAAGGAGAGCTTCTTAATCAAGTTTTAAACTTTAGAGGCTAAAAAAGAAAATATGTAGATTTGCAATATTAAAAAATAATACCCTTTTATAGCATATTATTGCATAAACCATACCAAAGAGCATAACATAGTTTTGAAATATAGAATGACTATCGATTATATAGAGCTCTTAACAAATTGAGCAAAAAGATATTAACCCAATTATCTAATGGGCAGAGTACGTAAGTAGACAATGCACCGAAGAGCAATTGATGGCCACTAAATATTTTGTAAATGCTTAAATTCACAATATGGAAACATAAATTAAGGTAATGATGAGCCATCAGATTGTGCTCATCGGATTAGTAAATAAAATGAGGGATAATTATTGCTCTTGTGGGTGTGAGGTACATAGCCTCTTGCAAATGTGAATTGACAAAGTCCTTCTTAAAAGAAATCTAGCACATATATAAATACAATTGAATAAGAATAAAGAAATGGTGTTTGTTTATATATTAGAATCATACTTCCATAAAACAAAGTAATCCTAAGATTTCTCATATTGTGTGTGTGAATGTGTAAGTCTACTGTTGTGTTCACATATGATGTCATAAACATAAGAAAACATTTTTTGGGGGCACCTGGGTGGCTCAGTCGGTTAAGCGGGCGACTTCGGCTCAGGTCATGATCTTGCGGTCCGTGAGTTCAAGCCCCGCGTCGGGCTCTGTGCTGACAGCTCAGAGCCCAAAGCTTCTTTCAGATTCTGTGTCTCCCTCTCTCTGACCCTCCCCTGTTCATGCTCTGTCTCTCCCTGTCTCAAAAATAAATAAGTGTTAAAAAAATAAATAAAAAAAAGAAAACTTTTTTTGTAGGTTGTTAACATTGATTTTGGGTAGGTAAGACAGCTGGCATGGTTGGGAGATGATTACATTAAGCAAATAAATAAATATATTGAGACTACTGTCAGCCCTAATAGGGCTTTGGTTCATAGTCTAGGTGTGAGGAGAAGCCTCAGGAAAGTTTACATGAATAAACACCATTTCTACATCTACAGCAAGGCCCTGGCTTGACTCTTTGTGTTCTACATCTTGAGTTATCTCCCCTGATTCATTGGTGATTTTCAAGAGTCCATTCTGCCCTTCCCTTTCCTCTTCTCTGTCGTTCTCTTCCCTTGTCTTCCCTACAGTCTTTTTAAATTCTTCCCTTTCACTTTTCTCTCCTTGTTCTTCCTCTCTTTCCTCTTTCCACCTTCTTCCCTTTCTTCTTCCCTCCCTTGACCTCCTCTCCTCTCTCTTCTTGTCCTTCATCCTTTCCTTTCTTCCCCTTCACGGAGGGACCTGTGTGTCAGTGACCATGGATGCAGGCGGCGGGGCAGGAGAGCAGGGTGGCAGACAGGTAAGAAAACAAGAGATGGAAAAGGTCATCTAGAGGCACCAACTTCCTTGTGGCCAACAAAGCAGCACAGAAAGAGAAGGGGGTGGGAAAGGCCAACAGTGTGCCTAGGAGAAAGGAGCTGGGACAGTGGGAGCTGAACCATAAGGACTTGAGAGTGTGACCAGTGGCCCAGGAGTCCAAATGGAGGGGGAAGTGCCCACGAAGGAGCCATGTGATGGCCGAGAAAGTAGCTTAGAATAAATACAGGGACCATGGAAACAGGAGGCTGGCTTGGCTGGGAGATTAGTAATATATAACAAACATGTGAAATGATCAAATAAGTAAAAATATTGATTATAAGGTGATTTAAGCTTCAATGTCAGAGAAACAGTATAGAAATAAATACAAAAGGTGGGGGTATGCCTGGGTGGCTCAGGCAATTAAATGATTTCGGACTCTTGATTTTTTCCTAGGTTTTTTTTTTTTGTTTTTTTTTGTTTTTTTTTCCACGACTAGGGTCATGGGATCAAACCCACATTGGACACTGTGCTGAGTCTGGAGCCTGCTTGAGACTTCTCTCTCTCTCTCTCTTTCTCTCTCTCTGTCTCCCTGTCTCTCTCTCCCCTGCTCCACCCCCTCTCCGACTCACACTCTTCCTCTCTCTGTCACTTAAGTAAAAAAAAAAATGTTTCTTTAAAAAAAGAAAAGAAATGCAAAAAGGGGGAAGACTAGGAAAAAAAACAAACAAACCTGAGGGGTTGTGTTGGAATTGTAGGTATCCATATAAACTCTTGGATTTTTTTAAATAAATATGCACCTACAGATATATACATAGGTGTAGAAGTCTGTGTAGCCCTTTTGGTTCTGCAGAGAGAGATGATTTGGAGTTGAGGGTGACAGAGCATCAGTTGACATTTGCCCAGAATTCTCTTTCTCCTGATGATCTTAAAGACGTGTTACCTTAGTTTCGGTTGTTGGCATAAATTCTAACTCAAGTCAAGAAGGGATGAAATAGTAGAGGTGATCAACTTGAATCCTTAGTTTGTCATTTACCAGCTACAGCTTGGGTTCATTCAAAGGATGAAATGAAATATGTTACTTATCTGCTCTTCAGATGTACTGAAGTTAAGACTATATATACCACCTGCCTTTCAAATGAGAATCACCTCTTTGGTTCATAGGTGGCTGGAGTTACCTAAAACAGGGATGAGTAGCATTACTTTGCAGGAAGGAAATGAGTCTCAGGGAGGTGAAATGACTTGATGAAAATCCAACAGCCAAAAGGAGTGCGACCCTGGACCAGGACCACTGGTCAGGTTCACTGACCCAGCAGCAGAGAACCATAATCATTTAATCTAATCTCAATATTTTCTGAAAATCAAAGGCCTTTTTCCGTAAGATTCATCATCTTATTTTTTGTTATTTAGCTAATTAAACGCTTCAGTGACAAGGGTAGGATAGCTCTGAGGGTCTCTAATTGACGCACATTTCCCCATGCTAAATCGTCCTACAATTTGACCTATAATACCCAATGAATGATGACAAGGAAAAAACACTGTCTTCGGCACAGCAGGATCAGAAAATCCAAACTGGCATTTTGGGATTTTTTTTCCCTTATCATAGCAATACACAGACAGCACATTCTGACCTATCAAAGTGGAGACGTGCGGGCTATTGAGGTATTGTTATGAGACAGTGTGAAATAAATTTCCCATTGAAAACATGTTGATAAAATGTTGGCAGGTAAAACTTTTGTAGCATAGAGAGAAAAATGCCTTTGAAAATATCCAAGTGAATGGTCATGTTTTAAGTTAACAAGTCGTTGCCTGAAGCCTCCCTTGAAATCAGTAAACTGTTCATCTTGCAGATTGCATTAAGAATTGGATTTCTAAAGCAAAAATGTCCCGTGGCCCCGAATAAGTGCAAAGATGTGCCAGTGTTTTAAATGTCTTATATAATCTTGTTTTGATGTAAACAATAGGGTCTGATCTTATAATAAGATCCAATTAATATGATGTTGACAATCGCTGTGTCAGGTAAGCAGAAGAATATAGCGTGCATTTTTCACCTTTGACCAGAAGCTCATTATCTTTGCATGTATGTCTTTGCTTTTATCATCAAAGCACATTAGTGCAGTAAAAGGAATAAATAAGGTGGTAAAACACAATAAATAAAGGCATGGTACAGGAGGTTAACAATATGCAACAGTAAATACTATCACCTCTCACTGATTAGCATACATTTGGAAGGTAAAAAAAAAGCACAACTGCCTAACAAAAGAAAAAAAGTTAAGGAGCCAGTGTTTAGAATTAATAGTGATATAAACTTGGAGAAATTGCTAACCTTCAGAACAAAAAGAAAGGTGTTTCAAATATTTCCTCCTCTCTCTCTCTCTCTCTTTCTCACACACACACACACACACACACACACACACTGATTTGATAACTATATTCTTTACCCTGAAACTTCACTGTCATTCCTTTCTTTATATTCTTTTCTCCGATTTCTTCTTTGACTTAATGTGTGATGGTCTCATATCTTATGTCTCTTTTTTCTTTTCTTTTCTTCTTCCTTGCTAGGTGGAAGCAGTAAGAATCAGCTGAGCTATGATGACAGCCTTTCTTCCTTAAAATCTGGGTCCACATAGTATCACTATTGTGTTCTCTGGTAGTCTGTGGAATGGAGGGATTTGAGAGGGCTGTGGGGGTATAAATTCTTGCCGATTTGTAAAGTTCACCTGGATGCTTATATCATTATTTTTAGATGGTACACACATGGTAAGTATATTCTTCCTATCTGATGTATACACACACACACATTCTCTCTCTCTCTCTCTCTCTCTCTCTCACACACACACACACACCACACACTCACACACATCACTCTAAAAGGAAAAAGAAATAACTACACATTTAAAAAATTTTTTTACCAGTGTAAAGTAGAACTACCCAGAGGGTATCGAAGGATCTCCTGTTTGCCTAGGCAATGGCTAATCGAGTTTTTCAAAGCACCTTAACAGGGGCTGCCATGAAGTCCGCCTCAAGAAATATTACCGCAAGTATTCCCCACCTGCCTGGTGGAAACCATTTGTCCTCAGAGAATTTTCATCTTAATTGTAGCTGACATATTAATGCCATCAGATGCCCACCCTACCATATGAGATTGGAAGACAAATGTGTAGGAAGCCTTATTCTACTCAGCAAGGAATCTGAGAAGCATTAAAGATGTATTAACCTAAAAAACATGATTCACAAAAAAAGCTACATTAATGATTCCAGTTTTGTTCTTATTTTGAATAAACTATTTTGTAAATAAGACTGCTTTAATGCATTTGAAAAATCAATAAATAACAGATTCAATAATAATCCCTATCTTCTAAAATACATGTAAAATAATAATAAAGAGGAAAACCTGGATGTTTTCTTAAAAGCAAGGTCTGCCTTTTCGGTTCCAATTCATTCAACAAATAAGTCTGATTTGAAAATAACTGGAGAACCCTGATTGACAACAATAGAGAAGTTAAAATACTTAGATTGTGAAAACTTTATTACTATTCCTATGTGACACTAGTCTTGAAAAGCTCAGTGAAAATTCATTTAAATAAACTGATGCAACTCAAATTGAGACCTCCCAAATTATTCACTTTCTTTATTTTGGAATCGTAATAGATCCATTTGGTCTTAATGCCTGTGTCATCAGTATCATGTCTAAAAGGCTTCTTCTGTAATCGAGCTTTAGCTGGTTGGATCTTTCCAGTGAATTTGTTTCTCGGGAAGAAGGGGCAGAAAAGAGACTAGTGAATCCATCACCTACCCACAAGGTTTTCTTTTGGAAACAAAAGAGGCCAAAACAAATGTGTACTTAAACAGGTAAACCTCTCCAGAACCTTTAAACTCTAAGGGAGGGTTTAATCATTGTCCTACATCAATATCATACGGAGCCGAATGACCAGAAAGTTGTCACATTTGACCTTCATGATAGTCATTTATTCTACGTGGGATGTGTAACCTACTTCCAAAGTCTGCAAACTTCTGGAGACTTTGGAAAGGACCAGACGCATAAAAGAGTACTCTGATTTACTCCATTGATCTTTTTTAATGCTTAATAGGCAAATTATTTTTGCCACAGAATCATACAGCTACACAATATGAGTTGTCTCTGTTCCATTTTTATTTTCTTTCTCGTTTGGATAACCCACTGAAAACCGCTTGAATACCGTTTTCATATTTTAGTAAGGTAGAAGAGGTAAAACCAGTGTCCTCACGACACATGGTGAAGAAAAGAACTCTCCCCCACTCTAGAATCTGTAAGTTACATGTTGCTCTTTGGGGCCTGGCTGGCCTCACCTGGGCTTTGCTGTAGATAATGGGTTCAAGTCAGGTCTTCTCAAGCGGCTCTCCATTCTGGGATCCATAGCAAGTTGGAGTGTGCTCCTCTCTTCATGGATGCCAGAAGCACAGGAAGTCAAGTTGAAGCATTCACGTGCATTTAAAGCTTCTGTTGGAGTTCCATGCGGACAACAGTCAGCGCCCAAAGTAAATCCCTGGCCAAACCCAGTATCCCTGGGGCTGGAAAATGCACTCAGTTCACTGTAGAGGAAGGTACTGCAGAGTCACATGGCAAAGTGAATCGATGAATTTTTAAAAAAATTTTTAACGTTTATTTATCTGTGAGAGACAGAGAGAGAACAAGAGCGGGGGAAGGGCAGATAGGGAGAGAGAGAGGGAGACACAGAATCCGAAGCAGGCTCCAGGCTCTGAGCTGTCAGCACAGAGCCCGATGAAGGGCTCGAACTCACAAACCGTGAGATCATGACCTGAGCCGAAGTCGGACGCTCAACCGGCTGAGCCACCCAGGAGCTCCTACCTGCATTTTTGTATAATAAGGAGAGAGGACTGGCGGACAATGATCTAATCTACCGCTAAGTGTTACTTATGGAAACTCCAGAGCCCAAAGGCCCAGAATTCCTGAGGGGTGAGGAAATCCTCAAAAGTTACCACTCATGCATAACAGTGACAACAGACCTTATTCCTACCTTGATGTGAAAATTAAATGAGATGATAATGGATAAATGTAACTCACTTTATTCCATAAGTTCTCAAGGCCTTGAAAAGAAAGATTTACATAAAATATCAGTTATTAGCGTAGTTCTACTCTTTCCACATTTTTTGGGGGGGGGGGGCGGGGAGCCAAGCATACTGAAAGAACAAACTCTCTTACTTGGAAGGTAACTGTATTCTATTTACAAACATCTTTCTATTTCCAGGAGCAACTACCCTGAAAAAGTGAACCTATAATTTCCTTGCTAAATTGACTGAAACCAGTTAGTGGAAAGGAACTGCAGACTCACTGTAATGATTCTGTTATTTTTTATCACCGTACTTTCCCCATCGCGTGATGCTATCACGGTCTAACTGAAACCCAGAGTTATGCCAAATACAGACGCTCTTACAGGAGACAGATCTGATACATGTAAGGATGGGTGGTTCCTGCTATCACTCATTCCCAGCCAGGCTGCAGGCATAACATTGTAGGAAAACGGTTTCTTCAATATTCTATCAAAATGAAGCAGGGGAAATAATTGCTTAAGTGATATGGTGGAATAATCTCAAACAGACGACTGCAATTCAGAAAAAATGCCTGTCACTGTAACAACGCTAATATTAGGTACTTGATAAATAACTGTGGAAGCAAAGAAGGAATAAAGGGAAGAAGGACTGAGAGGGAAGGAAAGAAGGGAGGGAAGAAATTACCCATTTATTTACCTGCCTTGTGGCCCTAAAACAATGAAACATGTGCATGTCCGTAAGGGTCCACTGAGTATGCTTAGTTCTAATAATCATTTAAGTTGATATTTAGGGGTACAAAACAAAATGGGGAAAGATGAAAAAAAGAGATATTTCAAAATGATTTGACTCTTAAGTGTCTACCTTGAAATGTGATTTCTAACAATCCAGAAATTTGCTTAAATCCTTTTGTACAACATTCCTAACTCTCTGTGTAACCTAAGATAACCACTAAGGTCTAGTAACTAATGTTCCCTGAGCTGTTTTTAGTTACTCTCACATCGTGGGTCTTTGTGCCGCTTCTTTTCTATGGTTAAAAATAGACAAGTAAATCCAGATAATTATATTTTACTTTTAGAGTAAGAAAAGAAAGAACATTAGATCTGGAAGGAAACACTGAGGGTTTGAATCTCAGCATTCTCAATTACTAGCTTTGTGATAACGTTGGGCAAGTCACTTCAATGCCCCATGCTTAAACCCACCCTTTTCTAAAAATGGGAATAAAAGTTTATATGTTATTTCTTTAGAGAGGAACAAGACATTTCAAAGGGCATTCTCTAAGCTCTTTGCAGATTGTATGCCACTGTTCAATTGCAATTGTGAGTATAATTTTTCAACGCAACTTTTACCTTTGGTCTGGATTCTGGATGTTCTAACTTAGCACAGTGTCGACACAATTCAGCTCTAATGACAAGAAAATCCAATTCTTACAGAGGAAGAAAATGAATTGTATACCATACGGTCACACATTTGGAACCTGTTATTTTCAATAATAACATGTTTGGGAAGCATTCATTATCGACTAGAAATAACTTATTTCGACAGTTAGCGATAGTGGAGTTCATGCTGAGTGCTAAGAGGCTGACATCGAACAGAGAGGAAATACAGTGAGCTCCGTTCTAGCAGAAGACATCCGTCAGCGTGGTTTATTTGCAAGGCACTGTATTATTTCTTCTCAATCAGCAAGTTCAAGGTAGGATCTTTTACAGCAGGACGTGTTGTACAGCCATTCCTCTCCCTCTGCACTGCTCACCTCCTTGCCGTTCACAGTAAATCTTAACTATTTTAAGGCCACTTCTCTTTTAACCCATAGGTCTGGTTTAATACTCAAAAGTCACCCTTAGGTTAGAGGTATAAACCCGGTTATTTGAATCTAGGAGAGGTAACCTGCTTTCATGAAGATCTCAGCTTAAGAGTCAGATAAATGTCTTCAGATCCATTTGTGCCGAGCACAGCCAAATGATAACGAGGCCAGTTAGGAGATTACATTTCTGTGTTCCCTACCCAACGGATAAATTTATCCGGGGACCTATATCGTCTTCATTTCTCAGCAGGAGAAAAAGTATTAAGACATTGAGCCTCGGGCACCTGGGTGGCTCAGTTGGTTGAGCGTCCGACTTCGGCTCAGGTCATGATCTTACCGTCTGTGAGTTTGAGCCCCAGGTCGGGCTCTGTGCTGACAGCTCGGAACCTGGATCCTGCTTCGGATTCTGTGTCTCCCTCTCTCTCTGCCCTTCCCCCACTCATGCTCTGTCTCTGTCTGTCAAAAATAAACATTAAAAAAATTTAAAAAAAAAAAGACTTCGAGGCTAATAAAATGCATAGCAAAGCAATTTCGTGGGTAAGACAAGAACTGAGTTTGTGGAGAGAAAAATAGCACTAGGTCTGTCCATCAGAATTAATTTAAGAAGCCTGTTGTGCATTAGTATCAGAGATCTTCCTCTGGAAGTAATGTATAAAATGCTGGGATTATGAACAACAACAAAAAGATTGAACCTGAAGCCAAGGGGAAAAGAGTTCCCAAATTATTCTGATAGAAGTGAAAGAGAGAAAGAGGAGGTTGAAAGACATTAAGAATTTATTTTTACTGTAAATCAAATGCTGTGAGCACACATGTGTCTGTTAGTACTGTGTAAAATGCAAAATCATAAGAATAGCAAAGAAACCCCAGGACCCACACAACACACATACCCAGATTCCCATAGAGTGGTCTCTCAATGAACTTTAACATTTTAATCAGTAGAAAGAGACGGGTGCCTGGGTAGCTCAGTTGGTTAAGCATCCGACTTCGACTCAGGTCACAATCTCATGCATGGTCTGTGAGTTCGAGCCCCACGTCTGGCCTGGGCCCTGCTTTGGACTCTATGTCTCCCTCTCTCTCTTCCCCTCCCCCACTCATGCTCTGTCTCTCTGTCTCTCCAAAATGAGTAAAGGTTAAAAAAATTTCATCAGTAGAAAGAGAAATAAATACGGTAAAATACAATATCGAATTTAATGTAGTTTAAATGTACAAATTCTTGTTAACTACATTCTGTTAACTACATTAACAATGTACAAATTAACAATGTAACAAATAACAATGATTATTTCAAAATTATTTATGACTAAAATATATTTATGTTGTCATCTTATTTAATAAAACTTTTTTTTTGTACCAAAAATTATAATACATGGTGTCAAGGTTTTGACAGTCGAATAGCTTCGTTTAACAAAAGCTCGTGGGTAATTTTAAGTTGCTAATCATTTTAAATAACATGAACTCATCAAAATTTAAATTTCACAAAAAAAAAACCTCAGAGTTCCTTTAGGTAAATTTTAAGACTTAAGCCAATCCCATACCAGGTATATTACAATAAACATAAGTTTCTAATAAATGGTTTAGCTCATTTTGAATGTCACTTTTATTCAACAAGTATTAAGCAATAGTGTACAAGCCTGACTATGCCAAACGTACACCTAGGTGGATTATTTTTTAATAAAGATATTAGAGAATTTGGAGAAATTGATAGTTTCAGGGAATTAAAACGGCCTATTATAGTTCCCATCTCCAACTCACCCAATCCCTATCAGTTTCTGTTTTCAGAACTCTGATCAAAATATGCTGTTTAGAAGAATTTAGAGATTAAACTCACTCCACATGGCTTATTACTTTACTTTGTGATAATATTCTGTGCCTATTGGGCAATCTAACTTATTATGGGGACATTCAGACTTATATGAGACAACAGGGATTCAGTCTTGGTCCTGTGACTCACTGGCCACATGGCTTGACCAGTTGTTCATGGAAAATGTAAATGGTTATGGAAAATATTACGGTTATGAGGATGTAACCATGTAAAGTACTTAGTACATATTCGAACATATAGTCTGGGGTCGCTTCAGTTGTATCAATGGATATTGGTGTTTTTATTTAAAGTTTTCATATGTATAATATGATGACGAAAATAAAAGTCTGGCCTTGTTTCCTCTTTTTTTAAATAATTATTGTCAAGGCAGTTTATTGTATGTGCTTCGCATTCGATTTTTATGTTTAATTTACACAGCACCCACAGGAAGAGGCCACTCAGCTCTTGGCACGCCTTCTGTGAGTAGCATGTCACATTGTTTGACTGACTGTTATCCAGGTGTAAATCATCCAGAAAGCAATTCAGCTTTAGCTTGGCAGCCTCTGGGGTGGCATGGATATTTTATCTTTCCAAATGAGAATAATGGTCAAAACAATGGTCTGGACTTCCTGAAAAGTCTGCCCCGTGGTCTTCAATTATATCCAGTGTTTGCAAAGTGCCATGGAACTTGTTCGAACTAGGAAACACTCAAGCCTGTGCAAACCCAGGGTGATCTCAACCAAACTCCCCTTCCTCTCTGAGCCACTCTGTCAGGAGGCAGAAAGCAGGCAGTGGCTTTGGGATTAAGTCACATAGCTCAGTTTACAGCTTTCGAAATAGGGGCATGCGATTCAGGTCTATCTAATCAGACTGAATCTTAGATTTTTCCTGAGAGGGCTGGGAAAAGACTCTCACATCTCCCCTGGAGCTGGTGATTCAGGTTTGTGAGACTCAAAACTGCTGTATTCCAGAAACAAGAGCTTGGAAATTCCAAGGGATCATTATGCACAGCCTGACAATTAGATGCTATCAGAGGAAGCAGGGCTAGATTAATTTGGTTGGCATCTCTGAGTCACCGATGAAGTTCTCTTGGGAACTAGGTATCCTTCTGAGCCGCTCTGTTTTGTACTGTATTTGCTAAACCGGATTGTTTTAGGCTTTCCATGGCTTAAAACTGAGATAATCCTGAGATACAGACACTCCTAAATTTATCGTTACAGACACTCCTAAATGTATTATATATCGGATGATATTGAAGATCCTGAATTTAACATTCCTGGTCTGATAGCCTTGCAGCCTTTGTCTCTAATTATTCAGAGCTTATCAACTGTTGACACTTGCCAGGACAGTGACTTTTGTGTGTGAGTGGTGTGTGTGTGCGTGCACGCGCATGTGGTCAACAAATACTAGGTTGTAAATCAGTCAAAACTCAGTGGCTTAAAACAGCAACCATCTATTGTTGTTCACCCATATGTAGTTCAACAGGATGGGTGGTCCAAGTGTCTACAAGTGAATGAAGCTGCTTTAAGATAAAGGTATTTGAGCTGGGCTTGGTTTCTTTCTAACGGTTAGTACACGTCTGTTCTATGCCTGCTGTCTGTAGGGCCCAGACTAAAGGGACAATTAGTTTCCTATAAAAAAAGTCTTATGATGAAGAGTCACAAGAGAGCAAGACCAATCACACAAGCACATGTCAAGACTCCACTGATGTATTTGTGTATTTGAACGCAGAAGCCCCCTCAGTGTGTTTTCAGTGGATGGTATCGGCCGAGGAGCTCCTTAACATAGTTAGCTTGTTAGAATTCAAAAGAATCAAAATCTTTTTATTTTCATAATTCTATTTTATTTATTTGTTTTTTTTTGTTTGTTTGTTTGAGAAAGGGAGAGAGAGAATGGGAGGTGCAGAGAGAGAGAGAGAGAGAGAGAGTATCACAAGCAGGCTCCATGCTGTAGGTGCAGGGTCCAACTCAGAGCTTGATCCCCCGAACTGTAAGAGCCAAAAGCAAGAGTCAGACGCTTAATGGACTGAGCCATCCAGGCACCCCAAGAATCAAAATCTTAATGTCTGGATGTTATTCCTAGCTTAGCCACTTATTTTATGACCTAGAGCAGTCATTTTACTTCTTTAGGTCTTTTTTCTCCCCTCTAAATGGAATCAGTAAAATACTTAGTTACAAGTTATAAAGAGAAAATAAAAAGATATAGGTGGAGGTAATTAGAAGAATGTATCACAATTGCTCTGTGTAAAGAAATGAAGAGCCCCAAATACCTAAAGTATGAAAAAAATTGTACTTGTTATTGTTGGAAACTCAAGATAGAAAAGAATTACAGTTGTTTTCTTTCTTTTTTTTTTTATTTTAGAGAGAAAGAGAGCTAGTGAACAGGAAGGAGAGACAGAGGGAGGGTGAGAGTGAGAGAGAGAGAGAGAGAGAGAGAGAGAGAGAATGAATCCCAAGCTCAATCCCACAACCCTGGGATCATGGCCTGATAGGAAATCAAGAGTTGGATGCTCAACCAACTGAGCCACCAAGGTGCCCCTACATTTTTTTTCTAAAAAAAGAAATAAAAAAACATTGAGAGAGTATGAGGAAAAAGTACTATCGTTAGCTGTCTATCTCCACAGAGGCAGGCATTCTGCTAGACAGAGTGTGTTATCTCATTTAATATTCACACTTTCCAAGAGAAAAGAAAAAAAAAACAGAAAGGAACATTAATTGAGGTATAGCATTAACAATATTCTGAGCAGTCAGTTTTACTTTATAAGCACATGGCTCATTTGGGACTCAGTTTGTAAGACAACAGAGGTTCCAGAATTTTCCAGAAGCATTTGTCATTTCCTTGAGCTTCGCCATACTTGTGCCACTAATTGACTCTGCTCCCCTTAGAAAGCGAGTCAACCTCTCAGGGCTTTCATTTGGGAAAACAATGTGACAAATTATATTTATTGCAACACTCCACAAGAATTGTAGAATTAAAAGGGGCATGTGCTGTTATGTGGCACAAAGTTAATTTTTAATTAGATATCCTTCTGACTTTACTTAATCTATCTCTGATAACCAAAATCTAAACATAAATTTGTGTTCCCCATTTTCCTTTCCTTTCTAAAAATGTCTCTATAGTTGTAGAAGGAATTTAGTCTTGTCTCTTAAGGAAAAAAGAGCCTTGTGAAACACAGCAAATGTGTGAGCTAGGCTCTTCTTTAGGCACCTCCCATCCTTTCTATATAAAAAAGGGGGGAAGGATGAAAATGGAATATGGATTACCTTTGGCCTACCATTGATCGAGGCAAGAACAGAAGGAAATATATATTATGTAAATACGGCTTTTTTCTTGCATTGCTTTTCTCTAGATTGCTAAAGTGTAGTCTCTACAGTTTTCCTCTCATATTTTTGCATGAAGGGACAAAACTAAGATGATAAGATTTTTAAACACTATTGAAAAACCTGGAGTTATATAAAGTATATCATTTTACTCAAACAAAATACGCTTGTTGGCAACAGCGAATGTTTTCTGAACCCTAATAAAATATTGAAAATAAGATGACATCACAAATATTTCTGCAGTAGAAAACACCTTTAATGAACTGAAGACCATGTCCCAACTTCTAATTTCCTGAAGGACACAATATAATGGAATAGTTCAAAATACAGCTTCTGTAGTTGTCCTGGTCTAGGGAAGTAATAACTACCACACACACAGACACACACACACACAAACACTGAGATCTCAATGGATTGACACATAAAATTTTATTTCTCACTCATGAACATCCCACACAGTCCAGTGGGACGTTCATGAATGAGAAATAAATCACATAATAATAACCAGATAATCGGCAGTCATCATGTTTACAGTTAGGTGCCTCTAAGCTAAAAACTTTGAAATGATCACTCCTAGAACAAGGTAGGAAGAGTATATAATGGTGGAATCCTGGGAGAGGGAGATGTACTTTAAATTGGATAGCCACTGAATGCTACTCTGTTAAAAGTTCAGCTAAAACCCCAAGAATGGGAATAGTAGGAAAACAGTCTTCCAGGCCAATGAAGAACATGTGACAAAGGTCTCGGGCAAGAAGTGGCTCAACATCTTGAATGAACAAGACCAAGGACAGAGTAGCCAAATCTCAGTGAGATACATATGATGGCGCTGGATATTACTGGAGAAGTAGGTCCCACCCAGAGCATAGGAACGGAAAATCAAGAGATGAACAGCTGATTGAAGGTGTCATAGTTAATGAGAATGCTTCTAGACTCGTGATATTTATACTACATCGTGTTTTCTTCTCAGAATTACAGGCAAAATAGCATCTATTCATATGTGCTATCAGAGCTTATGAATCACTTTTACAAATATAACCTCCTTGTAATTCTCAAAACAATCCTCTGACATCACCAAGGCAGACAATAATCCATTGAAATCCGTAAGAAATGTATATTCAGAGATGGTGACTCAACTACCCAATCGCATAGCTAGTAAGTGGTACGATAGGGGTGTAACATAAGTAAAATTCATACTTACTTTGAGGTGTGTTAAGGACAAAGAAGTACCATATGGGCCATGTATCTACTATGTGCCAAATTCTGGATGTGATATTATACAAGCATTATTCAAATAGACCTTTGGCAATTACACTTGCGGTGATTTGAGATCAATTAGCTATTTTTTTTTCCTTTTTTCCATCATGCAATGTAAGTCATGACATTCTAGCATCTAACTCAACCTTAATGGGAGGCAGAGTGACAGCAAATGCTTCTATTTTCATGAGCAGACCTGCTAGAAGAATAGAAAGATGTCACCATGTGAAAGATAGTCTTAAAAAGTAATAATATTCAGGACAGAAATGATATAGTGTATACGTATTACCATCATACTTTAACAATTATAATGGATCAGTGGAAAGCAGTCGAAAGTATGCATTCATCACTGAATCACTTGTTAACTATGAAATCACCTACCGATTTTACTTAAAACAAAGAGCAGTTAGAGACAGTTGTGACTAATATCTCATCTGGCCTATTTGGACTACCTAACGACCATATTTACATATATTAGGACTACCTATCAAACAGATATCAACCATATATCTCTCTTTGCCAGTGCTTTAATAGAAAATTTTAAGCCCATCCAGAGCTGTGATACACAATTTCTTTTTATTTCGGGGGAAAGAAACTCTACTTTTTAAAAAATTGTCACCATACAAATTACGGTAAAAATCAAATTAGCTGTACAGATGTTGAAAACTCAAAATGATTTGAGTTTTTGGATTAATTAATTAAGAAGATTCTCCACACGCATGTTAGACATACAAAAAAGGAAAGAAAAGCAGAATTGGGAGTTATGTGAGGATACCGACACTTATTAAGTTGCATTATTTATAAAGAACTGTATGTCCGCTATACCTCAAGGACTAATAGCTAATTATTGAGAGAATTATTGACATTCAAAAAACAAGATTATGATATGTCTGCTTGAAATTATCAGCTGCAGATATTATTTAAGATGGTTTTGCAGTCTACCTGATGCCGAGTCAACAGTGACTTTTTATTTTTTTTTATTTTTTTTTAACGTTTATTTATTTTGAGACAGAGAGACAGAGCATGAATGGGGGAGGGTCAGAGAGAGAGGGAGACACAGAATCTGAAACAGGCTCCAGGCTCTGAGCTGTCAGCACAGAGCCCAACGCGGGGCTCGAACTCACTGACCGTGAGATCATGACCTGAGCTGAAGTCGGACGCTTAACCAACTGAGCCACCCACGCGCCCCAACAGTGACTTTTAAATTTTACATTCCATAAATATTTTCAAACAAAAGTTCTAGGTTTTGCCATCACGTAACATACCGAAAGAAGAATGAGCTTCTGATTCAGTCAGACAAAAGGCCAGGCTTCACAACTTTCAGAATGTTGATCTTGAACACATTACTAAACTTGTAAAACTCAGTTCTCCCATCTGTAAAATTAGATGAACACATCTACATTCTGTAATTGTTTCATACATTTTCTCAGGTACTAAAATACATCTCACCCATGTGGGACTTAAATTCTAATAGGAGATTCAGAATTACAACATAGCTAAAGAATATCCCAAAATGCCTTGCTTGCAGTAGAAGCTCAGAACTCAACATTTCTTCTCCTGTTACTGCCACCAAGCCATTCTTTGAGGTATACTTGGTTATTCTTGGACTTCTTTGGAATTAACAAACTGGGCATAACTTTGCCAGTTTGTAATTGCTAATTATAACACACAAGAGGTCGCACATATAAGCGTGCTTTGAGTTAAAATTTTAGAGGAACAAATGAATATACATTCCCTCTTCAGGGACGTGAAGGACATTGTTAGAAAACAGGACATTACAAAATCTTAGTATGGCCAATAGTCCTGCCATCTGACAGGACATTTTTTTAAGGGCAGAATAATGTTCTTTACATGAGTAAAGGTTATGTAAGATCAATCACAGTTTGGAACTCCTGTCTGACCTACAAAATCAGGGGAAGATTTAACTCTACCAGTAAAACTGTAAACAACAGAGGGCAGCAATGTGCAACAGGGCGGTCACAGAAGGCCAGCTGCAATTACAAACCGTAAAGTTGGGCCATGTAGTAGTTGGCCCAAGAGGAAAGGACACAACAAAGTTTGTGACCTGAAATGGATTTTTAAATGACAGCTGACAATAGCTGGCCAAATGCATTTTGTGTTATATCAAACCCCAAACTTTTGAGATCGTTTGATATGTTTGATGAATCCAAAACCCTAGTAAGGTCACTAGTCCTTTCTTCCTCCAAAATGTTGGTATTTATTGGAAAATTCCCATTCGAGTAATAAGCAATTATAGTACTGTTGACATCCACCATCTGGAAAATACGGTGCAGCTGGAGCCCTGTTTTTGTCCCCAGGCCCCCTTGTAGCTTAGAAATTTGTGTTTATGTTGAAGGAAAAAGCCTGTCAGAACCAAGTTAAATGATAGCGCTGGATATTATCAAATTGTAGAGTATGCATGTCTATGCACACATGCACTTATTCATTCGCTGTTCATTTTTACTTATTTATTTAACCAGTCTCTTGTTTGTACTCCTCTAATTAGCAAGTATTATTCAGCATTTTCTATCATCTGCCACAGTGGAGACAGCAAAGATATCTGGATTAAAACCATCCCTTTTCTCCTGAAACTAAGAAATCTAGATAAAATAAGACAAAAATAAAAAACAAACCAATAAAATATTTAAAATCGGTCCAAGCATTATGTAGGAACCTAACAAGGGGAAAAAAAATCAAACAAATTGGGGCAGTCAGTAGCAGCAGAAGGCAGTTCTTTTGAGAAGTGGTTGGGAATGCCCCTTTAAAGAGATGGTATTTAAGATAATATCTCATGAGTAAAAAAGAACCAGCCAGACAACGGGTCAGGAAAAGAGCATTTAGTTAGAAGGAGTTTTCTATTCAAAGACTTTGAGTTGGAAAAGACTATTGGACTATTTGGGCAAGGGGGAGAACATCCATGTATTTGGAAGATGGATAAAAATGGGACAGTGATTCTAGATAAGATGGTGGTCAAACTTAGGGGTTAAGTTTATCAGAATACTATAGGCTACGATAAGACATTTGGATTTTATCCCAGTACATGGCTGGATGCAAGCGGTGGAATAGTACAATAAGATTTTCATTTTTAAAACATATCACTTGAGCTGCTATGTAGAAAGTGGGTTAATGAGACACCAAAGCAAAACAAGGAAACCAGGCAAAAAGCTCCTATAAGAGTCCAGGGAATAAATGATATTGAACTGAGTGTGTTGACCAGAGTGCAATTAGAGAAGACATGTGTAAAACACTTATAGAACAACTTCGGTTGGTATCATAATTGATAAAGGCTTGGGATTCATCTTTTCTAATTATTGCGTTTTATAGCTATGTGGAAATGAAAGCCCAGAGAGTTGATATCATGCCCAAGATCATCAAGCTAGTTCATGGCACAGCTATGGTTCCGCCATGCGACTCTGGTTCCCAATTTAGACTTAACTTCAGGTAAATAGATTCGAACAAGAAAATTGTTCTGCCATCACTAATCTTGCTGAGATATGTTGATATCCAGGGATAGAATCTAAATTCTTGTAATTTAATTAATGTGATGATTATGATGGCATTGTTGATGATACCAGCACACTTTTCATTGTTGTTTATCATCTGCCAGACTCTGTGCTAAGCCTTAATTTAGATAACCCACACAAGTCTACGAGAAAGATACTAACAGTATACCCTCTCGACAGTAGGTAACACAGTCTGACAAAGATTTAGTATTGGCCTAAATTTAGAGTTTGTACGTGTGGGACCCACATATATTTTATTCTAAAGAATAAACTCTTTTCCACCAATGACAGTATCTATTATAATTTATGCTCCTTGCATTAAAAAAACAATGTATTTGTGTACAGAAGGAGGTTAAAAAAATAACGTAAAATCTTACAAATCTGAAACAATCCCCTTCAATGTTGATGGTTTTTTGTGCTCTTCTTTATGTATTTGCATGCACAGAAATAGATAAATAAATTAGTTATATCACATTTTTGGATCTTCTGTGATGGATGGTTCATACTTAATCAGTCATTTTGTATTAGTCCTTTGTATTACCTTACCTTTCTTGTCTGAGATCAAACCAAAATTGGAAAACTGGTTTCTGTCCTTCCTTATCTTTTTAATGTTAATTTAACACCACACATGCACACACACACACACACACACACACACCCTTATTTCTCAAGGCCTATTGATAGACTGTGCATCTGCAATCCAGGGATGGCGGAGGGGTAGCCTTCACTTAGGTTGGACATAAGTTCTTGAACATCAACAATATGCCTGTGGATGCCAGCAAGAGCTGGGAAAATGGTGAACATGCCCATAAAGTGAGAGAAGGCTAAGTTCATACCTACACTGTGAGATTATTATAAAGATATTTTTCAAGGTAAGAGGAAAGAAGAAATTCTGTTCAAACACTTAAATATGACTTATAATTTTTAACTATTATACCTCCAAGTTTACCCTTGTCTTCCTCCTACTCCTAAAATGTTAAGAGAAAGTCATATGATCTTTCAGAACCTGTAAACATTGAATGTAAAAGATGAAGTAACCTTGTCTTGTCAGGTCTGGTTAAGCTGGTATTCACTCTTACTAGCATTTTATAATCTTAGGAATAGAAAGCCTTATTCATAGAAGATCTAAAACATATGTTGAATTGTTCAAATAAAAGTACTCTAGTCTGTAAATTCTTAAAAGGTAATTATTTTTTTTAAAAGGTAATTATTTTTTAAGTTTATTTATTTTTTGGGAGAAAAGGAGAGGAGGGTCAGAGAGAGAGAGAGAGAGAATCTCAAGTAGGTTTCTTACCGTCCACGCTGTCAACACAGCCCCTGATATGGGGCTTGATCTAAAGACAGTGAGATCATGACCTGAGCCAAAATCAAGAGTCGGGCACTTAAATGACTGAGCCTTCCAAGCGCCGCAAAAGGTAACTATTTTAATGTATTTTCCAATCTAGGTTTCCTTGCAGTAGTCAAACTTAAGCTTGCACTTTAAAAGAGTAATATGCTTTCAGGTTATGCCAGAGTAACTAATCCACATCAGGGGACAGGTAATAAGCAAATATCATCTTTTCCAATTTTCTCACTATAGTCTTGATAATATGCACATCTTCAGATACGTACAATTTGCAGCTGTAGCACTAAAAACATAAGTAAACTTGAAGTTTAAATTCAGTGCATAGACTTAGAAGACAAAAATATCAGTTGAAAGTAAAAACATTTTACTTTTTCCTAATTATATTCCAGGATGATAAAAATAAAACAATAGTCCCTAGTGCATTTAAATTTCACCTAATCCTCACGTAGAATATTGGCCTACAAAGCTAAGACATACAAGAAAAAAATGGCAAACATTTTAGATGGGATCTCCAAAAGAAAATGGATTTATAGTTTCAGAGGAGTTCGATGGAGCACAATTGAAGGCTTATGATTGAGTTTTTTCTCTTAAAACACATTATTCTATTCTCTGACTCTCGGTACGCATATATTAGAGTCAGAATTATTGAATCCTTTGCTCTTTACCTCTTTTCCAAATTCTTTGCTGTGATTAACAGTCATGTACTATGTAAGATTTAAAGTCCATTCGTGGTGCTAAGCTAAGCCGGTGCTTAATGCTGTTATCAACACTGGTGTTAAAATAAATTTAGAGTCATTGTTTTAAATGACTTCTTGTGGATCACTTAACTCAACTGTTGACAAATATAGTGGAGCTAATGTATAGCCCCTGAAGCTTCTCCCCACACAATTATCTAAAAGACCTTGGTATCAATCTTCTTTATTGTGTCATTTTGTCAAGTAAAGAGTAGTCAAGGGGTCTGAGAAATTCTGCTGCTCCCAACAAATAGAAAAGCAGCTCGAAACTTCTAAAGCTGTTATTCACACAGATTTGGGGCATGTATGTCCCCTCAAATCACAGAGTGAGTTCACCGAAAGGTAACAAATGATGGCTGAGAAGAGTAATGGGCCCGGAACAAATGGCACAGGGCTTGAGAGATTGCATTTGGCAGGAAGCTTGGTGCATCGTGTCTATGCATTGTGCGCCCATTAGGGGAAAGCAAGTTTGTCATTCTCTACCCCTCTTTCTCTTACCAAATATCAGAACAAAGCTGAAATACATCATGTGGAACTTTGTGAAAATGATGCTGCAATGCATCTAGAACAGCGTCATGGGGAGAGCTTAAAAATACTAATGTCTAGCACCTGCTCCTGATGATTTTGAGGCAGTCCATTTTGAATGGGGACCAGAAATCCATATCTTTAAGAAATAGCCCAGATGATTCTTCTGCCTCCAGCCTGAGGGCTGGCTTTTGAAAACCACTGGTCTAGATGACCCGGTAAATAACCTCTGGAAAAGTACAGAGACACAGTGCTCACACTGTTTGGCTTCATTGCCCATAATAGGAATTCAATACTTTATGTCTTTGAATTGGTCATTTGCTCAAACTGCTCAAGTTGTGAAAAATCTGTGAAACCTAGCATGTTTGAAAATTGCAACATCAATTGCAGTTTCTATATTTTAAACTTTAAATCACTTTTAAGCGTTCACCCTCAAACACCTTCTGACTCAAGCTTCATTAGGATTTTTCTCTTATGCCCTGGCTACCGCCATGAGCCTTATTTTCTCATGTCTGAATTAGTTTCTTAAGAGGCTGAATATCATTATAAAATGAGAAAATATGAATCAATGCAGAAGGAAAAATTCTTTTTCTCTTCTTCTCAATGCATAGCAATGTGCTTCCAGTATGCATGAGAGCCTGATGAATAAATTAAAAGACAATTTCTAAATTGTGTATTGATTTTTATATAACATGAAATAAGACTATGTATCTGAGATCATCATAAAGGGCATAAATCTTAAAACTAAAAGTGAAAATAAGATAAAATAGGATTTAAAAACATAGCATCTTATAGTAATATATATAGTTCATTTTCTCTGGAACCTGAGAACATTAACGATCCTATGTTATTAAACCTATTTTTGAATAATTATTAACAGAGTATGCACAAAGTCCTTAAGAGCTTTAACCATTAACACAAGCAGCCATCTAATTAAAAAAAAAATGAATATTCTGGGGCACCCAGGTGGCTCAGTCGGTTAAGCGTCTGACTTCGGCTCAGGTCATGGTCTCGTGGTTTGTGAGTTTGAGCCCCGCCTTGGGCTCTGTGCTAACAGCTCAGAGCCTGGAGCCTTCTTCAGATTCTGTGTCTCCCCTCTCTCTGTCCTTCGCCCACTCATGCTCTGTCTCTCTTGCTCTTAAAAATAAACATTAAAATTTTTTAAAAAAATGAATATTCTGCACTGGGCGTTGTACGTCAGTGATGAATCACTGAAGTCTACACCTGAAGGGAATATTACACTGTATGTTAACTACACTGGAATTTAAATAAAAACTTGAAACTGAAAAAAAATATTCTGGAGCATACAAATTATCATGTAGTATGTTCTACTTAAAAAACATATTAAATTGCCATTGATGGTATTTGCAAAGTTCTTGGCAGATTTCTATTTAGTTTTCTGTTTAGCATCTTGCTCCAGTCGAAAGTACCCATGGGTGAAGCCATACTCACAACCAAAAAATTACAATGTAAAACAATTAGGGATATATATACGTACATATATATATATATGTGTGTGTGTGTGTGTGTGGTGGTGTGTGTGTATTCAGAGTAACTTGATTTTCGTGGAGTTTCTGCCTAATTCAAACTTAGAGCAAAAGATATATGACTGCTTAGCAGGAAATATAAAGTAAATTGTAAACATCCACATGCTTTGCACTTTTTAAAAGATTAATATTAGATTTTTTGAGATCAAGGCTGGTCCTTGGTCATTGGGCACCCAAACAGCACACTGGCCCGTGGGTGCTTGCATTGGTTAGTTTTCCATATGACTGGTCAATGTGTTACTCTTTTGGTTGTTGACTACTTTGAATATATCTTGCTCATAATTTATAAGCATTGACATAAGAATGTGATATACAGGAACTTCTCAGCCTTCCCCACCTTGTTGCTTCTGATGGCATCTGAGGATGACTCTCTTTTAAACTCACAGAATACACATTTACTAAGACTAGAAATGCTGTTGTGTAGTAAAGTGCAGGAGTTAATTTTCAGTGAAAATTGTAAACCCAGCTTTTTCAGGGCAACAAACAATATATAATAGCAAGAATAGGAAAATAAAGGAGGCTTTCACAGTGCTGAAGCAGCCGGTTGGGTCACTTAGAAAATGAAGGTCTTTCCAGCCAGAGAATCTTGATCATTCGAGTGCATTCTGTCATTACCCAGGTAAGGAAACAGGTGCAGAGGGATTACAAGGCATTAAGGATCTTGTAGTTAGTTTCATGCAGAATTGGGTCTGTGATGTAATCCATGGAAATAATAGGTATTCCATAATAAATACACATGATGGATGGTGGATGAAAAAAAAAAAAAAAACACAACACCTTTGAGAGAGAGATTTTCTACTAAACAAGTGGTTCTCAACCTTTTTCCTCCTTATGTGGGATACCACAGGGATAGATACTATTCACCTATGGGAGCTAAATTTGCTACTTTTCATTCTAGGGTGGTACATAGATAAGCATCATGTTATCTAAAATTCTCAGGAACCTAACCATAATTCTACCTCTTTTCTTCTTTTCCCATCATTGTGACTTTATATCATGTTTGAGAACTGTTATACTACTTAATGCTACAAAACTGATGAACTAACTCAAAGTTATGTGCCTAAGGAGTTGTCTTTTATCAAATTGGAGTAATGCATTGTCACCAAAAAGACTTTATTAAGACTTCATTAAGACTTCATTAAAGACCTCATTTTGATTGCTGATGTTATTTCTAAACCTTAAACCCACAATCACCTACTCTGATGATTCACTAAGGAGCACAGTTCATGCAATAATAAGGAATGTATGAGTCTGTGACTTTTCCTTAGGTCTAAAGTCAGTGGGTGTGGCTTTGGGCTGCTGTTAGCTTTGGGACAGAACAAACACTGAGTTACAAAAAGAGTAGACTATAGCTTGCTTTTTTCCATAAAATATGTTAACCTGTGATCTAAAGTATACATTGTAATTAGCATGAAAACTGATTATTTTCTAATAATTTGCCACCTATGGTACAATAATACTTTCTGGACTCCTCGAAAGCAAGGTCAATTGTAATTATTGCAGACCTATTACTATGAGGCTTGCCTCTTTGCTGATCTTAAAGGGTAAATGAGTTTCTTGCTGTAAGATTGCACTGTGTAAAGATTATATAGACAAATACAAATCGCCCTGAAAATCTAGTTTATTCTATCACACCATCAGTACATGGTTCTAAACATACGTAATTCTCAAAATGTGGAAACTGTGACCTCACTAAACATGAGGGAATTTGGCATTCTTCTTTTTAGGCTCGGAATTAAACACGGTGCACACTCTTTTATGGACCATCTTAGACTATTTTTCTCATGTGAACTTACACAAGGGCAAAGAGAAGTTTACTCAAAACTGGTGAAGCAAGTGAAAATCTTTCAAAGCAATTCTGAGATTTAGTGTGCACTGAGAAAACGTTTCTCTATTGGGACAAAAAGCTAAGAGAACACAACCAAAAATGTATGACTGCCATTCTCTGGCTCTATCTCATTGCCAAACAGCTAGTTAGCTAGATAGAAATACACTTTGCATAAACATATGTTAATACCTGCCAATTAATTTTCAAAATGAAATACAGCCATACTCTGGAGAACTTCTTCCAAACACACATCTCGCTGGTAGGAGGCCTTTTAGGATTTAATAACCAGTGTTCCAGAACATTCCTATATCTTAACAAAATGTTATTTAGCTAGTGTTTGTATAGGAACATTTTGTATTTACATCTCCCAAATTCAATACAATATTTATCACAAGATGACCGTGGTAAACCATAAAGTACTATTCCAAACACCGATGGTCATAATACACAATCTATCTAGATATTTTGAAAATATCCCTAAGTGCCAAAAAAGTATATGCGCCTCTTGGATATTAGTAAGTCTGAGGTATCATAGTTTCATAATCAGTGGGAACAATTCTCAGTCATCCTGTGTTCATCCTTAGTTTATTTCCCTAAGGCCTTTATTACATAACCCTTGTTTTTGCCTAGCGTTGTATGGGTCCCTAAAAATTGAGGAGGTGCTAAAGGAAACTGTGGAAAAGGAAGCAAAGACAGAAAAAAAAAACAAAAAGAGTTAACAAACTATTTTAATTGGTGATCAGAAAGCGATATTTTAAGAATTTTGGATCTTAGGACAACGGTTTGTTATTATATATGTGTTGGTTTCTTGTGTTTTCGTTACATTTCAGGGCATTGACTGAGGTCTGGGTTGATGTTTAAATGCATTATAATGCATTTGAAATGCACTTGAAATAAAGGGAAACGGGCTTCCTGTAAGAGTCTTCACCTGGAATATCTAGGATTTCTAGGAATAAGATTACTGACAAGAATTTAGAGATGCCTGTTAGGTAAACAAAAGATTATCACAAAGTAATATATAATTGATGTGGTGTTTCCTTTAAACCACCGTCTATTAAAAGTTTCAAAGTTTATTTAAAGGCAAGTTTAAGTCACATCACATGTTTTCTACTGTAATGAGATAATGAAACAATTGTGAATAATAGGATAAATACATATTTGTTTTACATATTTATGTACATATTAATACATATTAACCTACACCAGTGATTGAAGAAAATTACTTGAGTATTCGAATAATAATCACAACTCATTTCCATTTCACATCTGTAATCCAGCCCTTTACATTTAAAAACCGTACTAAACATTTTATGAAAAAACTTTAGTGTACATCTATTTATTTTTATTTACTGTATTAGAGATAATTTATGCAGCAGTTCATGCAATATTTGCAGTGACACTATATTCAGCCCATATCTGCATTATGTCAAATGCACAATGAAATAATAGATGGCATGGCTCAAAATATCAACACCCCAACTTCTTACGAGTCGTAAGATTCGGCAAGTTGCATTATTTGTCAATTTATTACAGTTGAAATAATAATAGCAGCTACTCCATGGGATCATTGTGGTTGAATGTGTAAATCAGTACATATGATAAATGTTTGTGATTATTGCATATTGCTGCCTATCCAAGTAAATAATGTGGTTTAGCTCTGATTTTTAATATAATTTCCCTGGCATGTGCAGTGCAAATGATAATATAACCTACCTTACAGAGTTGTGAGGATTAGATATATCAATCGACATTAGGTTTTTAGCATAAAATCTGGATCAGAGTAAATCCTTGATAAATGTGAGATTTTCTTTTTATTAACATGATTGTGAAAATCCAGCACACTAGATTTTTTTTTTAATGTTTATTTATTTTTGAGGCAGAGAGAGACAGAGCGTGAACAGGGGAGGGGCAGAGAGAGAGGGAGACACAGAATCTGAAGCAGGTTTCAGGCTCTGAGCTGTCAGCACAGAGACCAGTGCCGGGCTCCAACCCACGGACCGTGAGATCCTGACCTGAGCCGAAGTCGGATGCTTAACCGACTGAGCCATCCAGGGACCCCTAGTGCACTAGATTTTTTATGGTCTTATAGATTGAAAAGACCTTTCTAGAGCCATTTGCACTTAGAAATAACCCAGGATGGCTTTTGCTAAGTGAGAACAAACCAGGCCCAGAGTGAGATTCTGAAATGGAAATATGACACGGAATCTTCCTTGACAGAAACAAAACAAAGTAAAAGTGGCAGGTGGCCATAATGGTAACCTTTTAAGAACACGGTTAATATTGTTCTTTGTTAATCGATCTAATTCACTGGTTCAATGTATTTGCCTTTGAACACTAGTGCTCTGCTTTGGCCTCCAGAAAATCACATTCTTCTTGACCGTAAATGCTTCATTGTGATCTAAGCTGTGAATATGTTCCCAAGCTACATTTTCAGAGAGGGTATCTGAGGGAGTCATTTATTTTACTGTTGATAAAGAGATTAATCATGAACTTCAGTGTTTTTCTCTCAGGATCTAGGGACGGTCATTTTGCAGAGATATTAGTGACAGGTGTGAGTTGACACCTACAGAATTATAACCAAGTTCCTACCTGTTATAGACATCAAAGAAATATTATACCTGTTATAAGCATCAAAGAAATATTATACCTGTTATAGGCATCAAATAAATTATACTTGTTATAGGCATCAAATAAAATTTTAGGATATGAAAGCCTAGCATCAAATTGTATCAGCTTTTTAGTAAATATGTTTTATAATGCACTTGGAGTTGTAAATATTTATCATTATTAATTTTATGCTGTATTTAATCTTTAGTTTAGAAAGCTGACTATATTGTGAGGAAGCTATCATGAAAGGGGGACAAAAATATGAATGTATCTATCCCAACTCTGCTCTCGATCTGTGTGACCTTGGATAGAACAAGTTTTCCTGTGTTTATTTATTCTAAGATAACTTTTTCTTGTGTAGAATTAGAGCATCTGGGTAGGTAAACAATGAAGTCATTTTTAACTTTAGCATTTTGTTATTTGGTGAAGCTGGGCACTGGGGAATAGTCAGCAGGATTCAACTTTAACGGGTAAGTATTAGGCACAGTGCTATGTGCTAAGCGCTACACTAAAAGTGGGAGTTGACACAAACCTGTGATACAAACGTGTAGCATGGGTAGCAGAAAAAGTTTAAACTACTGTGAGCTCTGTGGGTGCGTGGGCTCTGATAGACTTAACTGGGCATCCCGTGGGCCATGTATAGCTCTTTTTTTTTTTTTTTTCCAACGTTTATTCATTTTTGGGACAGAGAGAGACAGAGCATGAACGGGGGAGGGGCAGAGAGAGAAGGAGACACAGAATCGGAAACAGGCTCCAGGCTCTGAGCCATCAGCCCAGAGACTGACGCAGGGCTCGAACTCATGGACCGCGAGATCGTGACCTGGCTGAAGTCGGACGCTTAACCGACTGCGCCACCCAGGCGCCCCAACCATGTATAGCTCTTTAGTGTTAGTTGGTTGGAGGGGAATTAATATATGTTGAATGAATGAGTGAATGAATGAATGAATGAAATTATTTCCAGTGTTTTAACGTGACTGAATATTTACATAAATTGCCAACTCCAAGTAAGCAGCTTTCAGAGAAATTAGCAGAGAGAGAGCAACTATGGAATAAAACTTTAGACCTGACGTCAGGGCAACTGTGAAAGAAAGGAGCAAAGAATCCAACAGTTAAAAGTCTCTTTGAAAAAAGAGCTTGCTGTAAGGAATATTAGGTACCCTTCTTAATTTTCAGCCATACCCCATGCCTTCTGAGATCGCCATCATTATCTACTGTTTCCTTACGTTGTATAGGCACATATCATTTTTATTTTTGAGGAAACAAAGATTTCAGCCACTTATTAAAAGTTTCAATATTTGCATGATATTATTTAACAGTAAATTTAAATTAGCTACAAAAAATATTTTATTATCCACTAGTCTTAACTATTACATATCTATGGGACATCGTGATATACAGATGATACCTTATATAGTTGCTTTGGAATCTGAGGTTAAATACTAGAATATACTTAATGAAATCATTTATGAGAGTCCAGGCTTATATATAAAGTTGCTCAAAAACTGAAACACAGAGCCTCCAAGATCAAAATTTTAAAAAAGAAATACATGAATATGGTTGATACTACATAGAATATTTCTTTCCACTCTATTTGTTAAACAGTGAAAGGCTCAGGAAACAAAAGGTCCAAACACCATCTTTCTTTTTTAAAAAAAAATTTGCATGTTACAAGCACCCTGATGTTTAGTAGCATTATCAACAATAGTCAAATTATGCAAAGAGCCCAAATATCCATCTACTAAAGAATGGATAAAGAAGATGTGGTAGATAGATAGATAGATAGATAGATAGATAGATAGATAGATATTAGAATATTACTCAGTCTTCAAAAATAATGCAATCTTGCCATTTGCAAAGACATGGATGGAACTAGAGTGTATTATGCTAAGTGAAATAAGTCAGTCAAAGAAAGACAAATACCATATGATTTAACTCATATGTGGAGTTTAAGAAACAAAACAGATAAAAATATGGGGAAAAAAACAGAGAGAGGCAAACCAAGAAAAAGACCTTTAACTATAGAGAACAAACTGAGGGTTGATGGAGGGAGGTAGGTGGGGGATGAGCTAGACGGGTGCTAAGAAGGGCATTTGTTGTGATGAGCACTGGGTGTTGTATGTAAGTGATGATTCATGGAATTCTACTCCTGAAACTAATAATACACTATATGTTAACTGAAATTTAAATAAAACTTGAAACAAAGAAAGAATTAATATGAGTTATGTGGAAAATTTGCCCACCAAGAGAATACACATCGGTCACTCAGTAACAATCCACAAAATGCACAAAGATGGATTATTAAGTCTCTTGAAGTCTTCAGAAGGTCCTGGCTGATTTGATCCTCAGGAAAGAAAATAATTGAATAAGATTTTTCAGTCTCTGTCTATCATGGAAGCTTAAAAAAAGTCAATTCCTAACATTGACAAGATGATTATCTCACTAGTTGGTGCAGAATTTTTCCATGTAAGAATCTTGGATCCAAGTAATTTGTGCTGTGAATTTGGCCTCAAACTATGCCCTTAATGCGAGAGCAGCAGTGGTTACTTTGCGAGGCTGAGTAGGATAGATTTCTTGTCTACAGTACAGGCTAACATGGTAGCCTAAAGTTTGAGACTGCCACATGATGTGTCATGAATGCTGTCTGAGAAGCACACTGTGTCCAGATCCAAAAGCCATAAGCGATGATTTGTGCTTGATTTAGCAGTTCAAATACTGTCTGCATGCTTGAGACTCTTCCTCGGGTACAAGGACATTTTAAGAGATTTTTCAATCTTGTAGAAATTTAGAGTCATATATTCAACTCTTTTATTATGAAAAAAAATTTAAAACTATGAAAAGTACGGTATTAGTCAAGGTCACATAGCTAACTACTGGAAGAAGTCTTGAGCAGAGCCTTCATTTTGGACTCCCCATTTCAAAATGCATTGCGATACAGGCCCATTTTAAAAAGAGGTGATTTTTATGGAAATCGGTGGGACATACAAGCATAGTTCATAGGCAGAGGATCCATAAATAACAAAATAATCATAAACCCTATTTAACTTCTAACTCATTCTCTTCCATTTACAAGGTCCTTTCTAGGGCACCCAGCAACCAACTTAAATCCATTCTTACTGAAAGTGGATTTCAAATACTAAGGAGAACTGTGCCAGTGGACCACAGGACATCTGTACTTCCTGTAAGGTCCATGAAAGGAACACATTAATTAGTAACGGGTAGTAGGCATTGAAGGAAAAACACTCAAAAACCATATTTCAGGTGTATTGTAGTTTGCCCAGATTGCTCTAACGAACATTTATTCTCTTACGTTTCTCACACTTCAGGGAAGTCCAAGATCAAGGTAACTGCAGATTTGCTGTCTAGTAAGAGTCCACTTCCTGGCTAATAGATGGCTGTCTTTTCCCTGCTCCTTCACACAGTGGACGTGGCAAGGGAGCTCTCTTTTAATTTTTTTTTTTCAACGTTTATTTATTTTTTTTGGGACAGAGAGAGACAGAGCATGAACGGGGGAGGGGCAGAGAGAGAGGGAGACACAGAATCGGAAACAGGCTCCAGGCTCTGAGCCATCAGCCCATAGCCCGACGCGGGGCTCGAACTCACGGACCGCGAGATCGTGACCTGGCTGAAGTCGGACGCTTAACCGACTGCGCCACCCAGGCGCCCCAAGGGAGCTCTCTTTTATAAGAGTGCTAATCATTCATGAGGGCTCCACCCTTACAACCTAATCACCCATCAAAGGCCCCACCTCCAGATACCATCACATTGGGGGTTAAAATTTGAACATATGCATCTTAGGGGAACACATTCAGTGTATAGCAAGGTGCAGATTCATGGTTATATAGAGGTCATGGGCAAAGGATGAAGAGATAAAGAAAGCAAGCCTATTTTATAACAGAATTGGTGTCTTTATAAGATATCTGTCATTGGCAACCGGCTGAATGACGAGGACAGTGTTGCTGGAAGACCAGAGCAACTCTAAATCTAAAATGAAATAAAATAAAATTATTAAAGAAAAGGAATGTTAAAGAGAACCATTAAAATCTTCCATTAAAAAAGCGGGGGATTGGAATGGTTCTTGCCTTCATATTTAGACTTACCTCACAACACTTCATATGCCTCAAATGCTACACTCCACTCACAGTGAACTTAACCTCCTCAAAAGTATCCATTCCTAGGGATCTTGGAACATGTGATTCCCTCTTGCGTATTCTTCCCAGTTCCATAACCTTCTTTATCTAACTTCTACTCATCTTTCAGGACGCAGCTCAGATTTTGTCTAAGCATGGTGATCACAGAATATGTCATTAAAAGCAAGACAATTTGAAGAAGGAAGGATGTGTTGTTAACAGTCATATAACATATAAGATGTTTAGGCAGAAACATCCCAGGCGAACTCAAGGGAGGGTGCCATTAATGGCATTCTTCTCAGCACTATAGCTTATTTGTAAGTACCTTAATTACCTGAGTTCTGCTTCCTGAATAAACCTTTATCTTTATTTATCTGCATAAACCTTTACAAATTAGCTTATTTTTAACTGTCCATCATTTCATTCTGGTTCTATACAGATCTGCTCAATGTGGTATTTTTTAAACTTTTATACAACTTTTCATTTGTAGAGGAAAAAAAATGTAGCTTACATTCATTTTGATTGTACATTCTTCACAGTTTGGGAATTATTGAACAAGGACTCTGTAAATCCTGTGTTAAGAACAAATGCTCATTTTACTAATAAAAATGATTGAAAAGTAAAATTAAGATAAATGTATCTTCTTCTGAATTTGTTCTTCATTATCAATCCTTAATATTAGATATTTGATCATAAAGAATCATTTATTCTAAAAATGGATTAAGTTCTCCTGGACATTTCAAAACAGCTATTTAGTGTGCTTGGCTAGAGAAAACTATGCTTGGCAAGTGACATAAAGGAGACTAAACAGCCATTTATTTGTCCAATAGGCATGTACTATGTGTTAGCAAGCTTAATTCCTCATGAGATAATGAAGGTCTCTCTTCATTAATGAGATAATAAGATCTCTTATCTTTTGGCACATCTATGAATTTTTTTTAAATTTAATGTTTATTTTTTTTGAGAAAGAGAGACAGAGACAGAGCACAAGTAGGGGAGGCACAAAGAGAGCGGGAGACACATAGTCCAAAGCAGGTTCTGAGCTGTCAGCACAAAGCCTGATGTGGGGCTCGAACTCACGAGCTGTGAGATCATGCCGTGAGCTAAAGTCAGATGCTTAACCAACTGAGCCACCCAGGCGCCCCTAATTTTTAAATAATGTGTTATGACTTTTCTGGCAATTATGATATCTGAAAATTTCAGCTTTCATTTTCCCATTGGATATGACATTTAATTTGAAAACAGTGACAAACAACAACAAAAAAAAAACAAGATAACAAATAAAAGAAAAATATTTTCGTCTCGTCGCATCCATTTGCAAATATATGTGTAACAAAATATACTTGATAGAATATTAAAACAGTCTGGTTATGGGAAATAGCATATCTGGTATTTTTAATCACTGAATCTCTCTAGCTGATGGATAGAATTTCATTGAGTTGACTGAAAAGCAGATTGTTTTGTATTATGAGTGGTTATTCCACACTACATCATCACATAACCTACATTAATAGCAACAACAAATGAAAATAATTGTAGTCATTATTTGTTGAATGCTTACTATAAACTCTGTTTGCCTTTATAAAAAAGTCCCTAAGGTACAGTAATGTTGTCCCAGAGGCGCCTGTGTGGCTCAGTCGGTTAAGCGTCCGACTTCCGCTCAGGTCATGATCTCAGGGTTTGTGGGTTCGAGCCCCGCTTCTGAGTTTGTGCTGACAACTCAGAGCCTGGAGCCTGTTTCAGATTCTGTGTCTCCCTCCTCTCTGCCCCTCTGCCCACTCGCACTCTGCCTCCATCTCAAAAATAAATAGACATTTAAAAAAATTAAAAAAAAATAATGTTGTCCCAGTTTTCCAAATGAAGAGACTAAGGCAGAGAGGGATTAAATAATTATGCCAAAGATCCACATAGCTGGTAAATAAATAAAGTATACTGAAATAATAATAGTCATAATAATGAAACAAAACATTGGCTATGACTTATAATGCTGTGTATGAATGAACAATAGCTAATCTATACTCACATAAAACCCCTTTAGTGTAAACGACATAGTCCATTCATCCAGGTAAGGACACTGAGATTTAGAAAAAGTAAATAACATGTTTAAAAGTGTATAATAATAATACATGAGAAACATGGTAACTATGACAAGTTTAACAACTTGGGCCATTCTCTGTTTTAAGTGGTTTTCAAAAATGTAGTCATTAATCATCACATAATCCTATGAGATAGTACTATTCCTGTTACAATGACAAGAAACTAAAGTACAGACAAAGATGTCTAAATCCAAGGTCCATAATGTTAATTATTATGTTGGAAGACCTCACTCGTGAGAGGTCAATATTTGTTCAAAGGAGTAATTGATAATGGTAGAAAATTCAAGCGTCCCGTTGAATTCACATTTCCCATTTTATTTAATTTTTAAATAATATAACACCTGTCACCAATTATACAAAATCTAAATTAGTTCAAATAGCTACTGTCATGATGGCGGTTATCTGGCTACCTCTTCACGTTGAGCATCCGTCCGAAAAGCATTAACATAGGAAAACAGATTGTTCTACCTAAACACTTTCTCCGTGAAGTGTATACGCACACATAACCTATTCATCAAAAGCTCCTTGTTAGTCCCACCCGATTGGACATTTTCCCAAAGAAGACATGCATGTGGGTAACAGACACATGAAAAGATGCGCAACATCACTGATCAGGGAAATGCAAATCAAAAACACAATGAGATATCACCTCACACCTGTCAGAATGGCTAGACTCAAAAAGACAAAAAATAACAAGTGTTGGTGAGGATGTGGAGAAAAAGGAACAGTTGTGCATTATTAGTCGGAATGGAAATTGGTGCAGCCAGTGTGGAAAAGAGTATGGAAGCTCCTTAAAGAATTTTTAAAAAATGAAAATACCATGTGATCTAATAATTCCACTCCTGAGTATTTACCTATTTACCCAAAGAAAATGAAAATACTAGTTCATAAAGATATATGCATGCCTATGTCTACAGCAGCATTATTTGAAATAACCAAGATATGGAAGCAACCCAAGTGTCCACTGATAGATGTATAGATAAAGATGTGATACACACACACACACACAACACCACACACACACACATAAACACGATGGAATATATTACTCAACCATAAAAAGAATGAGATCTTGCCTTTTGCAACAAAATAGATGACCTAGAAGGTATTATGCTAAGTGAAATAAGCCAGACAAAGACAAATACTATATGATTTCACTTATATGTGGAATCCGATATATGAAACATATGAATAAGCAAACAAAAAGCAGAAAGAAACTCATGAATACAGAGAACAAACTGATGGTTGCCAGCAGGGAAGGTGTTGGGGCGATGAGCAAGGTAGGTGAAGAGGAATGGGAGATCTAGCCTTCCAGTTATGAAATGAATAAGTCACGGGGATAAAGGCACAGCATAGGGAATATAGTCAATGGTATTGTAATGTCATTGTATGGTGACAGATGGTAACTACACTTGTGATCAGCACAGCGTGCCATATAAACTTGTCAAATCGCTATGTAACATGGTTTGTCCACTATACTTCAATTAAAACAACAACAACAAACACACACACACCAGGGGTGGAGTGGGCAAGATTTCCTGTGTGTGCTTCGCTTCCTTTCTTGTTTCCCTTCTGGACTCCAAACCTGTTGAGGACAAACTCCAAGATGGAATTTCCATTTGATCATTCAGCAAGGCTCCACACAAAGTGTTACTCATGGTAACACTGCACACATTTGCTAAATAACTGCATAAACTAGACGGTCACTACGATTTGCATACAACTCCAATCGTTTTGGTAGAAGCACAGTCTTCCAACGTGTATTACATGCTCTTCAACACAGCTGTGTGCATATTAAAAGAAAATTGCTCCATAGTTAGGAAAGTGTTCCCTACTGGCTCCTCAAGAACGTGATGACAAAAAGTGACAGTTGCCTAATCCGTGTCTATCTTTCCAATCAGGCAAGTTAAATAATAGTGTTTCTTATAACTCCTCGCATACTATGTGGTTTTAAAAATCATGTACAAGGCTTACATTGACTTTTAAAGAAAAAAAACAGTCATGCTTATATAAAGTAGCAAAGACCAAGTGAAATGGACAAATATAAAAATGCATTGGCAAATCCAAAAGCTGGAAAAATAAAAGTAAACAATATTCGATGCTGTGGAGAACTTTATTTGATCTCTCTACCATTGCAATAAAGCATCATGGTCTTTGAAACTTCACTTTGATAAATGTAATAAAATAAAATTGAAAATAAAATGCATTGAAAAGACAAAAATACAGCAAAATACTCCCCAACACATACAGACAAGAATATCTTATCCCATGATTAAATCATTTCTAAGGAACGTGGTGAAATAATATCTGCATATATTAAAATAAGATATGTGCATCATGGGACATACTAAAAGTTAGCAATATCATGTAATAAAAAGCTATTGGAGATATACACACATATAATGTAAATAGAAGATTTCATGCATGTGCAGGTGTATGTGTATGTTTGAATGTGTGCCTAAGTTCAAAGACAAATACTAACCACTTTCCCTATGATGTCTACTGTCATATGGAAGACATAAACTGCCTTTAGGAAAACAGTACTGTAAGACTTGAGCTATTGCTTTCTCAATATATGACTTAAATTATAGTAAAGGTTGGAACAAAAGCGTGGCATGTTTCTCAGTTTCTGTGGCTTGTTTAACATCTTAAAAGTATTACATACTTTATAATTTATAATATCCCTATCAGAGAACAGAGGACAGCTAATCCCCAAAGTCACAAAGAAGAAAGAAAAAATTCTTATTCTATGCAATCACTGTCAATTATTTTGGGAGTGAAAGCGGGAAACAGAACGTCACAGAAAAAAAAAAATAAGGAGCAATCAGGTTGGTCTACAAATCTTGACCGTGAGTGAGCACATTTTAATTATTCCCCTTCAAAGCAGCAGATGTTTTTATTGCCTGAGGTGCATGGAACAATTCATAGAAAGGGATGTCGCCAGCCTAAGTGTGAAAATGCAGTGTAGCAAAATCCAATTCATGCGTTACGGTTATTCTGGCTCCGGTAATGAGACTGAACGTAAGGGCAAGGATAAAAACTGATGGACCAGGTAAGAAGGTTTTGCGATCATCCCAGTAGAAGGTGGTGGCTTGGCTGAGGCACCAGCAAAGAAAGTGATGAGGAGTACTCCAATTCTGTATATACTGGAAGGTAGATCTAAGAAAATAGGCTGACGGGATACGAACTGGGTGGAGTAGGTTGGTGTGCTAAGATAAGTCAAGTATTCAGTTGTGGACATGATTTCGATATATGCAATTTGGTATGAGTGAGAACGTGGGAGAGATATCTGTGCTAAATATTTACACTAGCTGGATGAGAAGAAAACATTAAAATTAAGATTTGGGTGGAGAGTGATCCCAAGATAGGACAAAGCCATGTGACGGGATATGCTTGACCATTTCCAAATTCATTTTCTTTCATATTTTCTTTCACCTCTGACCACATATCCAGATTATATTTCCTGGCCTTCCTTGAAGTTAGGTATGACCAGATTCTAGCTGAAGTGCTACTCCTGAACCTAAGGCAAATTAATGTTTCACGCGTGATCCTTTCCATTCCTTCACTCTCTGCCAACTTGGTAACAGACTTGCGAAATGGCTTTGGATATCCTGTGTTAAAGATGCTTGTGGAGGACATTGCTAGTGTCCCCCATATCCAGTTTCTGCTTCTCTAATCACATAGAAGATTATTTCTAAAACCACCTTTTCCAGTTGTAGCCAATGAGTTTAAAGCAAAAGTGACACTTTTTTATTTCTAGACTGAAAAAAATTAATTGCCAGTGGTCCACTTTCCTGACCAAGGGGGACCAATGAGATGGTGTAGCTACAGGATAGTGGAGGCTTCTTCAGCCTGGACCATGGAGATGGCTTGCCCTGGAGAGTTGCTCAAATTTTCAGTAGACTTTACATGAAAGATGAACCTTTGTTATCTAACACTGCCGACATTTTTGAGGTTATGCATTACCACAGCATAATCTAAGCCACCTTGAATAAAACAATAGTGGCACTCTAAAATAGAGGAATCTTTTCAGTACACTCCAAAAGGATAATTTCTACTGTTTTCATTGGAAATTACCTTAAATTGTATACCTCTCAATTCTGTGGTTTTCTCTGGGGTTACAAATAAAATAGAAAATACTGTATTCTTTAAATCTATGTAAATTGTGAGAATAAGGAAAATATTTTAATAGTATCTAGCTTTGGTTTGGAAACTTATGTTTAAATTTGGGCAAATGGACCAAATATTGAATTCTGGCACAAACACTAACCAGCCCGTGTTTTCACCCATTAAGCATTATGTTTCAACAATTAGAATGAAAATGAAATGACAGGAGTCACATAATGCACTTTGCACAGTTCCTGAGATATAGATCGATCCTCATTATCTAAAAATATCTAATTTATCTTTTTTTAAAATTTTTATTTGAGAGAGATAGAGAGAGAGAAAGAGAGAGAGAATCTTAAGGAGGCTCCATGCTGGGCAGAACCACATGGGGCTTGATCCCGTGACCCGAGCCAAAATCAAGAGTCAGACGCAAAATCGACTGAGCCACCCAGGCATCCCAATACCTAATTTATCTTAATAATACCTACTTAAGAATTGTTCTTAGTCTTTCAACGGTAAAAATGTATTCATGTTGGGAATAGAACATTTCAGAGGTAAATTACATACAGCTTTTTCTAAATCCTATTTCTAGTATTATTTAATTTAGTTCCATGAGCCAGGTTACTAGCATAGCGATCAATGTCAATTAAAAATTGGTTAGCACTGGTTCAGAAAGTATATTCTAACAACACTAGGGAGGTGTTCTCATTTAGTGAACATGGAATACATTAGACAGAGAGAAGATTTATAAAGTAAAATGAAATATGAGAGTCCTTATAATTCTATTCAGAGTTAGAGAACTCTCACAGATGACCTCTTAAGGACCTCATTCCACATTTTTTGATTATATGAGGTTGAAGAAATCTTAGGCATAATCTAATCCTATATACTTGTTCTTAAACATGAATCAGAAAGATTAAGCAAATAACCCTCAATTTTGTTGTTGTTGTTGATGATGATAATCTCAAGTTTAGGCCAAAATTCAAGTGTTTACCCCACTCTGCCATTATTTCTAGTGTGCACATATATCTTAATTAGCTATTTGGCAGGTTAAAAATTATGGTCTTGTTTTCTTAAAAGCCATAGAGCTAAACAATATTTATTAGATCCTGGGCTCCTATTTAGTTTTCAAAAATTAGTATATCATAATGTTTAGACAAAAATGCAAATTAAATATTGGCTGAAAGAGATAAGCAGCAGTATTCTTCTGTAGGACAGACATGGTCCATGACATGAATGTACTTCAGGAGATTCTTGTGATATTTACACTTCTACATGCAGCTGCTCTACCAAACCCTATCAAGGGAATGCCACTTTTTACAGAGAGTGACTGAGCACCGAGTAGTAGCTGATACATGTTAAAGGCTTAAACATTGGGACCAATAAATAAAATCTTCCATTTTAAACAAAATAAGTGCTGGCACATGATGGTTGTTTAATGGTACTCGAGGAAAGGCACATGAAGTATTTTGTTTCAATACAGCATCCTTGAAAAGGCTACCTTCCAAGTCAACAAGTTAGTTACCTAATATTCATTGTAGCTTGGAGAAAAGAAGGAATTATTGGCTTAAATATTTGAAAAGTCTACTTACTATTAGATGTAGGTGCTCAAATGAGGCTACGGGAACTCTATGTTTCTGTTCCTTATCTCTTTTCCTTTGTGATTGTTCCATTTTCATGCAGACTCTCCCCACATGGAAGCCAAAAGGCTATAAGAAACTCTAGACCCATCCCTTACCACGTCAACAACCCCCACCGCACACCCCAAAAGGGAGCCTTTCATCCTAGAAGGGAGAACGGATTCTGACCAGACCACACAACATATATCCACTACCACATTAGCTATGGTAATAGTAATTGTTAGTGAAGTTCTGTAGTGTCCAAATATATTCAGGCAGTGTCATAAGGCACCTAAGAGTGCTTAATTTTTCTTCTTTGCCTGATAGTCATTATGCCCATGGTTGGATAACTCTTTGTTTATTAAGTAAAAGTCATTTTCTAATATGTTCCAGGAGTTTTCTGTATGCTGAAGTCTTAAGATGAGAAGATACAATATAAAAAGTATATTGGGTAAAAGAGAGATAGACTTGAAAACACATAATTACAGCACCATGACATCATTTTTACTTAAAGACCCATTGGAGCTTAGGATAAAGTACACACCTGCCTAGGGAGACAAGGAAGATTTTCCAGGTGAAGTACATGGGTATCATTAAGAAGACATTGCGACAGTGTACTAAATTAAAGAAATTTTTCCAACATGTTCTTCTTCTCTAAATATTTCACGCTCAAGCAGCCACAGTGGATTCACTGTTGCCGAGACCTGTCTCATGGTTGTTCCAGTCTTTGTTTTCGGCAAGTCTATGATGAGGCAGATACATATTAGAATGTGGTCCCATCAAAATCAAGGAGATCCTGGTTTATCCCTAAAAATGCAGTTGAGGCATCTGTATTCCTCCTTTGCTAAGTACGGAAAGTTGGTGCACACATGGATTCCATAGTGAAAAATCATAGTTGACAAATATCAACTTTAAATGTATCCCCTCCTGTCCTTATTTATAAAAGATGTAGCCCTGAAAAAGTTTTATTAAAATCCAATCTTATTACTTGTTCTAGTCTCTTATCTTCGGGCCATGGTAACAACCCCAGCTTCATGTATTGTACTCAAAAGTAGATGACTACTGATGATGAGTGATGTTAAACATCTTTTCATGTGTCTGTTAGCCATCTGGATGTCTTCTTGGAAAAATGTCTATTCATATCTTCTGCCCATTCTTTCACAGGATTATCTGGCTTTTTGGGGTGTTGAGTTTGATAATTTCTTCATAGATTTTGGATACTAACCCTTTATACAATATGTCATTCTCAAATATCTTCTCCCATTCCGTAGGCTGCCTTTTAGTTTTATTGATTGCTTCCTTCACTGTGCAGAAACTTTTTATCCTGATGAGGTCCCAACAGTTCATTTTTGCTTTTGTTTCCCTTACCTCCAGAGACATGTGTAGGAAGAGGTTGCTGCAGCTGAGGTCAAAGAGGTTGCTGCCTTTTTCTACTGTAGGATTTTGATGGTTTCCTGCCTCACCTTTAGGTCTTTCACCCATTTTGAATTTATTTTTGTGTTGGTGTAAGAAAGTGGTCTAGTTTCATTCTTCTGTATGTCACTGTCCAGTTTTCCCTGTACTATTTGCTGAAGAGACCATCTTTTTTCCATTGGATATTCTTCCCTGCTTCAAGAGTCACATTCACCACCAACTGAGCCAGCCGGGTGCTCTGAAAAATTAGAACTTTCTATCAGTCACAGGTCACCTTCATTCAAACATCAAACATTCTGACTCTGAAAAAGAAGTAGATGATTACTTATAACTAAAAAGACCTGAATCTTATCAGCAGCACTAAAATATTTCCTTATGCTAAGTCATATATTTTTTCCATGTCGTAACATTTCTGATTGCATTTGTGATTAGTGGCCTGTCAGTTAATTGGCAATATTTGTGGCTGTTTTTCTTTTCTTAGAGGTGAAAAAAATAATGGAAGATCTTAAATTCACAGTGTTTTAGATTTGGTAAATTATTACATATATCCCAGGAAAGCTGAAAACTATACTTGGAGGTTCTATTCTGGGTAAGGCAGTCTGTTTGCATCCAGACTCCGAACACTTATGCCCTGGACAAGTGACTTAACTTCTCTGTGCCTTATGTTCTTCATCAATAAAAGGGTAAATAATAGTGCTAATTACAAAAGGTTGTTATAAGATTTAAAAAAAAAAAGAGTTAACCCTTGTAAAACCTTTTAATCAACATCTGGCATGTAGAAAGCATTTCCAGTTAATATTAACTATTATCATAGCCCTGTTTTGTTTCTCCCTTGGGTTTACAGGGGTTTTGTTTTGTTTTGTTTTGTTTTTTAATTTAAGTCCAAGTTAGTTAACATGTATTCTAATAATTATTTCAGGAGTAGAATTTAGTGATTCATCACTTACATGTAACACCCAGTGCTCATCCTAACAAGTGTCCTCCTTAGTGGCCATCACCCATTTAGCCCATCACATCACCCAACAAACCTCCAGGAACCCTCAGTTTGTTCTCTGTATTTAAGAGTCTCTTACAGCTCTGGTTTGTAGTACATTCTTCAAAATCTCCATGCCTAACCTTTAAATAATGTTTTCTTTCTACTGCTTCACAATGGCATTAAAATTTATGCCCCCAGGGTTCAGAGTCAAAGTAACTTAGAATATGAAGTTTGAATTGCAAAATGGTCCCACTGGCGTATTCAATACATAGGCACCAGCCACAGGTGGCTATCTACATCTAAATTAATTAAAAGTAAATAAAATTAAAAACTTAGTTTCTATGTCACACTAGCTATTTTTCAAGAGCTCAATAGCCACATGTGTATAATGGCTACCATATGGCACAGCACAGATGTAGGACATTTCTATCACCACAGAAAGTTCTATTGGACATTGCTAGTCTATATTCTCCTAAGCTAGCTCCCTACTAATTCTCATTTTTGTGTCTGTTATAAATTTAATAATGTGGTGTCTTTATACTGAGGAGACACCAAATCATCATAATTTTTAAAAACTTCTAGTTTTTAGTAAGGGCTATTATTTTGTAATATTCAATCTTCCTCTTCACTCTAGATACCAACAATTGATACTCATAATAAACCTAGCTAGGCTAGGTATGCCATCTGTGACTTCAGTGTAGAATAAAGACGGTCTGGTCAAGATGGGCCGGGAATATTGGCATTGTCCATGAGGCTCTGTGTTGTGATAAAACACGTTTGAATTTTCCTTTGTGTCCATACGGCATAAGAATAGTTTGTAGACAATGCTCTCATATTTATCCTAAAGAAACTTAGGATCATATTTTCTGTAATAATTTTAAAGAATACCTATTAAACTTGTATCAGGAAGAAAAGACTTCTACTCAGTTGTAGGTGGGAATGTCAACAGTGTATGATACATTTCTTGAACTCAAATGACTTGGTCTACATGGGTTATAAAAAGAACACAATGAAAAACTATAAAAGTTAGGATATTATACTTTTAAATAAGATTAAAGAAACATAATGGAGGTTCAAATGAGGAGAATATATCAGAAAATTTTCAACTTGATCTTTAAACTTTCCTAAAAACCATTTTAAGTATATTTTACCCTCTGGCTTCTTCTTTTCCTATCGCTGACCTGCTTTTTCAAGTCACTAAGCAATGAAAAGTCCAATTGCCAGCATTTTCCACACAGCATAATTAAACCACACGTAAGGTAAGTTTCAATATGTCTCAAACAGTATCTCTTTACCAAAGTTCACTTTTTTTTTTCATAATTCACACTACCTTAAAAAGCTTATTTTGTGGGACGTAGGTGAGCTCATTGGAGAAACGTCATAAAGATTATGTGGCAGTAAGTCATGTAATATTATCAGTCATTAAAAATATATCAGGGGCACCTGGGTGGCTCAGTCGGTTGAGCGTCCGACTTCGGCTCAGGTCACGATCTCGCGGTCCGTGAGTTCGAGCCCCGCATCAGGCTCTGTGCAGGCAGCTCAGAGCCTGGAGCCTGCTTTCAATTCTGTGTCTCCCTCTCTCTGCCCCTCCCCTGCTCATGCTCTGTCTCTCTCTCTCTGTCAAAAATAAATAAACATTAAAAAAAATTTAAAAAAATCAGATTTCAAGCCTGATGCTTATAACCAACATCCTGTGAAATTCAACACCTTAGCAATCATTAACTGTTTTAGTTTTTAAGAATAAAATAAGATTCCTTTAAGTTTCTAATTAAAAAGCTTTAACAGCTTGATTTGCCTAAAACTACGATTTACAAAATGCAGTGCAAATGTCATGAAATCTGCCTTGATTCTCACAAAGCGATACATGAAGTAATGAAATACAGCACAACTTTCTTTAATGGATTAGTTGAACTCAGACAGTTGCTTTGTTAGAAGATTGCTTGTTATCATTTACTCTGGCATTGGATAGTAAACAAAGCCAAGGAAATACAATGCACTCAATTATTTTGCTGGGCTGTGTTCCTTGAATGGGTGAGGGAGAGAAGAATCTCTTTCTTATGTTCACCTCCCTTTCAATGTAAGAAATATTTTAGTGAGACATGCTTTTACCTCGTCCTGTTCCCATGGAGAGAAAGAATATCCACTTCTCAGGAGAAGAGAAAGAAGGGAAAACTACTTTCTACCTCCTTGTCTCCGCTCCTATTTGCAGGTTAAGTTGGAAGAAGCAATAGAGAAGGCTCAGCAACTTTCTTTGTTGCAGAGAAGACTGGCTTATCCTTGACATGTAGAGATTTTCCTCTCTCTGCCAGGTTAAAAAGGCCTCTCTCTTTGAGGAAGGCCCAATGACGCCCAAATCTGCCTATGTCTAGAGAAATAAGCTCAATTAAATTTTTTTTTCAATTTATCCTTATACGTCCTAAAACTGATCCCCTGAGTCTCATGTGATTGATAATTCTTTCTCCGAATGATATAAAACTCCGGGGAAGAGAAGAAGGTGATTTGACAGTCCTTCTCAAGACCCACCTTGCCAATGGTTTAACACCTAGATCATCTTTTCGGCCAAGAATTCAACTTTGGGAGATGTTACAAAGAGATGTGTTTTGAGAGGACATTCTTTCCCTTCATGAAGAGGAAATCACCTGGTTCTCTCTTATGTTTGTTTTTTTTTCCAAAAGTCAGTTATATCGTTCCTAATCCAAAACTATATTGTTATCCTTCCTCTTTGTCATCAACATCCCAAGTTCTAGACAGGAGTAATGTAAAATCTTTGGTGCAGGAATGATCCCATCAACGTTAGAAGAGTATTGCTGACAATTGAGTTTCCTATCTTGACTAAATCGTGACTCTTCTTTAAATTTATTCCTCAAAGTTTCTGAATATCTTGCCTGTTCTCTCTGTTCTGTCCAGTAACTGTATTTTAGCCATTGATTTCCATCTATCCATGACCTAGTGTGTCTGACACATGATATCAACAGCAGCCTGTCATTTCATCCTCCAAGAATCATTCTATCTATCCTCCTATGAGTAGACAGGATAGAGGTTGAGCTCTATTTTGCCAATAATACCACCCTCCCTCTGGACCAATTGGCAAATTCCCGAACTCTTTTCATCTCTAGCCCTGTATAAGCAACCTTAGAATTTCCAAACCCTGCCTAATAGAGCCCAAATTCTTCCAGTACATTCATGTCATGCCTTCCAACTTGTATAATAAAATCTCCTCACTTTTTTCATGGGACAATGAACTTAAAGTCCAAGAATGAATCTCAAATAATACCCAGATGCTGGAGTCTTAGCGCCTTGCTTCTAATTCCAATTCTACCATTAACTACATCCATGACTTTAGACAATAAACCTAATCTCTTTGCAGCTCAGCTTTTTAACCTATAAAATGGGAACACAACCATCATCCACTACATAAGGTTATTCTGAGGATTATCTGAGATAACATTTTATATGCTGTCGAATACAGCATACATCCAATGAATATTTGTTCTTAATACCAAACTTTTCTTGGATCAGTTTTTTTGCATAGCTAAAACAGTTTAAATGACTACAATTCAATGTTTTTTATGTTACCTACAGACAAGTGAAGAATAATATAACAAATATCCTCTTTCACATCACCCAGAATTTTAATATATAAAAACAACATACTCTCTGTGTGTTTTTATTGTTAATATAAATGTTATCCTAAACATTATTGTTAAGGTTACTTTTCTCACTCAGAATTATCACTCGAGATCTACTTTTGCTATAATTCATTCATTTTAATTTTACGTATTATTTTCTCATATGAACACACTATAGTTCACCTGTAACCCTATGAATAATTTATGATTTTTTTTCACCTTGAAAAATAAGGTGCAGCAATAAACATGCTCAGCCACGTTTCACTGTAAAAACATGCAAGAAATTCTTACGGACGTATAAGCAGTTAAATTACTTTTCCATACATCCCATACATTATCAACTTTACTAGATTAGTCAACTGCTATTGAAATGAATTATCAATTTAGTCTTCTATGTCAAGTGAATGAGAAGTCAACTTTACCTTATGTTAGCCAAATTTGGTATCTTCAAGCATTTTAATTTTTACCAGTCGAACAGGAAAAAATGGTATCTATTCTTATCTATGATTATTAGTGTGTTTAAGTATCTGTCACATGTTTAATAGATTCAAGATTCCTCTTATATTAACTACCTGTTATAACTTCTTGTAAAGAGCTTTTTCCTTTTCCTCATTTAGTACTAATGCAATTTTTATCATACACTAAGTCCTCATATATGTGTAGGTTTCATTCTGAGGTCATATTCTTATCCATTAATATCTTTACCCCTGAAGCAATATTAACATTTTAATTACTTTTATAACAAATCAGTATATTGTAAGACGGGTTTTCTCCTCATTTTTATTCATTAGGATAGCTTGGTTATTCTTGAATAATTTATTTTTCAGCATTTATATGAGGATTATCTAGTCTACTCTCACTAAAAACCCTATTACAATTTTTGTTGGAATTGCAATGACTGCGTAGATTAATTTGGAGAGAACGAACTTTAAAAATTATTTTTATAAAATACAGTGTACACATGTACAAAATGTTTTAAGACCATAGTGAGTTGGGATGACAGTCTTCAATTTCTACTTTCCAGGAAACCCCTATCCAGAGTTTTTAAGTAAGCGAATTATTTGTGTGTGTCCCATTCTGAGCTTGTCGCACGCCATTTGTGCTGTGTGTCTCCTTCATGTTTCAAAGTCGAGATTCTATTTTCATTAGTGCAATTGCTCAAACCCTGGCCTTAAATTTTGAATCTGTTGTCACCCTCCTCCTTTCCCAATCATCCCACCATTTCTCCATTGTGATAGATTGTTTTGCAAAGGTGGTTGCGAGAATTTCTCTGATTCCTAGATGCATCCTTTGCAGTGTGACTTTGCCACTCACGAAGAAAAAAAAGAAAAGAAAAACGCTAGGAATCTATTTCCCACTCTGAATCTAGGCCGGCTTTATTATACTGGTTTTGATAAGAAGTGACGTACATTTTGCATTACCATTCTCTTAGAATATTTGACTAAGTTCAGGGAAAACAAGAACTACCCAGCTGAGCACTGTTTAATTTACCAGCCCACAGAATTATGAGATGACAAATCATAGTTGACTTAGGTCATAAATTCACCCACATTCCCTCAAACTTAACTAATAATAAGGCAGTGTGTACTATTTTGCACCCTTCTCCATGTTCTTACAATCATGTATACATAATAGTTGGGCTATTAATTTTTGTGGTGTTTTACAAAAATGCAACACTATGTTTTACACCTTTACGTCTTGTTTTTGATGCTCCCAGTATTGTACGTTGTAGAAATCTTTCCCAGTTGTCTTATAGATCAACTTCTTTCTTTTAGTATTTGTTGCATACAATTTCATGGTATGGATTGTCACAGGCTTTACATTCTCTACTAATGGAGATTCACTGTTGTCAGTTATTACTATTATACTATGAGTATTTTAGTTAATCTGCCCTTATTGGCTGGTACATTTATTTCAAAAAGATGGATTCTAACAATGGTTTAGCATCGAATTCCTATAGGCCAAGGCTCATTTCTCAAATCTCTTTTCCTTCTTGTTTAAGACATCTTTACTCTGAAGTCTCCATTTTAGTTTGTTACACAGTTTGGTAATATCTTCAGATTAGGTTTATAAGGGACATATTCTCTGATTTCTTACAAAATCGTATTTTTCTCTCCATGGCAAGTGAGTAATGCCTTGCATGTCAATGGGACTTAGGGTTATATTCCTTTCATCTAGCTGATCTGCAGATTTCATTCCACTGTTTCCCACCTTGATGTGTTACAGTTGAGAAGTTGACGTCCAGCGATAGCCTCTCCCTTCCTCTTCCTTTGCTATGCTCATTACATCTGGAAGATGCCAGAGTTGGTTGCGTTTGCTTGTTTGTTTGTTTTAGTCTTCCAACTCCAAAATAGGATGTATTTCTGCATTTATTTTTGTCTTCTTTATTTTTTCCCAGAAATGCTTTTATTTTTCAGTGCAGTCGTCTTGTACATACTTTCTTACTTTCAGTCTTAAATATTTTACAGTTTTTGGCATTATTTGAAGTGCATTTTTAAAAATTTAATTTCCCAAATGTGTGCTACTGGTATATATTAATACAATAGATTTTTTGTTTACCAACCTTGTACTTTTTGGCCTTGTTATATTTACTTATTAATTCCAGTAGCCAGTCAATTCACAGGGATTTGCTGTATAAACTAATAGATGCCAACAGGGAGAGAGTTTTTACTTCTTTCTTGCCTATCTTACGAATTTTATTTTATTTGCCTTATTGTGATAGCACCCCACTTTAGTTTGCTCAAGAGTTTTTAATGAAAACTGATGTTAAATTTTGTCAGGAACTTTTTTCTGCATTTATTAAAAATATTGTAAGTTCTGGGGCACCTGGGTGGCTCAGTATGTGAAGCGTCTGACTTTGGCTCAGGTCATGATCTCGCGGTTTGTGAGTTTGAGCCCCGCGTCGGGCTCTGTGCTGACAGCTCAGAGCTTGGAGCCTGCTTCGGATTCTGTGTCTCCGTCTCTGTCTGCCCCTCCCCCACTCACACTCTGTCTCCTCTCTCTCAAAAATAAATAAATGTTTAAAAAATTTAAACAATATATTCTAAGTTCTAACATTTTTATTATCATAATATGGGAAAATACATTAATTGATTTTCAACCTGGCATTACTGATATAATCCCTACTTTAGCACAATGTTTACCTTTCTCTCATCTTGTTGGATTTTATTTGTTAATGTTTTGTTAACGCCCTTGAATCTATGTTCATGAGGGATAATGGTGTCTAATTTTCTATTTTCCTTATCTTTGTTAGAACTTAGTATTAGGGTCATGCTGGCTTCATGAATGATTTGTGCAGCGTTTTTCCTCTGTTTTCTGAAAAATGTGTATAAATTTGGCATTCATTATTCCTTGATATTTGAGTAAACACATGTGTGACACCATCTAGGCTTGGAATTTTTGAGTTTTTTTTGATAACAAGTCCAATTTGTTTAATAGATACAAGGCTATTTAAGTTTTCTGTTTCTTTTTTGTCAATTGTTGCTATTTCACACGTCATTAGCCTTTTCATCCAAATCCCATGTTTGATTTCATCGAGTTGTTCATAATATTCTCTACTTGTCCCTTCACTGCCCATAGGATCTGTGCTAAGAACCACTCATGCATTTTTAATTTTAGTAATTTCTTTCTCATCTCTTTAATTTCCTTGATGAGTCTAGATAAGTGTATGGCAATTTTATTGATCTTTTCATATTATTAGCTTTTGTGGTTTTTTTTCCTTAACTTTCCTTTCTAGAAATTTTATTGCTATTAACACCTAATATAATTACATTGTGGTCAGAGAACACACTTTATGTAATTTTGATTCTTTTATACTTATTGAGACATGTTTGATCATCCAGCATAGGGTCTATTTTGGTGAATATTCCATGTGCAACTAAAATAATTTGTATTCTGAAGGTAATTTATGGGGTTAACTTAATACTTTATAAACGTCAATTAGATTAAGGTGGCAAGGAGTGTTCAGATTCCATTTTTTTTATTGGTTTTGGGTCTAATTTCCTATTAAATGCTCAGAAAATGTGTAAACATGTCCGTTTATAATGGTGGCATTGTCTAATTTTGTTTTTAATTCTGTCAAATTTTGCTTTATGTTATTTGAGGTTTTATTATCAGATGTATAAACATTTACAGTATTTATAGTTTCCTGGTGAGTTTCCCCCTTTACTATAATGTAATATCCTCCACTGTCTCTTTAGGTGTTTAAAGTTTATTTTGTCACATTAGCATAGCCAGTCTAGCCATTTTGCTATTTGCAAAAGGTTGGTTTGTATTTCTTTCCAGGCATTTACTTTCAACTCATCTGTGTCTGTATCTGTTAAGTACGTCTCTTATAGGCAACATATATTTGGTTCACATTTTATATTAATTTGTTGTGCTAATCTCCACTTTTTAGAATGCTTAGACCATTAGTATTTTACCCAATTAATTAATTAATTACTTAGTTCACCATGTAAGTTTTTGTCTTTTTTGGATTTTTTTCCCGTTTTCCACGTTTCCAATTTTCTCTTAAATTATTTGAATGTATTCAGTGTCCTATTTTAATGTATCCATTGGCTTCTAGATTATTTGGCTATATTTTAGGGGAGAGGAGAGACAGAGAGAATACTCCAGGGATTACAATATACAAATCTAGCATGCTTATATTTTATTATGCCAACTCATATAAAGTGTACTAACTTTGCAGTCTCTCCTTAGGTTAGAGTTTTCATATGTATGGTTCACACATATACTGAAAATCCTGACACACAATAATATACTTTTTCCCTTAAGGAGTCATACATATTATAACAAGTTAAGAGGAAAATTACCATTTCTGATGATCTGCATTCATTTCCAAGGATCGAAGTGTCTACCTGGTATAATCTACCTTTAGTATTTACGTTCACCTATGACGTTTCCTTACTTCTCCTGAATTGAAAATGTGAGAAAGAGTATGTCAGTAACTTTCAATCTGAATATCTGATATTATGAATGAAGTTGAAAAACAATGAAGTTGAGCACATCTTCATGTGTTTTATACTGGATATATTTATCACCCCTCATTGTTTTTTTTCTTTTTCAGTTTTTCCTATGCATGTTTTCATATTTATATTTGTATATGAATTTTAGAATAATTTGTTCTGGAAGAGTTCTAGAAAATAATGGTTGGTAAAATTTAGTGCTATCGCATTAAATTTACAAATTAAATTAGGGCGTGTACGTATTTATGATATTTTGCCATTCTATCTAAGACAAGAACTGTATTTGTTCAAATACTCTGTGCCTTGTTTCAAATATTTTTCGTAAAATGTTATTTAATATTTCTTGTTAAACATTCCTTAGCATTTTGTCTTTTAAATGTCTGTTGTAAATAAAGTTTTGTGTTTATATCTTCTATCTGGCTATTATTTGTAAATATGAAGCCTATTGTTTGCTTCAACTTTTATTATGGAATAATTTTGGACTTAGGTAAAAATTTCAGAAATTGTACAAAAAATCATTTAATGTCTTTCAAACAGAACCCCGTGTGTTCTATCATATTTGTTTTACCATTTCTACATATATTCATGCATCTGTTTACTTATAGACAGATATAGGTAATTGTTTCTTAGATGAGAGCAGGTTACCAAGCTTCCTTACCTATAAATACAGTATGTATTATATATGTATTTACTAAAAAAAAACAAAAACAAAAAGGTTATTCATTTATAACCACAGTAACAACATTTGGAACTGAATATTGATACCGTTATATTATCCAATCCAAGGGTGTTCAAACTCTGTCAGTTGCCTCACTACTCTTATTCGTAGTAAAATATATTGCTTCATTCTGGTTCATATTCCATTCCAGGGTCATGGGTTCACTTAACTATCATTTTCCATAGTGTTCTCCAATCTAGAAAGAATCTTAATCATAAGATATAAATAAAAAGTTTAGAATTGCCAATTCATACACTGAAAAGGAAATATACTTACTAGATTGCAATATTTAGTTGCAGTTCCTTTTGTCTTTAGCATGAAGATATATATTCAAAATATTGTATTCAAAAGTTCTTTGGATTCCTTCTCTTACATATCACTCAGCATGATTATGTAATACATTTGAAATTGTGTTCCACTTTCCCCCATATTTATTATTTTTCATATGTAAAACAACATGATTCTATTGTATGATTAGTATATTTTCCTTAGAAGTGTGAAATTTTGAAGCTGTGACTTCCACATGGCTACCTTTTTTTTTTTTTTTTTTGGATTTAATCTTGCCTCTGTCATTAATGCCAAACAGCTTTATTTTCCTTGTTTATCACAATGGATGCATGTCTGCATTGCATTTTGGACGTGAATTACCTACTACTCAAGATTCACACCTTCTGCCGATACACTGAAATCCTTTACCAAATTATTCTCCCACCGTTTTATTCAGGATTATGTTATTTAGAATTATAGCAGCAGATATACCTCTTTGGTAAATTTTATGTTCAAGATAGGAAACTTTCATTGTAGGCAATAAAATGTCATTACCGAAAGTTACTATCTGGCTTGCAGGACAGCTACTTGGGGCTAGATTACAATATATCTTCAGGGATTGATTGCATATTTTTGAATTTGCATTTTTCCTCAAGGTTGAACATTTTTAAAAAGTTGTAATTACTCAATTTGAATGTATAGTGTTCCAAAGCCCGTGTAACGAATAACTCACAAGAAGGTAATACTCCACAGGAAGTCTGATTTGGAGGTGATCTCCTCAATGAAGGTCATTATCATGTAAACTGCATGATGTCCAGTGATCACACTTTGTGTGTGCTCATCCTGTATGCTTTTGTCAGTCAACCCATATTACTGGAAGGCTCAGTATGTTTCAGGAAAAAAAGTAACATATCACGGATTCTTTCAATTACCTTATGAAAGTATTTATTAAATGTCTCATATATGTGTACTAAGAGACACAAAATAGGACATCGTCTACACCGTTTGTTTTCCAGTAGGGAAAACAATGTCTGAAATACAACATTTGTAGAAGTGAATAAAACTGCGGAAACGTTGAGATCTGTCAATATCGCAGATTAAAGTACGTGGCAGACTTCCAAGTCAAACGTGGAAATTTAGGATGAAATGTAACCAGTCTCCTTTCGAGTGGTAAGCCTACCTAGCCAGAAAGGATGGGGACATTTCCTGGGGCCAGAAACAAAAAGCAAACTGAGAGCCAGTGTGATTTTAGCTGACCCTGGCCTGGGAGGGGAGGGTCACACCCGGTGTCTGTCATCCGAGGGCCAAAATCTTAAAGCTTACATGCAAAGATGAATCCATGCCTGTGTGGAATGGGCAAGTAGATGAGACCCACAGACTGGCCCCTTTGAAGGGCTGCATCCTTGGAGAAAGATTGGAGAACTCCAGAAAAACCCACTCTCTGGTGACAGAGGGATAATAAAGAATTTGGGACAGGGTATGTGCCATAAAGATAAGGAAGAAGCGCATCTATTTTGGTATGGGCTCTGAGTGAACCAAAATTGTCCTCTGAATTGATAGCTGTAGCTCTGTACCTTACATAGATTTAGGGTTTGAATTTATACTACTTCACTCTTCCGGGAACAATATTGTATGATGGTTTGTGCTATATTCTTACTATATTTGAAATCTCTGGCGTGTCCTCAGTTATCATAATTTCAAATTTCTAATGTTCCCTTGTGCCATATAATTTTCTTCATCATTTTGGATAAAGGTTTGTCCATTTAAGTTATCTTTAAAAATAATTTTGTTTTGGTTTATACTCTATTACATCTGTGCTTTATCTTTTATAGTTAATGCTAAAATATACTTTTCTCCCTTATGTACTTTCTCAGTTGAATGTTCTTATTTTTTTACATTTTCAAAAGAATATATCCCTGAGATGAAGTTTTTATTTATATTGTTTGAGTTTTTCATAATTCTTTTTTTATACCTTGTATAGGACATGGAAATATGAGACAAACCTCAAGAAAATAAGATGACTAATTCTAAAAGTATAAAGTCTGAATAATGGGATGAGAGAAGAAGAGAAAAGAAAAAAAGAAGAGGGGAGGACAATTTAAAAATCAACACAAAGGGCCGCCTGGTTGGCTCAGTTGGTTAAGCGTCTGACTTTGGCTCAGGTCATGATCTGATAGTTCATGAGTTTGAGCCCCACTTTGGGCTCTGTGCTGACAGTTCAGAGCCTGGAGCCTGCTTCAGATTTGTGTCTCCCTCTCTCTGTCCCTCTCCCGCTCATGCTCTGTGTCTCTTTCTCTCTCAAAAAAAAGTAATAAACATTAAACACACACACACACACACACACACAAATTATATCCCCAAATTAAAAGACATGACTTCCAGATTGAAACTGCTACTTGTCCAGCAAAAATAATCTTTAACATTCTCAAAGTCTTAGCACCTGGAATTTTAGAAAATGGAGTTTACAGAAGAGACCTAAAGCTTCCAGAAAGATGAAAAAGAGAGAGAAGAAGAAAAGAGAGAAAGAGGAAGGAAGAAAGGGAGGAAGGAAGGAAGGAACGAACAAAGGAACGAAGGAACGAAGGAACGAAGGAACGAAGGAAGAAACAAAAGTTGGTCACATACAAAGCATGGAATAAGGGTAGTATCTGGTTTTGTACTGTAACGCTAGAAGTTAAAAGAATATACACATACCTTCCAAGTTCCATAAAGAAATTGAAAAGCTGGTACTCTGTATGCCCAGACAATGTATCTATCAAGTGTAAAAGTAGAAGAAGGACATTTTTTAGACATTGGTGTTGTGTAAGAGTTAACTTAGCCTGGGGCGCCTGGGTGGCGCAGTCGGTTAAGCGTCCGACTTCAGCCAGGTCATGATCTCGCGGTCCTTGAGTTCGAGCCCCGCGTCAGGCTCTGGGCTGATGGCTCAGAGCCTGGAGCCTGTTTCCGATTCTGTGTCTCCCTCTCTCTCTGCCCTTCCCCCATTCATGCTCTGTCTCTCTCTGTCCCAAAAATAAATAAAAAACGTTGAAAAAAAAATTAAAAAAAAAAAAGAGTTAACTTAGCCTAATTGATATTGTTATCTCCAGGAGGACCAGCTTGAGAAACTGACCTTTGGGAAGATTTCTGGGAACCTGGCCTGTAGAATTTGCCAGACTCTGCACTGATAAGTAGTTTTATGTGACTGGAAGACTGAATTCTGCTATATTAGTCTCCTAGATTGCTTGTGCAAACAATGTAAGTTATGATGAACACTCACTTTACTTCTCGGAGTTTGGAATTTTAGTAACAGTGATTGGTTGCTCAGGCAACAAGTGCCTACATGACAAGTCTTCAGCAAAATCCCCACACTCTGAGTTTTAAGAAGACTTCCTGAGGCAGAAACCCTGGCTATGTATTTCTCATTTCTTCTGCTAAAGAAAGAACAATGTTCTGTCCGGGACCTCCCTTCCCCTGTCATCCCATTATGGGGACCTTTGGAAAACCACTCCTGGACTCCCCTCCAGACTCTTCCTGATGCCTCCCTGTTCTGTCCCGTGCTGATCCTGCAGTTCACCGTAATAACCCATAACTGTGATCAAAACTACCTCTCAATCCTGTGAGTCCTTTTAATGAAATACCAAAAGCCTAAGTGGGTGGATAATTCCTCGCCCAAACACATGGTCTTAAAAATTAACATCCATACATTCTCGGTCAGGAATTTCCCAAGAGATGTACTCCACCAAAACAGGTCGTTTTACCAACAAAGCGGAAGGACCTGGGTGCAGAAAGTATTTACTGTACAGTAGAGGCAAATAAAGTCCCCGCAGTGATAGTAAATGTAAGAATATGAAAACTACAAATTAAGCCCAAGATAAAACAAGCCGATGTTAAGGAAGAAAACAGAGGGGCTCAATGATAGATCCCTCGACGCAGTTGAACAAACGGAGAATAAAATTGCACTTGATATATAAGTTTGACTAGGACTTAAGGATAAGAAAATGACTTTTCAATTAAACGAATAAAATAATTAACTGAAAGGAAATAAAATCACAGGTCTCAGAAATGAATACCATTTAGATATCCATGATGATGCAGATTGTGAATAATGATATAACCAAAATTCTGACGCAATAAATTTAGGAGGGTGGTTGGATTTTCACATGAGACATGTGTGCACATGCACAGGTATGAGAAGTATTATTAGGGTTAAAGCTTCCTCATTAAGGGTGTAATAAGTAATAAATAATTTTAGCAGAAATGCAAAAATGCCTTCAAGAAATATTAGAAAACTGGAAGTAAATACTAGAAATAAAAACTAAACGTATGGCTGCCTTTGTGGAACGGGAATTAGGCTTGGGAGTACGTGCAGAAGCACAAATTCTTTTTTATTGGAGACTTTGCAAAATTCTTTAACCTTTTAAAGTCCATACACAATTTGAAAACGAGAATTGTATATATATATTTTTAAACCTTTTAAAATGTATTTATTTTTGAGAAAGAGAGAATCAGAGCGTGGGGGCGGGGCACAGAGAGAGAGGGAGATACAGAGTCTGAAGCAGGCTCCAGGCTCTGAGCTGTCAGCACAGAGCCCGATGTGGGGCTCGAACCCACAGACCACGAGATTATGACCTGAGCAGAAGTTGGGGGCTTAAATGACTGAGCCACCCAGGCACCTTGAGAATATTTTTTATTCTTTTAAAAAATATATATCACAACAAATGTCTTGGATATATATCTATATTCAGGAAGAATTTTGACTAAAAAAACTAAATCTGGATGCCTCAGCATCATTGCTTAGATCCCTGGAAAATGATTTTTTGATTAAAAACATAAACGAAGGTATTAAAAATAAAGTTCTGCGTTTCTCTCTTGCACACCAACACACACGCATGCGCTCAAATTGTCTAATAAAACCGTGGACCGGCCACCCAAGACTGAAAACAAATAATGAAAAGATTCAAACGCTTGAGGCAACTTTTTTTCTTTAATTTGAATTACTGCTTGTAAAGACCAAGCTTATCAGGGGATTGCTGAAATGAAATATGTCCAATTGTCTTCTCTGTTCATATTTTATGTAGTCTCTTTATGAGGCAGAAATTGTTACAGTCCTTCCTCCACTGTAAGTTATATGTGTGTGTGCTTACACACACACACACACACACACACACACACAATCAATCTCATCTAAATGCACCTACACCTTCCCATACCCATCAGCATTAATACTTCCATCCTTCAAATGGATCCGCTAAAACCTGATGCCTCCAGGGGCGCCTGGGTGGCGCAGTCGGTTAAGCGTCCGACTTCAGCCAGGTCACGATCTCGCGGTCCGGGAGTTCGAGCCCCGCGTCGGGCTCTGGGCTGATGGCTCAGAGCCTGGCGCCTGTTTCCGATTCTGTGTCTCCCTCTCTCTCTGCCCCTCCCCCGTTCATGCTCTGTCTCTCTCTGTCCCAAAAATAAATAAACGTTGAAACCTGATGCCTCCAGTCACGTTCATTCTCTTTCTCGCTCCACTGATTCTTAACCCTGAATCCACAACAGGAAGTACAAAAATGTGTTTTATTAGCGCTACCTCTCCATCAGTCTAAAGTTAACGTTTATTTATTTTTGGGACAGAGCGAGACAGAGCATGAACGGGGGAGGGGCAGAGAGAGAGGGAGACACAGAATCGGAAACAGGCTCCAGGCTCCGAGCCATCAGCCCAGAGCCTGATGCGGGGCTCGAACTCCCGGACCGCGAGATCGTGACCTGGCTGAAGTCGGAGGCTTAACCGACTGCGCCACCCAGGCGCCCCATCCATCAGTCTAAAGTTAAATCAATACCTTTCCCTTCCCAACCTGTCTAATTCAAAGAATAACGTATATTCACTGACTACATGAAGATATGAATAAGCAGAGTAGAAGGGGGAAGTATGTAATCAAGAATGCTGACTTTCCCTCATAGACAATAGGTATTCTAACAAGTGTAGACTTGCATTTAAGAAATAACTGGACAGCATGTGGAGGAAGGTTGGATGGGGAAAGACTGCAGGCAGGAGCAGGTGTCCTAAGCATAGGAAGTAATTCAGGGATGAGTATTGGCAGCAGGGATGAAAAAGAATAAAGATCTGAGAGATGGGTATTAGAGAGGAAGCGACAGTATTCGCTCAGGTTTTTTAGTTAATAAAAATATCTTGCTCATTAGTATTACTGTGAAGATTAAAGAGAAACATATATCGAAAAGCATTTTGTACAAGGGCCAATAAAAATACTCTTATACCATTTAAGTAGGTATCTATATTATCGAATATGACAATACTTAAAAGTATGTTAATTTTCGAGTTAGAAAGTTTTATCATCAACGCCGAGTGATAAAATACAGATTAAAAACTGTGTGGGACTCCGTCCCTTATTACGAGCTAAATGACCACACAGTTATTTGAATAACACACGACCAGGCGTGGTTCCTGAACACTTAGCGTTGAAACTCCCACATTTCCCTCTGCTTAATGAACTGCCAAGAGGCACAAAGAGCACCGGATTTGGAAACTGAAGGAGCCTGAGCCTTTGCTATATCCGGGATCCCTATTGATGAGAAGAAATACAGCTAAGCTATCTGAAAGTTAATTCCTAAACGCCCAAAAAGGAGTAAGAATCCTACATCCACTGTTTTGAAAGAGCTACATGAGAACAAAGTGAGAGCTCTAAGTTGGATGGATGCTGGTTGTTTTTTTGTTTTTGTTTTTGTTTTGTTTTTGTTTTGTTTTGTTTTGTTTCCATTTCATGGGCTCTTGTGTTGGTAGAATATGTTTGGAATAACTTATGTGTTTTTCTATCAAATGTTTCTTGAACATAAAATTCACAACTTTAAAAATCTGAATTTAATTCGAAAGTAATGAGCTGAATTTTACCAAGGGGATGGTACTTTGCCACTTGAAAAAAAAAATTATGTTCTTAGTCTAAAAGTGTGCCTCTACAGTCTATGTTTATATTTGTTCAACTACTCTTATGGTACAAAACTGTTCTAACTTTTTGGTCGTTTCCATTACCTTTATTTTTATTTTTGGGTTTTTTTATTTTTTTATTTTTATTTTTTTTAATTTTTCTTTTTTATTATTTTTATATATAATTTATTGTCAAATTGGTTTCCATATCCATTGCCTTTAGCAAGACCTTCTCTTTCTTAAAGTGTACACCCAAACTGCATGCAGAATTCTAGAGCAAGGAGTAGTTTTATTTTCTTTTTTTTTTTTTTGCCTAAGGTTACTCAAATTTTCTCTTTTATTCAGAGAAAATATCCTGGGCCAGTAGCAAATGAACGAATGTTTTCCCCAGGGCATATATGCCACTTAAGAGGTCTTAATTTCATCTCTTTGGTCTGGATTCTTTTGACTAAAAGTAAAACTTTATGCCTGCCTGCTCCCAACTTTATCCCTGCTCTGAGCATTCACACAGCCTCACCAACAATTGCCACAGTTTATTCCCATTAGCTCGCACTCCTTTCAGCCAGGAGGCCACAGTTTCATCTGTAAACTGATCATCTCATTAGGTGCTCTTTCTTCCACAGCTTTTATATCAAAAGATAGTCAAAAGAAGGGCCTGCGGAGCCTAGCCTTGATCCCTGGAAGAATACCGCTTTAATAACCCAGTACGTCAAAGACAAGATTTCTCCTACGCTGTTCGCATCTTTAAAAGCTAGTTGCAGCTTCACGGACAAATGTGTTGCCCAATTTCATGATAACTGCATTTACAGTAGGCATTCACACTGAACCTTGAAACCCTCGCCAGAATAGATTGGTGTCTAGTTAAAAAACAGAAGACAGATGTTGAGATGTCGGAAGCTACCCTCCAGTAGAGCGCCTGCCAACCTAAGAGCAGTATATACTGTATTTTATTTAATATATTTATATTTATTTTATATTTATATTTTATATATTATTTATATTTTTATTTATTATTAATATTATATTATATCATCTATATTATATTATATAATTATATATAATTATTATATTTTATATTATATATTTATATATATTATTAACATATATCTATATCACCTAGTACATGGTAGATTCTCACTATGTATTGAATTAATTAACTTTAATTATTAATAAATGAAACAGTGGAGTGCAGGCGACGTGGACCAAGAACCACCGTGCCCGACTAGTACATGAGGAAACAAGTATTTTTTTTTGCTTATTTATCTCTGTACCAACAGAGATGCTGTCGCTTCTCTTGAAATGTTCTTACAGAAAAGACAATCGATGGATAGATGGAGCCTTCGGAAGAAAATACAGATTAGCATTTTTCTAAACAGAATCAATCTCGGCTAACATGCCAACTCAGAGTCTTATGAGCACTACTTGAGTGATTTCAGTGTTGACGTTCACTTGAAATGCAGTTTATACTCGCGGAAACAGATGACCTTTGGAAAAGAAAGAGTTTGATGATAGCTTACAAGTGTCCTGCAAATTCAAATGCACTAAACACCTTATGTATGAACAAAAATTATATGGATATATGTTGTGATTTTGCATCATGCAAATATAGATTTCCAGATATCAAGAGATTGATAAAAAAAAAGAAAAAAAGAAAGAAAGAACCAGAAAACTACAGAGTTCAATATAAATGTCAATGAAGCCCTTCTCAGTATCTTCAATTGGAACTAATTGCTCTATTCTCAGTTATATTATAGCACTTAGAGAACAGGTCCAACCTAGTATCTTTTATTGTAGCTATTTGCAGTCAAGAATGTTTCCTTTAATCAATGAATATAAGGCAAGAACTCTAATTTACATTTTTTTCTATTCCTATGATGTTCCTAATGGAAGATTTAGGGTTTAATTACGTATTAATACATATCACTTGAATTTTAGTAAGTATACGACCATTTCTTTAATACTAACATAATGTTAGTTCTTGTTATGCTATTGTTCAATTCAATGTATCAAAGTTACAGACCGTCTTCTTACCCATTTTATTCTCTACATTAGTGTTTCCTTTAGAAATATATCAGCAAGTGGGGCACCTGGGTGACTCAGCTGGTTCAGCACCTGACTCTGGTTGTTGGCCCAAGTCATGATCCAAGTTTGTGGACTTGAGCCCCGCCCCCCTGCCGTCGGCTCCATGCCGAGCATAGAGCCTGCTTAAGATTCTCTCTCTGTCTCTCTCTGTCTCTCTCTCTCTCTCCTCTCCTTTTTGCCCTTCTCCCTCTCTCTCAAATTAAAATAAAGGAATATATTAGGTGTATTAAGGAGCAATTATATAAAGCAAAAACCACTCTTTTTTTAGATGTACAGTTTTAAGAGCGTTGAAAAGTATATACTGTCATAATCCCTACTATACTCAAGATACAGGATATTTACAACCCCTCCCCCACACACACAAGCCTCCTGTGCCACTTTGTAGTCAAGGTCCTCAACCCAACTCAAGCACCTGAAAATTCTATTTCTACCTCTGGTTTTACATTTCAAGAATGCCATACGAACAAAACCATATAGTATGTAGTCTTTCTTGTCAGCCTTCTTTTACCTGGTATAAAACTTTTAAGATTTTGTCCATGCTTTGGGGCACCTGGGTGACTCAGTCGGTTGAGAGTCCGACTTGGGCTCAGGTCACGATCTCACCGGTTCGGAGTTTGAGCCCCGCATCGGGCTCTGCACTGACAGCTCGGGGCCTGGAGCCTGCTTCAGATTCTGTGCCTCCCCTCTCTCTCTGCCCTCCCCTGCTCACGCTCTGTCTCTCTCTCAAAAATAAATAAAGATTAAAACATTAAAAAGAAAAGATTTGTCCATGTTTTGCATGTATTTCACGGTCCACCCTTTTGGTACCTCCATCATATTCATAGTATGGACTACCACAGGTTTATCAGTTCATCAGTCAACAGACATTTAGGATGGTCTCTTGTTTGGGACCATTACAAATAAAAATGCCATAAAGATTCAGGGCATAGGTCTTTGTGTAGTCATATATTTTCATTCCCATTGGATAATACCTAGAAGTGGGTTGGTGAGCCATAAAGTGTACCTTTAATAGTGTAAGAAACTGACAAACTGATTGCCACGGTTGTATCATTTTGCTTTCCCCCCACCAATATGCGTGAATACTGAGTGCTCCACATCCTTGCTAAAGTTGGTTTTGTCAGTTAAAGAAAAAAATGTGGTATTAGTGTGCAGGGCTGTAAAATGCCCTGATTTTACCATGGTGGCGTGAAACAACAGAAATGTTACTTTCTAGTGGTTCTGGGAGTCCAGCGGTTTCCAGATCAAGGAGTCAGCAGGTGTGTTTTCTTCCTCGGGGCACCCTGCTCAGCTTGCAGATGGCTTCCTTCTGCTTGGCATCTCATAAGGCTTTTCTCGTCCATGCACGTCCCAGGTGTCTCTCTGTATGTCCAAATGTCCTCTTCTTATAAGGACACCAGTCAGATTCTTCTGGAGCCCATCCTAAAAGCCTCATTTTAACATAACCACCTCTTTAAAAAGCCCTAGCTCCAAAGTACATTTTTTGAGGCATTAAGAGATTAAGGCTTCAACATAGGAATTTGAAGGAGGTTGGGTCGCCTGGGGTGGCTCAGTCAGTTTATGCGTCCGAACTCTTGATTTCAGCTCAGGTCATGATCTCGTGGTTCGTGAGTTTCAATGTCCCCACCCCCCACACACACACCAAACACAGTCAGAGCCTGCTTGGGATTCTCTCTCTCTCTCTCTCCTCTCTCTCCTCTCCCCTCTCTCTCTCTGCCCCTTCCCTTCTCTTTTCTCTTTCTCTCTCAAAATTAAATAAATAAATAAATAAATAAATCAATAATCATTATTCATTCATTCAAATAAATAAATAAATTCTTCAGTTAGGGGCACTCAGTTAAGCTTCTGACTCTAGATTTTGGCTTAGGTCATGATCTCACGGCTTATGGGTTCGAGCCTCACCTCAGGCTCTACGCTGACCGCATGCTGAGGATCCTGTCTCCTTCTCTCTCTGGCCCTTCCCCTGCTGGCTCTCTCTTTCCTCAAAATAAATAAAAATAAACTTTAAAAACAATGAAGGAGGCATAATTCAGCCCATAGCAGACACCAATAGCATATGCAGTTTTATTTTCCAATTCCTCAACAAATACTGATATTGAGGATCTTTCAAGGGCTTGCTTGTACCTAGAAGCTATGTTTTTAATAAAAGCGTATTCAAATCGTTAATAGAAAATTCTATCGATGTCTTGAGGGGTTTTTTTGGTGTTGATTTTAAAAGTTCTTTATGTGATCTGGATAGAAGTACTTGCTCATATATGTGTTTGTTTGCAAAAACTTACCTATGTCAGTGGCTTATTTATTTATAATTTTTACATCATTCCCAAGAACACAAGTACTCAATTTTCATGAAGTTCTACTTATCATTTTTCTTTATAGCGTATGATTTCATAGCTTGTGATTTTATATGTAAACTCTTCCTTAGTCTAAAATTAGAAAAAATTTTCTCCATTACTTTCTTTGAGAAGTTGTATAATTGAAGTTTTACCTTTATATTCATGGCCCATTTGAGTTAATTTTTCATGGGTTGAAGGTCATTTTACATATGGATATCTGATTGGTCTCTGTAGAAAGGACTATTCTTTTTTCATTGAATTATCTTGACAATGAGTCAAAAACAATTAACTTGGCCATATATGTGTGGGTTTATTTCGGGGCTTTCTATTTTGTTACATTGATCTATGTGTCTATCCTTCTCCAATAACACATTGGCTTAATTACTGTAGCTTTACTTAATCCTTGAAAATCAAGTAGTCTGTCCGTCATCTGCAGTCTTATTTTTTAAAAGTTATTGTTTGTTTTAGATGTTTTCACTAACATGTAAACTTTAGAATCAACTTGCCAATTTCTACCAGGAATAAAGAGCCTGCTGGTATTTTGAATGTCCTTCAGCTTTACTAGGTAGAATCATTTTAGAAGGATTAGGATCATAACAATTGAGTCTTTTGAAACATGAGCATGCTATATTTTTTCAAGTCTTTGTGCCTTCTTTAAATTCCATCACAGTATTTACTACTTTTTGCCATGCAATTCTTGTATGTATTCTGCTGAGGCATCACTAAGTATTTCATGATTTTAATGCTGTTGTTAACTGGCATTGATTTTTTATTTGAATTTCCACTTCTCCAGTTTCCAGTAGTATATAGATACAATCATTTTCTAAATTTTGACCTATAACCCTAAGATCTTGGTAAACCCTTGTGAGTTCTATAGTTTTATTTATAGATTCTTTAGGAATTGTTATGTAGAAATCATACCATCGGTGAATGGAAACACTTTCATTTATTCCTTAACAATTTGTATGCTTTTTACTTCTTCATCTTGCCTCATTTCACTGGCCAAGACTTCCAGTTCAATACTAACTGGGAGTTCAAGAGTAAAAATCTCTACCTTGCTTCCCATCTAAGTGGGGAAGCAATTAATCATTCTTTCACTATTAAGTATACTAATTACAGTTTTTTTTTCAAGGATGCTGCTTATCAAGTTAAAGAATACTCTTCTATTCATGGTTTGCTAACAGTTTTTATCATACATGGATGTGGATTTTATTCAGCTCTTTTCCACACCTACCGAGGTTCTTTTTTTCATTTTCTCTTTCTCTCATTCTCTCTCTTCCACTTCCTTCTCCTTCTTCTTTCTTCTTTCTCTCTCCCTCGCTCTCTCTCTCTCTCTCTCTCTCTGTATATGTACAGACTTCTATGTTTTATCATTGTAAGAATTAGACAAATTCCTGACTCTATTTCAGGGTTAGAGACTTTTTGGTTTCTATCCCTTCCCCAATAGCGATAGATCTTGGTGTCTTGATTAGGGTTTTCTATCCCTCCTTCTTCAGGAGCAGGTCGCCAAGGCAGATGGATTTTGGCTATTATTCCACCCAAGAAGCATTGGATTCCCGCGGAAGCCCTATGGGTTGGAGCATGTGCAGCTCCTGCCCCAGTGACTTATCATTTTTGCGTATTGAAGAGAGGGAGAGAGGCCTACATCATCATGTAGGTGAAGCTTTTTGCCCGGCACAACCACTTCTTCCATACATGTTCCGTGGAGAAGAGCTCTCGTTGCTCTGTCTCTCATCTTTAATGTGGTTTCCTGGTAGAGGCTGTCGGGGCAAAGTTTGGAATGATTATGAGCTTCCCTTCTGCTATTCCAAATCATCACTAACCCACACTTGGCCTTTTAAGAATGCATTGAATTTTTAGCTGACTTCTTGTTACCCGCTCGTATGATGGGACACATCTTTCTCTGTGCTCTACCAAAAGCGAGATCATTGTGGTCTCATCTGTCATTGGAAGTCTAACCTCTTTTGGTACTTTGTTTCTTTGCAACTTCACTTCGCTGTGGTTAAGAAAACATGATTCTGTAGATTATCCTTCTTTTTCTCATTCTTGTGGGAGCAATATTGTTTTTTTTATTTTCATTTTTCTACATCCTAAGAATGGAAAGTCTCAATGACTGACAATTTTTTAAGTTTATTTATTTTGAGAGAGAGTTTGAGTGTGGAGTGGGGGAGAGAGAGGGAGAGAGAGAATTCCTGCACTGTCAGCACAGAGCCCGACATGGGGCTCAAACTCATGACCCATGAGATCATAACCTGAGCTGAAATCAAGAGTTGGACACTTAACCTGAGCCACCCAAGCACCCCTCAACAACCACCTTTTGAAAAGGAGTTACATTATTTAAAAACAAAACAAAAACTAGAAACTATAAACTTCATTTTTAAGTTTTAAAATAAAAAAGAGTGGACGAAAGTAAAATATGACCATGAAAAAGGGCATTAAAACCCATATTGATATCCCAATTGTCTAGAAAACAGCCATCAATGAAATAAATCAATTATTAGGTTAAGAGAAGGTATAAAACACACAACCTACCAGTCTGCTGTCCTTGATAATGAATTGATCTTTAACTGGCAAAAATTGATGGCACAGAGATAAAACACAGTAATGTGATTTCTCATAGTATATTATGATGACATATACATCAAGCAATGAAAATCAGCATCCCTTTCTATTGAGAAATATTTATTATAATGTTCACTACGGCCTAGGGCTTCCAATTTAAATTTCTTCTTAAAACACTGAAAGAATAAGTGTGAAAATAGAAAAAAAAATACTTCCAAAAGATCTGAACCAAAATATAAAGGCTTATTTCTGAGAACGGAAGAGTTATTTCTTACCTACTTTGGTCATGATGCAAATAGCATTGTTGCATAAAAATTAAATCCTTCTGCTGCATTGTAACAGGTAAACAAAAACTAATCAAGGGATTTATTGAAAACTATACGGACTTTTAATTCTAGAATAAATCATAGCTCACTTGCATGTGAAGAAGTGATTGTTTCTTACGAGTATTACATAAACATTCATGCTGCCTGAACAGTTTTTCCCAAATACCCTACAATTTTAAATTAAGAAGGAACAAGAAAACATAATGAATTAGACCTCAGGAAAATAACATTCATTTTAAACCAACTTCTACTATAAATTTTGGAGGAATTTTCTTTTCTTTTTTTTAATATATGAAATTTATTGTCAAATTGGTTTCCTACAACACCCAGTGCTCATCCCAAAAGGTGCCCTCCTCAATACCCATCACCCACCCTCTCCTCCCTCCCACCCCCCATCAACCCTCAGTTTGTTCTCAGTTTTTAACAGTCTCTTATGCTTTGGCTCTCTCCCACTCTAACCTCTTTTTTTTTTTTTTCCTTCCCCTCCCCCATGGGTTCCTGTTAAGTTTCTCAGGATCCACATAAGAGTGAAACCATATGGTATCTGTCTTTCTCTGTATGGCTTATTTCACTTAGCATCACACTCTCCAGTTCCATCCACGTTGCTACAAAAGGCCATATTTCATTCTTTCTCATTGCCACGTAGTATTCCATTGTGTATATAAACCACAATTTCTTTATCCATTCATCAGTTGATGGACATTTAGGCTCTTTCCATAATTTGGCTATTGTTGAGAGTGCTGCTATGAACATTGGGAAAATAACATTCATTTTAAACCAACTTCTACTTATAAATTTGGAGGAATTTTCTTTTCTTTTTTTTAATATATGAAATTTATTGTCAAATTGGTTTCCATACAACACCCAGTGCTGTATGGAACAAGTGCCATTGGGGTACAAGTGCCCCAATGCATCAGTACTCCTGTATCCCTTGGATAAATTCCTAGCAGTGCTATTGCTGGGTCATAGGGTAGGTCTATTTTTAATTTTCTGAGGAACCTCCACACTGCTTTCCAGAGCGGCTGCACCAATTTGCATTCCCACCAACAGTGCAAGAGGGTTCCCGTTTCTCCACATCCTCTCCAGCATCTATAGTCTCCTGATTTGTTCATTTTGGCCACTCTGACTGGCGTGAGGTGATACCTGAGTGTGGTTTTGATTTGTATTTCCCTGATAAGGAGCGACGCTGAACATCTTTTCATGTGCCTGTTGGCCATCTGGATGTCTTCTTTAGAGAAGTGTCTATTCATGTTTTCTGCCCATTTCTTCACTGGGTTATTTGTTTTTCGGGTGTGGAGTTTGGTGAGCTCTTTATAGATTTTGGATACTAGCCCTTTGTCTGATATGTCATTTGCAAATATCTTTTCCTATTCCATTGGTTGCCTTTTAGTTTTGTTGGTTGTTTCCTTTGCTGTGCAGAAGCTTTTATCTTCATAAGGTCCCAGTAATTCACTTTTGCTTTTAATTCCCTTGCCTTTGGGGATGTGTCGAGTAAGAGATTGCTACAATTTACCAGTTAATCAAAACGTGTGTGTGTGTGTGTGTGTGTGTGTGTGTGTGTGTGTGTTCTTGAATTCAACTGAATTGTCTTGTTTCACATTTATTTTGCAGATTTGAAATGAACTTATTAATCTAGCTCACTTACTTTAACATCTACGAGTCTAACAAAATTCTTATCCACTGGGACCTTCAATAATTAACTATACCAGGGGCGCCTGGTTGGCTCAGTACGTTAAGCATCAAGACTTCGGCTCAGGTCATGATCTCACGTTTGTGAGTTCAAGCCCCGCATCAGGCTCTGTGCTTACTGCTCAGAGCCTGGAGCCTGCTCGGATTCTGTGTTTCATTTGTTTCTCATCTGCCCTCCCCAACTTGTGCTCTGTCATCTCTCTGTCTCTGAAAAATAAATAAATGTAAAAAAAATAATAATATTAACTCTACCATTTTGAATACCATATTTTAACTGTCCGTCACCATCCTTGGTGTCCCTACTCCCCTCTTACTAGGTAAAATTGCAAAGCCAGTCACACTTTATACCACTAATTCCCTGAACTTTCACTGTACTGACTGTCACACAAATCTGAATCCCACGAAAACCCAATGTTAACCCCTCCTCATTGTGCCTAAGCACTTGCATTAGCAGAGAAAATCACAGAACCCCGCTGGCGTATGCTGGACCATGAAATCACCTTCATTATTAATTTTGTATTTTATTCTCTACTCTCCCACATAGTTCTTTAATGACTGTTTTCTTTTCAACTCTCTAATCCCTCTTCCCCACTCCTCATTCTAGGTTTCCCCTGGCTTCAAGGAAAATAGAAGCAAATAGGAAAAAACTACTTAATTTAGCAACAGCAATGAACCAAAATAGCCTAGGTCTATATCATTCTATTCTGCCTTTTCCTTCTGCTAAAGTAGGTCTCCTGACCCTTCTCCTAGTCCTGCCCTTTGTTTGCATATTGTAGCCTTCCCATGTGCCTCAGTGACCGTTTTTGGCAGGACAGCTTTCCTGTCCCTCCTAAGCATAAATGTATTCCTATTTTCCTGGACTTTTCCCATCATCAGACAAACATACCACAATATCTCTCAGGTTAAAATATGCACATGATTAACTCCCTGAAATACCACGTTGCCCCTGTAATTGCTACCTCATTTCTCTTGCTTGCTTTCATAGAAAAATACTCCAAGATCGTGACTCCAATATCCAATCATCTATTTGCCTTTCCCATTAAATATGCTGTAGGCATTCCAAACGCAGCTCAGCCACTGAACTCGTGGTTTCTCTTGTTTCACATTTCAGTAATCAACCGTCACTTACAAACTGCTTTGGCCAAATAATTAGATTCATCCTTGATCCGTGTCTTTCTGTCACAGCCACTGTCACATCTTCATGTCACGAAGCAGATTTTCTTTTCCTTTCTACCAAAACTTGTCTAACTTGGATTGTTTTCAATCCCCCCTGCCAAAATTCTCTTCCAAGCTATCATGTCATCCTGTGTCAATGAACGTAATGCCTTCCTAAATAGTCTCCCTACTTCCACATCGCCCTGTAGTATTCACACATGATTTCCGAATGATATTCTTAAAATATGAATTAGAGAGGGGTGCCTGGGTGGCTCAGTCGGTTAGAGCGTCCGACTTCAGCTCAGGTCATGATCTTGCTGTCCGTGAGTTCGAGCCCCGCATCGGGCGCTGGGCTGATGGCTCAGAGCCTGGAGCCTGCTTCCAATTCTGTGTCTCCCTCTCTCTCTGGCCCCTCCACCGGGTCATGCTCTGTCTCTCTCTGTCTCAAAAATAAATAACATTAAAAAAAAATTTTTTGAAAATATGAATTAAGTGATTTATACTCTCCTTCAGGTATAGCAAACAAACAATGGTTTCCAATTATTCATAGCATAAAATAAAAACTCCTTACTAAGTCTTAAGAGGGTCTCTGTGACATTATTCTGCTATTTTGTTTACATTATTCCATCTGCCTTGTTTATGATCCTATGGACACCCTAGTCTTGTTTTTTGTTTATTTTTTGTTTGTGTTTGTTTTGTTTTTTTTTTTTTTTTTCAAAATACACCAAGCTTGTTCACACATCGAGAATGTTCTGCACTTGGCGTTGTTCTTGGTCAGGAATACTTTCCAAGTCTTCACATGTTTTGATCCTTCATTTCAATTAATCTCTCATCAAGTAATACAGCTGAGTTAAAACGGTCTGGGATTACGTCCCATAAAACAGTACACTTCGGTGATCTCTACATCCTATCATGCTCTACTCCTTGTAGTTGCTCTCACTCCCTGACATGGTATTTGTTGCTTATGTTGTACATTTATTTACTGTCATTTGTTCACTGTCACTCCAATATGTGTTCCATGAAGACAGGGACTTGCTCTGTCTTGTAAACCGTCTTATCACCCCACCCAGCCTAGTACCTGGCACGTGGTTAGACGCTTATCAATATTTGCAGGATAAACGAACTACTGTATTTGTGTCCGAGAAGTAATAGAAAATTACTACCAACTGGATAGCTGAAGTCCACAGAAATTTATTCTCTCATAGATCAGGAGGGTCAAAAACTACAATAATGGTCTCAACAGGATTGGTTCCTCTTTGGAATACAGAGGAAGAATCAGTCCCATACCTCGCTCCTGGCTTCTGGTGGTTTCCAGTAAACCCTCGTATTTCTTAGTTTTGTACACACGTCTCTCTATCTCTGCCTCCATCTTCATTCAACGTTGTCTGTGTTTTGTTTGTTTTCAAATTGCCTTCCCCTTACGCATCTCTCTGTGTTCGTGCTTCTGTCTTATACAAGTACAGTGATTATATGGGTTAAAGCTTACCCCAATCCTGTATGGGCCTCCACTTAAAATCACAACTGCAAAAAATTCTGTTTGCCAAATAAGTTCCAGGTTCTGAAGTTCTGGGCGGACATCAATCTGGTAGAAGAAGTGGGGACATGACTCAACCGAGGTGCAACTATATTTGTGTCATCAGATCATAATGATGAAAGTTTCTCCATCCGTGTCAGAATAATTTCAGAATGGCATGTCTTAGCATTATCAAAAGGTCCTGGGAAGAATTGCAAGGCTTCAAGGATCCTCTTGTGCATCTTTTCAACCCATGTTCTTTCCTTCAAATAGTTCTTTTAGTTTAAAAAAATATTCTTGTGGGGGCAACCTGGGTGGCTCAGTCAGGTTTAAGCTCAGGTCATGATCTCACAGTTTGTGGGTTCGAGCCCCGCATAGGGCTCTGTGCTGACAGCTCAGAGCCTGGAGCCTGGTTCAGATTCTGTGTCTCCCTCTTGCTCTCTGCCCCTCCCCCACTCTCTCTCTCTCTTTCTCTCTCTCTCTCTCTCTTCGCAAAAATAATAAAAAAACATTAAAATAAAAAAATATTGTTGTGTGTTTCTATATTACATCTATTTGTGCTAAGTCGCAAGGACACATTCATTAGCAAGCCATAAATGGTGTCTGCTCTCAGGAAGTTGACAGTCTACTGGATTTTTCTTCAGGACGTTAGCTTACCACCTGAAATCCTTAGCTGGTATCAGTCAAATCTGCATTAGTAAATAAATGGCACATTCAACTGAGTAATGTGAAGAGAGTTTAATAAAAGAACGATTTAAAAGTTGTAAGGCAGGTTTTAGGATAGCGATCAGGAAATAATACAGTACCACAGGGATAGTCATAACAGAGATTCATTTACCATCCTTAGGCCTGAGGGGGCAAGAGGAGAGGAGAGGGTGAAAAGGAGAACTCTTTGATAGTGTGGTCCCCTTATCTAGAAAACCGCTTCAGATTACAAACCATGGTTCTTTTCTGTATTTCACCTTTATAAAGTGCCTGAGTTTACTGTGAGCAAGTTTCTCTCTTTATTTGTAATAACCTAGCTTTTTAAAGTGGTTTGAGATGACGGTGTATAATAAAAAGTAGAAATAACGAATAAAGCAACTTGGGAATATCTTTTTGCTATGTATAAGAGGAAAGAACCATCCTGAAGGTGGAATTGCTACGTCACCTCTGAGCAACATACATCAAGACTCTTATTGTGATGATATGGAAGGCAGAGGAGGTGCGAGGGAAGAGGTGCATGCTTTTGGATTATAACCATCGGTGTGCGTGTGAATTTCTTCCGGCATACTATATGAATAGATTTTTTACATTTTTAAACGTTTCTTTATTTGTTTTGAGACAGAGAAAGAGCAAGCAGGGCTGAGGGGAGGGGAAGAGAGAGAGAATCCCAAGCAGGCTCCTTGCTGTCGATGTAAAACTCTGTCTCAGGAACTGTGAGATCGTGACCTGGGCCGACATCAAGAGTCGGATGCTTAACCGACTGAGCCACCCAGGTGCCCCTTGTAGGAATAGATTTTAAGATAATTAAATGGTAATGTATCTTTTGCTGGTATTTTAATAGTATACATTTTAGAATCATCCAGAAGAATTGTGTTTATTGTACTTTATTGTTCTGTGTCTTGTTTTGAGTTGAGCATTAAGAGAATACAGTATTTTAATTGTGACTCAGCCAACATTCATCTGGAGGTCTGATATCATTTTGTCTTTTAAGAAGTATTTGCCCCACAAGAGGATGGGTTACATTTCCTGGTTGCTGTAGTGTAGTGTATGCTTGATAATCAAACTACTCATGGCTTTGAGACTTTGAACTATAAATAGCCATGATGTTAAAAACACAAAAAAGATAGATACTGCACTATCTAAAAAAAAATGCATACTCCTTTGAATAAATGCACACACACAAAATGACTGCTTGCAAATATGGAAATAGCAGTAGAGACTAGAAGGATATACCAAAATATAGACTGCTTATAATCATGGATGATTTTTGTGTCCTTTGCTTCTTGTGCTTCTCAATTTTCCCTAATGTGCATATTTATAAGTTTAGAGCAGGGGCACCTGAGTGGCTCAGTCGGTTGAACGCCCGACTTCGGCTTCGGTCATGATCTCGTGGTTCCTGAGTTCACTCCTGCATAGGGCTCACTGCTGTCAACGAAGAGGCCTGCTTTGGATCCTCTGTCCCCTTCTCTCTGCCCCTGTCCACTTACAGCACTCTCTCTTTCTCTCTTTTCAAAAATGAAATAAACAGGGGCGCCTGGGTGGCTCAGTGGGTTTAAGCGTCCGACTTTGGCTTAGGTCATGATCTTACTATGAGTTCAAGTCCCACTTTGGGTCTCTGTGCTGACAGCTCAGAGCCTGAAGCCTGCTTTGGATTCTGTGCCTCCCTCTCTCTCTGACCCTCCCCTGCTCACTCTCTCTCTGTGTCTCAAAAATAAATAAATGTTGTGAAAAAAATTTTTAATGTAAAAATAGAATAAACATTTTTTTAAAAAGTTGAGGGGAAAAGTATTGATTGAAGAAATTTAAGGTCAAGAGTGCTTAAGACAAATGAGCAGGCTCTTGTAGGAGTATAATAGTACAGACTGCAGGGGGACATTGGGATAAACACATATTTTGTACAACATGGTGGGTAACAGTGGAATGGGAGTGTCATAAATAGAAAAGATATGAAATGTTTGAAATACAGTTATGGTATTATTTTTTCTTTAAAATATTTTCTCCCTGTTCCTACCATCTTACTGACTGGGGACCTTCCAAATTCTTCCCGTTCCAAATTCCATTCCTTACTGCATCGCACGTTATCAGGTGAAAAGTAGTACATTAGGCTCATTGCCATCACTTTCAACTCCTCATTCCAATGTAAGTAGAAACTTTCCACGTCGGTGTAGGAGCCAGTTTCATCATCCTGCCTCTTAAGGCATTTGGGCTTGGATCCATCTCAAGTCCTGGGTTGGAAATTCCCAAGCCTATTCCTTTATGCAGGTGTGTCTCATCAGGAAGGGAAGATGGTATTTCCTGGAGATGCATACTTCTTGGACCCCCCCAAAATGTGAGGAAACTTGGTACAGGCTCTTGTTGGCGTGCCTGTTTTGTGTATTAATGACAGCGTCCTGTCTAGCACCATTTGGACGTTCTTTATCGCAAAGAAACCCTAGATAGGCTGCGACTCTTCATGAGGTAGTAAATTGCAGAGTGGAGACCCGAGGCTTTAGCACCAGACCACGTGGGTTTAAATAGGCCAAATGAGAACAATAATAGTACCTAACGTACAGACTAATAAGAAGTTGAATTTGCCAACATAGGTTAAGTGCCCATCATACCACCTGAGCTGAATTAAGTACTTGATAAATGTTGATGATCAACCCTCATACTCCCATGTAAGCAAATACATTTAAAGAGGAGAAATTCTATCCATTCTGAATGTTTTAGCGTCACTCTGACTAGTGTTATTCAATCATTGTCATTGGCAATACAGATGTCCTATTATTGTTCTTTTGTTGTTATTCAAGAAGCTTTAAAATGTATATGTCTATATATATACCTTTACGCTAGAATCACACACACACACACACACACACACCATATTCTATAATTATGCTATGCCTATGTATTATATATACTGTGATTCTAAATATGTATATATACATATATATGTATAAGCATCGTTACACTTTTTTCGTTTACAGAGGAGAAATATTTTTAAAGACCTGTGTTCCTTTTTTTTTAACGCTTATTTTTGAAAGAGAGATAGAGAGATAGAGAGACAGAGCAAGAGTGGGGCAGGGGGTAAAGAGAAAGGGAGACACAGAATCCGAAGCAGGCTCCAGGCTCTGAGCTGTCAGCACAGAGCCCGATGCAGGGCTGGAACTCGAACCGAAGAGCGAGCTCACGACCTAAGCCAAAATCAGATGCTTAACTGACTGAACCACACATGTGCCCCATAGAGGAAAAACAATGACCAAGAAGTTAGAGGATTTACCCGAAGACGCACAGTTAGTGATGGATAGAAACAAATTCTCCATCTCAGAACACAATTGGTTTCATGCAAAAGTTTTCTCCTTTATGTTTATACGGAGGGTGATTGCTAACAGCAACATAAGTGCAAACCCTGGCCCTTCAGACACTGCTAGCAGACATGAGCAGACCTCCATGGGGTTCCCCACCCCCGTTCTCCAAATAGCCCTCAACGAAACTACCATCAGTTTACGTCAGTACTCAAGCAACAGGAAGTCTATTTGCCACCCATAGTCTAGATCAGGTGTTGGTGCACATTTTCTGAAAAGAACCAGTCAGTAAATATTTTTGAGTTTGCAAGCCATATGTTCTCTGTGACAACTAGTCAACTCTGCCTTTGTAGTGTGAAAGCAGCCATAGGTGATATGTAAATGAGTAAAGGAATTAGCAAGGCAGCACATAGCCTGCAAGGAGTTCGAGATGGCTCCCCACCCCCCCACCCTCAGATGATCTCTGAGGAAACGATCCAAAACCAATATTCCATGATGATTCCTATCCACCAAAAGACTCAAAGCTTGCAAAGCAGGCTTCTGACATACCCTTGCCAGAGCGATAAGCGTTACTCAAAGTACAGGTTTTTCATGGTTGAGAATGTAATAAGGTGAAGTTTCACAAATCATGAGTTGCAAGTAACAGAACCCTCAAATCAAACTGGCTGAAATCAAAGAAAATCGCCTGCCTTACTAATTGAACAGACAAGAGGCAGAGCTGTCTAATTTCAGGCCTGGATTGATTCAATAGTTAAAAAAAATAGTGAGCAAATAAAGAAATAAAGCAAATAGAGCACTAAATCAGAAAGAAATAACATCAATTACATTTCTGCCACAAAAGAGGAATTTATACACTAAAGAAATACTACCATAAAGGGAAAATGAAAGTGCTGAATTGCCATTACACCGACTCGGATCAAGTCCTTTTTCATTAAGAAACATGCTACCTCAAAACTCTCGGGCTGCTCTCTTCAAAAAATTCTAGGGTAAGATTAAAGTGTTCTATATTATTTATGCATAAAATGGAAGACCAGTCAACTTAGAATAAAACCTGGTCTTCTCTTCATATGGAAGTCTAACATTTTTATAAACTATTTATTGACATGGAAAAGCATTCATTGGTAAAATCCTAAGTCTACAGAACAAGAAATAATAATACAGAATCGTCTCAATATTGTGTATATGTATACATCTATACCTATGCATAGAGACAGACAGATGCACAAACAAATTGACTTCTTTTTTTTTAATGTGTATTTGTTTTTGAGAGAAAGAGAGAGAGAGCAGAGGAGGGGCAGAGAGAGAGGGAGACACAGAATCCCGAAGCAGGCTCCAGGCTCCAAGGTGTCAGCACAGAGCCCAATACAGGGCTCGAACCCACAGACCACGAGATCATGACCTGAGCCAAAGTCCGACACTCAACCGACTGAGCCACCCAGGCACCCCGAAACAAATGGACTTCTTCATATCCACCTTTCTCTCCCTACAAAAGTATCCTAATCCTCTACTGGGAATTCACACCTTCCCTATTATCAACAATTGAGTCTCAGAGGGATTAATTCCTAGAGCTAGATCCTGATTGGCTTAACATACCCCAGTCCTCAATTCAAAATATTTATTTTGTAAGTAATCATTATTATAATCAATAAAATGAGACAAAATGTTTCTTTTTCTTAATGTTTGTTTATTTATTTTGAGAAAGAGAGAGAGATAATGAGCTGGGGAGGGCAGAGAAAGAATCCCAAGCAGGCCCCATGCTGTCGGCCCAGAGTCAGAAATGGGGCTTGATCTTGGGAACCATGAGGTTATGACCTGAGCAGAAATCAAGAGTCGGACACTTAACCGACTGAGCCACCCAGGTGCCCCAGGAGAGGAAATGTTTTTTGAGACTTCTAAAGAGAAAGGAGTTTTCTTCTTTGCTGTTGTCTTGGCTTTTATTGTCATTTGTTACTTTTATGGTGCTACCATGAGAAACGCTTTCCATTTGGCTTGCATAGGAAAAGAGTGAAGTCTGAGGAACTAACAGCACCCATTTTCTAAGTATAAACTTGGAACTATGCTGTAGAAACAGAGCACAGAAGTGGAGATAGAAAAAACAGAGTGCTGGCCACAATTCTTTTATTCCTGAACCAATCCAAGCTTATAATTCAACAGATCTATCGCCTGTCTGTTCAGTTACTTGCCAGGTATTTTCTTGTTTTTTTTTTTTTTTTTTTTTTTTTTTTTTTTACTTAAGCACATTTGATTTTAGGTTTCTGTTACTTGAAAATTATGATTTGTAAAAATCCACTTGGTTTAAATTCTCAAAATAATGAAAACATCATGTCAATTACCATACATCGATTTTCTGGTGAATCTTCGTTTGTGAAGCGTGTCTCTTATTCCACGTAGGAAACGCAGTGTGAAAACATCTGTTTCCCTAGACTTCCTGAGCATATGTAGTTTTCAGACCAATTACTGCACTTGAATTATTTTACCATAGGCTGCCGTTGCGTTGGTTGAAAACCATAAATACGACGTAGCGGTATCCTAGTACTGATGCAGGTTATTTTATAAGGCTATAAACTTCATCTTTCTTTGCCTACATAACGATGATGATAATAAAGAGTGCATGTCAGTCTCTGTGAAGTTTTCAGTAAAATCGGCGCCTGCAAATTATTTTGAAGTGCAGGAAACTTTGGATTTATGAAATATTTATGAGAAATCACATCATGTCTACAGCGGTTCTCAGCTGTGACTGCAGCATATGGTTTATAAATTGAAACAGGTGTGGGAGAACAGGTGGTCACAGCCAAGCCAGGGAAGAATTGGAATTTACCGTGGGGAAGCAACATGATAAAATACCCACACGTTGAAGGCAACTTGCCGATGTGGTGGCAGCAACCTAAAAGATGCTCGCCGGGGCAAATATATATGACAGCACTTGAAATGAAAGTGTTCACCTACTCAGGTATCACATATGGAAACTGGGAAGCAGGGGGTGTCATTTCCCATGGTGAGTGAATGCAAGCGAATCTTCGTCCTGAATGTGCTAGTTTGTGCATTGATTGCATTAAAAGAGAGAAAAGTAAACACTAGCCCTTAACTTCTCTCAGTACAAAACTGGTCCAGATGAGGTCTAGAGCCATTTCATGCATGCTATCCGCGTTATTCACAGGTTAGCACCAAACAGACTGTCCTGAATCCGCAACCTCCAAGCATGAGAAAATATTCCTTTTTTTTTTTTTAATTTTTTTTTCAACGTTTATTTATTTTTTGGGACAGAGAGAGACAGAGCATGAACGGGGGAGGGGCAGAGAGAGAGGGAGACACAGAATCGGAAACAGGCTCCAGGCTCTGAGCCATCAGCCCAGAGCCCGACGCGGGGCTCGAACTCACGGACCGCGAGATCGTGACCTGGCTGAAGTCGGACGCTTACCCGACTGCGCCACCCAGGCGCCCCAATATTCCTTTTTTTTAAGGGAGGCGGTGGTATAATGCCCTTTTATGTCACAATCACTTTTAAGATTAGCCATTTTTATTGTTTACTGAAGAAGGCAACAGAAGATCATATTTACAAGTTTTAAATCTTCCTCCCCATTGTCGGGACCTTATTCTCTCCATTCAGTCAGAACTTAATAGTCCATTCTAAGGGAAAGGAATTGAGATACAAGGGTTTAAAAAAAAAAAAAAGTGTTTCTAGCTGGATTTGGAGTGAGCACTTACACTTACATATGAGCTTTTATCACCTTCTGGAAATTCACAAAGTTCCAAATCAAATATTTTATGGGATTGTATTTAACAAGACATCCCATCAAATCTAGGGAGTACCTTCTCTTCCTTATCCTTGTTCTTGCCCATACCCTGGTATTCATTCAAGTGAAGGGCATCGCTACCTCAACACATTGTGCAACATCTCGGGAAAATTGAACTGCCTTTCCTGGTTTCAAATTCTTTCTCCAAGGGCACAGTCGGTGAAGCGCCTGACCGCAGCTCAGGTCATGATCTCACAGTGGTGGGTTCAAGCCTCGCATAAGGCTCCATGCTGGCGGTCCATCCGGAGCCTGCTTGGGATTCTCTCTCTTCTCTCTCTGCCCCTTCCCCACTTGTGCTTTCTCTCTCTCCCTTTCCAAATAAATAAACTCTAATTTCCTAGTTGGTCTAATGTAACTAGAAGGGTTAATTTGGGGAACAAAAGGAAACAAGTTATAGTGGAAAGTAAATCATCGTGTACTCCACTGACTGAATGAAACACAACATCGGATGTAGTGGACACAAACCATCAAGTTCACCCCAAACACGCGCAGGAGCACACACACACGTGCGCGCACATACACACACACACACACACACACACACACACACACACCTGCAGTTTTGGGACTAAATAATCCTCTTTCTGACTGCTGGGGATTTAACAGCTGACAGCCCTTTTGTGACCTCTGTTCCCAACAGTTGCCCCAGGATAAAGAGAGCCACCTTCCTAAAGGCAACACCCCCTTTTTGGGTGCATCCCACATCCAATGAGGAAACAGCTCTGCAGGGCTCTTCCAGCTCCAGAGTTGGTCTTGGCTGGACCTCTACACACCCTAATTCTCCCTCTACCCATTCTCGCACTGTCCATTTTATCACAGATGTTGGTTTATCGAGGGCACTACCTGATAAGTTTCCTGCACACAAATCTCTGTCTCAGAAGCTAGGAAACACGATCTGAAAAGTTAATGCCAGAAGGTCCAAGGAAGCAAACTGGAGCACCTACTGGCCAGCTCTCAACAAGAAGCCCTTCAATGGCAGCGGGCAGAGGACTGATAGATTTTGGCACACAGTGGCAGTGAAATTTGTTAAAACTTTTTACTGCTGGGGACTGGTATGTGCTGGAAGGGAGAATGCACAGATGGAAGGAATGCACCAGTCTTTTAAGACGCATGTAGAAATAGTATTTATAAAGGCAATAGAACTGGATTACTACTTTGAGGGAAATTGATGATTTGGAAAGAAAGAAAAACATGAACACCTAAGGGTAAGCAATAAAATCTTAAGAGATCTTTGGCAATATGTAAAAATTGTCCCATCTTAGAAAACCAGAGGACAGAAAATTCAAATTTAACTTAAAAGTAGCAGAGGGCACCTGGGTGGCTCAGTCAGTTGAGTATCTGATTCTTGGTTTCAACTCAGATCATGATCCCAGGGTCATGGGATCAAACCCATGTCAGGCTCTGTGCTGAGCGTGGAACCTGCTTAAGATTCTCTCTCTCCCTCCCACTGCCCCTCTCCCCCCTCATGCTCTCTCTCACTCTCTCTCTCTCTCTAAAATAATATAAAATAATAAATACATTAATTAATTAATTAAATTAAAATTAAAATTAAAGCAGAAACTCAGAGAAGGTGGAGAAGGTTGAGTTCTTATTCCCAACAGGTTTGCTGTTCCAATCGGGTTTCCATATAAAATACAGAGAGCTATGGAGTTGAGTAAAAGAACATGTTGTCCCTATGAGCAAGATAGAGATATGAGAATATTTCTCAATCTATGCAAACAGAGGAAATCAGGGACTGATGATCAGGAAATTGAGAGTAGCTGTCCCAGCAAAAAGTTGCAGTACTTTGCCTAGTTTTTGAATTCAAGCCCATTTTGGGGCCTGATAAACATGTACTGAAGCTGTCTAGTTTCCAGAAGGAAGGACCTTACAACATTATGACAAGAATATGCGGCCATCATTCCCCTGTTCCTTTTTCAAAGGCACCTACAGAACTGACTTCAGAAATTATGTAGTAGGGAAAGCAGAATACCCAATGATACTGAGGACTGTCATATACAAGGTCCAAACCGGCATTAATAACCAAGGACCTAAAGTATCATCAAGCCCTTGTGTTAGAGTAGAGGGTTATGGAGCCCCAGATAATACGTGGAATCTTGGCCCAGTCTGGTTCACAGTAGGTCCATTTCATCCATGAGCCCACCTGGTAGTCATTTCCCTATACAAATATAGTTTACTATGTCCCCAAAGATAAAATGCAATGGATATACTTGATAGTTAGCAGGTCTCACATTGACTCCTTGCCCTGTGGAGTAAGAGCGATCATTATGGGGATAGTCAAATGGTAGCCTCCAAAAGCATCCCTTTACCAGCCAAACAAGAAAAATTTAAAGCCATATCACGTTTTGGAGGGAATGGTAGAGATTGGTGCTATTCTGTGGGTAGTGATGCCCATTATGTCTCCACGGAATTCGTCTCTCTCAAGTTCCAGGGGGATTCTGGAAGATGGCACTGAATACTGCCATCTCAACCATGTACCAACCTCAACTGCAGTTGTGTGGTGTGAGGAAAGCTTTGCTAGATCCTAGTAACACAACCTTAGGTACAGAGTATGCAACCAGGGATCCTGCAAACATATTCTATTCTATCCCTGTCAAGAATAAAGACCAGAAATAGTATTCCTAAGTGTTCACTTAGAATAGATAATAGTATACAGGTATCCCCTACTTTCCAAAAGTTCACACGATGCCATTTTGCTTTGACAAAATACCTACATTAGTACCTATGTTCACTAACTGAATGAAGTTCAGAAAATATTTGTATTTTATGTAAAAGGGTGAAAAGCGAAAATAGCATTCAGTGTTAGTTTTGCAGCTAGCCATAATAGAGGAGGCCCACACCAGCAGCAACAAGAGTGGCACCCAAGCTTATTCCCTAGGAACTACATTCAGCATCTCGACATCAAGCTGCCATAGCTATGAGCTGTGTCTGTGAGCCTCTGAGCTTTAGTTTGATTTCCTTTGTGCATCTGTTAGCAAGATATGTTGTAAGGTACCAGAAAAGCCCAAGAAGCATTCTTTTCGGAGTCTGGGAACACTGAAAAAAAAAAAAAATCCATATAATTTTTTTTGCTTTACAGAGTGGAGGGGCGCCTGGGTGGCGCAGTCGGTTAAGCGTCCGACTTCAGCCAGGTCACGATCTCGCGGTCCGGGAGTTCGAGCCCCGCGTCGGGCTCTGGGCTGATGGCTCAGAGCCTGGAGCCTGTTTCCGATTCTGTGTCTCCCTCTCTCTCTGCCCCTCCCCGTTCATGCTCTGTCTCTCTCTGTCCCAAAAATAAATAAACGTTGAAAAAAAAAATTAAAAAAAAAAAAAAAAAAAAAAAAAAAAAGCATCCGACTTCAGCCAGGTCACGATCTCACAGTCCGTGAGTTTGAGCCCCGCGTCAGGCTCTGGGCTGATGGCTCAGAGCCTGGAGCCTGTTTCCGATTCTGTGTCTCCCTCTCTCTCTGCCCCTCCCCCGTTCATGCTCTGTCTCTCTCTGTCCCAAAAATAAATAAACGTTGAAAAAAAAAAATTTACAGAGTGGAAATCTCACAGATAAATGACTTTATTCTAATGAGACCAGATGGAGAAGAAGTGACAAGAGGTCAGAATTCTTGGCAGGCAAATATACTGCAGGTGATATGAGATAATTCCTGTGAATATTTGGTGGTGGGCTATATTAGCGAGGCTTAGGAAAGTTCTGGAGTTCTGGGGCATGCCACAACATCATCTCCAGTATAAACGATAATACTTGTTATACTCTTGGGTTGTAGAGGTAGGATATTTCAAGTCTGGGAATACTATTCCAATCCATAAATGCGCCCAACTTTGAGGAAAGCCTAGAAGGAGTATGCTCTCGGACTGTGGTGCACGAAGACCTGCCAATATGACCAAAATGATCATGTGACCTAGAAGAATAGTACTAGAGGTATCTGTGTTGGGAAAAAAGGGTTGTGTGTGGCATTAATGGCAAGGCCTAAAAGAAGAATTGGTATAAAATGTTAAAATTCTGGATAAAGGGAGAGAGAGAGAGAGAGAGAGAGAGAGAGAGAGAGGAGATTTATTGCAAGAAACCAGATTATATGACTTTGGGGGCTGGCTATCAGACCATCAGGAAGGATAACTCAGAACTTTCAGGCAAAAGCTGTGGCTTCAATCCTCCAGGAGAATTTCTTCTTCCCCAGGGAACTCTCAGTTCTGCTTTTAAAGCCTTTGAATTATTAGATCTAGCACACCCAGATTATCTAGGATAATCTTTTTTACTTAAAGCCAACTGATCATAGATGTTAATTACCTCTACAAAATACTCCCAAAGCTACAGCTAGATGAGCATTTGATTGGATAATATGGGACTGTGGCCTAGCCAAGTTGATGCATAAACTGACCATGAAGCTTGGCTTTTGCCAGGCCCACTGCTTCATAAGGTCAAGTGTATCTAACAGTAATCCATTATAGTATAGACATGCTTCATTCAGAATTACCCATGAGCAGGTGACCAGAACCTCTATGTCATCCACCACTATTTAATCAGCATCTCACATTTAAAGGAATTTGCCTGTAATCCCACGGTGGCTCTAAAAAACATCAGTGGGGGGAAATTCTCTCATTGGATAATTATTTGGATGGTTGACCTGAGCATTTGCTTTATGTAGAAAGAGATGTGTCCACTTTTTACAATGTATATAGACTTAAAAACATTGGTGGGCAGCTTGGCTAAGGAAGAAGGGACTTGGAAGGTTTGAGATGAGAGCACGATGAAGTCTGTGGCTTCAGACATATGGGAAATAGGCATGAACTGTGACCATTTTTCTATCACATGTCAACACTTACCAGAAAATATCTACCCTAGAAAAGTGCTAAACAACCAAATAGATTGACTCAATTGTTAGCATCCATGCACTGTCCATCAGCCACCTCGGTGCTGGCACAATGTGCCCATGAACTGAGTAGCCATGGCCACCATGGATGTTTGTGTCTAAGAACATGGGTTCCCTCTGTCACTGCTGCTGCTAAAAGTCCAACTGCCAGCAAATAAGACAGATGCTAACTCCCCAATATGGCATGATTTCTCCACGAGTCCAGACAGCCACTTGGTAAAAAAGACTCACTCCATTAGATGTATTCTACTCTAGAAGGAGCATCAGTTCTTTTTGATTGACACAATACATACACTGAGTATGATTTTGCCTTTCCTTCCAGAAGGGCCTAATCCAGCACCACTATTCAAAGACTAACGGATCACTATTCAAAAACTAATAGTCTACTATCACAGGATGTTAAATACCTTTGCATTAACCAAAGAGTTGGACAGGGGCACATCAATGTGGAATCCAGGTTCCTATCACATGCTTTACCACCTTGAGGCTGCCACCTTCCCAGTGATTGCCCTCATCTAAAGAGAGTCACCTCCTTTCTAAAGGAGGTCATACTCCTCTAGTATGACCACTCCTCTAAAGAGAGGTCATACTCCTTTCTTAGGGAAGCCTTCAGTCTGTGCAGGAATACAAAGACCCATGGGCTGGCTAAAACTTTATTGTTACTCATCACGGCCCAACATCTCCCCCTGCCCAATCTTGCTTTATTTATTCCTTCCTCATCATCGGTGATTCTAAGAGTGACACTGAATAACGTTGCTGCATGTAAATTCCTATCTCAAAGTTTGCCTCTTGGAAAACCCAATCTGCTACAGTGGACCTATACAAAACTACCTAACCTACTCATAGGAAAAAAAAAAATACTTAGCCTCTAAGAAATAGATCTTATGTTAAGTGTTCTTAACATAAAAAGGTAATATGGCAATAATAATTACGAAGGCAGGAGGAGGAAATTTTTGGAGATGATGGATTTGTTTATGGCATAGATTATGATGATGTTTCCCAAAAAAAAAAGCCTTAAAATTTTAAATAAAGTATTAATTCTTTTAATTAAAAAAAAAAAACTAGCAAATAACTTTGTCGTGTTGTTTACTAACAGGTATAAACAAGTTATTCTCTTAGTAGACATGAAAAATAACATGCAATCTTCTACAAAGAAAGTAATTTGTAAAGTAGTATCCTTTAAAATGTTAGTTTCATGAGGAGTAAATTATCAAATTTTTGAATTTAAAACACATTAGACATGGATTAGCATCTACAAGTCCCAGGACTGGGGTCATGCAAATGTGTAAACTAAGCCTTTATGCAGCACGTGCACACACAGGAAACCCCTACAAAAATAAAAATAGTTACAACATATCGACTATGTAACATGTGTCCATCAATATCACCTAAAAGTGTTACATAAATCATATTATTTATTATTCTGGGTAACAGTGAAATATATGAGAAAGTTGAGGATCAGGGGCGCCTGGGTGGCTCAGTCGGTTAGGCGTCCTTCTTCGGCTCAGGTCATGATCTCACGGTTTGTGAGTTCAAGCCCCGGGTCGGGCTCTGTGCTGACAGCTCAGAGCCTGCTTCTGATTCTGTGTCTCCCTCCCCTCAGCTCCTCCCCTGCTCACACTCTGTCTCTCTCTCGAAAGAAAGAAAGAAAGAAAGAAAGAAAGAAAGAAAGAAAGAAAGTTGAGGATCAGAAAGGTTATACAATTAGCAAGTAGCAGAACTGACATTATAATTGCAGCCTGCCAAAATCTGAAGCATGCTTTGAACTCTTACACAGAAAATGTAATGAGAGAGAGCAATACAATAAAAATAATTAAATAGAAAACCCAGAAAACCATGATTAGGTTATTGAATAAAATTCACAGTTGAAAAAAAATAATTGAAATATATACACTCTGCAATCCAACAGAATACAATGTACACTTGTATATACAATTCAGTTTATGAAGTTTATGAATTATTTTTCAAAATTTGTCACAAGAAGCCTTTTATCTTACAAAGACAAAAGCAGAGGTTCGTAATTGCTTTTACCAGTAATTTATGTACTTGGAGGGTTTTAAACTCAGCATCTCAAAAATAGTCACATTTTGATATATTGTGTGCTTGCTGAAATATTAATTCTTTGAACACCCAGTCTAAATTTTCACCAGCCAATTAACATCATGCTACGAACTTGCATCTCTCTCACAGCTGAAAAATAAACAAAATTTATCACTCATTTACTTCCTACTTCAAATAAACTAAAATATACTTCTTGAGACACGTCTGTTGGGTCCAAAGGTCTCTTATGACTTAAGTTAAATAATGTCTCTAGAGACTGAACAAAAATGTTTACTAAAACTCAGATGTCTTTATAAAAACCCTAAAGTGTTTTGGGGTTTTCATGCAATGGCCTTGAATTTCACACTTCACAAATGTGTGGTAAACACATTGCATTCTAAAAGAATACCAAGCGTATTTCAACCATTGTTAACTCTTCACAATCTTTCCTTGTGTGTATAAGGCAGAATATTATAGGTGACAAGCCACCATCATGAATAATTCTTGGCTGCTGGGGGTTGTGTTTTGATTGTTTCAATGGTTAGTTGTTCACAATGAAGAAGTTAAGTCATGGTATCCCTACTAATTTATGATAATAAGTTACTCCAAATTCTACAGTTTGATCCGATGATAATTCGGCAGTTTTTTATTGAATTATTTTACGCCAAGTGCTCTCCTGTCAGTTATGGGTAAAGTATTGAAAAAATTACGCAAGTCCTGCCTTCGTTAAGATTATGTTCTAGTTTGATGGAGTGGTAGAAAATAAAGGAAAACTCAAATTTCAGATTCTGATGAGGACCCACAGTGACTATAAGCATGGTGATGTGGAGAAAACAAGGTATTAATTGACTTCAATCTTAATCTGTTCTGAATTTAAGTTCTACTTTATATCCAAGAACTCACACGAGAAATTGTCACCTTTGAAACCTCACTCTGGATACCCTCAAGTAGTATTTTTTCTTTAATTTTTTTAACGTATATTTATTATTGAGAGACAGAGAGACACAGAGCATGAGCAGGGGAGGGGTAGAGAGGTAGAGGGAGACACAGAATCCAAAGCAGGCTCCAGGCTCTGAGCTGTCAGTACAGAGCCCGACACGGAGCTCGAACTCACAAACTATGAGATCATGACCTGAGCCGGAGTCGGTCGCTTAACCAACTGAGCCACCCAGGTGCCCCACCCTCAAGTAGTATTTTAAGGTGACACGTGAGATGTTTATTACTTTGCTAGTGACTATGTAAAATAGCATAGACTGGGTGGCTTAAACAACAGACATTTATTTTCTCACAGTTCCGGAGTCTGGAAGCTCAAGATCAAAGTGCTGGCAGGGTTTGTTTCTTCTGGGCCTCTCTCTTTAACTTCCAGATAGCCACTTCCTCTTGGGTCCTCACACAGTTCTTGCTCTGTGCACACATATCTTTGGTGTCTCTTTTTGTGTGGCAAAATTTTCTCTTCTTACAGGACAGCAGTCAGATTAGATTACAGCACACCCTAAGGGCTTCATTTAACTCAATCACCTTGTTAAAGGCCCTATCTCCAATATTTTGAGGCCCTAGGGGTTAAGGCTTTAGCGTATAAATTTTGGGAGTGGATACAAAATTCAGCTCACAGCAAAACCCGATGGGAGTTTTTGTTGTTATTATTTTGTTCTGTTTTACAATCAAGCAGAAGCACTTCATGAAGGATAGGGGGATAACGGGATTTAGTGGAAGTGAGGAATACCAGGAACAAACTCATGCGTGCGTCAGCACAGAAAATCAGACTTTTCAAAGACATTCTATGTTTATTATTCTGTACGTTTTTTTGCAGCTAGCATTTGGCTTGAATGATGTCAGACACATAGTCCCTGAATGTCTAAAGTTTAGGTCATACTCAACATGGAGGCATTTCAGCTATCGAAGTAGCCTTCACCATATACAACGTCAACTGGTCAAGTTAGAATGATAATATGAATCAATCCTTATCTTTAAGCAGGACCAAGTCTGAGCTAACACTTGTTACTTAGGGTATTTTAGAACCGAAAGACCCTGGAGGGTCCTAAAGCTTAATGATTTCCAAATTGTACTCTGCGGCTCCCGCAGAGGAGCCTTTCTCACCCCCATGAATTAGAGAGTTCCACAAATTATCTCTTTTACATATTGGGATTCTAAGTGAACTTCAATTTGAAGATATAGCCCCATGGTTAGTCGTCCAAAAGCATGCAATGGTATGAAGCCATTGAATGTTCCAGTAGCCTTGTTTTACTACTCAGGAAATTGTGTCCCAGAGAAGTTGGCTGGCTATCTAAATTCAGACAACTAGAAAGAAAAAGACCCAAGCTCGAAATTGAGGTTTATCTTAAGTCTTAATGCTAATCCAACGTTTATTCAATTCTACCTTTCTGCACTTTGCTCTGTTACAGAGGTGAAAATGGACCAACGTCTTTTGGAGGCACCTGTAACTATACTAGGAGACATGTGTGGATGTGTGCATGCATGTGCACGTCCATATACATGTGTATAAACATGTATGTAAATATTGTATACACATTTATATACATATGCATTTATTTATATATGCTTAGATGTGTAACTAAATATTATACACTCACGTTATAATGCTTATAACACTATGAGTTTGGAGGAACCCTCTCTGTTTTACAGATGCAGAACCTGAAGCTCAGAAAGATGAAATAACCCTCCCTAGAATATAGGTAGTGATTAGAGGTAGCGGCAGAGTTATGATTTGAAGTCAGAACTATCTGACTTCAAAGCCCACATCTTGTTTCTCTTTCAATATATTACCTCCTCAAATGATAAAACTCCAGTTCTCAGGTTCCGGTTACTTTTTGGATGTGACTCTCTATATGGCACAAGCATGAGCTGTGTTTCTGTAATTACGTGACTGCAAATAGGACTTCAACAAGTTTTCCCCACTTTTGAAACTACTTTCCAGAATAGTTCATGGGTGTTGACCTCAACTAGTTGAACCAACTAGCCGAAATATAAATAATTTTACAACACATTAAAACAGATAAGATAGCTCCTGATCCAAAACTTTCCACGTTCTCAGTAACACAAAGTCAAGACTCTTAAAATAGGACCGCTCCCGCTGGTTTTAGGCCAAACTTCCAGCTTCACAACCTGCCCAATTTACAAGGCAACATTGTTCATAAGAAACATTAATACCGAGTACCAAGTTCATCATTCGTAAACAAACTGATCAATACTCAGCCGGCCATATCAGAACCCCTGGTGAGACTTTCAAGCCAAGTGATGAAGCAAGAGGAAGGAGAGTAGGAAGCAACAAGCGAAACCAGAGGAGAAGGCACTGCCATCTGGCCTGTCTGATGTCTCCCTCATTCTCCCATGACCATGGCTGCTTGATGGAGTGAAATAAGCTGGAGGGAATTGGGGGAGGGGCCGTGGAGAAATGAAAGGTCACATTCCCTACGCAAGGGACTCACTCCACTGGTTTGTGTATCTCCTGACGTTGAAGGGTTAATGGTCACTGAGTTATACATGGGGCCAGCACACCTGTGAGGAGGGATTGGTGCCAGGCGGGTCAAGCGTAGAGAGTGTGTAGAAATTGACGGTCACAAATAAACAGAGCAAAACAAAAGAGAATTAAGTGGTAGGTAATTTGTTCTCAATGGGAGGGATTAGAGCAGGGAGAAGTGAATTCCAAATCCATGCATCATCAGTCATCGGCTATTTTATGACAGAAGTAGGACCTGATGAATTTATACTTGACTCTGAGTTTTAATCTTTTCATGAAGTAGAGACTCTTTTCACACATTACATATAGGAAATATTAGAGTTATGTCAGTGTTTCTCAACCTCTGCATTAAATCCACATGAGGCCACATAGTTCTTTGTTGTGAGGAACTGTCCTGCACATTGTAGGATGATTGGCAGTATCCTTGGCCGCGACCACTAGATTCCACAAGCAACCCCCTACAGTCTTAGCAACCAAAAATGTCTCCAGAAATTTCCCCTGGGGGGAAAAGCTCACCCCTGATTGAGGATCACTAGTCTAGGTCATCCAAATCAATGAGCATACAAAGTCTTCCAACCACAATCAAATTGTCCACCCATAGCAAATCGGAGCGTAATAATAATATATACCCTACTAGGTATTTATGTGTTGGCCTGATGGCTCATTAGGCTAGAATAACATTGAGTTTGAGTTTAGCAATGGCACCCATATTCATTTCCAGAGCTAGACCGTCATAGGTAATGAATAAAGTAGATTCTCTCCCAAGAGAAAATTCACCGTGTTTGTCCTCTTCTTTCATAAAACAAGGAAAAAAGACAACTCACTGAGGTATGATATGGGCCCAAATTTTGATATTTCTATCCTCTATCCTCTTTTGGATCTCTCTTTCTCTCTCTCTCTGTTGAAAAAAAAAAAAAAAATGAAGAATTGTGTATAAATAATAGTTCCATTTGTGCAATTTGCGTCCTTGGCAGCCAAATCAGGAAGTTAATATTACAGGATTTTTCTAAACCTTATACAGCCCTACCTTCTCACTTTTCAAAATTAACTTTATAGTTGTAATATCTCAAGAGTCTGTTATGGTTTGTATATATTTTAATTTTTTTATTATATCCTTACTTACTAAAAAAAAACATTCTAGGTCAACACTTTAGTTCACTGAAATTCAGATTTTTTTAAATTAAAAAAAAATTTTAATGTTTATTTATTTTTGAGAGAGACAGAGACAGAATGCAAGTGGGTTAGGGGCAGAGAGAGAGCGAGACACAGAATCCGAAGCAGGCTCCAGGCTCTGGGCTGTCAGCAGAGCCGGATGCGGGGCTCGAACTCATGAGCTATGAGATCATGACCTGAGCCAAAGTCAGACACTCAACCAACTGAGCCACCCAGGCACCCCACAGATATTTTTATACTCAAACACATGAGGCTTTCAGCACAACAAGGTGAATTCAACAGCAACAGCCAAAATACGTCCTGTGCAATGTGAAAATGATCTGCCATGCGGGAACACTCTCAATACAGGGAAATGTGTCTCTGCTGATATATAGATAACATTTTAAAATGTTCACAGAACCACTCTTCGAAAATGCTAGCACATATTTTTAATTATTCTTTAATGTTTAGGAGAAATAAATGCGTGCAATAATATTTTGTTGATTTCTTAAGTCAAATGGCAAATGAAATTTTGTTAATGGGAAAAAAATTTAATAAAATTTTGTTAAATACCTTTATAGAATGCCGTCACTTAATTTGCTGAATGAATTAAGGCAAATGAAACCTATGAGTTACCTTACCCTAAGGTAAATGCAACCCAGTGAAAGTCAAATACAATGTGTTTATTTCTAATATGAAATGAAACCAAATTTTGAGTCTATGTGTGAAAATGGTTTCTATGAGGGAAAATTTTTACTGAATAGCTTGCAATTGCCAGGTAGAGCAATAGATATATGTATATGTGCATGTGTGTGTGTATGTGTATGCACATACATGCTTATTAAGTATATCAAGGTGAGCTTATGAGAAGTAGTATTTGATGACGGTGATTGACTCTCACCAAATGTGAGGGGTTTTTTTCTTCCAGGACAAACATTGAGACTACATTTCTAATGCTTCCTGACAAGATTCAGTCTTGTGTTTGAGTTTTGTCCAAAGGGGTACAGGCAGAAGTGTTGAGGTTCTTAGAGAACTTGCCCATAAAACCTCCTGCAGAATTCCCTCTTTTGGCTCACTGGCTGGCTGGATGCAATGAATCCAGAAGACTAAAACCAAAAGACCACAGAATGCCTAAATGGAAGAAACCTGGGCTATGAATGACCGTGCGCCCCCCATCTCCCCAACTCCCTACTGTATTAAGTTGTGATGGGAACAAGAAACACACTTTTGTTCTGTTGATCAGCTGAGATGTGGGGTTATTTCTTAGTGGCCTCTGGAAAATGCTGCCAGTGCCTTGTCCATGTCCCCAGGCTTTACCACGTAAGAGATCTCCAGCCTGACTTCTAACTGCCCAAAACTTGCATTTCTTCTTTTCTTTTCTTTTTTCTTTTCTTTTCTTTTTTCTTTTCTTTTCTTTTCTTTTCTTTCCTTTCCTTTCCTTTCCTTTCCCTTCCTTTCCCTTCCTTTCCTTTCTTTTCCCTTCCCTTCCCTTCTTTTCCCTTCACTTCCCTTCCTTTCCTTTCCCTTTCCCCTTCCCTTTCCCTTTCCTTTTTGTTTCCTTTCCTTTCCTTCCCTTTCCCTTCCTTTCCTTTCCCTTCCTTTCCTTTTCTTTTTCAAACAGAAGGTTGGCCACCAAACACTTCCTGCCCAGAAATTCTATGGAATTAACAACCCCATCTCCCTAGAACCTCTCAACCAATGACAGCTGGAATTTTATACAAAATTCCCCCTCTCTGTGGACGCTTCTGTGGGATACCTCTGAAGCAAGTCTTACCCCCTGATCCCTGAATTTCCAGAGCAGGATTAAGCTTTAGTGACCCAGTGTGGCTACTGGCTAAATAATACCCTTTGCTGGATGCCTGCCACCCCTACCTCTTGTATCCTTGCTCCTCTCCAGACCACATATACTCAAATCCTTGCCTGGAGTCTGCTTTGTGAAAACCCAAACTAATGCAAACATTTAACCGTTCCAGACAGCTATAGAGTTTTATATCTGGAAACACATGGGACCAATATGCCTGAAACTCTCCCTTCCTAGCTTTATAGTCAATGGTATTTTAATAGCATTGTATGGTGACAGATGTTAGCTACACTAATGGTCAATGAGCATCGCATAATGTATAGAGTTGTTGAATCACTATGTTGTATGCCTAAAACTAACACAATATTGTGTGTGAACTATACTTCAATTCAAAAAGAAATTCTCTAAAGGCTCGCATTTTCTCTGAAACATGAGCAATAATAGTAATTATTTAATAGTGTAGTTATAAAGACTAAGGGTGATAAGAATGATAACTTTATAAGGTGTCTAGTATTCGGTGAACACTGGCTAAATAAATTTTGTCGTTGTTTTCATAGCTACATAGTTAAATAGTGGTGAACGTGGTATTTGAACTCAGTGGTATCTTGCTCGTAAGCTAGAATACTTTTCCCCACGTTATGCTAACTGATGATAACCATGCATTACCTAAAGTCCTTTCTGAAATGTCTTAGTTCAGTTTTAATTTTGTCCTTTGTATCAAAGCTGTGCACGTATATAATTTAGAGTCAGTGTAACAATGTTTGTTTTTAGAAAGAGTAACTGCCATCCATCCCCCAGCTTGATCCCCCCTCCCCAAAGACAACCACTTTGATTCTATTGGGTTCTAATTCTTTTGAAATTTACCTTTATTTACTTATAGGGCATGCCTATATTGCTATCTAATGATTTTGTGTTAAGCATGAGCTATTGACGTCCCATAATGGAGAATGAGGCTTCAGCTGCACCCATCGCACATACACGTCCTTCTCATGTCCCCTTCTCAGTCTCACAACATAGCCATGCTATGATTTCATATTTACTCAATATTAACCTAACAATGCCTATGTAAAGCTATTCATAATCAAACCACATTGGTTAGCTTACTTTTCAACATAATCACTGAGTTGATCCCAAACTGTCTATTGTCCAATTGTTTTCTCATTAGAGAAAACCTGTGTCCTATCCATCACATCTTCTTAGAGAAGACTCACATGGGTGTCACCTGCTTTGCATTATCTTGATAGACTCCTTGCTAAGGAGAGTTCACAGATCTCTCTTTTCACCTTTGTTCTGAGTATTCCTTTTACTTGCTTTTCTGTATATAAATGACCGATTTTCTGTGGTCAGTCCCTTTCTCTTTTTTGTGTTACCTTTTTGTTTTGGTTTAATACATCTATAGTAATTCTCTGATGAAGGACAACTGGGAGGTAGATATAGGTACAGGTATAGGTATAGGTTTCGATGCAGATTTAGATTCAGATTTTATATGTATGTGCCTAGAGTTAATTATTCTGTGCTCATGCCATATTGATAATTTCACTGGGAATAGAACTCTAGAATGTGTATCTTTTTCCTTTCAATTTTTGAAGTGTACATTTTCTCCAAGCTTTTAGCTTGATATCCTTTTTATTCCTCACCATTTTTGTGTGAATTATTTCTTTGTTGTGGTTATAATTGTTTTATATTCTTCCATTTCAGCTGATAAGATTATCTCTTTGCTTCAAAGTTTTGACATTTCATCATAATATACTTGCGTGGGTCGAATCTCTAATTTTGTTTTGCGCACTTGGTCTCTTTCAATATTCAATATTCAAATATTTCAATCTGGAAATATATGGCTTTCCTTTTTCCTGGGCATTTCCTTCTCTTGTTTTGTTGATTATTCTTTCTTCCTCTGTCATTTGTTTGTGTGTTTGTTTGTAATGCATTTATTCATTTTGAACCTCCTGGACTATTTCCATAATTTTCTGATCTCTCATTTCTTATTTTCTACCATCAATCTATCTAGTAGCTCTACTTTTAGTACATTCCATAATTTTATAGTTTATAAAGTCTTCCATTCCTGATGATACTATTTTTTTTTAAGTTTTATTTCCGTAAACAGGACTATTTCCTCCAAATAGATTCTCTTTCCGTGTGGTGTGGGTTTTATCTTTCCTAGCGAGGCTTTCCTCGCTTGTGTGTGAACCTTGGGCTGCACCCTCAGACTTAGATGTGGGAGATTACAAAGATGACTGAGAGCAACCAGCACATCAGTAGGATCATTCCTCTATGGAGAATTTAGAGTTTTGCTCTAGTATCCATCAGGGTCTTGGGCAATGTTCTTTCCAGAGAGAAGCAACTTGGAATTTGTGTTATTAGCTCCCATCAAACTGTTTATGGCTGGTCTGCCATCTACTCCAGAAATGTTCTATTTTACTTCCTCCAGAGACTAAGCATTTAATCCTTTGAAAGTAATAGAGGGTGCAGGAATTGCGCTACACAGAATGATGGCAAGGACGTGGGTATCCGATTTCTTTAGGCAACTTTTGACCAATCCTACTATGTTCAGCTCTTTATCCCACTTGTGGAAGCTATCTGGCATTGTGAATCCTCGAACCTTCTGGTAGTCCTGCAGTGTAAGTCAGTGCTCAAGTTTCCTATTGCTGGTTTAGAGTTCAGTGTTTTGAAGTCCGCCATATTATTTTGTACTCATTTGTGCATTTCTAAATTCCGTGATCATTTTGAAATGTCTCTTTTCCTTCTCTCTCATTCTTGTACTTTAATTTTTACGAAACTATGATTTAGTAATCTTACTATGAATTTCACGTAGTTTCAAGAAGGTGGGGAAAGATTCATAAAATAATACACCATCTTTAGGGGGAAGGTCTGCTTGAAACTTCAGACTAAATGTTTTTACAAGAGAAGTTGGTATAAAAATGGTCTATCTCTAACCCTAGCCTATAATTATCATTGGAAGTTTAGAGACCACATTAGTCTGTTTCTACCACATCATTAATTCTAAAAGTATTTTAACGTGACTTCAAGAATGCGATATAACCCAGATTAATAGAGAACTCCACATACACACACATGCACACACATAATTTATCCATCATGGATTAGGAATTTTAGTGGTTCTCCTTCCTTAATACGTAAAGGCCCAGATCTGACAATTAAGGTCTATTACATTCATGCTTCTCCAGGAAAATGGAACTGCTCATTTTCTTCCATGGTACCTAAAATATTCCAGCTTTATGACTGTGTCAATGAGTTTCCTCCATTTTAAAAGATATTTCCGGGGCACCTGGGTGGTTCAGTCGGTTGGACGTCTGACTTCAGCTCAGGTCATGATCTCGCAGCTTGTGAGTTCGAGCCCTGTGGCGTCGGGCTCTGTGATGACAGTTCAGAGCCTGGAGCCTGCTTCGGATTCTGTGTCTCCCTCTCTCTCTGCTCCTCCCCTGTTCTCTCTCCCTCTCAAAAATTAATAAACATTAAAAAAATGTTTAAAAAGATATTCCTAGTGAAATTATTGAAAGCTTTTCTGGAAGTGGTCTTTTCCAAACGTGAACTCAAATATCAATATATCTTAATAAAAAATGTTAAGATTATTTTATGCATCTTCGTCTCCTTGAGAACAGGGACCATGTTTTATTTAGCTTTTAATTTCTAAATCAGTCCCACATCCAGCACGTAGGGAAAAAATAGCATAAAAGTTATCTTCAGTAAATTAATGGAATAACATGCTAGTCACAACGTGCACATCAAAATTGTTTTTCAAGGATTGCTACCTACCTAACTCTATACACATTCCCCAAACTTCCTACTAAAAACACCTTGAATTTTACCTGGACACATGGCCAAAATGAAAATAAAGGGTGTCTTTCTTGCCCGCACTTGTAGCAGGGTGTGATCATCCAAATAAATTTTAGCAAATAAGATAAAAATTACACAGCATGTGAGGAGATAACGAACATGAATGCCTCAAGCTAAAGAAATCCCTACAAAAATAGCTTTTAATTTTTTAATAACTGTTTTTGGAGAGTTTTACATATTCTCTATTAGATATATGTGCTGAAAATATTTTTCTCCTAGTGTGTAGCTTGTATTTGTACTTGATTGATGGTGTCTTTTGGTGAACAGATACTCTTTCTGTCTTCATTAAGTCTAATGTATTAAACTTGGTTTTTACGATTAGTGCATTTTGTGTTCCGTTTAAGAATTTATCCAAAGATATAAAGGTATTCTCCTATATTTTCTTCTAGAAGCTTTTTAAAATTTCATATTTAGGTATATACCTTCTAGATTAATTATTTTCATTTACATGGATACTTGATTTTCTAGCACTATTTATTAAAAATTTTAGGGGCACCCTGGGTGGTTCAGTCGGTTCGGTGTCCGATTCTTAATTTTGACTCAGGTCATGATCCCAGGATCATGGGATAGAGCCCCAATCAGCTCTGCAGTGGCATGGAACCTGCTGGGATTCTCTCTATCCCTCTCCCTCTGCCCCTCCTCACTCATTCTCTCTCTCTCTCCCCTCTCTCTCTGTCCTCTCAAAATAAATAAATAATCTCAAAAAAATTAAATCTCCTTCCATTACCAGTCTTACCAATTTTTCCTAGCAAGATTTCCTAACAAATCATGTTTCAAATGAATCTTCATTCCATTGTCTGCTTTTCAGAAACAACTTAAGACAACACTTGTTCCTGAACATCAGTTCTACTAGGTGCTGGCGACAGATTTGTTTTCTTTTCTTGACCCTTTGAGGAGATATAGTATGGCCTCTCTGTCCTTAAATTGGTGGTCTTGATATGTCTGCTATCAGTCCTAATAATAATTGCTCTTTAAGATAACTGTCATTCCTTCTGTTCTTTTAAAAGTGTTTTCTTTGACTTTGGGGGTTTGCAGGATCACGATGCTGTGTGTGGCATGCATGACCATCCTCCGAAGCTTCTGAGGTTCAGTTCCAATTCTAGTTGCTCTGTTTTTCATTTCTCTCTGGAAGAGTTGTACTTTCTTTCTTTCTTCTGCTCTTTCTTTCTTGCTTTCTTTTCTTTTCTTTCTTTCCCTTCCTTCCACCCTCCCTCCCTTCTTTTCTTCTTCCCTCGCATCCTTCCTCCCTTTTTCCTTCCTATCTAACTCAAGTAACATTTAATTGATTTGTTAAGCTTCTTAAACTTGAGCATCTTGCAATAGTTGGGATAAAATCTACCAACTCAAGATATTTTTCACAGATATCTTTAGGTCTTCATTACAAAGCCATTTCCCCTCATTGGTACATTTGGTTACCTCATTTTGAAGTTTGTTTTAGATTATGAAAGCTTACAGGAATGTTTGCTGAAATAATTTGCTCAGTCTTTTCCTCAAACTATATTTAATTGTCATTAATTCTTTTAAAATTTGTTAAAAGATATTAACAAAGTGTGTACATTTTATGAAAGTTACTACTAATGCTTTAATAAGTAGTGCAATGACTTCCTATTTTTTAATTTTTTTAATGTTTTTATTTTATTTTTGAGAGAGAGAGAGACAGGGACAGAGCATGATCAGGGGAAGACAGAGAGAGAGAGAGAGAGAGAGAGAGAATTCAAAGCAGGCTCCAGGCTCTGAGTTGTCAGCACAGAATCTGACGTGGGGCTCGAACCCACAAACAATGAGATCATGACCTGAGCCAAAGTCGGACACTTAACCAACTGAGCCACCCAGGCGCCCCTCTATTCTTTTTTTTTTAAATTTTTTTTTTCAACGTTTATTTATTTTTGGGACAGAGAGAGACAGAGCATGAACGGGGGAGGGGCAGAGAGAGAGGGAGACACAGAATCGGAAACAGGCTCCAGGCTCTGAGCCGCCAGCCCAGAGCCCCATGCGGGGCTCGAACTCACGGACCGCGAGATCGTGACCTGGCTGAAGTCGGACGCTTAACCGACTGCGCCACCCAGGCGCCCCTATATTCTTAATATGTATGTCACATTTTTGAATTGAGAAGGCTGCTGGTATTAAATGTATGATGTATGCTTTACAAATGTTATTTATGCAGTATTTCTAAGTACTAGCGGGTTTGATGCTGGAGGGCTTCCATTTTTGTCATAAACCTAGAACCAGTGGTTCTGAATTATCTCAACTTCAAGGCTTGAGAATTGGGGCCATATTTTCATCACTAAGTCCTGTTTCAGAAATGTGAATTTTTGCGTGTGATGATTCCAAGAGGCTTCCCCCAAATTCTGCACTTCCACTGCTCAGGGGAAGAGGGCATCATGTTTAATTGTCACTCTTGCAGAGAAATGACAGAACTCCCCAAATATACATTAGCTAAAAGAAAGAGGCAAAGCTAGCATTCAGGGTTTCTGTATGTCAACCCTGAGCCTTTTCCATACACTGCCTGGTTGCTCCTTCCTTTACAAGGTCATGCGTTTCTTTGGAAGTAGGTCCTATAGAAGGAGGAGGAGAAGGGAGAAAGGAAGGAAAAAAAAAAAAAAAACCCTTGGGCATAAAGAAGTTTTGATTACTTGCTCAGACATTTACAGAATCCAGCTGTGTACCCCTGTTGGATCTAGCCCCAGATCTCTAGTTGTAAAATAATTGTAAGAAGCTCTCGGTATTGTTTTAATAAATAGAAATAGGATATCCAAAGTATTTTTGTAAATTTTATACCCAAAAGATACTTGGTAAATGAGCTATTTTTGATACAGCATTATAAAATTATTTATATGAGTGGTTAAAATGGTATTTATAGTCGTTCTCAAAATTATTTTTGAAAACAATGCCCTTTTGAACCTTTTCTTCTAACCTGATACTCTATCCATGATAAAACAGCCGCATCATTTCAGTAACACGTTAGCTGAGTTTTGATTCACCAGGGAATACTTTTTCTTAACCATTAAAATAATAAACTCATCTTTCTGCCTGCTTGTGAGGCCTGAGTTTTAATCTCCAAAGCATTTCAACTCAAAACTTCTTAAACACATCATGGCATTTTGCATTCTGCATCGTTTTTTCAAAGTTACTGAATGTGGTCTGATCGAGCTATGGACGCTCGATTCCCCAAATCCCGTCTAGTCAGGACAATGTTCACTTTGAATTGAGAAAAAAATCAAATCTGCTCAACTTTTCACCCGCACCAGTACTTGAAGCCTGATCTCTTTTTTACAACCCTGGGTAGAGTTTATACATATGACTAGGACTTCACACAGAATTCAAAGGAGGGAGAACCAGCCCTTGATAAAGAAAACATCGATTTCCTTTTCCCAACCTCTTACAATAAAACTCACTGACTTGTTTCACTCTTGTCCTACAACAACATCATTGGCTTAAAGGCCTTTATAGATTTTTTTTAATATAACAACCGCATCTTTCATGCTCCAAATGCCTCTGCACCTCACTTTTGAGAATCAAAAGTTCCTGCTTTGATTCTGCGGTCTTTTATCTTGCTTGCCTTTTATCAACCTGCCTCTGCCATCAGCCATTCGAATCATCTGATCTCAATCTTCCCAGTTCAGGTGGTACTTTTTCTCATTGTGTTTGCACTTTTAATCTTGGAGTACATCCTATTAGGCAACCCTTCTCAGACAATCACGTTTCTCACTTGGATGTTCCTCATACAGCTATTTTTTTTTATTTTAGGAATTAACATTGGTTCCATTATGTCTTTATGTGGGTGCAAAATTTATCATTAAAAAAAAGCTTAATAGGTTTACACAGTGTCATTTTGTGAAGTCCCTTTCCTGTTAAGGCAATGGGTAAATCCAAGAATAAATTAAATAATATGTTACTCGCTTACTTGCAGCTTTATACTTTACAAAATGTTTTCAAGTAATTTGTTTTATCCTAGTTACAAGCTTGATGCACGCAGACCAGTTTATGAGAAATATTTTTAATGTCTTTTAAAGATAAAGCAACTATAATTCCAGGGTGCATGCAGCTCACCAAAGCTCTCCCTAGTAGAAGATGCATCCGATGTTAAGTTCATATTTTCTGATTCCTTATTCTCTATGCTTTATACTATACTGGCCACTGAATATCCCCATTATAAAGTACATGTTTTAAAATTTTGAGTATTGAGATTATCAATACAGATTCTCTTTCTTTTCTGGTCTCTGATCTTGTCTCATTTTCAAATGTAATTATACAAAGTAATAGTCTCCAGTTCTGCTCTCTCAGATTAAGACTGCCTCCGTCCACTGAACTCATTGTCCAAGTCATTAGCTTTCAAATATATTTGACTATGAACTACAGGACAAAACAAAATATACATCAGGGAGTACACACACACACACACACACACACACACACACATGCAAACACACACACATGCAAACACACAAGCAACTAAATTTCAGTAATACACTTACCCATGTCATGTGAATGAGTCCTCTGTTCTATTCTATTCCATTGTTTTAATGTTGGTTGCTTACTAACTTAATTTAGTATTATTCTGAATAAGGTAAAAATCTCAGTTAAAAACACTTGTCGAAATTAAGTAGATGAGAAAGATATTCACTTTAATGTAAATATGTTTATTTCTGTATAGCATGTTATTGAATGATTGACAATTGCTTTTTTGTTCATTTCTATATTACCAGAATTTTTAAAGCAGTTATTATTGAAAAATAATAATAAAGGTTTCGATCAAAAGACTAAAGGAAATGATTGGGACTTAAAGATCAGAATAAGAGTATTTATCGTAAGGTATATAGTTGTTATTATTAGCCTACCAGGGATCAAGTAAAACACTACTTAAAACATTAACCTATTGGAGAAAAAGGAAGAAACTTGTTAAGAGTATAAGACAGGTTCTTTATAATTAATTGTTGGCTTTCCTTTCTTTACGATTCATACCCCTCATCTCAGAGCCATGATTCTGTGGTAGGTTAGGAGTCCAAACACATTTAATACCAATTACTAAGTTACAAAGGGAATCTAAATGAATTTATCACCCAATATCCCCATGATAAAATCAAGGCAAAGGGAAAAAAATTGAAATCCAAGGTAAATCCCAGTTTAGTAGGTTCCTATGTCATCTCACATAACAAGTCACTTTTTCTGGTGAAAATCACAGCCACAGTTACAATTTTAGGGATTTTCTTTTATGTGCATGCACACGTGCTGTATTTTAACAATTCATTCAGCTTATGTAAAAGCAGATTCTGTTTTCCTTTACTGCTTAGCCAACCTTAAACACACTCCATCAATGTGTCTTTTGCTAACTGCTTTGTTATCCCTAGATCCATAGAGTATATGTGCGTGGCACTTACCTAGCCTCTTTCCCTCTTCAGTAAAAATAAGTAAAACAATCTAAATCATCCAGCTGTTTTTAATCTAATGGGTCTATGGGACAGTTTGTGCCCCAAGCCACTAATACAAAGCTATAGAAAGAACAACTTTTCCTTCTCTCTTCTTCCTTTTTTTTTTTTTAATTCAAGATGTTTTATTAACTGGTGGACAAAAGTCTCATAAACATTAATCTCATAGACATGGTTCACTGGAAGGAGCCCAGAGATTTTTACACTAAATCAGTGATGATACCTACCTAGCTGCAAGAGTATGGAAACAACTAAAGAGACATTAGGTAAATGGTTCGCTTTTTCCACTTCTGTCTTTACCAATCATTTTATGTCCAAAATTACCAACCTATAGTTATATTATATTTCACCAAATCTGGTCTCTTGGGAGAAAGTTTTCATTTCAAAACATTTATAAGATTTGATGAGAAAATATATTTTCCATACCTGTAAAAGCTGTCCCCTGTTACTTCCAGATAACATTTGAGAGTCTGTGAAAAGAAAAACACACTTTAAAAAATATCCAGCAGCATTCTGTTGGGTGGGAATGGTATTTTCTGCCTGTGTCTTTTAAGCCAGTGTCAGATGCACAACAAAGGCGACAATAGGAGAAACAGAGGCCAGAACAATCTATTTTCCTGTGTAGGGTATTGCATTTCACTGTATTAAAGATGCCCATTGCATCAGACATCAAATTTTTTCCAAATTCTGCCTTTGAGGAACTCATTGCCTCAATTCAGCCTCAAAAGACTTGTGTTACTTCATGGTGGGAAACTTTGTGTTTGTTTTTGTTTTTTTTTTTTTTTTAACTGAACATAAATTGCCTTAAAGCTATCAACTTCTACTTATTCTCTTCAGTCAAACTCTTTGGACGGCAATCCAAGTTATTTAAAGAGAAGCTCACATAACTCTGGGCTTTGCCTGAACCATCTCTAGGACATGTGTCACCTCCGGGTTATACACTTCTCAGCTCCTTGAAAATTGCTATCATTTCTTGACCAATGTGAGATATCGTCAAGAAATGTGTTAATAGAGTGAGAATTGCCTCACACCTACTCTCCATATGTCCACCAGAAATATTTTTAATTCTGTTCACCCCAAACAGAGCAAATGTGGAAGTGAAAAGTGGTAAGCTACCTGCAGAATCATCTGCTGAGGAACATCAAAACCAAATAATTTATTTCCCTTCAGACCCGTTCTCCAAAATACAAAAAAATTAAATAAAATCCAGTGTCATGCCATCGAGTCACAAGCAAAATAATTAAAACCTGAACATAAGTTGATTTGATGTTTTGTCCTATTTTCTTGCTCAAAAGTTCTATGACCCTGACTGTGATTATGTCTGCACCTCTGAGATGACAATTAATGTTTATAACTATTAATAGATTTTTAATAGACTTAAGTAATAGACTTAAATCTTTATGACTTTTGTTCATATATATATGTGTGTGTGTATATATATATATATATATATATAAAAGGCCATTAAGCTTATTCTCTGCAGGCCGTCCATTTCTTTTCATAGAGAGGTATTAAAATAATTGTTTCAATGTTTTAATGCCTTAACCCTGGGCAAAGAAATATACGTACAGCCTGACTCTTAAAAAAAATCCGTCCAATTCACTGACTTGATCCTGTCGTTAAAGCAGCTAAATCATGTACCCGACTGATTTACTCTTAATTATGCATAGCACTTTTTAATTCACTTTCTAGTTTACTAGTCCCCAGCAGGCTGCCAGAATCTTAAGTTCGGGGTAGTGAGGAAAGCTAAGAATGGGCTACAACACGACGTATTTAAAGATTGGGAAGGTGCTTAGGAGTCTTATTTTCTTTTTTTTTTTTTTTTTTTCAACGTTTATTTATTTTTGGGACAGAGAGAGACAGAGCATGAACGGGGGAGGGGCAGAGAGAGAGGGAGACACAGAATCGGAAACAGGCTCCAGGCTCCGAGCCATCAGCCCAGAGCCTGACGCGGGGCTCGAACTCACGGACCGCGAGATCGTGACCTGGCTGAAGTCGGACGCTTAACCGACTGCGCCACCCAGGCGCCCCAGGAGTCTTATTTTCTAATCCAGATCCGAGTACATTATAGAATTTAAAAGTGTTGGCATAAGGATAAAACGTTACTATAAAATTAAAATTCAGATTGATCACAAATTTTGTATTTCGTAAAAAGTCATGCCAACACTTACGATGCCCTATTAAAATTGTTATTAAATTGTTACCATGCAAGACATAAATGCATCTCCAATACCGGCTCAAATGCTACATGCGGGTGACTGAGCCAACTTCATTCCTCAAGCTGAAAATGTTTTGACTGTCTACAGACTATTAGTAAAAGCCTTCAAGTCACATTCGGGAAAGCACAGAGCTCATGCTTTTAGAAGGTATACTCTAAAAAACAAATGTAAAAAATCAACCAATTTGTGTATTCAGTATAGAAAAGCATCAAAATGAATTAGTCAGAATAATGTATCTCTATGTGTGGGAGTGTGTGTGCACATCTGCGTAGATCATGCAACAGAAGTGTGAAATTGGTTTTGTTTTAAGATGGACAGTGGTTTAGCTACTGTCCTAAAGATGGCATATCTGTATAATATGTTATCCATGCCAAGGAAATTTTGGGTTGAACATCCATTATCTCATTTTCAGGGTTTATTCTCTCCGTACTTTTACAGATGAACAAAAAGAATCCCAGAGAGATGAAGTAGCTTCCTCTGAGATACAGATAATTAATTATGGAGGATAGACTAAAATCTTGCTTCAATTTCATGTCCCTATGGCCCAAAAGATTTGTGGGAACTAATCCAAATGTTAGAGCAGCTATACTAAGATGCAGAACACATTATTTACCATCAAAGAAGAAAACTCAAAGCAGTGGTCTCTAATGATTTAGAAAGCATGTGTTTGGTAATCACTGGGATAAAGCCCAGTCATAACCCAGGGTTTCTCTTACTTTCAATTATTTAATAGAATATCCAAATCCTCCTTTAACCTTCAAAACTTCAGAAATAATTAAGAAAATTAGGAGCTATAGATATTTAAGTGGAAGGGGAGGGTTTTGAGTGAAAACATAGTATTGCATGAAATTGTCATTTCTGGATTAAAGATAACGTATCTTTTTAAACTATCTTCTCTTTATATATTCATACTTGAGAAGCTGTAGGCATTTTTACTGACCCATCATATCAGTGATAACCAGGAAATTCCCAATGGCCTTAGAACAGACACCAAAATCTTCCAATAAAAGGCCTTGCCATTTAACCACAATGGATTTTCCCATATCATTCTTCAAAGTCACCCTACTTTTCATGCCTCTGTCCCTTTTGCAAGCTAGGCCCACTTTTCTACTCTTCCACCCCGGCCCATCTCCCATCCCACTCCTTCAGCCTCTTCCCCTTCATCCGCGTGACGTTGTCTCACTGGGACAGTTACAACACAACTTCAAGACCGTTCCACTCCAGCCAAACTCCAACCTCTCCAACATGCTCACACATGTCTACCTTTACCATTGCACAGTATAAAATTCCTGCTAGTGTATCTACATGAAATGCTTTCATCTGCTTCTCAAGATCTCTGAGTCTGTATCCATCTTAAAACCTCACCCAAACATCACCACCAAGTTCATGCTAGTGATGGCACTCATGAGACACTAGGAGCTTTTAAATAGCTTTACAGAAGAATACGGGACAAGCAATTCAGCATTTGCTGTCTCATTGGGAATCAAACAGCTGCCTACATACAACTTCTCAGCCCGCCCCAACCTGTCCAATGCACCCACCAGGGAGTATGTGCTTGTCTGGAATGAAATCAGGGTATGTGTGATTCACCCTGACATAGAGAAACCACTAACTTGGTTTCCTACCTATATGTTCTTCTAGCTACGTAGAATCAAAGTCTATAAACCAACTCAAATCTACCCCAGGCCAAGTATAACCTCATAGATCAGGTGTTGCACAATAAGCAGAAATATCAGTTAACCTTTAGAATACATCATTCCTCTTTCATTTTAACTCTGTCATATCCACGGAATGGATTTCTTCTATGAATAAACTTTCACTCTCAAGGGAAAACTGGAAACTACAATGGAGATAAAAGGAATAACAGAATTGTGCATGAGGTACTATGAGATATAAAAAAGATGTGTTCAATTAGGTTGAGAGGCAGAGTAGGTCACAAAAGTCTCATTAGAGCTGGCAATACTGAAACTGAGGTTTGAAGGATTACTAAGAATTAATTAGTTGGAAAAAGAATGGAGACTAGCAGGGTGGATATTGAGAGAACAAGAGGTTTTATATGGAAGAATCATGAAGTAAAGGGATATTGGGGTATGGATGACATGGCATGAAATCGCTAGGGAATGTTTCCAAAGCAAAGTATATGGACTCTCTCCTGTAGCCAAAGAGTGAGCTTTGAAGTAGAAAGTCAGCATGAATTGATGCACATCTTGCATAAAGAGAAGCAAGTTTGGATAAAAGATGGTTAGTTATTCAATTCTAAATTATTGTCTCAAGTATTTAAGGAGAAGATCTGAAGATCACCTCACCTCCTTGAGGACCCTCTCTGCCATCACTCTTCTCTCCATGTCTGCAGTAGATATTGCCAAAAAAATGTGGTGAGTCTACTATACGTCTGGCACTGTGTAAAGCATCTGAAACACAGAATCATGAAATACTTTTGAAGTAGCGAAAATAGAAATAAATAAGTGTAATTTGAAAAGGTAAATAAATCAGCATAATAAAGTCTTGGAATTTTCATGCTAGAACATGGGCATGGGAGACAGGAAATGAAGAAACCACCAACTTACCAGGGTTAAAGGAAACGCACAATAAGAAGGTAGTACCTGGGTTGAGCCCCATGCTAATATTTAACGTTTATCGAATACCTATTTTTGTCTAGATACAGATGTTCTAGGAAATTTAATGCCTCACATTAAATTTATTTAATTTAATAATTATAAATATTTAATAATAAATAATAATGAAATAAGTAAATAAAATAACTAATCAATAAATTTATCATTTATTGTGAAGTTTAAACTTAAACCTCACAATAAATGATAAATGTATTAGTAATTTTTATTATTAATAATAAATTTATTAATGAGTTATAATTAGTTACTTTATTATTAATAAATAAAATTATTACTAAATAGTAATAAATAAATAAAATTTATAATTAAATTAAATATAATTAAATTTAATTTAATAAATTTAATTATTGTAAACCCCTTCTCCCACCTTTAATTGTTTCAGAAAGAAAAACAGAACCGTGGTGAAGGTCACACACACATAAGAGAATGGGAATTTGAATTGATCATGTCCTCTTGAAAGAAAAGTTGATGTCACTTAAAAAATGTTGGGGAAGGGCATTCGCGATAGAAGTGGTCTAAATCCACATTGTTACAGGGGTCACAAGACTCCAGTATTTTTTGCCTTTTTGCCTGGAATGCAGTTTTGCTCTTTTCCCTACACAAGGCTCAATGAGTCAATGACCTACTAACACTCAGTGACAAATTTGCTTCTCTCTTCAAGGAAAGTTATGAGATTTCATGTCCCTTATGTCACCAAATAAACTTCATCTAAAAGTCCTTCACCCTTATTTTCTTCGTGAATATTTTAGGAAGATTTGATTTGATTATCTTTTAAATATTATTTTTTTGGCAGGGGAAGGATGAAAAAGTAAAGATAAGAGCAAATTTTTAAAGAATTAAAATGAATCTTACAATGAAATAAAAGTTTGTTGGACAGAGGATGGCCACGTTGACTGGGGCTGAGAAGTCCCCCAGGGTACAGGACCTTCAGCACTAAAATTGGAGCAGTGCTGGGCAAACAAGGATGATTCAGTGACTCTAGCACACACTCTTGCTTTTACTGTGTTTAGTACATTGTAGAAACTCAATGAATTTCAGATGAATTAATATTCATCTTTATTTAAATGATTGCTAACAAGCCACTGTATTTTTTTCATTAAGTACAGCTCTAGGGACATGAGCAGAATTACTAAATACTGTGATAAATAGACTACAAAGACCAAAAAGCCCATGCGATCACAGGGCAAAAATACCATCCGTGCGACTCTCTGCTCCTAAACAGGCACGCTATTCATGTCCTCATACCCAAGAGAGCAAAATAGTTAACAGCATAGGCCCTTAAAGCACAGTTCCATCCTTTCTTCTTAGCGCATGCATCACTATTTATAAGTTGCACAGGTTTACAAGTTTACAATCACAGAATTGAAATCCAGCATGCATAATAAGCAGGAGGTCTAAAAAAATCATACATTCATTTTGAATTTATTTTTGTGTATGGCGTAAAAAATGGTCCAGTTTCATTCTTTTGCATTTCACTGTCCAGGTTTGCCACCACCGTCTACAGAAGAGATTGTATTTTTTCCATTGAATATTTTTTCTTTCTTTTTTGAAGATTAGTTACCTATCCATTTCTGGGTTCTCTGTTATGCTCCATTGATCTATGTATCTGTCTTTGTAACAGTACCATACTGTCCTGATGATTATAGACTTTTAATACAGCTTGAAGTCCAGAATTGTGATGTCTCTAGCTTTGGTGTTCCTTTTCAAGATTACTTTGACTATTCATGGTATTTTCTCATTCCATACAAATTTTAGAATTATTTATTCTAGCTCTGTGAAGAATGCTGATGTTATTTTGGTAGGGATTGCATTGTATGTGTAGATTTCTTTGGGTAGTATAGACATTTTAGCAATATTTATTCTTCCAATCCATGAGCATGGAATGTTTTTCCACTTCTTTGTGTCTTCTTCCATTTTGTTTCATAAGTGTTCCATAGTTTTCAGCATACAGATATTTTACCTCTTTGGTTAGGTTTATTCCTAGGTACCTTATGGTTTTGGGGTACAATTGTAAGAAAACCATCAGAATCCTAGAGGAGAACACAGGCAGCAACCTCTTTGACCTCAGACACAACAACTTCTTACTACACTCGTTTCCGGAGACAAGGGAAACAAACAAAAATGAAGTATTGAGATCTCAAGATAAAAAGCTTCTATACAGCAAAGGAAACAATCAACAAAGCTAAAAGGTAACCAGCAGAATGGGAGAAGATATTTGTTAATATCAGATAAAGGGTTAGGTATCCAAAATCTACAAGAACTTACCAAACTCAACACCCAAATAAACAAATAAGCTAGTGAAGAAATTGGGCAGAAGACATGAATAAACACTTTTACAAAAAAGACATCCAGATGGCTAACAGACATATGAAAAGATGCTCAACATCACTCATCATCAGGGAAATACAAATCAAAACCACAAGGAGATACCACCTCAGGCCTGTCAGAATGGCTAAAATTAACAACTCAGTCAACCACAGATATTGGTGAGAATGCAGAGAAAGGGGAACTTTTTTTGCACTGGTGGTGGGAATGCAAACTGGTGCAACCACTCTGGAAAACAGTATGGAGTTTCCTCAAAAAATTAAAAATAGAACTACCCTATGATCCAGCAATTGTCCTACTGGGTATTTATCCCAAGGGATACAAAAATGCTGAATCGAAGGGACACATGCATCCTGATGTTTATAGCAGCACCATCAAGAATAGCCAAATTTAGGGTACCTGTGTGGCTCAGTCGTTTGAGCATCTGACTTCAGCTCAGGTCATGATCTTGTGGTTCATGAGTTTGAGCCCCAAATCGGGTCTCTGCTGTCAGTGCAGAGAGATCTTCTGTCCCCCTCTCTCTCTGTCTCTCCCCTGCTTGTGTTCTCTCTCTCTCTAAATAAATAAACATTAAAAAAAACAATAGCCAAATTATGGCAAGAGTCCAAATGTCCATCCCCTGATGAATGGATAAAGAAGATGTGGTAAACACACACACACACACACACACACACACACACACACACACACAATGGAATACCACTCAGAGATAAAAAAAAAAAATGAAATGTTGCCATTTGCAATAATGTGGATGGAACTAGAGCATATTATACTAAGTGAAATAAGTCAGTCAGAGAAAGACAAGCATCGTGATTTCACTCATGTGGAGTTTAAGAAACAAAACAGATAAACATAGGGCAAGGGAAGGAAAAATAAGATAAAAACAGAGAGGAAGACAAACCATAAGAGACTCTTAAATACAGAGAACAAACTGAGGGTTGCTAGAAGGGAGATGGGTGGGGGAATGGGCTAAATGGGTGATAGGCATTAAGAAGAGTGCTTGCTGGGATGAGCACTGGGTGTTATATGTGATGAATCACTAAATTCAACTCATAAAACCAATGCTACACTATATGTTAACTAACTTGAATTTAAGTTAAAAAGTTATAAATGAATAATTCAATAATGGATATCATCTCCCCTCTCATTTGGAAGCTGAAGAAAAGGAAATTCTGTAGTGCGAGTCATTCCAAGAGGCATGAATCAGAGAGGCACCCCCTGCAGAATAATTCAAAGGCTCTTATTTGTACTAATGACAAGCTCAGATTCCACCAAAAGGCAAGTCACTTTTGGAATGTGGACAAGCATCTATAAAAGTCTAAAGTGGGTATGAAAAAACCATCACAAGTCTGTTATCAAAATCTCATTGTTTTTGAGTACCTTGAACTTCTCTGGTTGATGGGAAGCAAAGTTCTTTTAGAGAACACTTTTTAGGAATGTATCACAATCATCAAAATGCATTTAGTTTCTTCCTATGGTCAGGGATTATGCCACTTGTTGGCCTAAAAGAAACGAAAAATAAATAAAATCAAAGTTCCTGACTAAAGGAGCTCACAGGCTATCTGGGGGAACAGATAATGAACAGGTACAACAAAATATGAAAGGAGTTAACATTCAGGTTTGAACAAGAAAGGAAGCAACAGTTGTTGGAGACATTGAGGGAACCCTCGAAGAGGAAGTGAGGTTTAGACTGGACCTAAAATGAGCTGTCTCTTAAATGTTAAAAAAAAAAATCTGTGAGGACTTTAATCTCTAAACTTTTTGAATGTATATAAAATCAAGTGATTCCAAGTGTAACAATCAATTAAGGTACTGCTTTGAAAGAAAGATCTTTTAAGATGACACTTGGGTCTTCTGGGGGAATAAATGTGGCCCCCAACAGTGTTTGATTCCTGTACTTCGCTAACACCTTCCACAGAGGGAGAATGACAGCAAATGATCTCACTGTTAAGAAAAAAGAAAGATCGTCACGAAGAGTTGAAGTGATTACACGGCTTTCACAGGGAGAAAAGAAAAAATTTCAGCCAGAGTGAAAATATGTAACAGAGGGGCGCCTGGTGGCTCAGTCAGTTGAGTGTCCGACTCTTGATTTTGGTTCAAGTCATGATCCCAGGGTCGTGGGATGGAGTCCACGTCAGGCACCACGCTGAGCATGAAGCCTGCTTAAGATTCTCTCTCACCTGTCTCTCTCTCTCTCTCTCTCTCCCCCCCTCTACGTGTCTCCCCTACTCACACACACTCTCTCTCTCTTCTAAAATTTTCTTAAAAAAAGAAAAAAATCTATGTATCAGAGCATATCATCTCCTCTTTAAAACCTTCTGGTTACTGATTCGTGAAATTACAATAAGTCTAAACTCTTTCTCATGGCCTCCAAAGCACCCTACAATCTGACCCTGCCTACTTCTTTGGTCTTCCTGTACGCTCTTCTCCTTTGTGCCACGTACTCCACACCTAACAACCTCTTTCTTCCTCCGACTGCAAAGGCAGCCCAGGGTCTCCGCCCTTGATATTATCTCCTCGAGGAAAGTTCTGACTCCTTAACTCCTATTGTCCAGCTTTTGTCATTTTTCAGGACATGGCCGATGCCACTTTATCTGAACTCCTTATAACATCACCCACCAGTCGGTCTCTAACGAATGACTGTGGTGTATACCTGCTCAGAAACAAGAGAAAAGAGGTCTCTCTTTTGGGAGCTTGCACCCAGAGCAGTGCCTAGGATGGATAGAGTAGCCACTCTATAAATATTAGAGGATGATCGAGATACATAGAGAAGGAATAAATGACTGTAAAGCAGGGTTGAAATTACAAAGAGTCACACACTAGAGAGGACAATCTAGGAACATTTTCTGAAGATATATAAGCAATATTACTATTCTTCTTAATTAAGTTTCAAATCATTGCGATATTTAGCAGCACCGACTTTGAACTGGAATAAAATGATTTGCTATATTTACAATTCACTGATATTTCAGAAAAATTTACATTTTTAGAATTGTGCAGTGTCAACCAAGAAAAGAGGCAGCGTTGAAAGAAAACAAAGGCACTCGTTTGGGGTCTCAGAACTGCAATTCAGGGAGCACAGACTTGGGCAGCAAAACCCCAAACCCTTCTGTTCAGGAACAAAAGTCAGGGTTTTTTAAAGGCAAAGTGTAAGGCATGTATACTTGTTTACAAAGAATTTTGATTGGTGTTGATGGCAGAAAACTACTCTTGGCTGCATATAATTAGTGTGCTAACAGACGGTTTGCTTAGGCTGCCTCTAAGCAAAGGGCCAATACTGTAGCAAGTTTCAGGTGTTCTTGGAGTTCTTGGAATTTCTGTCATTTGGCTGAGTTCAAAACTTCATGGTTCTACCCAGCGAGGAAGTGTATAAGGCCCGTCTCCTTAATGGCCTCCTGGCTCCATTAACATAAGTGACTCCATTTTATTTCACCTTCCACTTCCATTGTATTCATTTGGGTTCCTGAGTCACGGTTGTTTATAAATGTGAATTTTCAGAAGTTGTTCTTTTTTCTTTTCTTCTAATGCTACGCCTCAGCTTTCCAGTTTCATTATGGTAAGTGTTCTCCATTGGTCTCCATTAAAACCTTTCAGAAATACATTTACTGGCAGCTTTCATTGATTCACATGTGTGACACTCCACACAATATATTTTTAATTTGATTAAAATGAGAATATAAAAAGAAAATCCTCTCCGTCGTTGAAAGGAAATTACATTTGTTGCTGTTTACTCCATATAAAATACAGGCATCTGATGTCCTTGTCATACCTTTTCTCATGTGCCACACAGATCCAGAATTAGGCAAAATGATCACCATCTGTTACTGTTAGGAATAAAGGGTCTTCACGAGTTAAAAGAGCGACAGTAACATTTCTAAAGGGGTAAAATACTAAACAATTTCACCTGTGGAACTACGAAAACGTGGCGACCCCAGAGGCCTTACATTGCATGCTCCAGAAAATAAATTTATTTTGTACCTGAAAACCTGGCAAAATTCAAAATGTGTCTGTCTTTACTGTACACAAGCACAGAATAGCCTAAAAGACAAGCTATCTTTCATTAATATCTACTACATGAAGAGGATTTTAACTCATTGAGTTGGTTGCAATTCACTATATGTAATAAAAGGATTTGAGCGCAAGAATAGATTGGAAAGGCACATTAAGATCTATGTTCTGTGATAGCGATAATGTGGGGCACAATCACATCACATGATTGTTTCCGGATGGTTATTTATAGTATCCCCACGTTGAGACCAGCGAGAAGTCGTTTTTTCCATTAGTGAAAGATTGACACAATTTAAAAATGCAAGTGTATTTATCTGCCTGATTTTAATTATGATGATAAGAGTTCCCTCAGCTGGATTGGAAAACCTTTATTAAGGTAAAAAAAGGTCCTGTCCCTTATCCTTGTCATATTTTTTTTTTAATTTTTTTTTTCAACGTTTATTTATTTTTGGGACAGCAAGAGACAGAGCATGAACGGGGGAGGGGCAGAGAGAGAGGGAGACACAGAATCGGAAACAGGCTCCAGGCTCTGAGCCATCAGCCCAGAGCCTGACGCGGGGCTCGAACTCACGGACCGCGAGATCGTGACCTGGCTGAAGTCGGACGCTTAACCGACTGCGCCACCCAGGCGCCCCATCCTTGTCATATTTTAAATGCCTATCTTCTCTCTAATGTTGTTGCTAAAATATCCGCGTTCCCCTCCAGTGAGACAAATCCACAAATCCAAACTAGACCAGAAATGCATTTTTATGATACGCCCCAACCTCACAGACTTGAATAAGTCTTGTTTTTCTCTGAGTTGTCTGTTGTAAGAAGATGCCTCGGAGACAGAAGCATTTAACAGAGAAAATGGGTTTACAAAGTTTGCACCATAAAATCCAACATTAATACTGCAAAATCAGGAATAATGTTTTTGTTAGGGAATTAACCAATTACAGGAGATGTTCCCTGGTTCATTTACTTTGGTGAGAAGGAGGCAGGGTGACCCCATTTATCGTTCGTGTATCTCGGGGTGTAAGATGCTTCGTTTCTCCCTGCTTATCTATAATTGAGACTTGTGTTCAAATCTCATCCCCTAATGCATCTGTAAGTCTGTTAATTGATTATTCCAATTCAATATCATTAATTTGATATTTTGCTTTATCTGACTTTATGGAAAGAATAGCATCTGCTTAATAAAGGACTTGTCATACTTAAATAAATAACATTTGTGGCATTGTCTATTTTCAACACTGATTTATTCAAGTATGTCCTGATGAGAAAGGATAGCTTCTTTTTGAATCTACAAAAATAACATGCAGCGATGGAAAATAAAGGTGCATAACATGGGCAATTTCTATAACAATTAACTCTTGTTTTGAAGAATTTGTTAGACTAATAAATATATAACATTATTTTCTTCTCCAGAACATTATTTTATGTCTCCCTGATGATTTAGCAGTGTTTATGTTAAGATCTCTCTTAATTTTTTTTCTAAATTTAGAGGGATTTACTTTCATTTCATATAAGCACAGATTTTAAACTGAGCGTCAGCGATTAGAAAAAATTTTTTCAGATGATTGTTAAAAAATTAAGGAGAACATTACTCATTATGAAATCACTCATTGATGTTTTTATTTATTTTATATTAGGACATACTTACAACTGGAGTTTGTATCTTTGACCACGTTCGCCCACCCTTTACTTTAGTCTCAGGTAGTTACATTTTGTTTTGTTGATCTGAATTTAAGGAACCCCCTTTTGTGAGTTCATCTGCATCTGTGCTAACGTGCTGTGAAAATCCTGACTTGTTCTCTGTGAATAGATGCTTTTCCTAGTGACAATGTCAGATCATACTGGGAAAACCGTTTCCATCCCAAACTGAAGAGTACCTGGTATTGTCTTTTTTTTTTAATAGTATTTTCTTAATGTTTATTTATTTTTGAGAGAGAGACAGAGAGACAGTGCAAGTGGGGAGGGGCAGAGAGACAGAGAGGGAGACATAGAATCCAAAGCGGGCTCCAGGCTCTGAGCTGTCAGCACAGAGCCCGATGAGGGGCTCAAACTCACCAACTGTGAGATCATGACCTGAGCCTAACTGACTGATGCCTAACTGACTGAGCCACCCAGGCGCCCCGCCTGGTATTATCTTTAATGCAGCTTGCAGCAGGGGCCTTTGAACAAGAGGAAAACAAAACAAAACAAAACAAAAACGCAAAAAACATGAGAACACTTCTGTGCTAAGAATGAATGACTGGTTAACAGGTTGTGGCAACCAACAACCCCAGAATGGGGGAAGGCGAATTCCTTTTCTGCGGAAACAGACCAAATCATGCCATATATTTCATGAGTGTCCTGGAGCAGAACTGTAAGTAGAGTGTTATTTTCTGAAAATAGCATTGCAAAGTCCTCCTCTTCAACTTCAAAGGACCTAATCCTTGGTAGAAGAGAGATTTACAGTTTGAAATGAGAAATATAAGTTGCATCCTTGCTCTGTTCATTTTCGTAAAATTTTTAAAAAGTCGAATAATCAGTGAAAGACTTTCTTCCTTCTTTTGTAAAATAGGAGAAGGAATACTTACCCCACAGCACTATTTTAATAATTAAGTGAACTCTCCCACAAATTAATGGGCTCTCTGTACAGAATCAAAAAAAAAATGGCTAATATGCCATAATAAAATGGGTTACAATAGAACCATATAAAAGACTAAAACTTCATTCATCTGATCGTTTAAGATCCCTTAGTTTCTTTGTTTTTTAATTTTTTTTAATTTATTTATTTTTGAGAGACAGAGAGAGACAGAGCCCAAGTGGGGGAGGGGCAGAGAGAGGGAGACACAGAATCCGAAGCAGGCTCCGGGCTCTGAGCTGTCAGCACAGAGCCCAAGGCGGGGCTCGAACTCACAAATCGCGATATCATGTCCTGAGCCCAAGTCAGACGCTTAACCAACTGAGCCACCCAGGTACCCCCAGATCCCTTAGTTTCTTATAGGATTTTTTTTTTTAGTATAGAAATATTCAACAAATCTTAATTTACTTTTAACTCCAGAGAGATTTTTGTTAGCTATTTATTTTTGTTGCAATTTTCATTGCTAAAGTTAGTGATCAAAAGGAGTCTAAAGTTCATGATAAATCATGGGCTAAAGTTCCACGATGGTAAGGACCATGTCTATTTTATTAACCACAGAAGCTCTAGAACAGCACCATCCAATAGAAATATAATCAGTCATAAACATTTAATATTCTATACATTTTCCTGTGTATCAGATGAAATTAATTTTAGCAATACATTTTATCCAAATTAATATATCTAAAACATTGTCATTTTTATATGTAATCAATTAAAAAATTTATACTACTTTAGTACTTAAGTACTTTAAGTACTCTTATTTTAGCTAATTATAATTAAATAAAATTTAAAAATCATAGGGGGCCTGGGTGGCTCAGTCGGTTAAGCGTCCGACTTCAGCCAGGTCACAATCTCGCGGTCCGTGAGTTCGAGCCCCGCGTCAGGCTCTGGGCTGATAGCTCAGAGCCTGGAGCCTGTTTCCGATTCTGTGTCTCCCTCTCTCTCTGCCCCTCCCCCGTTCATGCTCTGTCTCTCTCTGTCCCAAAAATAAATAAACGTTGAAAAAAAAACTGCATAAACGTTAAAAAGATTTTAAAAATTTAAAAAATCATATTCTTTGTCACACTGCCACATTTCAGATGCTTGACAGTCTCATGTAGCTAGTGGCCCCCATACCGGTCAGTACAGCTTTAGAGCCTAGCATAGCACCTGGTACAGAGAAGGCATTCAAAATACATTGAATAAATAAATGAAAATAATTTTCATATTTGTCTATGTGTTCTGTCTACAGCCACTTGTCTTCCACGGAAAACATCACTCTCGTTACTTTTAAATGACTATTTAAATCTTCCTGAGAATAATAACTAGCCAAAAGATCAAAGGAGATTAACTCATGGTTCAGATGAAGATATTTTGTTTAAATATCTCTCCAGCCTCATACTTGGGGTCAAAATACCATTCAGTATAAAGAACATGTACAAAAAGATTTATTTTATATTAAAAACAAGATAATAAAAAATGATTACTTGCATAATAATAAAATCATGTATGTTATCATTTTTAAAGGCATAAGCAGTTATTTTAACAAATTAACTTAGTGAGAAGTTAGAGATATCTTTTTTTTAATTGAAGTATCATCAGAAATGCCTTTACGACAGCCTGGAAATTCTAAGGCCTTTATGTCACTATGAGAGAGGTTTTGCCTCCGAAGTCTGCAGAAAGAGTTCTTTTGTTGCAAATTTTTTTGCGGTAAAATTAAAAATCCACCCACATGGAACAAAACAGAGAGGCAAAGTTGCTTTCTGAAGATTGTATAGCCCCTGAGCCAGCCAAGCTTTATAATAATCTCACTAAAGCCACAGAAAACTTAAAGGCCGTTGTCAATGAGGATGGCTGTTGACCAGTGTTGATCATTGGAAGAAGCAATGTCGTAGAGGCAAGTTCAGCAGGGCCCGCAAGGAGAGGGCTCTGCTTACGACTGACTCTTTCTCTCTATCCGGGCAACAAAATTTCCCAGCATGATCATAGAGGTAAGCAGTGGTGGTTAATTGTCTCCAAATGTTCTAGTAATTTTTGTCTGACACAAAAACTTCAATCATATTAAGTGTCCAGTCTTGAGTCTATATTCAACAGCAAACTTCCCTTGATAACCTGAAAAAAATATGTCCAATAGAGTTTCACAGAATTCTGGTGTACAGGATCTTCTGACATTATGCATCAGTCTTTAGACATGGTTAGTGTGAATCTGTACCTATGACATAAATCCTCTATTGAAGAATTGACCATTCACGTTTTCAAGATGGCAGGGTGGTAGAAATATGACCATAGAAATATGACAATAGAAAATGACGGGGTAGTCCCGACCACCCCATGAAAACTCTTCTGGCAAACTGCTAGACTTTTCCTTGGCAAACAAACTCTGATTTTGCTAAAATGACTTACTGTAGTTGTTTACATTTACAGGGACTCTTCAAAGGAACAAAAATGAAACCCAGTAAAACGGATATTATTACATGTGTACAATGCTGTTTTTTTTTTAATGACACAATGCTCTAAAGCTGAAAGAAAAAAAATAAAATAGAATTTAAAAGGCAGACACCTCTATGAAGTACAGAATTGTAATCCGTACTTGAACTCCATTAATGGAACAATGGATAAATTGACAAGAAAGAAAATGGCCTAGAAGATAACTGAGTCTACTTCATTATTATCAATCATTGATGGCCTGAGAGGTTTCCTAGATTCTGTAGGCCTACTTTGCCAGAAAAAAAAAAAAAAAAATAGGAAGAAGAGGAGAGAAAAGATATTCATGGAAGAGATTTAAGAATAATTCAGTTATAAGGCAAGTATTATAGAAATTCTGTTATTTTCTGCATCTATGCCATTTCTTTCTCAAGGAAAATTGTAATACTGCTTTGATTAAAAAGAATCCAAAATCTAAGTGATCACCATTTCCGGCATAACATGTCATTTTTATAAGCATATATTTAAAATGTTAAACACCTGCTGATGGGAAAAGGCACATGTGTCACAAGTCAGAGTAGTTATTTTCAGGGTTTTCAACAGCAGAGCATTAATTTCTTTTGCTCCTTTTGTGTTCCACAGTGCTGAATTTATGTTCATGTACCACTGCTATTTCTCAAGCAAATAGGACTTTTTTAAAAGAGTGGATATTTAGGTAAAACCAATGGCTGTTTAATACAATTTTTGTACAAGCGAAATTATAAAATTATTTATAACTAAACCAATATTAAGAAGAAAAGAATCTATCTGCTTTTGATCTCACTTTATGCAAACTCTAATACCAATCATTTCTGACACCCTCAGCATGTTTTACTTTATCCTCACTCAAAAATAAAAATAAAAATAAAACTACCAGCTTAGCTTTAAATTCTGCATTATGAACCTGGAAGCCTAGCTTCTATTTCCCAAGTAGCATAAAAAAAAAATTGCCTTTCTACCAAAGAAACATATGTGTTTGAAAGCTTGTAATCCAATTGACTTTAAAGCATTCTAAGTGCCTTTTAGGCATGGATCCCTGGCTATGTAATAGATGCATGGCACCCTCAAGATCACTGCTGATAAAGGATAAGCATGCAATACTATGTTCTCCTTTGAAAATAATGATATTTCCAGCTGAAGGCTGGGTGAATGGGAGTTTGCTAATGTAAGAATTCCTCTGAAAGTCAGATTCTACATAACTACACTTTAGAGTCTTACTTGCTTCTTTTTACTCTATAGAGGAGCCACAAAATCCAACTAGTGTTACACAGACTTGCTGATTTTCAGCTTTTCTCTCACTTGGGTAATTCTTATGACCAAATTGCTCTAGGATTTGTGTCACTGAGGAAAGAGAATGGTCGAAGTAACTGAGCAAAGAAGGTAATTGCATTCTAACTTCCTTAAGCTATCAGGTTTTAAGTGAAACAACCATTACATGCAATCATTGGGCTTCTCTTTCATTGGTCAACTGCCTCCAAGTTCTCTCGAGTAGGCCAGCATTGCTTAGCTTTCGGAAAACCAATGCAACTGTAGTGCCTAATTCAGCAACCAAGATATTAGGGAAATGTAATATTAAAAGTATGTTCTTGATGTGTAAATGCTCTGTCAGATTTCGGTTGACATTAGTCGTCACTGTGATAGCAAAAGCGGAAGAAAGAGCAAGAATAAAACGTTCATGGGATGTGACTTAAACTCTAAAAAAAAAATGGGCTCCACCAATGCCAAGTCCAAGGTATTTTATCACCAAACTGTGAAAAACTTGACTCTATGAATGATTTTTAAGTGACCAGGTTAGGAGCAAAAGTATCAATCTAATTTGGAAAGGCTCAGACTCTGTCTGAGCTCTCTCTATCGTCTTGGAACTCTGTGATGTAACTTGGGACCTGAAAATTGGCTCTTCATTAGCTGCCACTGTGTAACGAATAGACCACAGTAACGACGCATCTTTACCATTGCCTCACAGGAACTTAGGCTGGGGGATTCTTCCCAGCCCTGGGCTACACGGATCAGGGTCGATTCAAAGCTCTCATAAACCAGGAAAGCCTCAATGAGCCTTTATCATATTGACACGAACTAGTGATTACTAATGTTTTCCCTCGCAAAAACTTTCTGACTCCATGATGGTTTATGCTTCGTCCCCTTGGCCGGGCTAGCTGCACAACGAGGGTCGACTAAACAGCCATCGGGCATTTTGTGGCATGTGCACGCCATCTGCCAGTTACTCACTCAAGCACTAGTCGAGTTCCTGCGGTCGGGGGAGTTGGCACATGGAGCGAGAGACACTCGTCGGTTGACTTTAGCATTATTATGTTTTGTGGGCCTGACCCAATCAGGTAAGTCTTTAAAAGGGCCTGGGCTTTTCCTGGCAAATAAGATTTCAAATAATGACGGGGTCTGCAATTGTTCTCTGTATCTTCCTTTTCCTGACTGTCTGCGAACAGATAATACCTTCAGCTCAAGCCTGTGGGCTCTACGATGACCCGATCTTGCCTTCTGTTTGACCTACAAATTTTGGACTTGCTTAGCTAGCCTCCATTATCACACATGCCAATTCTCTGTTATCTATCTATCATCTATCTATCTATCTATCTATCTATCTATCTATCATCTATCATCTATCTATCTATCTATCTATCTATCATCTATCTATCATCTATCATCTATCTATCATCTATCTATCTATCTATCATCTATCATCTATCTATCATCTATCATCTATCTATCTATCATCTATCTATCTATCTATCTATCTATCAATCATCTATCATCTATCTATCTTCCTACCTCTCTGTCTAATCTCCTGACTCCACTTTTGTTTTGGTTGAACACTGACTAATACAGACCTCCACACATTAGCTGCTATACTCTCTGAAGGTGCTATACTGAAAATTGTAAAATTAAATAAAAGCTGCCGGGATGCATCTGTCTTATTTTAGTTCCCGGCAAAATAGCATACATTTGAAACAGAGCATAAATCTACTGATTTATCCCACAAAACAATTATGGAGGGCCTGCCTAATTCCGTTCTCTGGTATTGGGAATATAGCAATGAAAAAGAAAAGGAAAAAAAAAACAACAGTAAAAGTGCTACACTCATGGAGTTCACAGTAAGATCTGAGGAAAGGCACTGCCAGTAAATGCAGAACTCAGATGGCGATAAGGGTTAAATGAAAATAAGCTTCTGGGGTGGTTCCATATGCTTTATTTTATAATTATTTATTATAGTAGACATTATATTTTAGCCATGATTCACTGTGTGTTATATTTCACACTTTCAAAACGGATGAAAAGGAGTGCCTGGGGAGCTCCGTCAGTTGAGGATCCAACTCTTGATTGGGTCACGATCTCATGGGTCCTGGGATGGAGTTCTCTGTCCAGCTCTGCACTGACAGCATGGAGCCTGCTTGGGACTCTCTCTCTCTCTCTCTCTCTCTCTCTCTCTCTCTCTCTCTCTCTTTCTGTATGCCTCTTTCTCACTCTTTTTCTCTCTCTCAAAATAAATAAACTTAAGAAAAAAAAGTACTAAAAAATGTACTAAAGTAGGTTTGGTGGAATAAGAAATGTCAGAGGGCCGGGTTGGAGGGAACGTTGTCTTAGGTTGTCCCGTCAGGGAAATGAGTTTTGAGCAGGGTCGTAGGCACAATGTTTTGTAGATCAGGGTCCTAGGTTTGAAGTCACTGGTTTCTAAGAAAGATGCAAGCACTCTGGGCCCAGTGACAGAACGGAGGTAAGAAAAATGAGATGTGCAAGATTCACGGGTTGGGCAGGGCTTCAGTGGGCCTTCGTCATGATTTTTAAGCATACTGAGTGCAGGACTCTGTGATGTTTTTAAGCATAAAATTTACATTGTACCTCACAACCTAACCCAGACATAGTTCCCTATGTAATGATGTTTCGCTATCTTCTATTATGTACCAGAATCATTTTTCCTTTTCTTTTCATTTTAATAGTTTGTTGGGGGAGCTGTGCGTGTAGGTTTTGCTTCCTTTCTATTGCATTTTGGAGGATGCCGCTTTCAAAACTAACTTGGTTTCCACACCTATTAATGAAGTATAACTTCAGCCCAAAGTAAACATTGCTTAAATTTTCTTCTGACTTTTATTACAGAGAAACTGAACAAAGATTATTTCAAGTGAGGGGGTTGAGAGAATTTTGCTAAGCTAAATATCCATAATTTGAATAACCTTTTTGTTTCCTTTGCCATTGACTAAACTTAGTAGCCAAATGACATTCTGGCTATTGTAATTATTTGTAAGCTTTCTGTTTTGAAAATTTTGTTTTGAAACCTTAACAAAACAGTGAGTATAAAACAAATATATGTGAACGTGTCCCTTAGCATCACAACCATGATATTTTGTCATAGATTTTATTCATTATCCCCAGTTTGGATTTCTTTTAAGGTTGTTTTTGTTTATTTTGCTAGCATATTTAAAGTCTTTTTCAGACACAAAATAACCAAAGGCACACAAATATTTCACTGTGTGTCTCAAAACAAAAGAAGTTATTTTTTTAATAATTTCAAAGCCATTCTCAATACATGAAATAATTAAAATGGGTCCTAATATCACAGTTCGTATTCAAATTTCCCCAGTTGTCTAAAAATAATTTTTCATCATTTTTTTTAAATAAGGACCAAAACAAGGACAAGTCATTGTAATTTCTGGTTTGTCTTTTTAATTTCTATTAAATTTACTGAATCTAGGATAGCCCTTCCTTTTCAATGCAATTGCCCTGTTCACGAAACTGAGTCAGCATTGTATAAACCATGTCATATTCTGGGTTTCACTGATTACATTCCCATGGTGGTATTTAACTTGTTCTTCTATCCCCTGCTTCGTATAGACTTAGAGACAGATCTAAGTATTTGATAATTAAGGTTCCAATTTATTTATGAAAGAATAATTCACTCCATCATGAGGCGAAGTATATCAGCTGTTCAATTTGCAATAATTCAAAAACTGGACATCAGAGTTCAAATGGCGACACCCTGACCCCTTTGTTGTGAAGTTTCCCTTAAAATTTTTACCTAGTTTTCTTTGCTGTCTTCTAACAACCGTTGCTCAAATCAGGTATTTCATTTGGGGTGACAAAATTGTGGCTTTGCTAATTCTACCATTCCTTCTACATCTCTTACCTGAAATTTCATCTGAATCAAGGAATCGTATCTCTTCCCCCACCCTGATCCCATTACCTCCACTATGATTATGTAAATTGCATACTAAATTATATTCTAACAAAAAAAACACAAAATAAATGCTTAAGTTATTTCTCTTTAATTATCAAATTTCAGGTTGAGTTGGTGCCTTATCAACATCCAATACTGATCACTTAACTTAGCCTTTTTCATAAAATTTCATAATGAGCTTATGAATGTTATATATTTAATGACGTGTTTTAATCAAGTACAATCATAATTTTATTTTGATGCTGTTCCTTTTTTAGCTATTTTTGTCCAGCTGTAAGCCCTTTCAAACTAGCCTCTGTGTCCTTTAGACATGATGCCATTTGTCTTTTGAAAAAAAAGAGTTTAGTCTCATCGTTACCATTCTCTTTCCCAGTCTGTAATGAGTCATTTTCTAAAGATCCATAGATTATTTTGTTGGGTAACTCTGTTTAGATACCAACATATGGCCACTGGGGCTGGCCATTGCCTCTGGGTTGTCATTCCTGGAGGAGTTTTAAGTGGACAAGCTAAGAGATATATCTTTTAAAAAGGGAACAATTACAAATTAACACCAATATTTATATTTTATACTTACCATTGCAAGTCTTTTTATTTTATTTTATTTTATTTTATTTTATTTTATTTTATATTTTCTTATGTTGAAATCTTAGTTCCTAACATTCCATTAATTATTTGCTTTGCTTTATAAAACCATATACTCAGTTCTGCTATAATGCTTATTTTGAAAATGTCTATTTGTTCCAATATGATTTATGTCTTAGGGAACAATCTGAGTTTAAATGTGAATATCTCATTTGCTTCTGCATGATTTAATCTGCACGAAACACTAGGGAAATGCAGACAACTGCTCCAGGCTGAACTGAGCCACATAGAAATACAACAAACAAACAAACAAAAACCCACACACTTCAAACCTTTAACAGAAACTTTAGGTCAATGCCTGTATTTTGAGCCCCACTCATCTAGTGCAATGATGTTCCCTCCAATTTCAAATAACTATCCATCCACTGCCTCTACCTCTCAATCACTCCAACCTGCAAACTTTTCATTCAATGTCCACTTCCACAAATGTCAGGTCTTTTTCAAAGTAAAACACCACATGTGTTTGTCTCCTAACCATTTAACCCGTGTAAAATTATGCTACTCTTTTTAGTAGGTTCCTATCTTTTTTTTAATGCATTATTTGTAAAGTTTCTTATATTCCTAATCTCATTTTTCTCGTAAGTTTGGTGGTTTTTATTGTAGGATTTTGCATAGCATGGTGATTTTAACATGCATCATGTCATAGCATAACTGATTGTGAATGGCATCGTTTCAAAACAGCAATACTAATATTGTGACTGACATTGAGACTGTTGAATGAAGTTTAAGATTTCTTCACAGGTTTGTAAAAAGGATATAGAATTCGCTTCTATCTCTGCCCCACATTACTGACTTCAGGCCTAGACAAGCTGGGCCCCAATCTGGGTCCTACCTCTCAGGAGGCACTACACTTTGGAAATGTCTTCCTTAGAATGGTCTAACTCCCCTTCTAGTGGGTGGAACTGAGATCAAGCAATACCATGGTCCCCCTTACTCCCTTCCAGAGACTTTCTGACCCTCTACCCTCCTGTGATGTTGTCCACATACCTCAAAGAACTCCTGGACTCATCCTTATGAAATTGGCCTGGGATATCATAGGTGGGTCCAGATTCCAAGAGGACAACCTGATAAGGAGATTAATCACTCTAGAGTATTTCCTTCTTGGGGAGAGGAGAGTTGTATGCTATAGGTCTTCCAGAATGGCACTGACATCTTAGTTTAGGTAACTCAAATTGTTCTGTTCTGCAAATGGAAGCATATACTCACTTCCATTCACAAAAGGAAGCACACTATTTATGCTCTGTGTGGTTTCCTATTTTCACTTAATGCTAGAGACTAAACATAGGAAAGTATAAAAATCTATCTCAACCCCCATGACAGTGCTAACTCATTTCTTTCGCAACTGCATAATACTTCATTGCATTGTGAAACAACATTTCTCTTTTAATTTGGATTTGATTTCTTCTAGTCTTTTTGATATTACAGTGCCATAATGTATAACTTTGTGCAAGTCATTTAATATTTTTACAAGTGTGTCCTTGAGATAGTTTTCTTGAAATAGGATTCCTGAGCTAAATGAGATAATGAGGGTCTCATACTTACGAACTGCGAGATCACGACCTGAGCCAAAGCTGGACGCTTAACCGACTGAGCCACCCAGGCACCCCTCCTTGCATATTTTTATATGGACTTCATAATCAACTTCTATAGGTCCAGGAATAATACATCTTTTCAGTATATTCATTAAAAGCATATTGAATTTCCAAAACAATTTTTAAGAGAATTAACCTTTTCATGATGCCATCCACCTTTCCAAAAACAGATCACATCTTTCCATTTGTTTAAAACTCTTTGTTTAGCAGAGAAAAAAGAAAACTACTGATCTTAAGAAGAGTAGGGAGCAGGTGGGGTATGTGGGTGGCTCAGTGGGTTAAGCATCAGACTCTTGATTCCGGCTCAGGTCGTGATGTCACAGTTTGTGAGTTCCATTCCCGCATCAGGCTTTGCCCTGACAGTGGAGTCTGCTTGGGATTCTCTCTCTCCCATTCTCTCTGCCCCTACCCTACTCACGACTTCACTCTCTCAAAATAAATAAATAAACTAAAAAAAAAAAAGGGAAGAATTGGGACCTGTTAACAAGTAGGTAATTTGCTCAAGTGCCTAGAAACAGAAGTTCAGTTCAGAATAAAATCAAATAATCAAATCAAATTTATGCATACATTGTCAATAACTCTACTCTAGGTACCAAGAATAGAACAACAGATGCCAGTTTCACTGAGTGCTCTAATGCCAAAACAGAAAGTTTGGAGGAGAGTTGGTTTTATAAGACTACTATCTTGACAGATTTGAATTCTGGGACACCAGGGATTCCTTTCTCAGAAGGGTACATTGAGAAAAGATGAAACTCTAGGAGTTCTATTAGTAAGCACTATTTTCTGGCAAAATTGAATTTTAAGATGGCTACTAATTGCAGTTTAGTATATCCCACAGCTTCTGAAAAACCACCTGATAATATGTATGCCTGGAAAACTACAAAAAAAATTCTTGGAGAAATGACAATATGTCATTAATCTCAGACACTCCAAAGCCTTGCTAGAAACAAAGCTGTGTGTGCAGCTAAGAAGTCAAAAATAAAATCAGTTAACAGCTTTTTTTCCACCCCAGTACTCAAGAAGGGGGTCTTCGAAATGTCCTCTAACTAGTTCCCAGGCATGGGAAATTCACCAGTACCTTTGCAAGTCGGCTTCTTTTCCTATTAGTCAACTGCTGCCCCCTCTCTTTTTTGCCACCACAATATCTAGCCAAGGCTTTATTCAACTCTCTTAGGAAGGCTGCGGTCCGAACATCCTTTACAAGAACACCTGCCATTGATGATAGAGGCAACAAGGTTTGGTAAAAACAAAACTAGCCTAAACTAAAATCAGAAATTGCAACACACACATTCTACCAACTGCCATGCCATTTATTAGGTCATTTGAACTTGGCTTATTCTCGTCACCTTTCTGAGCTACCTTTATAAAAATTTTTATTGGTAAAATGGGAATAACCGCAGTTATCTTACCTATAACAAAACAGTTGGGAAACTTATACTTGGGGTGCCTGGGTGGCTCAGTCGGTTAAGCATCTGACTTCAGCTCAGGTCATGATTTCATCATGGTTCGTGAGTTCAAGGCGTACATCAGGCTCCGTGCTGACAGTTCGGAGCCTGGAGTCTGCTTTGGATTCTGTGTCTCCCTCTCTCTCTGCCCCTACTCTGCTCATTCTGTTTCTCTCAAAAATAAAAATGATAAAAACATTGAAAAATATATTTTTTAATTATATCAGTTCATTCATATAAAAATTTTGAAATTGCCAGTGCTATAAAATTTGAAAAATAGTTTAATGTTGCATATTTATCTTATATTAAAAATAATTTATGCTTCTTATGAAATATTAGAAAAATAGCACAAAATACAGAAAAGAAAATTAAATCCATCTATATTCCCACCAACCAGAGGTAATGATATAATAATTTCTCCACTAACTGAGTGGGCTTAAATTCAACACACACACACATACACACACATACACACACGCATATACATTCAAACATTCATAATGTTGATATCAGACTATATATTCAGAATTCCTTATTTTTAGTTTTTCACTCAATTTTATATTAAGACTTGGAAAAGTTGTCCTTATATATGTTTACAATGTCAAATTTACTCAGATATGTTTCTAATATTGGCTATGTAGGATGTATCTCATTGATTGCTGTTTTTTAAATGTCACACTCATCATAAAATACATTATTCTTAAATTAATTTGACCATATTAGAGGAATTCATTTTTCATGTGATGTTAATGATAGAGATAAAAATAGATACTCTTCCATATTCTATGTTATAATTGTGTATAAAGTAAATAGCTTTTGAATTAAAATAAAATTAACAAAACATTCAGTTTTCCATTGAGTGCCTCCCCCCCCCCACTTAATTCTTAAAAAAAATTTTATTAATGTTTTTTATTTATTTTTGAGACAGAGAGAGACAGAGCATGAGCAGGGAAGGGGCAGAGAGAGCGAGACACAGAATCCGAAGCAGGCCTCAGGGTCTGAGCTGTCAGCACAGAGCCCGACACAGGGCTCAAACTCACGGACCATGAGATTGTGACCTGAGCCAAAGTCGGATGCTTAACCGACTGAACCACCCAGGCGCCCCAAACCCTCCACTTAATTCTAAATTTAGTGAGCAACCTTTGTTTTAAATTTTTTTAATGTTTATTTGTTTCTGAGAGAGAGACAGAGACAGAGCATGAGTGGGAGAAGGGCACAGAGAGAGGGAGACACAGAATCCGAATCAGGCTCCGGGCTCTGAGCTGTCAGCACAGAGCCCGACGCAGGGTTAAAACTCAGGGACCACGAGATCATGACCTGAGACGAAGTCGACACTTAACCGACTGAGCCACCCAGGTGGCTGTGAGGGACCTATTTTTATTGAGGTAGAACTTACATGGGATGAAATGTACAGATCATAAGTACAATTAGATGAGTTTGGGCATATAAGTAGATATAATCACTCCACCAAAATAGAGAAAAATTCCACCATCCTAGAAAATTCCATCATGTTCCCTTATAGTTATTCCACCCTCATGGATAACTACTGTTTGTATTCATACAACACTGATTTGTCTATTCTTTCTTTTTTTAATTTTTTTAATGTTTATTTTTGAGAGAGAGACAGAGAGACAGAGGGTGAGTGCAGGAGGGGCAGAGAGAGAGGGAGACAGAATCCTAAGCAGGCTGTAGGCTCTGAGCTGTCAGCACAGAGCCCGATGCGGGGCTTGACCCCACGAACCTGGAGATCATGACCTGAGCTGAAGTCAGACGCCCAACCGACTGAGCCACCCAGGCGCCCCCTGATTTGTCTATTCTTGAATACAATGCATATAATTAGAATCATACAATATGTGCTTTTTTGTGTCTGGCTTGTTTCGCTTAACATAACTCTTTTGAGATTTATCCATATTCTTGAGTGAATCAGTAATTCAATCATTTTCGTTATTATGAAGAATTCTACTTATGAATATAAGACAGTTGGTTTACACTTTGGGCTTATTATGAACAAAACTGCTGGATACCTTCTGCACAAGTCGTTCTGTGGGTATATTTGTCTGTGGGTATAGTTGTATGAGAAACTGCCAGACTGTTTTCCAAAGTGATTGTACAACTCACTGGTATTTGATTCTGTGAATACTTTGAAATGTTGGTCTTTTGCTGTCTTTGATTTGCTATTTCACTGTGCTTTTAATTTGTATTTCCCCAAGGGCTGACTATACTGAGCACATTTTCATGTGCTTAATGGTCATTTCTATCTTCTCATGTAGTGTCTATCAAGTCTTTTGCCCCTTTTACGGGGTTATCTTTTTATTACTGATTTATAGAGTTGTCTATATATTTGAGATAGAGGTCGATTATTTCTTCAGGCTTTTTTTCTTTTTTTTTTTTTTTGGTCATGCTCTCTGTCTCCCTCTTTTTTTTTTTTTTATAGGATCTGATGTGTATATACATATCATATAAATGTAAAATTGTGTCTTATTGCTGCACAGAACACTGAGGCTCAGCTTATTTTTTTTCGATATTTCTCCTATTTTCTTTAATTCAATAATTTCTATTAATCTGACCTCAAGTACAAGTCTTTCATGGTATTAAATCTGTGGTAAAGTTCGCCCACTAATTTTTTTTAAGCTTATTTATTTGGAGAGAGAGAGAGAAAATGCAAGTGGGGGGAGGGGGATGCAGAAAGAGAGGGAGAGGGAGAGAGAGAGAGAGACAGAGACAGAGACAGAGAGAGGGAGAGAAACTCCCAAGCAGGGTCCGTGCTGTCAGCACAGAGCTCAAAGCCACAACCGTGAGATCATGCCCGGAGTTGGACTTCACTGACTCAGCCACCCAGGAACCCGATTTTTATTTCTGATATTATACCAAGAATATCCACTCAGTTACTTTTCTCAAAATTAAAAATTTCCGTTTCTCCATTAAAAATCTCCATACACGTGGATGCAGGTACACGCGCATACACACACACACACACACACACAATTTCTTCTTCAATTTCATCTCTTTTATTACCATATAGCAAAGCAATTTCTTGGTATACAGTCCTACGCATTATAACATACATAAAGATCCATATATACACCAAACGCTCAGAGCACATAACAATGTCATCACCCCCACATCGTACTGACGCTATCCCTCTGTAGCCCCACCCTGCCCCACCCAAACTTGCAACCAGAGTTTTCTCTTATTGAGATGGTCATACAAGTGGGACCCTATAGTATGCGTCTACTTGAGATGCATTTCTTTAGCTTGCATTGTGTTTTTAAGACCATGGCATGTAACAGTAGTTGACTCATTTTTACTGCCAAGTAGTATTCCACTCTTTGAACGGACCATAGATTCCACTTCTGAAGAACATTTGAGTTGTTTCCATATTCGGGCAGTTATGAGTTCTGCTGCCAGGAACATTTTGGATAGGTTTTGCCCTTAGCCCATCCAGAGCCTTTCCTCCAAGACGTCCTTCTTATTTCGAAGATACGGGCATTTGGGATCTCAGTATATGCTTGGAGTCCCCAGTGATGTCTTACAACATCTGCAAACATTGCATGACCTCTGGCATTTGCATTCAGCTCTCGGTCCTGCAGTAACCTCCCTCCACCAGACCTCGTAAAGCCTTGCCCTCTGCATATGTAGTCCCAATACCAGCCAAAGTCCACGTGAAGAATCCCCACTGAGACTTCTCTGGCCCTTATCTTTGCTGCCCTGTCCTCTCAAGGACCATATCCTGAACATTCCACCTACTGAAGCAGCTCACTCTCCGTACTCTGCCTTCTCAACTCAGCTAGACTCTTACCTTTTACTTGACGGTCCCCGCAGGACGCTAACATCCAAAATGCACCCACAAAAAGAACATGGGGCAGCATTCACGTATTTTTTTTTCTTTCAGGGATCGCAATGCTCTGCCCCTTTTTTGTTCACTACATGCAAACAGTTACATTTTGTTTGGCTTTATAGTTGCTTACAGTAGGAATGCAAGGCTGATACCTGTTATCCCGTCATGGTTAGCAGCCGTTAAGATGAAGTATGCATTTTTATACTTTTTTTTATAGTTGGAATATCTCTGAGAGGTTACATGAGTGGGTAGGAGGGTTAGGATTTAAACAGCAGTCTACAGATTTCACATCTATTTTTTTCTCCATTATATTACAGCCTCTCCTAGTTGTTCCTATTTCTGCCCCATCCTAGAGCCTAGCACTCATACATTTTACATAAAGCTATTTACTTATTTTTTTTAATATCCTTAATTCCATTTCTCCTGTAATGTGTGGTAATCACAATATTCTATAGAATAATTATTATTATTGAAAAGTATAACATCACCACCATTATTGTTAGGAAATTACTTTCTACTTTTTGATCTTATTTTTAAAATTCTCATTTTGTACCATGCCCTTATCTTTAATCCACGCAGTGCTTCTTATTAGAAGAGCCTAGAAAACTCATAAAATTCCCAGAAAGCCAGGATAACCATCACATAAAGCTTATTTTAAAACAAACAACCAAATATTAGACTCCCAAAGCATTAAAACACATTCGCTTTTTCAGACATAAATAAATTACATCCTATTAAGTAGTAGAGGGAAAAAACAGTCCTTTATATATTAACAATCACGTGGGTCTGTCCGCATATTTTGACTACATTAATACTTAATTTGTTTCCTCTCCTCAGCGATTTTAAGTTGTCAGCCTTAGTATATTTAAATTCCATATTAATATTATTTTGCAAATCATTAAGCCTCTACACATTACTATTTTTTTTAAGTTTTATTTATTTTGAGAGAACCGAGAGTGCGCCAGTGGGGCGGGGGGCAGGGGGTGCAGAGAGAGAGAGAATCCCAAGCAGGCTCCACATGGTCAGCACGGAGCCCGATGCAGGGCTGGAACCCATGAAACTGAGATCATGAACTGAGCTGAGATCAAGAGTCAGACTTTTTTTTCAAAATTTTTTTTTCAACGTTTATTTATTTTTGGGACAGAGAGAGACAGAGCATGAACGGGGGAGGGGCAGAGAGAGAGGGAGACACAGAATCAGAAACAGGCTCCAGGCTCTGAGCCATCAGCCCAGAGCCTGGCGCGGGGCTCGAACTCACAGACTGCGAGACCGTGACCTGGCTGAAGTCAGACGCTCAACCGACTGCGCCACCCAGGCGCCCCAAGAGTCAGACTTTTAACTCACTGAGCCACCCCAGTGTCCCTACACATTACTTTTTTTTTTTTTTAATGACCATGATTCCTTGACTTCACAGAAGCCAGTTTCTGCCTAGCCCAAGCCGCTTTCAGTGGGTCACCTGCTTCTGGCTAGAATAGTGACAGCTCTCAACTCTCTAGGTTTCCCAGTTATACCTTAGCTGTTCTCCACCGGCTCCCACCCTGAGCAAGCAAATCGAATGCATTTTTTTTTCTAATAGAGAAGAGGAAAGATAAAAGGACAATTAATAGCCATCAATTCCAACTCTGTGCCAGGTTTCCAAGACAAATTTGCCTCTGTAAGTCTTTGCAGGAACACAGTTGAGGAAAGTTCATTCCTAGGAGACTCGAATTCATACAGCTTGTAGGTGTTATAGGTTTCAAACTGTGCTTGACTTTAAGACAAAGCTCTTTTCAATAGTGCTGGAGGCCACACTCCACATTAAGCTGAAAAACAAAACCAGAAAACAACACTTCTTCTATGGAAGTATGTAATTATACCATTTAGCAGAACAATCATGAATTGTTTTCACAGAAAGAACAATCAGCGGTTCTTTTGTGCCTTCATTCTGGACGCATTAGATGCAACTTAAAGCTTTAAAATATGTTCAGTTTGTGGAAGACAGGATAGTGTCTTAGTTACTTTTCACTTTTCAAAAGTTGCCTTCGTTACTCGGCTTATTTTGACATTCTCAGTGTTGCTTTCCTTTATTAACCTCATTGTGTTATATTCCGCCTGCTTTTCCGAAAGCTTTGGAATTGTATGTTTCAATACGATTACACTGCCCAAAGTGTTGGTACTCTTAAAAAAAGAGAGAGAGAGTTCAGAATCTTGTTAATCGGTGGACGTTTTACATGTAAAGGAATCCTAAGAGTGAGACAGATGTCTCAGCTTTCTTCCAAGAGAGTTGCACTAGAAGGACATTTTCACCTCTAACAAAATCCCATAGAGTGGACCGAGACATCACAACTATATTTCACTTGAAAGCTAGGCCTAGAGGCATAGTTTGCATAGAGAACAACAAAAAAACAGGGCCACCTGGGTGGCTCAGTCAGTTAAGCGTCAGACTCTTGGTTTGTGCCCAGGCCATTATCTCAGGGTTGGTCAGATCGAGCCCCACATCAGCCTCTGCACTTACAGTACTGAGCCTGCTTGGAATTCTCTCTCTCCCTCTTTCTCTTTGCCCACCCCCTGCTGGCTCTCTCTCTCTCTCTCTCTCTTTCTCTCTCGGTCTCTTGCTCTCGAAATAAATAAATAAACACTTAAAAGAAGAGAACAAAACAGTGCACACTGCTCACACAATAAGTGCTAGAAAGAAAGAGGAGGATTCTGAGTCTCCGACTTCGGCTTCTACTGGAAGATTGAAGATTTAAGCAAAGCAAACACACGCCAACACCATCAGTAGATAATAGGTCACTGTTTTAATGGTGGGATAAGTAGCTTCTGTTTGAAAATTTAAATTTCTGAATACCAACCTCTTAAAATCATGTGTCATTTAAAAAGTAGCAAACAAAAAAGCACAAAAACAAGCGGTTACCACAATAAGCTGTCAATTAGCAGAACTGAATCTAATTGTAAATGAATTGGGGGAAATAAGTAGATGATAATCTTATTGATGTGTTTTCGTTTACCAAGCAGTAGCTCATCACACCTGCTGAGTTTGCTGTTCATCAGGTTTACTTTTGATTTAAACAGTTAACATTTCTCCATTTAAACCAATAATGCTGTGTGTAGCAAAACACTATGAGGTAAGATATAAAAGCAACTTTCCCTTTATAAGATATTGATTTTTAAATAACTAATCAAGGGTTGAGGTTATCCCGTAGGAGGATGCAAGACAAAAGTGAAACTAGGATTAATAAAGCTATATACACAATTTCACTGCTTTAAATTTGAGTTTTAAAGGAATTAATGAAATGACTCAGGGAACAATGTTAGAAATTTAAGAGATAGCATGTAACAAATGAAGATTTATAGCGGGGTTTTTTTTCAATTTTTTCAAAAGGGTTTTTCATTTAAATGGAAGCAAAATAATTGTGTGCTTGTGCTTAGGAACAAATCTGATCAAATCCATGTTTAGAGACACTCAGATTTTCTCCACGATATTTCAAGGTTACTTTGAGGCACGGGAGGCTCAGAGGCATCAAGGTCAAGTTCATCCAGACTTTGTGACCTTGATGTACAGTTTAAAGGCTCTGGGAACAAGCGAATCCCTGAGTGAAACTATAGCTTATGTTTTGGTATTTCATTTAAACAGTAGCTTGAGTAGAAATTGGCCTGAAGCATTTGATTCCTCAAGGAGTCTCTCTGTTGACCAGGCTGAATGGAGTCTTGGAGGCATAGCTACCTACAAACATAAGGATAATGGAGAACAAGATATTAGAGCACGAATCATATTATACACAGGGCTGTGTGGCACTACACCCAGAATGTCATTGCGTGAGCATCAGAGCACTTAGCCTCTAAGAGAAAAAGTTGCAAAAGGCACTACAGTATTTGGAGCGTCCAAAACAGCGTCGAAAACAGTCTGGTCTCCAGACTCATTGGAAGTCTGCAATTATGACTGGCTTACGGATGTTCTTACACAGCCCCTCTCTGATATTCCAGGCCGTTTTTACAAAATAGGCTGCGGGAGGAAGTTCTTTTGATAATCACTGAAGCAGTCAGAGAAAATGGCAAAACAAACTGTGGCAGCTGCTTGACCCTGCGGAGTCAGGGTTTGTGGCTCAGTATCACAGGCTTGCCTCTTTCTAAGTATACAGTTCCATTGCTGGGACACCCGTAAGCACAGAAAACTAAATGAAATGATCATAAGGCTTGTTCTCTTGCAAAATACAATGTATATTAGCGTAACAGTATTTTTTTCTAAACATTTACTAATTTGTCTCAACAAAAGAATAGCTGTTGAAACAGACTTTTTCCAAAATCTGTGTGCCAAGGATTTTACATTCATTTTTTAAGGATTCATTGATTCACCGGGTGTCATTTTTTTTTTGTTTAAAGTGTATTTATTTTGATAGAGTGAGAGAGAACAGGCCGGGGAAGGGTCAGAGAGAGAGGGAGACAGAGAATCTCAAGCAGGCTCCGCATTGCCAGCACGGAGCCCAACACAGGGCTCGATCTCACAAACCATGAGATCATGACCTGAGCCTAAAATGAGAGTCAGATTCTCAACTGACTTGAGCCACCCAGGTGCCCCTCACTGAGTATTTTTCAAATAGCTTCCTAGATTATAATCCTTACAACAAAACTTCAAGGTACATCTAGCTAACATCATCTTTGACGTGTAGAAATTGAATCTTAAAGAAATCAAATAATTTTCCCAAATCCTCAAAGATAAGGCCATCAGCACCAGTATTCAAATCTAGGATATTTGGTCCTGTCTTTTTAAATAACATAAGCATCCAGAGTCTCTAATGCTTATGGATGTTGCCTATTTGGAATATCGCCTTGGTAACTTTTTTTTTTAATTTTTATTTATTTTTGAGAGAGAGAGACAGAGTGGGAGTGGGAAGGAGCAGAGAGAGAGGGAGACACAGAATCTGAAGCAGGCTACAGGCTCTGAGCTGTCAGCACAGAGTCCAACACAGGGCTTGAACCCACGGACCACAAGATCATGAGTCAGACACTTAACCGACTGAGCCACCCAGGAGCCCCTGGAATGTCACCTTTGGAAGGACTCTTTCATCCTCCCACATAGACCCAGTCTGTGATATTATTTTATACCAACATAGGGAATACTGTCAGGATAAAATAGATTTTGTTACAAATTTGTAATTTTTGTGATACTTAACACAAAGTGTCAGCTAGAATGGGCTATTCTTTATAGTTTGTGGAATAACTCAAAGGACTATGAGAGAGAGAAAAAGTTCTATGAAACCTCGTATATTTCCAATTAATAATCAATGAGAACTATGTAAGATCATTTCCATTTCTGTCTTTTATGACCAGTAAGTTCAGAGCTAAATTTAATCAAGTAAAGTATTTCATCCCTGGCTTCAATTATAATGACATCTGCCTTATCTAAATGGTCTAGAAGCTATTTTCATCTTCATTTTAACTTCACCCATTTTTTGAAAGCTATCACAAAATCTTTGAATACTGGGTAAAGGTTAAACTGGTCCCCTCTACACTCATGGTAGAAATAAGGAAAGTCTCAAGTCATGATATGAACAAAGCAATACACAGAAAATTAGCAGTGATCAGATTGAGATAATCTCCACTTATATTTGAATGTATAAATTATGCCAGTGTATGCTTCCTCTTCATCCATTGTATCAATTACTTTTTACATCCCAAATTTGTTAAGATTAACATCAACATCTGATTACAGGAGTCCTGTAAAGTCATCTGTTTTGTTAACCAATAATACAATGATTCTAAATTATGTTATACATCACCTTTCTATCCTGATAACAAATTTGAATTTCTATTCTCTAACGACACTTTAAAATTCTGAAAATCCTGATTGTTGAGTTGTTTTCTAAGTTATCTCATGGCCATTCCACAGTTGTCTCAGACAAAGCTATATGTCATTCTCTATCCATTGGCCACTGCCTCTAACCTTCCCTTACATAGCTCCTTCTGCTAATACGATTTCCACACAAAGTAGTTTCAGACGTAAAAAATTTAAAAAAGTAAAAAAAAACTTTTGAAGAATTTCTAGATTTCTACAAAAGAGCTAATATATGATTGGGGTGGGGCTTTAAATGTATAGATAGATATATATATATATATATATATATTATTTTTACTATATAATATTCTCTTAAACAGAAGCATGTTTTAAAAGCTCTTTATTTTTTTGTAAGTTTATTTATTTTTGAGAGAGAGAGAGAGACAGAGCTTGAGTGGGGGAGGGGCAGAGAGAGAGGGAGACACAGAATCCGAAGCAGGCTCCAGGCTCTGAGTGGTCAGCACAGAGCCCGATGCGGGCCTCGAACTCACGAACTGTGAGATCGTGACCTGAGCCGAAGTTGGATGCTTGACTGACTGAGCCACCGAGGCAACCCTAAAATCTTTTTAATCTTCACAAAGTAACAGCATGCTCTGTTTTTATGGATTCAGTGCTAGTTTTGGTTCTCTGGCAACTGTTTTCCTTAGCATGATTTCCCATTGGTTACCACTCAGAGCATGTCAACCAATAATCCCATCAAACGTAGAGTCAAATTTGTGGTCAAGGACTCTTGATTCATTCATGAATCATAATCACTAACAAGTATCTTAATGTGGCTTGAGTCCTACTTGCCCCATATTTTCTCTGCCAGATGGTACTTCTGCATCAGTCAATAATAAAAAACCAAAGGGGGCGCCTGGGTGGCTCAGTAGATTAAGTGCCAGACTTTAGCTCAGGTCTTGATCTGAAGGTTTGTGGGTTCCAGCCCGGCGTCGGGCTCTGTGCTGAGAGCTGGGAGCCTGGAGCCTGCTTCAGATTCTGTGTCTCCCTCTCTCTCTGCCCCTCCCCCACTGGGACTCTGTTTTTCTCTGGTCTCTCTCTCTCAAAACTAAATAAACATTAAAATAAATAAATAAATAAATATCAATATCCTATTTCTATCAACTGTATAACAACATCAATTTAAAAAGACAAATGTTTTTTTAAAAATTATCATATAGAAGCACGTTGCTAGAAAAGATGAGTAATCACCTTACAGCCTCTAGAATAAATTAAAATTTTTCTGTTACCCCAATATACTCTTCAACTACTTTCATATCATTTCTATACTAAGATGAAAACATACTTGCAAAATATTTTATCCAAGCATAGTTTACAAAATGAAAACGAGCTAACTCCAGAAGTGGTAAGGAGTTACTATATTTGAGATCTAGGAGCAAATGTCTGATTAATATATTTAGAAACATTTGTCATTTTAAAAATTATTTCTTCATGAGGTCACTTTTTTACATGGGTGTGTTTTATAAACCTACTTCAAAATGAGTGTTCAAAGATTATGTTCTTTTGACATACAGATTCATTTAAAACTCATTTGCCCAAAGATGTCTTTGGTAAGGTTAAAAATACAAGTACTTTGTCAAAACCAATATAAATCTCTGGATAAAACCGCTCGAAGATTGTATACGGCTGTTCAATTTCATTTTTAAACTGTAGTTGTTATTAATTGCACTATTGTTTTAATAACACGATTCTCATTAGTTTTTTTTGTTTTTTTGTTTTTTTTTTTTCAACGTTTATTTATTTTTGGGACAGAGAGAGAGAGACAGAGCATGAACGGGGGAGGGGCAGAGAGAGAGGGAGACACAGAATCGGAAGCAGGCTCCAGGCTCTGAGCCATCAGCCCAGAGCCCGACGCGGGGCTCGAACTCACGGACCGCGAGATTGTGACCTGGCTGAAGTCGGACGCTTAACCGACTGCGCCACCCAGGCGCCCCTCATTAGTTTTTTCTATCGGTATTAAAGTAAGTGTTGGCAAGAAAGCGGATCAGCCAGAACTTTGATTCATTGTTGATAAGGTGTCAGTAAAATGGCTTTGGAAGACGGTTTGGCATTATCTCCTGGAGCTGACCACATGTACATTCCATGACCTGGCAATTTCATTTCCAAGTACATACTTAACAGAAATGGGTTCCCTACCTCCACGTTTCAACCAAAAGGTAAGAATTAGAATGTTCTTGACAGCCTCAAACTGGAAAAAATTTAAATGATCAAGTATAACATGAATAAATACATTCTGGTAGTGGGTAAAATGGGATAGTGTACAAAAAATAAAGAGACAAATGGTTGTCAAACATTCCCGTATACGTTAAACACCCAAACAAAATGTTGAGTAAAAGAAGCCAGACACAAAAGACCATACGCGTTCTAAATATGGGGAAAAGCTGCTCTGTGTTGTTAGAAGTCAGAATATGGAAATAATTCTGAGATGAAAGCGGGGGGTGGGGGTGCCGGGTAGTGACTGGGAGGGACCATGACACAGGTTTTTGGGTGCTGATGATAGTCTAGTGGGTTTTAATTGGTCTCAGGGCCTTGACTCGTATTCATTGTCTCCTTCTACTATCTTTTAAATCCTTCTCTCCCTCAGCAATCATATCTGGAGATCCATTAGTGTCTTACACGATAGCAGGAGCCAAGTCTTGATTCCTGAGTGTTTTGAGCCCTTGGTAACCATAAACCTCTCAAGCCAAGGTCACTGTACCTGTCCATTCTCATTTGTAATTGGAAGAAAGAGTATCAAGTAAGTACCCAAGTGGATCACCAGTATTTCGCTGTGTTCCTTCTGCTCCCCACTGCAGAAGGAGTCCTTTCTCACTCTACTGATCAGCAGACCTCTGGCAAAATGGTGACTTATCTTCTCACATACTGGCCACTTGATATTAAGAGTCCAATGTGCCTACGTCACAGCTGAAATTTATTTATAAACCATTGATGTGTTACTGGCAACCATTCTCTCCAAGACCAAGCCTTTAAACCCTACAGGTTCTAGCAGTATAGGGATACAAACATATAATCCCACAGAGGATTCTTGGGAAGAATGGCAAGTGGGGCCATGCATCCTTCGACCTCTTAGTTTCTGTCTTATTCTTCATATTTCACAAACAGGACCATGTAGAGGAAGCTGATTCAGATATGGTGTCTTAAAGAATGAGACCTTCATCCGATTTTTCTATAGATCCAGCAGCTTCTGGCTAATTTAATGTATGATACAACCAGTATATCCCAAAGTTATGGGTCCATTCCTGCACCTACCGGTGAGTCCCCTGGTCAAGTGCTATGTTGCATGAGAATCTATGTCTATTATCAAACATTCATTAATTGCTCTAAGGAACCATAATAGCTTCTGGAAAATGGTACTGACAGGCAGGAAAAAAACAAACAAACAAAAAAACAGATGTCTATCTATGGCCACTGGCTCTTCTAGGACAAAAGAGGGGACCCATATAGTCTACCTTCCACCAAGGCCTATTGGCCTTTTCCAGGAATAGTGCCTTATCAGCATTAGTCTCTGTGGCTGGTAGATTACATATGCAAAGGTGACATCATGTAGGTCAGCCTTAGTAAGTGAGAAGCCATGCCACCCTATCTTCCACTGGCTACTCCATTCTTTCTGATCATCGTGCTAGTTCTGAGGTAATACTTGTTGATGTAGGTTCAATACTTATTGGTTCGGTGCCTTTTCTCCGACGGATCCTTTCTGGAGGGCGTTTCTACGTGACACAAAAGTCTCTACTCTTTGGGCACGTTACCAGCTGTTCACTCACATGACTTTACCCAAGACTTAGCCTCTGAATTGCAGTCCTTTTCCTCCCAGGCTTCTGCACAGCTGGCTGGATTATTTGCCAGTGCCCAGAAAGCTATACATTCTCATCTCAGGCCACCGTTCTTTTCAAAAAAGTAGATGTCCAGGAGCTTTGCCCATTGGAAAGTTTTTTGTTCTCTGCAAAAAAGGCCATTTCCAAATGTGCCTGCAATGCAACCACTATCCAATATTGGCTTACATCAATTTATCAGCCTGATCCATCCTGCAACAAAGTTTGGGCTTTTTCCTACTCTTTCAGCTGGTCTTATAGGACTTTCCATAGAGCCATAGGAATGTGCTGGCAGAGAAGTATAGTTGAAACCATGGTGAGTGATGACATAAAGTTGTGGGCTATCAGCTCGATTCCTGCCCTCTCGTCTCACACAGGCTTGATACAAATATACCATGTCCATATTATAGTAAACTGCTCCTGGATATGTCCAACTGTACCATTTGGCAAGTTCAAAAGCAGTCTACTTGTAATAGAAATTTTCAGATGCATTATCGTTCCGTGTCCTATGATCAGTAGCACAGCAGGAGCTCTTTCTTTTTTTTTTTTTTTTTTCCAAAGAATTTTTAAGTGTATTTATTTTTGAGAAAAAGAGACAGAATGAGTGGGGGAGGGACAGAGACAGAGGGAGAGAGAGAATCCCAAGCAGACTCTGTGCCATCAGCGCAGAATCTAATGTGGGGCTCGAACTCACAAACCGTGAGATCATGACCTGAGCCGAAATCAAGACGCTTCACCAACTGAGCCACCCAGATGCCACAAGGCAGGATCTCTGTCTTGAAAGATGTAGAGTTCTTTGCTGTTGATGGCCTGACCTTTCCTCAGAACCCCACTTAGACTTTCTATAAGTTCTATCCCACTGATGCTTCCAATAGCATGGGATCTTCCGGATCATGTGGCCCAAACAGGCAAACAGCTTCTACCACAGCCCGGATCTGTGACAGATCCCTTTCCTGCTTCCAGCCACATTCAGACTTGGCAGTCCTCTCTATCCCTCAGTATGTGAGTCAGAGAGGACTTCCTATCTATGGAACAAGTTGCCTTCATACCCAAAGAGGATGATCGGGCACTAAGTTGTTTTTTGTTTTTTTTTGTTGTTGTTGTTGTTCTTAATGTGGTAAGGCATTCAAGCTATAACAGTTTTTCTTTACTTTTCAAAGGATATCCTAAAATGTTTCCACATTTTAGGATCTTTGTAAATCTTAGCCTGTGGATCTTTGTAAATTTATCTCCTGCCTTCAGGACAGCATGAATCTTACCATCAAGCCAGCATCTTGACCATCATGGTATCAGCCACCCCTTGTTTGGCCTGTCCAATCTGCCTGATGTCATCAATATTATGTATCAAAGTGGTATTCTTCAAGATCTCCAGGAGGCCATGGATGCTTCGGATTATATTATGACAGAGTGTGGAATAATTAACACAATCCTGGGGTAAACCTGCAATAACTATCGGTGTTCTTGCCATAATCCGTTTCTACACCTACAAATGGATCCCTTGGTCACACACTATGTGGTGTGAGAATCTATGCCTATGGATAAGGAATTCTTTAATTGCCTTAAGAAATCATAAGCCTCTGGAAGGTGGTACTGACTGGGGCTCAGCAGGCTCATATGAATGCAATCTGTTTCTGAATCTCTTTTCTGATTAGAATGGAAAATAATGCATTCCCCAAACCAGTGTCTGCATACCAAGTACCGGAAGGTTTAGTAATCATCTCTAACAGCAACACTATGTCCTACAAAACAGCTGCTACTGGGGCCACTACTCGGTTAAGCCTGTGGTAGTTTACGGTCAACCTCAAACTCCATCTTGTTTCAGCAGAGGCCAGAATGGTCAATTAAAGGGAAATATCCTTTAGGAAAAGATGTCACTAATATCTATTCATCCTGCTAGGATGCAATACTGAGTATTTTTGCTTACTTGTTTTGTTTTTTTTTTTGTTTTTTGTTTTGTTTTTGGGGGGTTGGGTTGGGTTTATTTTGTTTCGTTGTTTCATTTTGTCTTGTGTTTTACCATCTCGGTCAAGGTTAAAGGACACTTGTAGAAACTTCGACTTGACTGCCTCCGATTTGATAGCTTTTACGGTTTTGGTGTGTCCAGATATGTTGCAAGGCCACTCTCTTCATTCATTGAGTCCAAATCTGAAAATTGGCTGAGATCCAGGAGCTCAAAGGGGGATCAAAGCTTTCTTTGTGTGATGAGTGCCCTTAGCCCCACAATCCTCTATCAATGCCTTCTTCTGATTACAGATAATATGTAGCACTCTCTTTGGCTGTCCATCTTCTGGCCCCCTAGAAAGACCAGAGTCTATTAACCATCTTTAAAGATCAAACCGACTCAGCTGTCCATCTATCTTGCCATTATAGTAATTGTAGTTCTCTGGTACCCTAACAGTTAAATACCACCCCCTGGCTTTCATTACTTTGGAGGCTTCATCACTCTCATGACCATGAATAAATTCAACAGTAAGACTGCCTAAGATCCACTGTCCCTTAATTTAGAAATCAAATCCCTAAATTGTAGTTGAGAATTTACCTATCAAGCTATAGACCACATACCTAGTCTTTCCTACAGATAATTATGGCATTTGTGGCCAATGAGACATAAATAAATGTACTGGCTTATACTTCTAGGTGGCACCAGAAAGTAGGCAGTCATGAAACTTGCCTTCCCCTTTCTTCTTCTGGATATCAGCTGCGCATATCAAACATAGTGGCATATCATTGCGAGTGAGGTGAGGCTAGAGCAATGAGAACAAGACAGCTGGGGTTCCTAGAAAACCCTCATGGAATAGACATTCTACCAGTCCTGGATCACTGCCCCCACGAGAAAAAAAAAACACTCTTTGACTTCTGTTTAAGTACTTTGAGTATTTTTTAGAGCACAAGAATCTGTATTTTCATACTTATTGCTGCCACTTCATCAGAAACTCATTTTTAACTAGACTCGGAATGCGAGGAAGGCATCATAGGTACAGAGGAGGCAGAAGTCTGGAATCGTCTGGAGTTGAAGCATCACACGGTGAGTGACATCGCACCTATGTGCTTGCCCTGTGAACCTCAAGCAGCTATTGCGACAAAGTTGAGAACCTAGTAAACACATCCCCAGAGCACACTGCGTCCACCTAGGACACTGGCTTCTCGGTTTCTGCACATCTTCTTTGAATGGTCTTTGCCCCTTTACTCTCCCTCAAACAGCCACTCTCCTGTCACACTCTAGACTGTCATGACATTAACTCCTCTACTTTCAAAACCAGCCCCTCCTATCTTCCCAGTTCTGCCTCTAGTTACCAATTGCCCAAAGTATTTGAGCTGAAAACGGGCTTTTCATATTTTAAACCCACCATTTTTTTTCATCTTCCCTTTTGTCTTCCCATCTGCATGTTCCTCCTTAGGCTTGATAGTGGCTGGTTATTATTATTTGGTCTCTCATCATCCTTTTGTTCAACAAATATTTATTGAGCAAGATAAATATACTACCAGGTGCTGCTCTGGGTGTCAGAGACGGAGAAGTGAATAAGACAGGAAAAAACAACAACCACCACACCTGTTCCTGTGGACCCTGCTTACTTTCAGTGGGCAACGGCACAGAAGTAAGCGGTCAAAATATATTCTTTGATACCTTCATCATATATAAAGGTATATCTTTATCTATTATGTATTATACCTCGATGGTTTTAAGTAAGGATTCACCAAGTTTCATCCTCAGCTCTAGTATGGGAACCAAATTGGGCATTCAGTCTTGAGTTTTGAGTCTTTAAAAACTGAATGGGGCAGCTGGATGGCTCAGCCAAGCATACAACTCTTGGTTTCGATTCAGGTCACGATATCACAGTCCCTGAGTTTGAGTCCCGCATGGGGCTCCATGCTGACTGCAGAGCCTGCTTGGGATTCTCTCCCTCTCTCTCTCTGCCCTTGCCCTACTCATGCTCTCTCTCTCTCTCTCTCTCTCTCAAAATAAATAAACTTTAAAAAAGATAAAAAAAAAATTGGGGCGCCTGGGTGGCTCAGTCGGTTAAGCATCCGACTTCGGCTCAGGTCACAATCTCACGGTCCGTGAGTTCGAGCCCCGCGTCGGGCTCTGGGCTGATGGCTCAGAGCCTGGAGCCTGCTTCCAATTCTGTGTCTCCTTCTCTCTCTGCCCCTCCCCCATTCATGCTCTGTCTCTCTCTGTCTCAAAAATAAATAAAAATGTTAAAAAAAAAATTTTTTTTAAATAAATAAAAACTGAGTAACTGAATAACTCCTGCAATATTATTTTTGGTGTCATCGAAATTTGAATGGATAATTATTACATAATCATATACATTGCCATCATATCTACTGTGTACAACAATGTCCATAATATGAACACAGAATTTTCTTATTATATATGTTTCAGGTGTCCAGTTTTATAATTCAGCATTGACACACACTACAAAGTGTTGAATGGTACTGAATTTGCAGCAATCATTTTGTAGCAAACAAAGAATTTAATTCAAATTCATTGCTAATATTTTAATGTGCAAATTCAAATGTAGGTATACATTCTATATTTTAGTAGGAATGAAATTCACTTCATATGCTTACTGCAATTCTCAGACATTTGATATATATTTGTCTATTATTGAAGTAGAAAATATTGTAACATTTAAATATGATTGTTACAGTAATTACTTTTATGAGAAAAATCAAATTTTAAGAAGTTTAACTACGTAGTTATGTATATCTGCCATTATTACAAAATGGGAAGAGTGCATTAGTTATAGAACTTTAAAAGTAATACTCAGTTTGAGTCAATAGTCTATTAAGATTAAATAATAAAAGGAAGAATAAGAATTCTAATATAGAGTATTCCTCATATTCAATATTAACCTATGAGATACTATTTAGTTTTTAATTACTAAATCCTACTTTTTTTCCCCCCTGTCTTTCAAGAACATGTCCTATTTGGATATTCTTCATCATTTTAAAAGGGCATGTAAAGTCAGAGGATCAGGGGCACCTGGGTGGCTTCGTCAGTTGAGCTTCTGACTTCAGCTCAGGTCACGATCTCGCGGTCCGTGAGTTCGAGCCCCGCATCGGGCTCTGTGCTGATGGCTCAGAGCCTGGAGCCCGCTTCGGGTTATGTGTCTCCTTCTCTGTCTGCCCCTTCTGCATTTGTGCTCTGTCTCTCTCCGTCCCTCAAAAAAAAAAAAAAAAAAAAAATGTAAAATCAGAGGATCAATGGCTAGCTCAAAAGTCCATAAGGAGGATAGACAAGAAAATCACATATGGCAAGACATCGGTATCGACAGATCCTTTTTGAGCTACACATTATATAGAATATAAGAATAAGAGAAAACTAAGGCATAGAAAACAATTTGTTCTCACTAAAAAAAATTAAGACATTCCAAAAATGCTTGAGGAAGAAAATTCCTTAACGTATTGACACTATGGATGCTTAAAATCTTAATCAAAATTCTTGCACATTTGATTGGCATAACATGGCAAATTTTTTTAGTGCCTGAAAAAGAAGGAATTTTGGAGATTTACGAAACACATCAATCCTAGGTTTGAAGTTCCTTTTGAAAAACAAGCTACCAAAACCATCTTTTTTTTCTTTTTTATATGTTTCCATACACATAAAAGTCTGTGATAATATTAAATGCATCTCTTTTTGGTCTGGTCCACCAGTCATTTGAATATAGAGAAACACGGATGATGTTTTTAAATGTTTAACAGCATATGAATCCATCATGAATTTGACAATGTTTTGTGTGTGTGTGTGTGTTTTGTTTTGTTTTGTTTTGTTTTTTACCAGCTGGCCAAAAAATTTCTGGATTTCACACTGATAACAACATGATGATTCTGATAAAAGAAATATTTACAGAATAGAAGTTAACACTCTGCAGTTGAATCTTCATAGATTGATTATAGTCTTGTGCAATATAAGAGAACTACTGGCCATTATCAGAGAGACAGTTGACTGCATTCCTTTTCAGCCAGAGACAAACTCCTAATACACAACAGATTTTCTTATCACCTTGCTATGCTCTTATATAATAAGTCCTAACGGAATGAAATAGCAGCAATTACCTGCTTAAAAACAGATTCTGGAGCAAAAGAATGTCTTGTGCTGTACTTAGCTTACAATAATACTGAAGTGAATGGACTTTTGTTTGCAGAGAAAACAGTTTATTTGCTGGAAACTACAAATAAACTTGATAAACCTTGACAATATATGTATTTCTCACCTGATAATTCCCATAGCATTCCACACCACAGCAGGTGCTAAAATTACTATCCATGCCATGAAAGCTGAGAAAAATTGAGAATTCGCTGAGAGCGAATTTAGTTATCTTTAAGCCATTTTTCCCCCATTTCCGTATTTCCAGATTCATGTCTCCTTGTGATTGTATAAGTGAAATAACATTTTCCTTAAGGTATTGTGTAGAGCAAAAACATCAGAAATAACAAATAATAAGTGGGGTAACAATCTCAAGTTTTGCTTCTGAAAATATTCAGCAAGCATCTTTTATTTAGCAGTATAAAAGGTAGAATTCATGGGATTATTTCAGTGAAACTGCATCATCACCGTTGACAAAATCTTCTGATCTACAAGATGAAAATGAAATGCCTTTACCTAGTTATTTACTCATGTTGAGAAATGAAAACTTAAAAATCTATTGGGAATAACCGGATAACCCCACCACAAGTACCTTTTGTGAACACAGCTAAAAGAAAAAAAAAAAAAAAAAAGCAATCCTAGTCTTTGAAAGTGAGCATCTATTCAGTATCTCAAAGATGCAACATAGTCCTGCCTGAACTGTCTAGAATCTGTCAGTGAAGAAGGTATTGTTTCTGTTCTGTAAGATCAAGCTTTGTAAGATTGATGCCCTATACTTTTACCAATCAAGTTAAAATCATGTAAAACTAAATAATATTTAGATATAAATCAGATTTATTATTCTAAAACAGTGACACTCAGCTTTGGCCAGCTATTGCCTTAAACAGAAGTCCATTCAGTCAAGTGTGAGTTCTGTGCCTCACACACAAGTTAAATACAGTAAAGCAAATCATAGATGAAGGCCGGAAAATGACTGAGGGTAGGAACAGAGGAAGCCATGTTAGGTAGAGTGGTCAGGGTCGACCTCACCATGCTATGCAGATATCTAAGAAAAGAGAAATCCAATGGAAGAATACTACTGAGGAAGGAAACTAACTGGTATATTCCAGGGACAGCAACCAGGCCAGTATGATTGGAGTAGAGGGAGCCAGAGGGAGAGTGGTGAAAGATGAGGTTGGAGAGAAAAAGGCCAGCCATATAAGCCCTACTGGCCTGTATTAAAGACTTAGCAATTTTTCTTTTTTATTAATTTTTTTTTATTTTTTAATATAATTTGTCAAATTGGTTTCCATACAACACCCAGGGCTTGCCCCAACAAGTGCCCTCCTCAATGCCCATCACCCACTTTCCCCTTTCCCCCTCCCCCCCATCAACCCTCAGTTTGTTCTCTGTGTTCAAGAGTCTCTTATGGTTTGCTTCCCTCCCTCTCTGTTTGTAACATTTTTCCCCTTCCCTCCCCCACAGTTTTCTGTTAAGTTTCTCAAGATCCACATATGAGTGAAAACATATGGTATTTGTCTTTCTCTGACTGACTTCTTTCACTTAGCATAATACCCTCCAGTTCCATCTAAGACTCAGCAATGTTTCTAAGCGAGATGGGAAACCATTGTCCTGCGTTGAGCCAAGCAACAATATGGATTGATCTGTGTTGTTAAAAGATCACTCTTGTAAATGACTCGGTGTTAGAGTCTAGTGTATAAGGTTAGAAGCAGACAAGAAATGCAAACAAATCCCCGTCAGAGACCCAGGGAAGACAAGATGAGATGCCCCAACTAAGGCAGGCAGGAAGCACAAAGGGAAAATTTCTCCTTCCTCTGCCTTTTGTTCTATCCAGGCCCTCCATGGATTGGATGATGCCCACCCACCTTGGGAGGGCAAGCTACTGAGTCTACCAATTCGAATGCCAATCCTATCCAGAAAGACCCCAGACACACCTAAAATTAATGTTTAATCTGGACACCCGGTGGCCAGTCAAGTTGACACATAAATTAGCTGTCACCGGCATGTCACTAATATAGAAGCACAAGAAGAGACTGCTTCATCAGGCTTCCTCTAGACCTACCTACCAATTTTGTCTGTATTACATTCTCCGCTCCTCCTTCCTTGTCAATAGGTCAATGTCAATGTCAACGTCCTGACTTCTCTTCAAGACCAAAATTCACACTTGCATGTCTACTGGATCCCTCTGACCAGCGCAGCATGGGAACTATCCCCACCTTAGCAACAACCACAGATCGCTGGGCTGTGGTCCCTTGGTAGTTACTTTGGAACAGTCCTTAACACTTAATCAGACAAATCCAAGACTACTTGTCTGTGCTTCTTCCCTGACTCCTCCCCTCCAACTTTCTCTTTGGCCCACTTCATTCAAGCTTCTGCTTCTCATCCTGCACTAGATGCTCTCCTCACTCACTCCTCTTGCCAACATCACAAGTTCTCCAGTTCTACCACGATGAGGGTGGGTTCTCCTACCTCACTGTATGTATGGCATTGCTCAGCAGTGTTGGACTCTAACTCAGTAACTTCTCGAAACCCCTCCTTCTCTCGGATCCAGAGATACCAAACAAACTGAGAAGTCAGACAGAGGGACAGATAAATAAAATACGATGCAGCAGGTGGCGTATTTCAGATTTGCAGGAAGCAGGAGGGATTACAAACAAAGTGTACTTTTTGCAGAACTTAGAAAAATGAGAATTTTTTTAATTTTTTTTTTTATTTTTGAGAGAGAGAGAGAAAGCATGAGCAGGGAAGGGGAAGAGAGAGAGGGGGACACAGAATCTGAAGCAGCTTCAGACTCCAAGCTCTCAGCACAGAGCCCGACACGGGGCTCGAACTCACGGTCCTTAACAACATGACCTGAGCCAAAGTTGGATGCTTCACTGAATGAGCCAAACAGACACCCCAGAAAAATGAGAATATTAACACGTTGGCATACATAACAACAAACACAAAGTATTTGCCCTAGAAACTCTCTCCCTATATAAATACACGTAATCAACGATAAGTGACATCAAGCTCACCCGATGGCTAAAATTTTGTATTTAAAAAAAAGGGCAGTGTTTCCTGTTTCTTTGAAAGCAACAGGGTAACGTCTAGTGATAAACCATAAAATAACTGAATATATTTATGCTTTTAAAAAAAAGTAGATGACAAAAATGCTGTGTGTATGACATTACAGTTCTCAGTTGTTCAATGTGGGGGGTGGGGGGGGTGGGGGGGAATCAGCCTTTCTGCCCCAAAACAGAGTACTCCCGGAACACAAAGGCTGTATCTCCTACACTTGTTGATACCGAGAGTACAACGTGTTCAGTAATGATAGGTGAATAAAACTACATTAATTAACGCTAACAAGCAACTTAGGAAGTAAAAAAGCATTATTCTCCCCATTTTGCGAGAAGGGAACGAAAAACTAAGTAAACTTCCCAGCATCACACAACTAGTAAATAAATATCTTTCCAATATCCCTACGCTTTATTTTCAAATGTCTCTTTAGCTATTTATAAAACTCTGAATTTTTATTTAAAATGTTTTCATCAGTCAAAGTAAAATCATAACTCCCTCTGTATTAAAATTGGGACACTGGGTCTCAAGATGAATTAGGAAAAAAAAATCCTGTGGAGAATTTTACCATGAAAAGTAGGTTTTAGGCTCAAAGTCGCCAGCCATCCTGCATCAGCATAATTCTAAGGCGCAAAGTCATTTTATTAAAATGTGCTTATTTGGAAGAGAAGAATCTCTTTTCAGAAAACAAAACAGGGCCAAAATTGAAAACTTCTAGAAACATGAGCTTTACAAGCTAAGCAAACAGAGCAACTCTTTTCATAAATATCAGAACACTAAACAGCAACTCCAGTTTCTAATTTTGAAGTTGCTACTCTAGTCCTTTCATTTTCAAAATTTCCTTTGAAATGATATCAGTATGAAGAGTTGATTATTTTGAGTATAAGAATTGAAAGCCAACACAGCCATTAGTATTTGACATTTAGAGATTTGCAGCCACCTGAGATCCCCGTGTACATATTTATGAGAAAAGTCTCCCTGGCTTTTATGACATGCACTTTTATTTACCAACTCCCAGCTCTGGTTCTGAATTCCCGTCTTGAGGACAAACCCCTTAGCTCTCCCTGAGTTAGCAAGTCTTTTGAACGAGTGTATAAGCATTTTGCATTATTGCACCCAGTTATCTTTATGAAAATCTTTCAAGTTATGATGGCCTTTGGCTCATTCTTTGATCTCAGATGACAAAACTGAGGCACAAAATGAACAAATACCCAAGTGGTAAAAACATCCAGATGAAGAAGGATTCCTGTCCTCCAGAGGTGAGGCTCACTCAACATGTTACCTTTCATCAAGAAGATCCAGGGAAACAGAAAATAGATTTTTAAATCAATGTATTAAATCAGTTAAAAAAAAAAATAATAACCAGAGGCATGCCAGGTCACCTGGATGTGTGAAGAGCATTAAAACAAAAAAACAAAACAAAAAAAAACTTTCATTATCAATCTCAAAATGAAAGAAGGTAAATGCCTAAGGAAAACTCTGAGTTTTGCTTTCTACCAATTAGCTGTATATTTCACCCAAATATTTTCCATTTTCCCAACCTGGTGTGTCAGTTATCTCTTCAAATATTCAAATTCTCTTTCCCCACAGCACTGATGCATGTATGCCATTCTAAAAAGTTGTAATTACATTCTGCTTTAAAAAGGAGTTTGTATGTAACACTTTCTCTTCCGAGTACTTGAGCTCCCTATCTCTTCGTAGCTTCTGTGTATCCCCATTAAAGGAACTATAACTTTTTTTTTCTTTATAAGCCTTAGAATGTTATACACAGTGAATGAAAAAAAAATATTGTAAACCTTGATTATATAAAGAAGGGGAAACATTGAGGCATTCAGTTTTAGTGAGTACGCATTTTTGACCACACCCCGTGTCCTGCAACATTCTTAGTAGAAGATTTAGAAGATGTGATCAGTTCTGCTGATTACGTAGATGGTGCGTCTTACAAATCCAGCTTCTCTCTCCACCTCTGCCATCATTACCTTGGTTCCAGGCTCCAACTTTTTCTATTCAGATGACTGCAAAGCCTCTATGATGGAGTGCATTTTCCAAAGATGGCTGTAAATTCTCCTATCCCACATATGCTTTTCTGGAACCTTGCTACTTACTCACCAACAGGGGCAAACCATTTCCCCCTTGCTTGAATCTGTGTGCTTTTTTGACTTGCCTATAAGCAATAGAATGCTATGTAAAGAACTCTATGTGGTTTCCAAAGCTGGATCATAAAGCGTGACTCAGCTTCCACTTGTTTGCTAAAATACTCACACTGTACTCGGAGCCCTGAACCACCCTGTTCAGGGTGGAAGTCACACTGTCCTCAGGCAGCCATACTGCAAGGAAATGGACCCTAAGGATAAGCCACAAATAGGTACTCCAGTAGGCAGTCCTAGTCTTTTATTCCTCACGGTCCAGGGACTGGCGATGTGAGTGAACAAGCTTTCATGTGACATCAGCTCCCTGCCATCGATTCACCTGCGACACCTACAGCTTGCAAATTCTTGAAGCCCAGATGTCATGGAACACGATGAAACCATCCATATTGTACCCTTTCTGTATTCCTGACCCACAGAATCCATGATTATTTTAAGCTACTGTGTTGGAGGGAAATTGGTGATGCAGCAAAAGCGACAGGAACAGCTTTGAAACAAGATGCAATGGACTGAATGTGTTGCCTCAAAATTCGTATGTTAAAATCCTAACCCCCCAGTGTGATGATATTAGCAGATGGGCCCTGTAAGAAGTGAAAAGGTCATAATGGCAGAGTCCTCCCGAATAGGATTAAGGATCTTAGAAAGAGGACACTAGGGGCACCTGGGTGGCTCAGTTGGTTAAGCATCTGACTCTTTATTTCGGCTCAGGTCATGATATCACCGTCATGAGACTGGCCACCACAAAGGGCTCCATACTGAGTGTGGAACCTGCTTGGGAATCCTCTCTTCCTCTTTCTCTGTCCCTGCCCCATTCGTGCTCATGCACATGTGGGCTGTCTCTCTCCCTCTCTCCAAATAAATAAACATTAAAAGAAGAAGAAGAAGAAGAAGAACAAGAACAAGAACAAGAACAAGAAGAAAATAAAAGGGACCCCAGAGAGCTCTGTCACCCTCTTTTTACCATGTGAGAATACAAGGACAAGTTGGTAGTCTACAACCTAAAAGAGAGGTCTCACCAGAACCTGACCTTGCTGGCATCCTGATCTTGGCCCTCCAGCCTCTATAAATGTGAGAAATAAATTCCTGTTGTTTATAAGGCAACCAGTCTAAGGTAATTTGTTGTAGCCATCCAAACTCAGATACAGGAGGTCCTACTTCTGATCTGATCTCCCTGTGACTTATTTCCCACAAAGTTGTCAGTACCATCTATTCTTCAACGATGAAAACTTAACCACGCTATTCCTTACCTGAATCTCCTTTATCAGATCCTCCTTGCTTGCCCCTGTAAATTCTTTGTCTTCACCTTCACTTGGATCCTCAATATGGAGCAATAATCCTTCATTCCTTCCATGGTCAATAACCTGTCTCATTGTCCCAGGGTTATTCTAAATATTTATCATCATCAAGTCACGATTTCCATAACTATCAGTCAGGTATATTGCCATTTACCTCAACAAAAAAGCTAATGAGGGGCACCTGAGTGGCTCAGTCAGTTGAGCATCCAACTCTTGATTTCGGCTCAGGTCATGATCCCAGGGTCATGGGATCAAGTCCACATCAGGCTCCATGTTGTACATGGAGTCTGCTTAATATTTTCTCTCACTTTTTCTCTCTCTCCCTCTGCTCCTTTCCTCCACTTGCATGTGCTCTCTCTCTCTCAAATAAGAAAGAAAGAAAGAAAGAAAGAAAGAAAGAAAGAAAGAGAAAGAAAGAAAGAAAGAAAGAAAGAGAAAGAAGGAGGGAAGGAAGGAAGGAAGGAAGGAAGGAAGGAAGGAAGGAAGGAAAAGTGAATGACATTCAGGGGAGAATCACATCAACTGTTAATGCCCCACCCAAATTTAATTACATACACACATATCTTTGTTTCTTTCCTGACTCAATAAGTAGTCTCTTTCCTCTGCCTAATGCAGGATAATCAATCCTATGCCTTTGATCCCATTTTCCACCATTTACTTCTGGAAACTTGTTCCAACCAGTTACTCTATGGCCAAAACCTTCTAACTCTTAACTCTTGGCCCTCTAGCTGAATCTTTAAAAATACTCATATTTCTCCCATCCTTAAAAAAAAAAAAAAAAGGGAAAGGCAAATGCCCCCTCAGGACAAAATAGAGAGCCTAGAAATAAGCCCCACATTTATATGGTCAATCTACAACAAAGAAGGGAAGAATATACAATGGGGAAAAGACAGTCTCTTCAACTAATAATGTTGGGAAAACTGGACAATAACAGGCAAAAGAATGAAACTGGACCACTTTTTTACACCATACACACAAAAAAAAATTCAAAATGGATTAAAGACCTAATTGTGACAACTGAAATCGTAAAAATCCTAGAAGAGAGCACAAGCAGTTATTTCTCTGACATGAGACGTAGCAACATTTTTTCTAGATGAGTCTCCTGAAGCAAGGGAAATAAAAGCAAAATCAAACCAAAATAAAATCAAATAAAAATAAAAGCTTTTGAACAGTGAAGGAAACAATTGACAAACGACAAGGCAACCTACTGAATGGGAGAAGGTATTTGCAAATGATATATCTGATAAAGGGATTCTACCCAAAATATATAAAGAATTTATACAACTCAACACCCCCTCCAAAATAATAATAATAATAATAATCTCCCTTAAAGATCAACAGAGGACCTGAGTAATATTTTTCCAAAAAAGTGATAGTGATAGCAGATAGACACATGAAAAGATGCTCGGCATCACTAATCATAAAAGCAATGCAAATCACAACAACAATGAGAAATGATTTTACACCTACCTAGAATGGCTAAAATCAAAAATATAAGAAATAACAAGTGTAGGCAAGGATGGGGAGAAAAAGGAACTTTTGTTCACTGTTGGCAGGAATACAAATTGGTCCAGCCACTGTGGAAAACAATGTGAAGTTTCCTCAAAACATTAAAAATAAAATGGCCATGGGGCACCTGGGTGGCTCAGTCGGTTAAGCATCTGACTTTGCCTCAGGTCATGATCTCACAGTTCGTGATTTTGAGCCCTCTTTGCTGTTGGTGTAGAGCCCTCTTCGGATCCTCTAGCCTCACCTCTCTCTGCCCCTCCCCCATTTGTCCTCTCTCTCTCTCTCTCACTCAAATAAATAAGCATTAAAACAATTTTTTTTAAAGAAAATTGCCATATGATCCAGTAATTCCAATACTGGATATTTATCCAAAGAAAATGAAAACACTAATTTGAAAAGATATATGCAACCCTATATTTATTACACCATAGTTTATAATAGCCAAGATATGGAAGCAACCCAAGTATCCATCGATAGATAAGTGTATAAAGAAGATGCTGTATGCATATACAGGGGAATGTTACTCAGCCATAAAAAAGGATGAGATCACCACTTGCAACAGCAGGGATGGACCTACAGGGTATAATGCTAAGTGAAATAACTCAGAGAAAGACAAATACCATATGATTTCACTCATTTGTAGCATTTAAGAAACGACAAACAAAAAAAGACTCTTAAGTACAGAGAATAAATTAGTAGCTGTCAGAGCAGGGTGGGGGTAGGTAAAATAAAGGGGATTAATAATACCCTTATCTTTTTGATAGCTGAGCAATATTCCACCAGATATATATACCACATATTCTTTATACATTCAACATTTGAAGGACATTTCAGCTGCCTTCATAGTTTGGCTATTGTTGATAATGCTGCTATAACCAGTGAGGTGCATTTGCCCCTTTGAATCTGTCAGCCACCAAAATGATCAATATCTTGCCATTTGCAATGATGTGGGTAGAGCTAGAAGGTATTATGCCAAGAGAAATCAGTCAATCAGAGAAAGATAAATACCATATGATTTCACTCATATGTGGAGCTTAAGAGACAAAATAGATGCACATATGGGAAGGGGAAGGAGAAGAGAGAGGGAAACAAACCACAAGAGGCTCTTAACTATAGAGAACAAACAGGGATGATGGAGAGGGGGTGGGTGGGAGTTGGGCTAGATGGGTGATGGGCATTAAGGAGGGCATTTATTGTGATGAGCACCGAGTATTGCATGTAAGTGATGAATCACTGAATTCTACTCCTGAAACCAGCATTGCACTGTATGGTAACTAAATAAAACTTAAATAAATAATAGTAATAATTTTTTAAAAAGCAAAAAAAAAAAAAAAAGTACCCTTATCTTGATGAGCACTGAGTAGTGTATAGAATTTTTGAATTACTATGTTGTATGCCTGAAACTAATACAATACTATGTTAATTATACTTCAATCCCTTCAAAGAAATAAACAACAACAACAAAAAAAATAAAAACAAAAGAACTCCCCCTTAAAACCCTTCTCTCTTCTCTTCTAGATATCAATCTCTAGTAAACTGTAGAACTTGGCTACCAAATGTTGCCATGATTACATGTACATCACTTTGCCATGAGATTTTGACACTCCTCCACCAGTAGAGAGAGTCTGTCCCTCCACCCCTTGAATCTGGACCTCTATGTAATTCACTTTGCCTGATGGAATACATCCAACATGAGAAAAAACTCCAGCCAATCTCCAGGTAGGAAGACCCAGTTATTTTTGACATTACAGATGTCACAGCCCTCCCAGCAGGGTATACCTGGCCCAGGTATAACCAGGTGCACACTGCGGAACAGGGTTCAACTGTCCCAACTGAGCCCAGACCGAATGAGTGACCCACAGAACTGTGAGCGAATTAGTGATTGTTGTTTCAAGGCAACAAGTTTTGTGATGGTTTGTTATGCAGTAAGTGAACTGATGATGTAGCAGTTCATACCCAAAAGTGGGATGCTGCTGTAATAAAACTCCAACACAGGTGGCATTGGCTTTAGAGTCAGTTGGCTGGGAAAGCAGAAAGGACACTGCTAACAAAGGTAATGAAAAGGTGAACAATCGGTAAGAAAATCTCTATAGCAGGTTGGAGAATGGTGATCTTTCTTATGAGGTAGGCAAACGATTGTCAAATTGTCATCTGCAGTACCTTAGAGGGAAGAATATATACCCATTAAAGTGTAGATTTGGCTAAGGATATTAGCAAGAAGAATGCTAAAAGTATCAACTAGCCCCTCTTAGTGACGTGTGACAAGAAGGGGGAAATGAACAAAGGAGCTGTTCCAATTAAGTTGACTGTTGACAAAATAGAGAAGTCCCTCGATGTTCTCGGTTGGAAAATAAAAATTAATTAAGTAATTAAGAAATTCTGGTCTCCATCCAGCTAAAAGTTTCTAAAAGTAAAATACAGCCTCAGGCTAAAGATCAGATGGAGACTGTAGCTGTAAGGCCCTCTGTTAATACCTTAGAAAGATTCGGGGTTGTGGGCCGCAGATCTTCTCATGGAGACAAAAGCGCTTCTTTTTTTTTTTTTTTTAATTTTTTTAACGTTTATTTATTTTTGAGACAGAGAGAGACAGAGCATGAATGGGGGAGGGTCAGAGAGAGAGGGAGACACAGAATCCGAAACAGGCTCCAGGCTCTGAGCGGTCAGCACAGAGCCCGACGCGGGGCTCGAACTCACAGACCGTGAGATCATGACCTGAGCCGAAGTCGGATGCTTAACCGACTGAGCCACCCAGGTGCCCCCAAAACCGCTTCTTAAAGGTCATCAGGGTGTCAAAGTAGAAAGAGGACTTGTATCCAAAAAATTGTGGTTGTTTTTTTTTTTTTTTTATCTAATGAAGTTGACTTTAGTATGATGCACAGAAAATCTATAAAGTAGTTAAAGGAACTATAGCAATATGAACTAAAAGAGACTGAGAGAGTTAACAGTGGAAGTTTGAGTCTCCAACTTTCTATGGCTAAGCAGTAAAGGAAAAAAAAAAAGTTGCTTAGCTGCAAACACAGGCCATCTCCTACGTAAAAAGAAGGGCATCTCAGAAGGCAGAACGAGAATCCAAAGAGCAGAGCCAAGAGCCTAAGAGAATTATTAGACGAGGCAACCACTCCAAGGAAGCGGAATAGGACTTGTGCGAGAAACACTTGCTGTCCCCAGGCTTGCAGAACCTGTTACCTTGTACCTTGCCACGTTGCAGGATTTCTATGACATAATGACTGCTCTATCTTTCCCGTTCCTTCTTCCATAAAAGAGAGTGATTCCTAAAATCACTATGTGTATGCATCGTATGGAACCTGGGAGCGGGGAGGGGAGTGGCAGATAACTTTTACCTTTTTGTGCACAGGTCTATATACAAAAGGAAATAGCTAGAGGGTCTTACTTTCATCCAGACCTTTGAGCTTGGGCTTAGGACTTTGAACTTTAGGCTTGAGGACAAAATCAGATGAGAATTTTTGGGTCCTGGGATGCACGTAACATATTTAGCACAGGAGAGAAATACGTATGATTTGTGGCCCTAGAACACATGGTGGTAGGCTGACAAATGGCCAGAAATTGTTCTTGGTCCTGCACGCATGCCCTTCTGCAGTGTGACGCCAGCCCTCCTCCCATCAAGACAAAAGTCTGACCCTCTGTCCCTGGAATACCGGCTGACCCCATGGTTTGTTTGGACTCTGAGAATATGGCAGAAATAAAACTGAACAAATCTGAGCATAGGTCTCAACGTGTGTCACATAGAACAGCCTTCTCTTGCAATGATGTCATCTTGTGAGCACGCTTGATTGTCTTGAGAATAAGAGACTCTGTGTGAAGACAGAAGTCTATCTACCCCAAATATCTTATACACCCGAGCTGATGCTCCAGGCACAGGAGTAGCCTCAGCATCACAGGAAGCAAAAAAGACCCATCTTGCCTGAGCACAGCTCAAAATGTCAGCCCACAGAACGGTGAGTACATTAAAATTGCTGTTTTACGTCCCTATGTTTGTGGATGATTTGTTATGTACCAATAGATAATCAATACAGTCGTTCTTTGTATCTGGTAAGACTAGCGTCTTAAAAGAGCTTTATTTTAAATCCATTACTTTACTTCCCTTTTTCTCTGCTTTGTTTAGAAACTTGCATCCACGTGCATGGTTTCGAAGCTGCAAATAATAATATCGTATCCGGGTGTCAGAGAATCCATACCTCTAAGCACTCCAGTTTGAAAAACTTGGTTTTTTTTTTTTCCTCCTGTGCAATGGGACTCATGATGGCAGTGCCTATCATGTACAATTTATCTTGAGACTTAATTGAACTAATACATAGAACATACTTTAAAAGGTACCTAGGGCATAGCAAATGCACGAAGTATGTTGCATATTGTTTACTAACCATTATTATCCTTATCGCTAACCTCGTCCTACTGTTAAATTTTGTATTTTAGTGTCATCCATAATCAGAACTTTTTAACTAGTAAAGGAAGTAAATTAAAATTTAATACTAGAAATCGCGAAGTTTATGATAGTCTAGGAGAGAACGTTTGAAAAACGGAGAATTTTTTTAGAAGGATCCTAAATTAGGAACTAGATAAGAGCCAGTCTGCTAATGATTTATTTCTGCATTGACTTGTATGCTAGTCAAAAAAAAAAAAAAAAAATCATTACTGTTGTCAAGCTAGAAAGGACTCTAGAGATATCCAGCCTAAATCGGGCAGGCTGATATCCAAAGAGAATACATGATTTGTTTGAGAACACACTGGAAGTTACTCTCAGGCTTGGCACTGAGACACAAGTACCAGCTGGGGACGCTGTGCACGATGGTCTGTTTCTTTCACTGCACTAAACCCAAACACGGAACCTCATGCGATCATCAGAAGTAGTGTCAAGGCTAAAACATTTCTGCAGGGTGTTCTAGATTCTGCTCGAGATGCAACAAGTTGCAAGCACATCTCTCCCACTCGTACAAAAAGAAAGCAGCCTGGATATATGAATTGAAAATTTTCTTGACCCTCCTTGAGAGCTGAGTTCACAGGTCAACCAGCTAGCAGGGAAATCTCAAAATAGACAAATCCCAGCAGGGAGAGGCAAGACAGTTGCTTACCAGAGACACTAATAAACATAATTCAGCTGTAACCATCAGTAAACTGGTAAAGACAAAATGTTGTCTACTGAGAGAATATAGAACTGTTGGAGGTACAAATACAAATGGAATTCCCAGCCACTTCTGGACCCTTCTCCATAGGTCAACACAAACATGTGGAACAAGAGACCTGAGAAAGTGTCTCCCGTGTCACAGTCTGGTTGTAGGAAAACAGCCACTATGAGAAAGGAACAGAACCCCACTCAGTGGCTTCTCCCCTGTGCCCGCATGGAACAAAAGCCTTAAACTGATGGGAAAGAGGCAAATATTTCTGTCTCTTGAGGATACTAGTGAAAACTCATTCCAACAGGGGCAGGAACAGAAAAAAAACCCTCAGTACCCGGAAAAGGGATAAGTTGTCCAGAACTACAGCCAGGAAAGGGATAAAAGCACCGATCTGATTACATCCCCAAGATCCAGGGGTGCCTGCTCAGGACTGAGGCTTCATTAGGAGAAGAGAAGAGAGGTCCCACCAGCCTGAACGTGAGTCTAACCAGCATCCAGCAAGAAAGAGAGGAACACCACCCACCAGCCATGGTGCAAGACCAGAAGCAAAAGTGAATCAGAAACGGGGGACTCTTAAAGCTAAGAGTAGAACTGACATGGAAGGAAACCCCGAGAAAGGGCCACTGCCCCTCGGAAAACAAGGGAGAACCAGCGAATTTGATGGCTGTAATACACTGAGATTAACCAGAACAACCAAATATCCCAAATGCTGATTAACTCCTGGCTAAGTTGCCCCATACTCCACAAGTAAAGGACTAGAAGGAGAGTCATGCTCATTTCCAGGCATAAAATCTCTTTACCTCCGCGTCTAGTACCCTGCATAAGATGCCTGGCTGTATTTTCCCGGGTTCTCCAGAGAAACAGAACCAATAGGGTGAGTGTGTGTGTGTGTGTGTGTGTGTGTGTGTGTGTGTATAGGTAGATAGATAGAAGATAGATAGATAGATAGATAGATAGATAGATAGATAGATATAGATAGATGATAGATAGGTAGAGATTGCTTATAAGGAATTAGCTGATGCAATGATGGAGGCTGACAAGTCCCAATATTTGCAGGGTGAGTCAGCAAACCGGAGAACTAATGCTGTAGTTTCAAGTCCAAAAATTTACAACCTCAAGACCCAAGAAGAGCTGATGCTTCAGTTATAGTTTGAAGAAACAACCACAAATTTTCCAAAATTAATGGCAAACACCACACCCCAGATATAAGAATCTTAGAGGACACCAAGCAAGAAAAGTACCAGAGGGGGAAAGAAATAAAAAACAAATCAACAATAATAATAATAATAAGCCTTATGTGGATATATCATTCAGACTGCTAAAATCCAAAGACAAAATCTTAAAGACAGCCATAGCAAAAAGACACGCCATCCATAGGAGAATAAAGATGGGAAATACACAACACTTCTTGTCAAAAACTGAACAAGACAGAAGACAACGAAGACATATCGTCGAAGTGCTAGAAGAAATAAATGAATTAATGAAAATATCTTTCACAAATCAAAGAGAAATTGAGACTTTCCCATATAGACATAATGAAGAAAATTAGTTGCCAGGAGATCTGCATTACAAGAACTGTTAAAGGTAGTTTTTTTTTTTTTTTTTTTTAAGAAGAACTGACAGGAGACAGAAATCTGGGTATGAACAAACAAAGAAACGACAGGAAATGGAGCAGACAAAGTAAAGTAATTTTTTTTTACTCAAACTGTCTTAAAAGATAACGGACCATTTAAAGAAAAAAATGGTAGCGATGCGTCGTGTATTTATAGCATTTATAAACAAAACGTGCAATAATAGCACAACGAATGAAAGAATTTGGAGCACACTGTTCTAATGGTTCACACTACATGCGAAGCATATAAACCATTTGAACATAGACTCTGATTAGAGATGTGCATTGTAAATCCTAAGGCAACAACTAAAACAACACAATTCAGTGTCCTTCCTATCGTTTTTGGTTTTGCCACAATAATAATAAAGTATTTAAATATCTAGGCATAAATGGATGACTATATGCCTAATTTTTCTACCAGATATTTACTGCTTTTAGGTATTGTTCATTTGTATAAACTTCTTAACTATATCTAACTCGTGTAAATGCTTCCAATTAACATGCCTATCTATACCAAATAATTAAGCACTTATTCAGTTATTATCTAAGGGGGAATTGTCTTTTTACAAAGACTGTAATTTTCTTGGTATTAGGAGCCTTGCTTTGCTTTTTAAATCTTAAATCTACCCAGGGTTCTCAGCACATGACATGTGTTAAGCCAAGTGTTATTTATAAATGAAAGCCCTGATGGTAGATGGTGGGTTTTTCTTTACTTTTTTTTTTTTTTTTTTTTTTTTTTTTGCTGTGTCCACTCTTAGCTCTGCCTGTAACCACCAGCACTGGTGCTAACATAATGCAGTCTCATCTGTCACAGGGCCATACATGCCAACCCTAAATGCAAATTCAACTTATATTTCTCATCTTCACCCTACCTTGCTTCTCAACAAAGAAGATAAGCTTTTGTTAATGGTATCAGTCCACTTTGTTTCATTTTGAAGTCCAGCAGGGAATCAATAAAACAAAACTGGATGTCAAGGAATGTTGTGATGCTCTTGAATGTAAGTGGGAAGCTAGTTAGACTGGATGAACTGCACAAGCGCTTTTATGTCTAAAATTCTGCAATTTGCTTTTTCTATGTCCATCCAAAATGGCCACCCATGTCACGAAGAAAATATCTCGGTTGTAACGGAGACAATGAGCTGTTAACAAGGTCTATCCTTATAGCCAGGGACTTGACTGATGGCTGGGTTTTTATTTATTTGTTTGTTTGTTTGTTTGTTTATTATTTATTGGTGGAGGAAGTCAAATCTTCTCCAAGTGGAGGCACATGAAACATACTCAGTTTTTGAACCTCGGGTGGCTTATACAATAGATGGAAACACGACTGGGAACCAAACACAGAGGATAGAGAGTTTGGCGGCTAGGTTGATATATTTTATTATCTAACGCTAGAAAGGAATGGTGGCAGAAACCAAAAAAGGCAGACTAAAATTTTCATTTGTCTATTGAATGCAAATACTGAAACAAATGAATACCAATTGATGAAGGAAATACTAAGAAATATGTGAACTTAGACATGCTTTTCTCCACCCTGGCTGTGAAACCACAAAATGAAAATTCATATTTTCAGGAATGAATAAAGAAGGAGAAAATAAAAGCTCTGATTTTTACAGGAGCAAACTTCTTTTTTTTAACATTATATTAATAAGTTAAAACATCTATCAGCTTCTGATATATTACTCTAATTGTGGTTATTTTAAGACCACAAGTTTCTAAATTACTCACATAAAACAGATCTTGCTAAAACTTAACTTTCAAAAAGTAAAGCCGTTAAATCTCTCAAAATGCATGTTTTTTAATATATTAATGGCCCATTCTTCTATGAATCTTACTATGTTTGACATCTTAATGATAATGAAATCAATTTCCTAAACTTGTTTTCTTTTTTACTGTGTATTCCAAGACCATTCTAATGAGATATGTGAAAGATATAGAGATAAAATGTGTCAAAACTGAGAAAAATTGTGTTCTATGGTTATGCCAATTATCAATTCTTCAGCTACTATCTTTGTCACTCCTTTTTATTATCAATATTACTTTGGAGGTTTTTAGACACATAATATCTTAATAAAAAATAGAATTCTAATATAGCTTCCCCTGCTATCTGAAAATAGAGCATTCCCATGAAAACTTTCTTATGCCAAAATGGCATAAAGTGAAGAGTATTCCCTGCTTTACACCCCCTCACTTTTTTTTTATTTAAATTTTAGTTAATATTCAGCACAATATTGGTTTCAGGAGTAGAATTCAGGGATTCATCACTTACATACAACACCCAGTGCTCATCACAACAAGTACCCTCCTTAATGCCCATCCCCCATCTAGCCCATCCCCCACTTCCCTCCATCAACCCTCATTTTGTTCTCTACCATTAAGAGTCTCTTAATGTTTGTTCCTCTCTCTTCTCTTTTTTTTTTCTTCCCCTCCCCATGCGTTCATCTGTTTTGTTTCACTTCTTCAATTCCACATATGAGTGAAGTCATATAATATTATTTCTCTGATTGACTTATTCTGCTTAGCATAATACATTGTAGCTTTATGCACGTCATTGCAAATGGCAAATTTCATTACTTTTGATGGCTAAGAAATCGAATGTAGATATATATATAGAGAGAGAGATAGATCTCTCTATATATAGAGAGAGATAGATAGATCTCTCTCTCTCTCTCTCTATATATATATATATATAGAGAGAGAGAGAGAGAGAGATAGGATCATAAGATAGTCCAATTTTTAGATTTTTGAGGAACCTCCCTACTGTTCTGCAGAGTAAGCTGCACCAATTTGCATTCCCACCAACAGCGCAAAAATTTTCCCCACTCTGCATCCTTGCCAACACCTGTTGTTTCTTGTGTTGTTAATTTTAGCCATTCTGATGGGTGTGAGGTGATACTTCATCATGGATTGGATTTGTATTTCCTTGATGATAAGTGATGTTGAAGATCTTTTCATGTGCCTATTCGTGTCTTCTGCCCACTTCTTCACTAGATTATTTGTTTTGGGGGTGTTGAGTTGTTAAATAATTTAATAGATTTTGGATACTAAACCTTTATCTGATATGTCATCTTGCAAATATCCTCTCCTGTTCTGTCGGCTGTTTTGTTGATTGTTTCCTTTACTGTGCAGAAGCTTTGTATCTTGATGAAGTCCCAATAGTTGATGTTTGCTTTCGACTCTTTTGCCTTAGGTAACATGTCTAGTAAGAAGCTGCTATGGCTAAGGTCAAAGAGTTTGCTGCCTGTGTTCTCCTCTAGGATTCTGATGGTTTCCTGTATCACATTTAGGTTTTTCATCCATTTTGAATTTATTGTTGTGCGTGGTGTAAGAAAGTGTTCTGGTTGCATTCTTTTGCATGTTGCCATTTTTTAAAGCCCTACATTCGTACCTGGTTTTTGCTAACTGAAGGGGACTTTTGCTTTTGTTAAAGAAAAAAGGGCCTTTACCCTACTAATGTCAGTACCTAATTCGAAGTATAGTTACCCACTCTTTAGCAGCACAACGTTATAAAGAAGGCCGATTAATAAATTGCTTTCCAGTGCTTGGTGTAGTGTTATATGCTTAAAAATGTAAAGAAATACTCTAGCAAGCTTCCACACACACAACACCCACACATAACTTTGTCAAGGCTTGCCTGGACCCTTATTTTTGTTGCTATCAGTATGAATTCAATCCAAAATTTACATCCCTATAAATTCCTGTGACAAGTGGCCTCAAAACAAGAAGTTACAATTGGATCTTCAAGGATCTCCCACAGATACATTTCCTCAGAGATGCCTCTTTTACAATAAATATGTATTTAGTTCCTATAGGTTATTTCTTTGGTAATGGTGGTTTAGAAATTAGTTCTAACATTACTGTTACCTCACTGATCGGTAATGTGATTTGGGCCATTAGCAAAATCATAATTGTGCTATTATTTACAGGTTGATTCAGCTACTCTTCACTAAATGCCTATGATGCAGTCAGCACTATGTTAAACAATTGAAATACAATGTTAACCACATAAGACGTTTTTTCACGGTCTCTGATCTTAACACAGGATGTGTGGTCAAAAAGACAATAATGCTGAGAAAAAAATGTTAGTTTTTTGCTAGATAATGGAGCATATATCAGTGGGGACCCCATCTAGCCTGAGACTGAGGAACAACTCTCAGACAGTGTGATATTTAAACCGACATATTAAGAATTTAGCTAGGTGAAGGGATCAGGGGAGTAGAGGAGAAAAGAAAGCAGTACATTCTTGACAATTGAAAAAGTATTTTAGCAGGATCAGAGACAATACGAGTTAAATACACTAAAAGGTGGGGAACACAGAAACAAGAGTCTATAAGAATGAACCAAAACAAACTATTTACTGTCATGTAACTCATGCTAAACAGTGTTTTATGCTAAGTAAGAGTACTGAGTGGCTTCATTCAGAAGGATGATATAATTAAATCGACATTTTCAAAAGATTATTCTCTGTGCATCAATTTTTCATATGCAAAAGGGCTAACGTGGTCCCTTGTAGCTTTCAAATTCTGTGAGACACAAATTACAAGTCTTGGCAGATTTGTTCAGCAATCCGTATATTGGAGTAATTGTCATTCCGAAAGACCATTGGCTTGGGTAACAAAATCCATTATCGGAGAATGCCTATGGTGAACTGATTCTGGAAAGAGACATGAGCTCATCTCCCACTTCCCTTGGGCAAGACAGTGATGGCAGGAGAGTGGATCTGTCCAAAAGTAATTCTGTACATTGTCTCCCACCCTATTCTCATTCCTGTTTTGGCCTTGCATGCAGGGTGTATATTTTTGTTTTCATTAAAAAACAAGAGGCTATGGTCCTGAGTCCTTCATACCAGGGAGATTATAAATGAAGATCATAATGATAATATGAATAATATTTGAGTGCAATGTGCCAGGCACTTTGTTAATTATTTTTTGATAGAATTCTCATTGGAGCTCATCAACCACTGTAGGTGTTGTGTACTGTCATTATTCTTCCCATTTTAAAGATAGGCAACTCATAACATAGAAAGTTACTTCTGTTGCCCCAGTTCATTCCTTGTGAGGTTCTAGCAAAATCCGCATCCCAGCATTCTCTAGCCCTTTGGAACTTTATGCTCTAGGGCATCCAATAACAATAGATGGGGTTCCTCACATGCACACTCTTGTACCATTTAAGTTATGTTTTGTGGAGTGAAGCAGAGAGGAGTGCAAAGGTGTCTCTGAAAACATGGGGTCCATCAGGCCTCACCTATATGTACAGAAGCCACTGCCTTTACCCTCGTGATCCCTGTTCCCAGCTCTGCACCTCAGTGTTTATCAGGAAAAAAGGCGCATTTAGGGATCTGACTAGTATTTACATTCCCAGTAATAAGCTGGTTTACAAACAATGAAGAACAAGCCCTCCTTACCATAAAATTCAGAATTTTATCCACCCGAATCATTTTCTTTTATCTGGAGGGAACTTCTCCTTGGTTTTCCAGATGCTGAAGCGATTTGTATCGGCTCAGGTTTTCCTGCGGGTGACAGGGTAGCATCCTGGCAGAGAAATGGTGAGGAGAAAAAGAAATGCTCATTAAGAGGAAATTCTGTTACATGTGTCACACGCATGCTTTCACATCCACACTGAGAAATTTTAAAGTCTGAACAAGGATACTTTGCCTGCTTTATCTCTGCTTTTCCTCATCCATCCCTGCCTCTCTGAAAATACAAGACAGTGAGAAAGTAGGGACTTCACATGTGCTCTGCAGCGTGAATTAACGCACTGTCGCTTATGGGTAAAAAAAATACAATTTTGATAAGGAAAGAGGAAACGGAGACTTGGTAGAAAATTAGGGCTGTAAGAACAGGAATCTTAGAGCAATGAAATTCTTCGCTTGTGGGATCACAGTTGTCCCATCTCTGACCCTTTCTTCATTCACAAATTAGGAAAAATAATAGTACTGTCTCCCAGGTAGTTTTAAGGACCATATGAATACTAGATAGAAAACAGTGAACATAGTTCTGGCAACTATAATTATATAATTTTGTATTTTATATATAATATTTCAAAACATTTAACACAGTTCTATATTCTATAATGCAAGATATAAAATTACAAAATGTTTACAAAATTACAATCACAAAAATAGCTGTCTAAATTAGGTATAGAAATGGTACTCTAGGGGCGCCTGAGTGGCTCAGTCGGTTAAGCGTCTGACTTCGGCTCAGGTCATGATGTCGCCGTTCATGAGTTCGAGCCCCGCTTCGGGCTCTATGCTAACAGCTCAGAGCCTGGAGTGAGCTTCAGATTCTGTGTCACCTTCTCTCTCTGACCCTCCCCCACTTGTGCTCTGTCTCTATCAAAAATAAGTAAATGTAAGGAAATTTTTTTAATAAAAAAAGAAATGGTACTCTGTAAGATTTCTTTAAAATTGGAAAATAATTAATGATTATAATAATGCCTTTCACTCACTTCTTTTTTACCCCATTAAAACCCTCACACTTTAAGCCATGATTTAATTAGGATTATGGTAAAAATTAAATAACATGCACAGTAACAAAACAATATATTTTATGTAGTAAGTGCTTCATAAAAATGAACTATCGGTGCACCTGGGTGGCTCAGTTGGTAAAGCGCCCAATTCTTGATTTCAGCTCAGGTCATGCTCTTACAGCTTGTGACATTGAGCCCCGTTCTGGGCCCCGTGCTCAGCACGGAGCCTGCTTAAGATTCTCTCTTTCTAGGGGCCTCTGGGTGCCTCGGTCGGTTAAGCGTCCGACTTTGGCTCAGATCATGATCTCACGGTTCGTGAGTTCAAGCCCCGCATCGGGCACTGGGCTAACAGCTCAGAGCCTGGAACCTGCTTCAGATTCTGTGTCTCCCACTCTCTCTGCTCCTCCCCTGCTCACGCTCTGTCTCTCTCTCTCTCAAAAGTAAAATAAATTAAAAAAAAAAAGATTCTCTCTTTCTCCCCAACTCTGCCTCTCCCCCATCCTCACACACAGGGTCTCTCTCTCTCTCTCTCTCTCTCTCTCTCCCTCTCAAAAAAAAAAAAAAAGAGCTATTGAAAGACAGTATAGAGCTAAGTGTCGCTGTCTAGAGTCACAGTAATGGAGTTTGAATACTGGTTCCATCACTAACTAGATGGGTGACTTCTGTTCCTCTATGTAACTAATTATATAATCATATTTAGTATAGCATATTGCAGTTACTAAATAAAGAGAAAGACAGTCACCTCGTAAATTATCAAAACCAGGTTTAAATCCAAGCCTTCCAATCCATGGTCTGATGCTTTCTGAGACTACAAATAAAAAAAATCTCACTTCGTCATTTTTCCTTTTTTTTCCAACCCTCTATAAAAACACAGAGGAGGGACATAGTCAGCTGAGTGTCCAGCTGTTGGTTTCAGCTCTGGTCATGATCTTGAGGTTTGCGGGTTTGAGCTCCACATCGGGCTCTGTGCTGACCATGCAGAGATTACTTGGGATTCCCTCTCTCTCTTTCTCTCTTTCTGCCCCTCTCCTGCTCATGCACTCTCTATCTCAAAGTAAATAAACTTAAAAAAAAAAAAAAAACAAAAAACAGAAGCATCCTGCCTTTGATGAAATAGCAGGGAATCAAAACCACAGACATGTGTAAAAGGGTAAATCCAAGGCATCACTCCCCAACACCTGAATCTCTCCTCATTGCTCACTGGTGGCTGTTTACCCACACACACATTCTTCCCGAACTCTCTGCCCCACACAGAGACTGGGAAACAATGCCACTTTGCTTGGAAGAAGGGTGCTCATAGCCCTTCCCTGCATTTCTAATGTGCTACCTAACATTCCCGAAGGATCAAGTCAAACCTATTTACTTCTATTTGTTTAAACCCACCTAGCTCAATTCTCGACTGTGAGCCTTTATTCAGAAAAAATAAATGATAAACCAAAATTCTCACAGACAAAACTCTTTGGAGTTCAAGTGCTGGGAAATATAACACGGTTGGTCTTTTCATTTTCGGTTCCTCTGGCAACAAATGCACCACAAGAGTTCTCCAAATTCCTCAGTCCTGCCGCTGAGAGTTTGACTGGCCATTTTGAAGATCTTGAGATAACAAAGGATTCTAGGTTTATATGTTTCAGTTAATGAAATTTTCAGGAATAATATCGCCGAGCATTTATACCTGGCGGTGCTTTTTGTCCCTTCATTGAAGCATTTAAGCAGATGCCAGGCTACTACTTCCTAAGAATGCAGGAAGTCTGGTGGGCGCCATTGCTTTGCCTGCTGAGAATCCCTCCCCGTGTCTTCCGTAAGGTGCTTTTCCCACACACCCAGCAGGCTTCCAATGGAAGCATTCATTTTCTTACTTGACTCTGGATCTCTGGATGAAGATTATGGGTCTATGAAGAGGCAAATAAGTCAAAAGGGACCACCAGGGACTTTTCCGGATACTTTTCAAACTAAAGGAGAGAACGCAAAGGTGTAGACTTGAAGATTCGGGGCTGTCAAGCCAGAATCCTTATGTTCCTATCAATTCCTTCACTTCAAGTTAAAAGTCATCAGACGGGGTGCCTGGGTGGCTCAGTCCTTTGTCTCCAACTCTTGATTTCGGCTCAGGTCGTGATCTCACAGTTCATAGTATCAAGTCCCTCATCAGGCTCCAGGCTGACAGCATGGAACCTACTTGAGATTCTCTCTCTCCCTCTCTCTCTCTCTGCCTCTCCCTTGCTTGCTCAAATGCTCATGGACTCTCTCTATAAGTAAATAAATGAATGAATAAATAAATAAATAAATAAATAAACAAACTTAAAAAAAAGTAAAGAAAGAAAGTAACCAGAGAGATGGAACACAGAGAATTTTTAGGGCAGTGAAAATACTCTGTATGCTACTATATCGACGAATATGCGTATCATTACACATTTGTCCAAACCCATGCAATGACAGCAGCAGGAGTGAAGCATAATGTAGGTTATGAATTTTGAGTGATTACGATGTGTCCTCATAGGTTCACCAATTGTATTAAATGTAGCACTGTGGTGGGGTTTGCGGATGATGGGAAAGGCTGTGCATGTGTCGGGGCCTGGGCTATATGGTAAATCTCTGTGCCTTCCCTTCAATTTTGCTGCTTACCTAAAATTGCTCTTAAAACACAAAGTCTTCATGTTTTAAAAAAAATGTAAAAAATTGCATAGCATTAATATCAACAAACAAATCCCAGTCAGTACAAGTACAAGGATCACTCTTGTACAAGGATCACTCTCGTACTACTCAACCCCTTATCGCTCATGAACCTGTAGGGAACAGATCTGAGTGATGAAGAAGGAAGGTCCCTGATCCTTCAAGACTATGTCTAGTTACCCATGAACCAGACACGTCTGTTCTTCCAATAGATTCTCCTTTTTTTGCCCCCCTCACCCCCACCAAAAGTAAATGATTAGATCATGAACTTCGAGTAATAGCAAATGGGACACCATGGAGTTCTATTCTTTAATGACTCTGGGTCTACCTCAGACTAACCATGCATGTTGCCCTTTGGTGTGGCTTTTGCTATTTAACATTGCCCTGCTGTGACTCCGAGTGAAGAGGGAAATAGCCAGTTTGGGACGTGTAAATCCCTGCGACAGAAAAAGGAAATTCAGTCCTTGCTTTCCAGGGAGAACCTGATAAGATTATGAGAAGATAAATGTTAATACATGGTAGAAAGACACCACCCGCTCAGGATAAAATCCGAAGTCATTATTTTTCTCTTTACTTAGAAAACTTAATAGATGTCTTCATCTTGAATTCATTCTCTCTCAACCTCTGGGTTTTACATGCTCTTTTAGATGGCATTAGCCTTTCATTTCATTTTTTTTTTCCTTCCTGAAGAATACAACAAAGATTATTTAAAACAGGGAAACTGGGTTTATTGATCCTGAAGTGGTACTTTATTGAATTGTCCTTAAGTCTATCTATCTATCTCTCTAGCATCTATCTATCTAGCATCTAACACCTATCTATCAAGTAGGCTTCATTGCTCCCCAGATTAAAGGGTGGGTATGGATTAAGTTAGAAGCCAACCAGTGAGTATAGAACTAGAGGAACCTAGGAAACTTCATGGACTTCCTTGTGGGGAGATATTTTAGTATAGGTATAGCATAAACTTGTAAGTATCTGTATAAGCTGGAAAGGAGGGACATAAAATGCATTAGTTGAGAATAGATTTACCTAACTTGTTGAAATTTTTCTCAGAATTGTAAGTCTGTTCGTGTTTATGTGTAAACAATCATTGGCTAAAAGATAAAATTATCAGGGTGCCTGGGTGGCTCAGTTGGTTAAGCATCCAATTCTTGATTTTGGCTCAGGTCATGCTTTCACAGTTAATGAATTCAAGCCCCACATCAAGCCCCCCTCCCTGACAGCAGGGAGTCTCTTGGGATTCTCTCTCTCCCTCTCTCTCTCTGTCCCTCCCCCACCACACTCTCTCTCTCAAAAATAAATGAACACTAAAGGAATAAATAAAATATAAAATAAAAGGTCATGACAATCTAGCCCTTGCTTATGTCTCCTGCCACTTTCTTATCATATTGTTTACTTGTAGCAATGGTGCCCTTTTGAGTTCATGAATTATTGTTCCAATAAATTGGGGTCTTTCCACATGTTCTGCTCTGTGCCAGGAACTCTCCTGGCTTCTGTTCCCTTAGCTCTATCCTACTCAAACTTCAGGCTCATTCTTTGTACCGTTTCTTGCAGAATGCCTTCCATGATATCTCACAGATGGGGCTGGGTGCTTCTCCTAAGTGCTCTTGTGATTGTGATATTGTGTATGTGCTTGCTAATATAGTACCTTATTCAGTGCCTTCTAATGACCTGTTTCCCCTATTCATTTATAAACTCTCTGAGAAGGAAGCCTCTACATTCCCATAGGAGAACAAAGAGTCATAGAGTAGGCACTCAAGAGAGATTTATGGAATGAACTCTGGTGTATTATAATTAAAACATTAGAAAATGAAAGAATTTCCCATTTTATTTATTATTTAGGACCAAGTCTGCAACAAGTGTAAGTGACTGGAAGATGTTTAGTCTTAAAAGATTGAATCTGAGTGGAAAAGAGAATTTTAAAATATGATTTCTTGTCACCGTGATGGATATATTTGTAATATGACATTAAATTCAAAGTTTCTACTGAGAGGCTAAAATACAGCAGATAGCAGATATCTCTGAGTGTAAGATTTATCCTCCCAGAGAAATCTTTGAAGTCACTACTTGAGAACTAGCTGCAGGTCTCTTGGATCTGTCCTCTCAGATTGAGCGTATTAAAAAGGCACAAAAGGTGGGGCGCCTGGGTGGCTCAGTCGGTTGAGCGTCCGACTTCAGCTCAGGTCACGATCTCGCGGTCCGTGAGTTCAAGCCCCGCGTCGGGCTCTGGGCTGATGGCTCAGAGCCTGGAGACTGCTTCCGATTCTGTGTCTCCCTCTCTCTCTGCCTCTCCCCCATTCATGCTCTGTCTCTCTCTGTCTCAAAGATAAATAAAAACGTTAAAAAAATTAAAAAAATAAAAATACACAAAAGGAAACTGTGAGAAGGGTTCCTTAGCAGAGAACCAATGGAGTACTTAGTTTCATGCTGAGAACTGCTCTCTCTCTCTTATTCTCTCTCTCTCTCTCTCCGTCTCTCTCTCTCTCTCACACACACACGCACACACGCACACATGCGTGCGCACACACACACACACACACACACACACACACAAGCACCTGAGGGAGGCACTGGTGGGGGAGACTCAACCTTCTTCCTCTCAGGCTTAAAACCGAAGGCCTTCAATGGGCTCTCTCATAAAATTTAATATTTTTTACCAAGTTTAGAAAGCGGACATGTGTCTGATCCACTTGTGTGAAATTCAGAAGGCAAAAGAGATGATCTGGCAGCTGATTAGTGAGGGAGAAGTGACTCAGAAGGGTAGTCCTGCACCCCCCTCAGTTTTCAAGGTAGAAGACATGTGAGCATTCCCCATGGACCCGATGTGGGTCATGCAAGAGAAAGAGAGCCAGTCAGGGTCTAGGCTCATTGTCTTATCTTCAAGAGGACTGCTCGGAGGGCAAGACAACTCCGATAGGGAGGGGTCTGTGTGGAGTGGACTTCAAAAGGCAGTCAGCCTCTAGAGGAAAACATATTGTCCACATCCAAAGGTCCAGGAGGGAAACCACTGAACAATTAAGGAAAGCACCCCCAGAGAGTCACTGCCCAATATCTGACAGGCCCAAAATACACAAAGCCATTTCAACAGATTGCCATATCAGCAAAAACACCTGGACACCGTTATTCTCCTTTCCCCCAAACTCCAACCTCCATGGCACGGTGAAGTAAGAGAGACAGGAAAAATAAATAAATAAAAAGCCACCCAGATTCCCTTATGCAAAGATAGGCGCCCTGCATGTACTTCAAAACCCAATGTGAACATGGTTTATGAAACAAGACAAAGGCAACAGCCTTCCAGAAAAGTATGAGGAAGAGATTTATAGAGGAAATATAACCCACAGAAACAAAACAAATTTAAAAAAAAATATTTTTTAACCTTTATTCTTTGGTTTAGCTGTTTTTGCTCGAGTTACGCCCTAAGGACAATAAGGCAGTCTTTAATCCTAACTTTAGTTTGTAGACATATCTCCGGACATAGAGGCAGAACACCAAGCTCCACTGCATCTCTGCAGGAATAATCACTGATGAAATGGTGTGAGCACCATATGGCAATGCTAGATTATCCCTCGTCCCAAAGGGAGTTAAAAAATTTAAATGCTACTCAGCAGCAACACAATCAAGTATTCAAATTAAATCATTTTCATTCAATTCACTGAGAAAAAATGCAATTTTACCCAATTAATAAAAGGGGAAGAAAATAACAACACAAAAAGACTTCTTAGGACAACTGACTCCAGAGAGAAGACAAATATGGGAGTCGAGTTGATGGACAGGAAAGAGTAGCTCCCATGGGAACAAAGGGATAGAAATTGGTGAGAGAAGGGTGGGGGTAGACACAGATGGGGTTCATTGGACTTTGGGCTATCATGTCATACGTGCCATAGCTACAAAGGAACTAACCACTTTATTTTACAGGTAAGGAAGAGAAATTAATTTCCAGGTAAGGGCACATAATGTGTGTCAAAACTGAGACTCACACCTAGGTTTTTTGACTGTAAATATCAAGGTCATTCCTCTTCGTTTCTCTGATCCTGCCTTCCAACACAAGCGCCAGTGTGATATTCTTAGAGGACATCGGTAATGTTCTTAGAGAAGAACATTAAAAATAAACCATAGGGGAAGAATCCTAAAGGACATAGGAGTAGAAAGATCAATACTCATGAATAAATAGGAACAAAAATGTTTCCACTGCGAAAGATTTAGTGTCTGCAGGCCATAAATTTCAGGGGTCTGAGAATAAGGAAAGAACCAATAGAAGATGGAACCAATAGAATAATGGAAATAACCATCCCTTAATACATGGTTCAAGAAGTCTTCATTAAGGCTTGAGGGGTTGGAGGTTGAGGAAAAGCCTATTAAAAGCTTTGAGCTACTGGGGTGCCTGGGTGGCTCAGTCAGTTAAGCGTCTGACTTCAGCTCAGGTCATGATCTCACCATTTGTGAGTTCAAGCCCCACATCAGGCTCTGTGCTGACAGCTCAGAGGCTGGAGCCCTCTTCGGCCTCTGTGTCTCCTCTCTCTGTCCCTTCCCTGCTCATACTCTGCATGTGTCTCTCTCTCTCTTAAAAATAAACATTAAAAACAAAATTTGGAAAAGAAAAAAAAGTTTTGAGCTACTTTGAAAGAGGGAAAATTCTAAATATAAGGAATTACTATAAATTTTCCTTTTTCTGGAGAATCCAGGCCCTGTGATTTATTGTGTGACTTTCACCATAAGAATGAAAAAGACATTGCCACTTTTCCTCCCTCATGAGGTGTTTACCATAGGGAGAAAGACATAGGAACCCTTTCTGACTCACTTTGTATGGCCGTCCCTTCCTATTCATTTTGCTGCAAGAGACCATTAAGCCCAGCTGTGCACAGCACTGCTAATGCAAATAGATGGTGAGCGATTTGATGGATACGACAACAGGGTGAGACTTCACACCCCAGATTTTATGCTGACAAGTTAGCAAGAAAAGGATCTCTTGACTCGGCGCGGAGGACTTCAAGAGGCACCTCTTGCCTTCGCTTCGTCCCCTAGAGATTAACGGGCAATAGGGTCAGGAATTCTCTCTGACAAAGGGTTAGCACTCATAGACTGGCTGAAGAGAGTCCAAGAGCCTCTCCATATACCACCTTTACAAGAAACACAATCTCAGTGTTCTCACTAACTATGTTAGGTTAATCCTACTGGAACATGAGAGGGAAAATAAATTGCAACTGGCTGAAGAACGCAAGTGAAATGGCTTGCTTCTTGCTTAACTTCTCAAACCTCTGCCCTCTGCTTCATAGAGTACGAGTTCAAACCACTGAGAAACACTATGAGTCGCCTATGGACTTACAGCCTGATTTGGATCCTGTAAGCACTTTTCAGGGAGAAAATGGCACCCTCCGACTTGAAGACCTTGCAATAGAATCAATGAAATATTCCACCGAAGTGTATGACATGGGGTGAGTCACCAGGGAAAATGTCTCAGTCCAAAGTTTAAAGCAGGTCAGACAAGAGGGGACAGTCATGCTTGTCATGGTCGTGTTTCCATGTAAGCATGTGTGGGAAAAGAAACACAAATGCATGGTACATTTAAGTAGTCAAGAATCACCACTAAATAAGCACCTTCCATGTGGCTCATACAGTCTGGATGTCAAATCAGAAGCATGAGCGACAGGTCTCCAACTCTTGAGATGCAGTCGGGACCCAATCTCTGCTTATCCCCAGTGAATGCCAGAAACTCATGATGTAGACAATAATTACAAATTAATCTGGTTTGACACAGAGGTAAAATATGTTTGCCCTGACGCTCTTTTTCATCATGTTTGCATATGATATACAATGACATTGAACTATCTTTCAGATCAAAATTGGCATGAAATAATTTAAGGCAATGCACGGTAACAATATGAGCACTGGACAGAGAGACCAGTGGTTTAAGTCCTCTATTTCTGCCTATAGAGCCTTGGACAAAAGGGCTCTCTTTCTTCATCTATAAAAATCAATAATATGCTGATGCTTGCTTTATCTACTTCACAGTATTTTTTAGGAATATCCTGGAAGCAAAAGGCCAGTTAAATTGCATGGGAGGCCAGGGGTCTTGATATGGTACCCTAGCAGTGACAGGACATATGGTAATAGGGTCTGGCTCAGGGCTGGAAAAATGTGAAAAGAAAAGGACCTTAGGGTCGAGTGATTTTTTTTAATGCTTTGTTTTTAATTATGAAATAATTAAACACATAGAAAAATATGAAAAAGAATATAACCAAAATCTGTGTATCTACCAACAAAAGAAATTTAAATATCAAAATTGTGTCACATTTGCTCAAGGATTCTTATGGAAAGGAAAGAAGAGAAGGAAGGAAAGAAGGAAGGAAGGAAGGAAGATGGAAGGAAGGAAGATGGAAGGAAGGAAGGACAAAAGGAAGGAAGGAAGGAAAGAAGGTAGGAAGGAAGATGGAAGAAAGGAAGGATGGAAGGAAGGAAAGAAAGAAGAATAAAAGAATAGGAAACTTTCCACATACAAAAAAAATGTATCATCTTTCTTCATTTCCTCTTCAGATGTCACCACTGTCCCCTCTTTGAATGTATTATTTCTCTGTATTTTTATAACTATATTCATGGATAAGACTAGCTTCTTACCTTATAAATCGTATCATTCTCTACCTATCCTTTGGTGACTTCTTTTTTTTACACAATACTATGTTTTCATATTTTTTTCCGTGCATGTAAATATTTGAATTATTTTTTTAAGTTTATTTTTATTTATTTTGAGGGGGGTTAGAGAGGGAGGGAGAGAGAATCCCAAGTAGGCTCTGTACTATCAGCAGAGAGCTCGACTCTGGGCTTGATGTCCCACACCAGAAGATCATGACCCGAGCCAAAATCAAGAGTCGGAGACTTAACCGACTGAGCCACCCAAGCACCCCCGGAATTATTTTTAAATGTATTTTTAAATGTCCTCCTTTGTGTGAGTATAGTAGTCCCCTTCTGTGGGACAGTTACATTGTTTCCACATTGTCACTATTAAGACTGCCATAGTATGCATTCTTCTACGTGGAATTTATGAAAAGATAAGCCATTCTCTAGGGTAGAACCTCATGTACTAGTTCTGGCTAAAAAGACCCTGCCTTTATTATTGTACCAGCCAGCACCCACCAACAATATTCTTTTCTCCCCACATCTTTGCAATCACTTGGCTTTATTGGGTGTACTAAAGTTTGTAAATCTGTGAATAGGATCTTAATGCTATTTTAATTTTATGTCTTTATTTTTTAAACTTTATATACTTAATTATTTTGAGAGAGACAGACAGTGTGAGTGGGGTAGGGGCAGAGAGGGAGAGAGAGAAACTCCCCAAGCAGGCTCCATGATGCCAGCTCAGAGCCCGAGGCACGACTCAAACTCAAGAAATCCCCAGATCATGACCTGAGCCGAAACCAAAAGTTGGATGCTTAACCGATTGAGCCAACCAGGTCCCCTGCTATTTTAACTTTAATTCCCCTTATTGTTGATATGACCAAACATTTCTTTAATCTAATTATTGAGACTTCCAGTACCTTCTCTGAGAATTTCATGTTTATATTGTTTGTCCTTTTGTGAATTAAGCTATTTTTGTTATTTTTATGAGTTTTTATATATTTCAGATATGAATATTTTGTTGGATTTTCAGTTTCTATTTTTTTTATTGATTACTAATTTTATTATATAGGAATGAGAGAAGATATTTGATCAATCAACTCTGGTTCTCAATTTTTTTTGGTAGTTCTGTTTTGTGCTCTCTTACATAGACAATTTTTACAATGGTCTTGAAAGGATTGTATGCTCACGAACATTGAGTGCAATATTCTATGCATGTTTGTTAGAGCAGGCTTGTTCTGTGTTACTTAAATCGTCTGTGGTCTGCATAATTTGACCGCTCAATTTTTTGGAGAGAAGTGTGTTAAAATTTTAAAAACTATGCTTGTTGATTAGTCAATTTCTCATTGAAATTCTGTCAGTTTTTGCTTGACGTTTTGAAGCTATATTGTGAGATCTCTACTGAAAAAATTTGGGTTATTTCTAAATACTTACTATTACCAATCATGCCACACTGAACAGTCATAAAGCTAAATTCTCAGACATACATGTATGTATATCCATAGGGTTAAATCCTAGAAGGAACCAGATCAAAGCATATGTGTGCATTTTTAATAATCAGAGAGACTTTACCAAGTGATCCTTCCTACAGTTTAAACTGAAGAAACCGATTGGAAAAAAAAGTGCCTCATTAGAGCTGCATAAATTTTGAGTTAATAATGACTACCATTGGAGAATAAGGACCTTAGTCAAACTTGGTGAAATCTTTAGAAAGTTTTACCTTCCACTTTTTCAACTCCAGCTCTCTTCTCTGCATCTTGATAAGGTGGCTGCCTTTGCTACAGAATCTTAAAATAAATCCATTTCCATTTTCAGAAAACTTTGATTTTGTTCTAATACCTATATATATATTTTTTTCACCTGTTTCTTTGGCATTCGCGGGTGTCACTGTTATATACTTGGATGAAAAGACTGAACAGTCACATCTGCTATCTTGCGAATCAGAGTATACTTCTCGAAATGAGAGCATTAGAGATAAGCTGCCCCTGCTTTGCCAGCCACTATGAAAAACACATAACAAAAAAGGAGCCCAGAGTCTTTGAAGAATATTCTTGATAAATTTTGCAAGTTCCAATTTTCATCTTCTTGAAAAATGTTACGATGTTCCCTCTGAATCACCGATAAAGTTGTTACCGGTAAAATTAAGCAGACATTTTGTCTACTTGTTAAAGCTAAAATGCAGGCATCCAAACTGTGCACAATGGCTATGTCTTTCTTCAGAAGACACACAGCTGATTTTTTTTTCCTTAAAAACAGGATGCAAAAGTGTAGGGAAAGTATCATTGGTTTATTAGTAGATGATACTCACTTTCAGGGAAAATTATTTCTTCCGGGGGAGGCTTCCATGGGTTGAGGAAGAGGCAGGAAGTCAGACTGAGATCATCGGAATCCTGACTTAAGACTTAAAACATGTATGCTCTTAAATGACCAATTTCTCTCTGCTTTGGTTTCATTACGTACAAAATGGGGATAATCAGTTTACCTCAATGGCCAGTGTGTGGTATAAAGTACCTTACACAGTACCTGGTTCATATCAAGACCAGAGAATTTTATTCGGTTGCTGTCAGTCATGGAAAATCAGCATCAATAGTGGTGGTCGTATAGCAATTGTCGTGTGACCCCATCTCATTGGCCAGTTTGATAGACAAAGATGGAATTACTAGTCCCCTGTAACAGAAGAAGTGAAATGCGGAAACGTTAAGTCATAGACCTAAAACCACAACTCTATTATTTGATAGGTAGACCAGGAAGCTCTAAGCCAGGTGTGCTTGTTGGTACCTAAGACAGAAATAGTTAAACCAGACAAGTTCACTCAACTAGATGACTTATTTTAATGAACTCACGCTTACTGGTGGAGGTTCTAATGGCAAGAGAAATGTGAAATTTTTATGATTTCTGATGACACAGTAAAACACACACACACACACACACACACACACAATCTTGGACATATCCTTTAACCATGCTGAGCCTCACATTTCACACTTGGAAAATGAAGGTAATACCTTTACAAAGACGCCACACTCTGCCTGGGTGGCTCAGTCCAATTGAGCATCCAACTCTTGATTTTGGCTCAGATCATGAACCCAAGGTCATGGGATCCAGCCCCACATTGGGTTCTTTCGGACTGTACATGAAGTCTGCTTGGGATTCTCTCTCTCTCTCTCTCTCTCTCTCTCTCTCTCTCTCAAAAAAAACAAACAAAACACACACACACACATTCATTGTGAAGGTCTATGTAAGCACCTAGTCTTTGTAAACTCTACATAAGGACCTAAAACAGGGCAGGCATCGTTTTAATGAGAACAGTGACAGAAACGGTTAACACAATCACAGTTGCTAGTGACAGTAACCAGAAGTACAGTCACACAAGCAGGAAGCTAGAGGGGCCGGGAGTAAAGGGGCAGCCAATTTCACACCAGCGGTAAACATGGAGCCACACCCTAGAGTCGTCACTGGCTGCCATCTCTGAAATGCCACGTGAACTTCTCTGCGCTTTCAAATTCTTGTCTTCAAGCCCTGCTCCACCCTGTCTATTCCTTGAAGCCTCTTAGATGAATGACGGCTTTTTTTAACCCCACTAATTTTTTCTCAAAGATAATACCATCTTGTTTTCCGTTCTCTATCTGGTGTCAGTTAAGCAGAGTGAAGGAAAGTGGAACGGAGTAAAGGAAAGAGGCACAGGTCATTGCTTCTCTCCTGAACTTTACAGTCCGGTCCTCTCAAAAGCATGTGCCTTCCTGTACTCTGCTCTGAGTCACTATTTCCTGCTTACCCTTTAAAAATCATCTTAGGAACCAACTCCACAAACTTGTCTTGATGCCTTACTCCTCTTCTGCTCCAAGTTAGGTGCTTTGATGGTCAGTTTCACGCGTCAATTTGGCTTGGCTACAGTCCTCAGTTATTTGATCAAACACTCTTCTAAAGTGTCGCCATGAAGGTATTTTGTAGATGTGATTAAAGTCGTAATCAATTGACCTTAAGAAAGATATTCTAGATAATCTGGGTAGGCCTGGTTCAACTAATTAAAAGGCCTTAGCAGCCCAGAGCTGGGACTTCTCTGTGAAAGACATTAGGCATTAGTACTCTCAAATTATAATTCTTCCTAGTGTAATTACTTTTTGGATGCCTAATAGGTAAACTCTCTTTGATAGGAGAACACCTGCCACATAGTAAACCCTCAGTATGGGTTTGCCTAATTAAATTAAATGTCTGATGGGGTGCCTGGGTGGCTCAGTCGGTTGAACCTCCGACTTCAGCTTTCATGGTCTCACGGTTGGTGAGTTCAAGCCCCGCATCGGTCTCTGGGCTGACAGCTCGGAGCCTGGAGCCCGCTTCGGATTCTGTGTCTCCCTCTGTCTGCCCCTCCGCTGCTTGCACTCTGTCTCTCGCATTGTCTCAAAGATAAATAAACATTAAAAAAAAGAAAAAAAAAGAAAAATTAATTAATTAATTAATTAAATGTCTGATGACAACCCGATTTTTGGAGTCCTCACATGACAGAAGGAGGAGGGGAATGCTCTGGGGTCTCTTATATGAAGACACTAATCCCATTCATGAGATGTCTGCCCTCACGACCTAATCACCTCCCAAAGGCCCAACTTCCTAATAATATCATCAAACTGGGGGTTAGGATTTCAACGTATGGACTTGGGGGGATGTAAGCACTTAGTCCTTGGTGCTCACCTCTCTTTCTGCAAAAAGGTAATGATTATAGTGCCTACCACATAGAGTTGTTTTGGGTGATAGAGAAGTGCATAAAAATTCCTTAGCATACTGTCGCATATTAAGAACTTAATAGATATTTGCTAGTCTTGTTCTTGCTACTTGAAATTTAGAATAACTCTTTGTAGACTTTTCTTGAGACATATCCAATTAAATATCCAAAAACAATTAGTCTTCATAACTCTGCCTCACTCCTGGGGCTGGAATGCCTCTGGGAGTAGCAAGCGAGTTTGGCCATGGTGCCTGCTGACGTAAAGCTCTGAGACAGGCAGCTGATAACTAACAAGGTGTAGATTTCTCTTCTAGAACTTTCTCACATATAGATGCATCTGGAACTCGATGAAATCTCAAGTCAGTATCTTTGACTTTTCATAAAAATACCAAATTCATACAAGATTATGCAATGCCTTGCTCGCTCAACTCGTCTCTGAAAAAGCCAGAAAGGAAAGGCACTGCTACCAAGGTACCCACATCTGTGTGGCCCTATCACATATTAATATAACTTATGTATACCTTTATCCTCATAGCAATCTTATAAAGCATGTAGAGCATTTGCAGTCTCCCTTGGACTGTTCACGAAACAAATTATTTGCGTATCGATCTATCAACTGCGTAAAGGAATTAAGAATCCATGCAGCCTAGATAAAACATTGGGGACACTTCCTACTTACAGATTTTGCTTACTAGTGTCTCTGCCCTGCGAACCTAGATCTTATGTACTCGAAATTATTATTGGGCTTCAAAAATATAGGGACAAAATATTTCCCTTTTTTTTTTTGCAAGTTCCAACCCCAACATTATGAGTTGTACCTTGTTGAGCAATCCACTTTACATTTTCTGAGCCTCAATTTTTTTGACCATAAGGTTAGGGATAGTAATACCTCCTTAGAAGATTGTGACAATTGCTAGTAATAACACAGAAAGCGGTTCGTAGAACCCTTCTATGAAATGTCAGCGACATCCTTTACTTTCAAGAGGCCATTGTATGATGTAAGGACAACAGACTGGCCAAAATGCTTGTTTCCCCATCCAGATTCAATAGGGATATATAGGTGTACCAAGCAAAATAGCCAAACGGTAAAGGGAGAAAGATTGTGGGCCATCTTCTATATTCCTCAGTGACCAGCATGGTCACTGGGTCATTTTTGCTTTACCAACTTTCATCTGTGATTAAGGAAAGCAAAATGTACTTCTGTTTGACTTTCATCAAAATATCAGTACCTACTCATATGGTCTGTATTCTGCTGCACACAGGGTTGTCCTTCAGGAATATCATTAAGAAGAGAGTTATAAAATAGTAAAAATCATCAAATTTACAAATTTCACTTATTTCCTCTATCTCCTTTTTTTTTTTTCAATATATGAAGTTTATTGCCAAATTGGTTTCCATACAACACCCAGTGCTCATCCCAAAAGGTGCCCTCCTCAATACCCATCACCCACCCTCCCCTCCCTCCCACCCTCCATCAACCCTCAGTTTGTTCTCAGTTTTTCTATCTCCTAAATTACAATCCTTTTTCTCAAAGGACGGATGCCTTGATATATTATTCATAAAAACAGATAAAACATACTTAACCCTTCTCTGCTCAACGATATGACCAACACTGCCACTTGCTGAATTTACTTCTCTGCCTTATACCCAACCCCAACTCTGAGCTCTAAATAACTTAATAAAAATGATTTAAAATGTAAGTTAATGCTATTTATTTCCCAGAACCAACAGCATACTTTATGTCTCTCAGCTGGTGTAACATATCAAAAATTCTGATAAAATTCTTAGGATCCTAAAACATCTTTATGAGATAGAATATTGAGCACTTTTATTAGTCATTATGTCTCAGGCACTTTGGTTTTGTCTCATTTTAGAAAGAACAGAGCACTCACAGAAGGACTCCCAGGCACAGGCTGTTACTTCTCTCAGCTGCAAAAAGAGAAGTTACCACCCTGACATTAAAGTTACCAACTCTGTTTACTTCTGTGATTGCAGGAAGCTCAGACACTCACTCCTTCTGTTTCTTATCTTCACCCTTACCCCAGTCTCCACACTTGACCATGTGTTCCACTAATGGACCTGATCTCCCCCACCTCCCATACCCTTCCACTGTCCCCTCGGATAGCTACCAACCGTCGTTTAAAAAACTGAAATTAAAAACCTCAATCTTAACTTCTTTGAAGTTTCTATTAACTTTCTTTATTTTTTCTTTTTTTCTTTTTTTACTGGACTGAATGTGGGCCATCCCATGAAGATATTGCTTGCCTTGAGACCTTCTCAAGTGGAGAATGATTTTTCTCACCCCCCAAATACCTCAAAGTCATTTCCCGTTTCATTTCCAAGTCATTTATCATCTTTTTCCCATAAAAAAATCTTAGCTCTTAGATTTTCAGGTTGTAAAATCACTGTCCTTCCTTTAAAAAAAAATGTTTGGGGTGCCTGGGTGGCTCAGTCGGTTAAGCGTCCGACTTCGGCTCAGGTCATGATCTCACGGTTCGAGGGTTCAAGCCCCGCATCAGGCTCTGTGCTGACAGCTCGGAGCCTAGAACCTGGAGCCTGTTTCCTATTCTGTGTCTCCCTCTCTCTCTGACCCTCCCCCGTTCATCTCTGTCTCTCTATCTCAAAAATAAATAAACGTTAAAAAAAAATGTCATTTCCTTACCTCCTAACATTCCTCTCATTACTTTTAAGATGTTAAGATGCTCATCATCTCTGTCTCCACCCCTTATCTCATCACTTCCCTGAAGACACTTGAGATACTCTTGGATCATCCATCCCTGACTCTGATCGCTTTTTTTCTTCATTTTCACATTTGCAGTTATCTTTGCCTCCATCCCAATTCAGCCTTCAGTTACCATCACCAATGTCATCCTCGGTATTCGTGCCTTTATAAATTGCAGCTTACTGATTCAAGAAACGCCACTCAAAAACGTCATCTTTTCCTCTACTGCCCAATCATTAATTCAAATGTTATTAAGGTACAATTTTATACATCACAGTATGTAGATCTTAAATATTTAGCTCACGTAAGTTAGGAAAATGAATATCCTTTTTTTTCCCGCTTGGCCATCACTTTTTCTGGGTTTCAAGTAATTGTAATTTAATTTAATGTCTGGTTGTATTTCTCCTCCGTGAAAGTCTTATATTACATTCCTGATACTTCATTGTTTTGTTTTTCATATACGGGTCTTTAATCTCCTTGGCCCTGAGTTTTATGCGTGGGATGTGCAGATACCCAATTTTCGCAGCATAATTTTTTATAGTGCTATAATTATCTTTTTATGGGGGTAAAATACATATAACATAAAATTTACCATTTTAATCATTCTGCAGGGTTCGGTTCAGTGGCATTAAGTGCATCTACATTGTTGTGCAACCATCACCACTGTCCATCTCCAGAACTTCTACATCTTCCCAAACTGAAAAAGTACCAGTGGACCCTACCTTCCCATATTTTCCTCCCACCGGCCCTTGGCAATCACCATTCTGCTTCCTGTCCGTATGGATTTGATTCCTCTAAGTATTCCATTGGAGCAGAAGCATATAATGTTTGTCCTTTTGTGTCTGGCTTCTTTCGCTTAGCATTCACGCTGTAGAATGTATCAAAATTTTCTTCCTCGTTAAGGCTGAATAACATGCCGTTGTATTTTTATACTACAGGTTTTTGGGTTTTGTTTTTTTTTTTTATCCATTCTTCTGCCACTGGGCATTTGGGTTGTTTCTACCTTTTGGTCACTGGGAACAATGCTGCTAGGAACCTTGGCGTTCAAATATCCATCACCTTTTATTATGTGTTAATATACATGCATGGGTGTGATTCTAGATGTCAATTATATTGCATTGATCTATCAATCCCTTGACTAATATCATATGTTTTAAAAAATCTTGCAAAAATAAGTCTTCGTATTTAGTGGAGAAAGTTCTTCCACCTTCTTGTTCTTCTGGAACAATGGCCCAAAAAATTAGCCTTTCTCGTTTTCATATAAATTTTACTATCATCTCATAAGGTCCTTCCCCCAAAAATATTGACGACACTGATTTTGCTGGGATTACATTATACCTATCAGTTAATCTGAGTAGAATTTAGTTAAGTGATTGAGTCTTCAAATGCATGAATGTGGTGTGTTACTTATTTAGTGATTCTATAGATCTTTAATAAAGTTCTGTTATGTTCTCCATAGAGGTTTTGCATATTACTGGACTTATTCCTAGATACTATTTTTGTTGCAACTGTTAAGAAAATGGTTTTCACTTTTATTTCTACCTAACATTTTGCTGTTGTATTGAAATTCAATACATTGTTGTACCTATTGCAAAAATTGCAAAAAAATGCACCTAATTGATTTTGTACCTGTGGCTACTGCTAAGCTCTATGAGAAGTTATCGATTCTTTTGTATTTTCTATATTAACAATATGTAACCTGAAAATGAGAAATTTGTTTCTCCATTTTTTTATTATTTTACTTTCTATTTGTTTTCCTCCCTCGCTCTAATGGCCAGGATCTCTAGGTCAAGGTTAAATATTTATCCTCAAAGGGAAAATTTCACAACATTAGCATTATTTATTATGTATGTTTCAGGTTTTTTGAATACATCTTTCCTCAGTTTAAACAATTTCCTTTCTTTAGTTGTCTAAAATTTTTAAACATAAATAAATGTTTAATTTTACCAAATATATTTACTTATTGATTGAATAAGTTTTTTGTCCTTTCACCTAATTGCTTTCTAATAATTGCTTTTGTAATGTTAAGTTAAACTTATCTTTCTGCAACAAATCCGTTTTCATCATGATACATTAATCTTTTATACATATGAGATTATATAATATATACAGAGAAAAGAGATATATAAGAGAAAAATAATATATATTACTTATATATCTATTACTTTTCTCTGTATATATTATGATATATACAACCACACAGTCTCTTTTTAAATGAATTAATTTATTTATTTTGAGAGAGAGAGAGAGAGCGAGAGAGAGAGAGAATCCCAAGCAGGCTCCACACTGCCAGCACATAGCTCTGACGCGGGGCTCAAGCTCATGAATTGTGAAATCATGGCCTGAGCTGAAACCAAGAGTCAGACGCTTAACCAGCTGAGCCACCTAGGCACCCCGTTAACCACACGGCCTTAACGATCCCATCAACTGTCTCTACAAACACTAATGTAGGATTCACAGTAGAAGAGAAAGTTGAGAACTATGGGGATGCCACATATATCACCCTAAATAAGAAGACAGTACTTTGCTGTATGAGAATAGGGCTTTATATGATCTCTGGAATAAAAAGCATCTTTGGAATCTGTTATCTGCACGCTTATTTCTTTAAGTGCTGCTTCTACTCATTCATGTAGAATATGGAGTCTGACTCATCCCTAAATTCTATAATCTTAGCTTTGAACTTCACCACTTGCCCTTTATAGACTGGCCATACCCATAGACTTTGGTAAAAGTTCCTTATTATTGGAATTTTTTGATGTTTGGTCCTTCGTATTTGGTCATTTTTAATTCTCATAATATTATCATATTTGAAGTATTTCTACAAACTACTCCATACTGGAATACAATGTAGTCGAGGATGGGAAATATTCTTCTGCACTATGCCATCAACAAATATTTACTGGATTCCCAGAGGGGCTGGGAACCATAGTCAAAATGAAATACTATAAGATATCCTTCATGTGTTTCTCCAGTTAGAAGGAAAAAGTTACATTCTCACATGTACACCTTGACACAAGAAAACAAGAATCCAGTGAATGGAACAGATGAGTGTTTCTAAACATGACTGGTCATCAAAATCATTGGGGTAGTCTCTATTTCAAACGTCTGGGTCCAGCCCCCAAAGACTGTGATCAGTAGGATTGTATGAAGCATAAGATTGTATGTATGGTTTTAAAATAATTTTTGAATACATCGGCTACACATCCAACATGAAATTTAAAAACCACAAAAGAATAATCAAATGAAAGGTTTTCTCATATCCTGTTCCTTTGCTTGTCTTCTCAGAAGCAACCACTCATAAAAATGTCTTAGTCCTTCTGGACTCTCTGTCTCTGTCTCTGTCTCTGTCTCTCTCTCTCTTTTACCAAAGCAAGCATTACATACACATTGTTCTATATTTTGCTTTTTCACTTAATAGAACTTGAGATCGCTTTATATCCTCAGGAAAAAAATCATCTAGACAAAGCATGTCAATATTGAGACCATTCCTTTTATATCCAAGTAATTGAGAAACAAATTGCCATGCTAGAATGATTCCCTTAAAAAAAAAACTAGAAATATCAAAGTATGTCAGTTTTTAAATTTTTACTGCAAACACTTGTATACTTCAGGAATTTTCAGCAACAGCAAAATGCTATTGCCAATACAGCTGTGACCATTCAGTCTTGGGTACGAGGTTGGATACGAAAACGACAAATAGCGCGGAGACCTTCCCACTAAACGTGAAGTTATTCACTACCTGTTTATTTTTTAGAATTCCCATAAGGACCCTTTTATTAGTTATAACACAATTGTTTGCAGCCAAAGCAGAAAGGATACAAAACTACGTTTACATCAAGAGAAGAAAACCTGGACTATTTGAAAAAGAATATAAAATGAATCAAAGCAATATTTAACCTGAAAAGAAAAACTTGGAAGATCATGCACTCTTCTACATTGAAGACAGTGGTCAATGAAAACTGAATTTCATTCCTTTCTGGTTGGCACAATCTAGTTGTTTTAGTCTTTTAAGTTTTGAAATTAAATTCCATTTCATCTGAGAGGCAAATAATGGTGTTATTGTTATTACCTCTGACTTTAGACCCAATTTTTACGGTAAAATGGAGAATTAGGAATCATATCAAGGGAACTGGCAGGAACTCCAGCTTGATTTATATGAACTCACCTTCAGCATCCCAACTGACAGGGAAGATGGAGGAAATGTAATGCTTTTAACAAGAAAGACATGTGTATGGCATGCAGAATACTTCTTTTTTCTGCCAGAGTTTTAATTTGCTTTTCTATAAATTTGGAATGTTGGACTAGATCAGAAAACCTTGGCTCATGCCCCAAATCCAGCTTGCCACCTGCATTTGTATACTTGTATATAAAGTTTTATTGGACCACAGCCACATCCATTTGTTAACATATTGTTTATGGCTGCTTTTGTTCCACAACGTCAAAGTTGAATAGTTGCCGTGAGACTATATGGCTGCAAAGCTAAGAATATTTGCAGAAGTAGGGGTGCCTGGGTAATTCAGTCAGTTGAGCATCTGACTTCAGCCCAGGTCATGATCTCATGGTTCGTGAGTTCAAGTCCCGAGTTGGGCTTTGCGCTGACTTTGCAGAGCCTGCTTTGGATGATCTCTCTCCCTCACTCTGTGCCCCTCCCTGGCTCACACACAAGTTCTCTCTCTCTCAAAAGTAAACAAACATTTTTAAAAATTTTATATAAAGGAAAGAATATTTGCATAAGTTTACAAATCCTTGAACTTGATAGTAATGACTAATAAAACTTCACATTGGTGGAGCACCTCCTCTATGCTAAAAACTTCATATGCTTTACTTCACTTACATTTGTAAAAATGTTTAAAATGGATGCCAAACTTTGAGTAGTCCCTAAACTCACTTGGGGGAAGTGATCTCGACTCAGTTTCAATAACTTTAAAGTCCTCATTCTTAAACAATAAACACCCATCTAGTTCTAAAGACCAGATATATTTGCGGAATGTGTATAGCCTGTGACAAGATATGAAGGACGTGAGAGGTGAAATGTAGATTTATCAAATAGGCTATTTGAGGACAGGCATGATATCTTCCTTTTTGTTTCCCTAGTAACTGTCGCAGAACTGTTATATAGTTAGCACATACTAAAAATTGTATGAATGCATCAACTCTGCAGGCTTGAGGGAAATTAATATTGTATAAGATGGGGAGAGGCAACATAAAACCATGATAGAAGTCAGATATATTGTGGAATATTCCTGTAAAGGACATAAGAAAAGTAACATGTTCTATTTCAAGCAGGAAAGATCAAAGTTGATACTAGCCATAATACCTTTGAGTGAGGGAGATCAGAGTGGAATGAAACTTGGACCCAGCTGAAGAAGATGTCTTCCAAAGTACAGCTTGAAATTCCAGTTTCTTCTCCAAGGCATGGAATACTTATTGTCATCAATCTAGAAAGAGCTGTCAATACAAGTTGTAACTCTTTCTGCACACTTTCTTCTGTGAGCAGACTTCCTAGACGAGGGGTTCACTGTCTAGCTGGAAAATATCATGATTATTCCTCTGGTCACACCTCATTCAAAACACATCATTCAAAACATTCGCTTGAATAATTCCTAACTTCCTGTAGTGAGTCTCTAACCAGCCCAGCCCAAGAAAAGTTAGGTCCTAGCCAGCAATACAAGTGATGTCACCTAAGTGTCAACACAAAGCGAGCAAACATTTTAAAATTTCTAAAAGAGAGAGAGAAATAAAGAGAAAGAAAAAAAGAAAGATAGAGGGAGAGTTTTATTTAAGTGGGGACAGCTCCCCAAATACAATCTTCACAAAGAGTGCTCCAGAGAAGGAATGCTTAATACAGGATTATGCATGTTTTTTTGTTACATCAGGCATTCGAAATCATCTGGCCAAGGACATTTCATACAATTACAAACTTTATCTGCTGCTTTTAGCATCTGTAAGGTTGCAGGCTTCAGAACATTCTCTTTATTTGAAATGTTTCCTTTAGGTTATTTGCTAACAAGGCAGATGTATAGTGGGTGCTCGGTGAAGAAATAGAGCCCATGCTTTGAAGTTTGGTGAAGTCATTCTGATCTTGATAAGAGTATAGCTTCCCTGGGAGCCCAGGAGAAGAGCCCACAGACATTAAAAGTTGAAAATTTCCTTTACTGCAAGTATCATGTATCAGGGTGGGAAATCGCCAAGACAACCCAGAGAATCTAGGGATGGCCAAGATTGGCCCAGTATTTCCTTTCATGCATCCTCCAGGTTTACCCACTTATCACCTTTAAACGTTTTAAACCTTCATGAATGGAAGGCGCCTGTCCCTATCTGCAACAGTCACCCTTTGGTGACTCGAAAACTGTTTACCCTTTATTCCTGACACACAACTCATCTCGATTCTTTTATACCGAGGGGCATATGTTATGGAAGGTAGAGACCACTTATTCTCTTCTGTCCAATCTCCAGAATTTTCTCTTATGTCTAGTAGTTGACACAGGAATGAAGGCCAATGGTCACTGAACTGCTATGAATGCTGGAAGGAGGAACGACTATTGAGGGCCCGGTCAGCCCATGATGACATCTTAGGATCATAAAGCCTATTGTTTTCAAGGCAGGATGGGCCATGCTTATCAACTATTATACATGTGGAGTGAGGATAGAGCCAGAGCAAATAAACAGCAAGCAAACAAACAAAAAAAACAGAGCCATGTAAATGATTGACCTAAGAAGCCAGAATACAAGTGACAAACAATGACTCCCCACAGGGTCATACATTGAAATGGTGGAGGGGCACCTGGGTGGCTCAGTCAGTTAAGCGGTCAGATCTTGATTTGGGCTTAGGTCATGATCTCACAGTCGTGAGATCCAGTCCTGAGTAGGGCTCTGTGCTGGGTGTAGAGCCTGCTTGAGATCCTCTGTCTCCCTCTCTCTGCTCCTCCCCACTCACTCACTCCCTTGTTCCTTGAAGAAGAAAAGTTAAAAATTAAAAATAAATGGGGATATGGAAGGCTTTCATTCCTAATATCCTGAGACAATGGAGGTCCTGGATTTCATAAAATAAAGCACAGTCAGTTACAATATATACACTTGGATTAAAACCACATCTCATAATGGAAGAAGTTCTAGATTAGTTTTAAATCTTCACATATACCTGAAACATCTTCAAAATGGATTTCCTTTCTGGTCGTTCCCTCTTAAAACCACATACCATCCCAATATTTTCAGGCTCCTTAAAACAAAATGGCATTGCTCGTCCCCTACACTCAATTTTGAGAGCTGAGACCACATTCAACCACACAGCTTTAACTGTTGGGATGGAGATCTGAAGCCACTTGTGTCAACATGGCATTTCTCTTTGTTCCAGGAGATTCCTGGCCAGGAAGATAAGACTGTAAACCAATAAATAATGTTACCATTGGTGCCAGGACTTTTCTAAAAGCCAAAACATTTGAATGAATAGTTCGCTCATCTGAACAAGCAGCCCTGCTGTGGGAACAATGGGTTGTTCATTTAGCCAAACAGCTCACTTATCAAACATCTGTTTATTTATCAAAACTCCCTGCAAGATGCTTGCTTCGCTGTGCCCACCAAAGCGAACATACTATATCAAGAACTTGACCCAATCCCAGTAAGATATGTGCGTTGAAAGACCTGCCTTGAAGTACTCCTACCAAACTCCTACCAAAGTCTACGCCTGGCCTCTTCTTCCCAAGACGCTACCAAGACTACCGAAGTCATGCTCTATCTCACAGTAGGTTTAATTGGCTTAGCTTTGTTTGAAGAACAAGGTTTGCCGGTGGTCTTTTGCGGAACTGATAGTCAATCCGCATCTATATCCAACTGTCAGCTGCAGTGTCTCCTGATCTTTAAATGGATAAACCCCAGTAATCATGGAAAGAATACAGAAGGACACATGCCTGGAGAAATATGTATGGGAAACTTACAGAACCCTCAAGCATTTTAAGATAGCTCGTCAAAAACAAATAAGACCACAATTTTATCTATGGTCCAAAGGGAGTTTGTTGATATATGTATTTACTATGATAATACTACATATACTAATAGTATGTGTAATAATACTATATATACTAATATAATCATTAATCATGAATCATTAAATACCTTTAAAAGACTATTGTGAGATTTTCTGATTCACATTCCAGATTCTTCAATAAGAAGTAATAACATCTGAAGAGATAGAAAAAAAGAGAAAGAGATATCCCAAGCACAACTTTGTAATGTACATTATGTTATTTCAAATGAGTTCTTCAACCCTTACTCCCACCCTCTCAAGCCTCTTCCTTCTTCTCTTGGTAAATGATTTGACATTCTAGTATCCAGCAATGCTGCCCATGTTATTTCAGGACTTTGAATCCCTTATGTTGGCTCCGTTGTGTCAGCAAGAAAATTTCCTTCCTTCCTCTGTTCTTTCCTTTTCTGCCTTGCCTTGCCTTTCTCTTCCTTCCTTCCTTCATCTTCCTTCCTTCCTTCATCTTTCTTTCTTTCTTTCTCTCTTTCCTTCCTTCTTTCTTTCTTTCTTTCTTTCCTTCTTTCTTTCTTTCTTTCTTTCTACTTGAATTGCCTCTTCCGTTGGTTGCAGTATATAAATAGTTCTAATGATGTGGTGTGATTCTATATCTTTGATTACCTGGAGATGTTGTGTCAAATATACAGCATTATAAATGATACACTGAGAGGCACCCAGGGGGCTCAGTTGGTCAAGCATCCAGCTCTTGATCTCAGCTCAGTTATTGATCTCAGGGTTGTGAGTTCAAGCCGCATGTTGTGCTCCACACCCAATATGGAGCCTACTTAAAAAATAAATAAGGAGGGGCACCTGGGTGTCTCAGTAGGTTAAGCGTCTGACTGTTGATTTCTACTCACGTCATGATCTCATGGTTCATGGGTTCTAGCCCCACATCAGACTCTGCGCTGACAGCACAGAGCCTGTTTAAGATTCTGTCTCCCTCTCTCCGACCCTGTCCCCTGCCTCAAAATAAATAAAAATTGTAAAATAAGTAAATACATTTACAGAGGCATTTTAAATTTTTTTTCTGCTCATTTTTGTGTCATTTGATCTCACCATCCACTATTTCTCTCCTACTCTCCTGGCAGTCGCATGTTCTGAGTCTAAGAGTTCTTATTCATGACTAACGAATTGATCGATTATTCATTTAAGTCTTCCTACCCGATCCAAACTATGGAATTAACTGTGTCTTACTTGCAGCTCTTCAAAAGAATGGTCCATAAAAGCATCTCGGCGTTAAAAGTCCACTTGCTTTGTCGCGTTTTAACATGTGGGTTTTATTATTTTCAGGCACGGTGAGGCCAACATATCAAGAGAAGCTTACCATTCAAAACACAGTTTGTTAGTCACAGTGCCCCAGAGAAGGGAGCAGGCCATGCCACACAGGGCCACATGAAGAAACACAGGAGACAGAAGGAATGAAGGGAAAGTATCTGTGGAAGCCCTTATTGCGGTCCCACGGGAAAGTTTTCACACAGCAGGGAAGCAGGCGTGGGAGCAGTTCATTTGAATCATTTCTGGGTATGGCTCTTCTGGTGCACAGCAGCTATCTCTAGTTGTCTGCTGCCTGGCCTTGGGATAATGAGGGCAGAGAAATATTGCCTCCTAAAGTGCAAAAGCCATCTGGAAGAGGTCGTTCAGAATATAGACTCTGGGTTGGTCTGCATATGAAAGTAATGCTGGGGCATTCACTTGCCATCCCCAAGAATTGAGGCAGCCTCTCCAAGTCAGTGAGGGCTCAGATGCCAGATCATCAAGAATATAGATAATAAAAACGTATAGTTAACACATTGTATTGAATTATAATTTACATATGGTAAAATTCACTAAGCTTAAGCATACAGCAGAATACATTGTTTATATTTGGATACACTCATGTCATCACCCCCCAGATCAATGTTAAAACATTGCCATTGCTCCAAAAGATTCTGTTGAGTCTCCTTCAGCTTAATACCTGCCTCTCCCAGCAAGGAAGGCGATATTGTGACTTCGATTAGAATTCCCTGATCTTGAACCCCATAGAAACAGAATTGTACATTATGAACCTTTTTATGTCTGTTTTCTTTCATTCAAATTCTCTTTCTGGGGTTTATCCATACGGTTGCACTTACCAAGTTTGTTCCTTTTTAGTATTGTGGAGACTTCTTAATATGAATATAATGAAATGTGTCTATTTACTCTGTAATAATTGAGTTGCCATGAATATTCCTGTACATGTCTTTCACGGACACGTGTACTCATTTCGCTTGTGCATACCTAGGAATAGAAGTGATGAATCATGGGACTGGTATTGTCTCTAGTTTTAGTGGATACCACCAAAACGTTTTCCAAAAGTTAAAATAATTAACCATCCAATCAACATTATATGGGAATTTCCATTTCTCTGCATTCTTGACAACATTTGTAATTGACAGTCTTCTTTTTTTTTTAATTTTTTTAACGTTTATTTCTTTTTGAGACAGAGAGAGACAGAGCGTGAACGGGGGAGGGGCAGAGAGAGAGGGAGACACAGAACCGGAAACAGGCTCCAGGCTCTGAGCCATCAGCCCAGAGCCCGACGCGGGGCTCGAACTCACGGACGGCGAGATCGTGACCTGAGTTGAAGTTGGACGCTTAACCGACTGAGCCACCCAGGCGCCCCTGTAATTGACAGTCTTCTTAATTTTACCATCCTGTTGGTTCTGCAGTGGTTCCCAATCATGGTTTTCACTTCCATTTCCCTGATGGGCAATAATATTGAGCACTTTTACATATGATTATAGGTACCTCTTCAAGATCTTTGCCACCTTTCATGTTGAATTCTCTGTATTTTTCTTATTTAATTAGTAGAATATCTTTATGTATTCCAGATATCAGTCCTTTGTCAGATAAATATTTTGAAAATATTTCCTCCCAGTCTGAAACTTGTCTTTTACCTTCCTTAATGATATGTTTTGATAAACAGAAGACCACTTTATCATCTTTAAACTTTCATTATTAATGCTGTTTTGTTTTTAGTAATTTTCACTAATCCCGGGATTAGGAAGATATGTCTTCTTCCAATAGCTTTATTATTTTACTTTTCAGTGATTGGTCTGTGAGTCACATTAAATTGATATTTGCGAATGATGTGGAATAGACTCAGTATCACCAAAACTTTCTTGCTTATGTTCGCAACGCAAATGAACAATTTCTTCTTGAATTAATTGTGAATTCAACTGTAAACCTCTTTGTGTTACCATAATCAATAGTTTCTATGATTAGTGGAAGCCAAGTTTTAGAATTTTGTAATCACAATTTATGCATGCAATTCAGAACAAACCCAACAAATAAATTCATGAAAATGAAGCCAATAACCTAAATTTATGATTCAGGTAAGCTCAGACATCTAATTTACCAAGCCTAAACCGTGCTCCTTCTTAAAATTTCCTTTTGGAGTTCTTTAATGCAGTTGTCTACATTAGCTCAAAGTTTTGTTTTGTTTTACAACATTTGTTTTTAGAAAAAGTACTGTGTAAGCCCCAAATCCATATACTTTCTTCAACATAGTCAAGAAATATGCATCTCGGGGCGCCTGGGTGGCGCAGTCGGTTAAGCGTCCGACTTCAGCCAGGTCACGATCTCGCGGTCCGGGAGTTCGAGCCCCGCGTCGGGCTCTGGGCTGATGGCTCGGAGCCTGGAGCCTGTTTCTGATTCTGTGTCTCCCTCTCTCTCTGCCCCTCCCCCGTTCATGCTCTGTCTCTCTCTGTCCCAAAAATAAATAAACGTTGAAAAAAAAAAAAAAAAAAAAGAAATATGCATCTCATTTACTTTATGCTTTATTTATAATCAAACAACCCCTTAAAGGTCCCCCCTTAACTGTAATAAGACAAACCTTAGAACATCTACCTAAATTAACTTGCTAGTGTCTAAGAAAACTACAAAAGTAAAATCATGTTAACAGAAGAGAAGGCAAAGTTGTTTTTGATTAGAGAACTTGAGATTTATCTAGTAAGCTCCCCCTGACATCGAGAGGTGAATATGATGACTTCTGCATTCCAAGAATCTTTGGTAAGGACTAAATGTGGTTCATGAGAATAATACAACCACAAAAGAAACCTACATGGCAACCGTTTTCTCATAATCCTTCATTCTTCAGCACATATCTACTGAACATTTAATATTTCTCTGGGACTATAAAGCTCAACAAAAAAGCCATGGTCCTAAACATTCATGGAGCTTCTAGTGCAGTTGGATAAATAGGTCAAATCACAGACTGGGGGAACAAAAGTAACTGCATATTATAATAAGGCGAGGGGAGAGAAAATGCTTACACAGAGAAGAAGGGGCCAGATGAACTTTCAGGTTAACGGTAGATGAGCAGAAAAGGTCTCTTCAAGGAAGTATAGAGCATCCAGAGAAAAACTAAACCAGTTTTACAAACCATGCAGGCCACCTCGTGTGCAAAGTGCTCACAGAGACAGGTGAGAGAGCAAACTGACATGAGTTAGGTCTATTACTTTGCTTATGTTTCTGCCTTTGGAAGTAGAGGAAAGAATACTAGAACCTACGAGCAGATTCCGAAACTACTGCAAGTGAAACCCAAGATAACCTGCCCGTGGTTCTCAACAAGAGAACCAGATATGCCAATGTCGCCAAGAACCCTCTAAGCTTCGTTGTCCCTCAACATTAATAGATAAAATAGAATTCATTTCCAGCGGGCCGTGGAGACCCAGCCCATAGCCTGAGAGAAAATGTCCAGAGATCCAGAGAGAATGTTTGCCCTTGTGGGCTTGGATTTGCCCTTGGACTTGGACATGGATTTGATTATTTTAACCTTTGCCACTGATGTGGTTCATTGTCCTTAATGTGTTCCATGCAAGAGTATGACATATTCTTCAGATTGACAAAATCTTGGTTTGCTCCACAAGATAATTCTACTTCTTCAAGAGATTCTGCAACATGCTCAGCTAATATAAAAAGAGCTTTGATAGCTGGCACACTGCATTATCATCTAAACAATTCATATTTACAGCGTATAGACATTTTCCTCCTGTAGAGAAAACACCAAATTTTCCTTTCTCTTTGATTAGGCATAAAGTCGAAAAATAAGCACTTCTAAGGAATATTTTTTAATCTTTTTCAGGTTTTTTCTGTGAATTTTCTCTGCTTCTTCTCTCAGAATTAAATAGAAAACAACACAAATATTTTCCATGAAGACTCTGGATTCTTTTCGCCAAAGATACCCTGAACTTAATGCATTTCAGGATGTTGAGATATATAAACTAGGATCTCTGTTGACTAGATCTCATGCCCCTGGGATCAAAACGCAGCAGAACTTTTACAAAACCTGCTTGGGAAGATGGCATCTTGGTGTCCAATATCCAGCTATGACAGATAGAAAGAATGCTAGATTTCCCTTCCACTCCCCATTTCTTTCTTCAAGGGTAGAACTTTGAAGAAGTATCATTAAATAGATACTGTTCTTTTAGAAATGATACTCCCAGCAAAGACTTCAAACCACTCTTTCAGAATGAAAACCAAGTGTCTCAGAGAATGCAAGAAGAGATTTTGGAAAACATGTCTATGGAGCTCATGTCAGCCTGTTAAATTGCTTAGTCCTCTCCCGGTTGGAGATTATATAATATTATATACAATCATATTATATATATGAATATATAATCATTATTATATATATGAATATACATTATATATGATTATCGTGTTATAGGATTATATATATGATATACATATAGATTATATATGATTATATATATATATATAAGATTATATAGAGAATATAAAATATATGGAGAGGGAGAAAGAGAGAGAGAGACCCTCAGTTATGTGCTCAATTGTTTCCCCTCAAAATTCATACATTGGAGTCCTAACCCCAAGTACTCAGAATGTAACTGTTTTTGGACATAAGATTTTTAAAGAGGTAATTAAGGTTAAATCAGGTCCCTAGGGTACACCCTCACCCAATATGACTAGTATTCTTGTAAGAAGAAGAGGAGATTAGGACACACACACAGAGGAAAGACCAGGCACCATATGAAGACACAGCAAGGAAAGAGCTATCTGCAAGCCTAGGAGAGAAAACGAGAAGAAACCAGCTTAGCTGTCACTTTGATCTTGAACTTCTCGCTTCCAGAATTGCAAAAAAAATAAATTCCACCAGTCTGTGATAGCTTTTATGGTGATCCTAGTAGACTTTTTTTTTTTTTTAGATGTATATACACTGTGGAGGTATACATATCTCTCTCCAATACAAATACAACTTACACAATATCTACACACACTGTTTTTTAAAGGTGGTGGTGTTTGTGCAAAGCTTATGGGAGATATCAATTACATTTACAGCAGCCCCTATTTCTTACAGCATATCTGGTAGATACTCTGGAATTTTTAGATCTTTGGTAGTTTTTCTAGATACTGTTTGAAAATTGAATAATTCATCATTATTATTATTTTTTTCTTTTTTAGCTCATTTCTCTATATCCTATCTTATAACACTCAGATAAAGGAAACCAGCTAAGCCATTTGGCATTCTTCTGGGACTATCCTTAGTAAATCCAGCAGTTCAATAACAATATTATCTACTTTTTACATCCCTATAGGTGACAATATTTGAGGTTTTTAAGTTGTTATGTAACAAGGGTCTCCTTGCCCCCAGGTTCCAATAACATTTTGCTCGGTCTTCATTAAGCCCTCACCAATGGCCTTCTTGAGGCCTGTCAGTCATCCACTACCAAACTCAAGACCTTCCAGGTTCCGCTACCATGAATCTCGAAGCCACGTGTCTTCGGTTTTTCTTACGGCAGCGTGATGCTTCTGATATCAAATCGTGTCCCCTTTGCTACTTCTGCATTCAAAACCCTCCCCAACTGTAATGGAAGAAAATAACAATTTCATTATGCTCACCGATTCTGTGGGTGGGTCATTCAAACAGCACAGTGGGGATGACTTATATTCCAAGGGATCTGGGGTCTCCATTGGGAAGACTTGAATGGGGACAGAAGACTCAAACAGCTGAGAGTTCTAATAACTGTGACTAAAGGATCCATCTCCATGGTGCCTTCATTGTTGATATCTGGTCCCGGAACTGGGATTATTAGAAGGCTTAGCTGAGCTCAGAGTGTCTTGTCACCTAGAGTGCTTGCATGAAAACCATCTCCCTATGGCTTGGGTTTCCCATGGCGTGGTGACCAGGATCCAAAAGGGAGCACCCAAGAGGCAATTTCCAGAGAGAGAATGTTCTAGAAGAACCAGATGGAAGTTCATGGTCTTTTATGATCCCACCTCATCAGTCACATAGCATTATTCTTACCCTAATTCATTGGTCAAAGCATTCATGAGCCCACTCAAACTCAAGAAAACAAAAATATAGATCACCAGTCAGCAGTCTAGGCAAGGCAAAAACTTGGGGTCATGTTTTAAAACTGCCACATGGTTTCTTAAATTCCTCATGCCACAAGTCATTTCTCTAATATTCATATAATTTGATATTTCTGATATGGGGAATACATTTTTTTTAATCTGTTCATGACCAGTTTGAAAATGTACCCAGTTAATCTATAATGATCAGTAGTTAATTAAGCCAGGAATCAATGCCTGCTTTGTAGGTGAGAAAAATAAAAGAGGCAAGCTGAAGTGATTTATCCATGGTAGAATTCTGGGTGGTGAGAATAGAAAGTAGAATTCCTAATCTGTGGGGTGCCTGGGTGGCGCAGTCGGTTGAGCGGCCGACTTTGGCTCAGGTCATGATCTCGTGGTTTGTGAGTTCGAGCCCCATGTCGGGCTCTGTGCTGACAGCTCATAAAGATACTGTGCTGACAGTATTATAAAGATGTCAATTCTCCAAAAATTGATCTATAAGATCAATAAGATTTCAAAAAACTTCCTCAAAATGGTTTTTATGGATTCTGTGTCTCCCTCTCTCTCTCTGCCCCTCCCCTGCTCATACTCTGTCTCTCTCTCTCTCTCAAAAATGAATAAGCTTAAAAAAAATTTAAAAAAGGTTAGAGTGGGAGAGAGAGCCAAAGCATAACAGACTCTTAAAAACTGAGAACAAACTGAGGGTTGATGGGGGGTGGGAGGGAGGGGAGGGGAGGTGATAGGCATTGAAGAGGGCATCTTTTGGGATGAGCACTGGGTGTTGTATGGAAACTAATTTGACAATAAGTTTCATATAATAAAAAATAAAAAATAAATAAATAAATAAACACTAAAAAAAAAAAAACTAAAAAAATTAAAAAAGAAAGAAAAAAGAATTCCTGTTCTTCTCCTCCTCCAAAACATCCAGCGCTATAGTAAATACGTTGACTGATCATACAACTAATTTCTAGTTTAATGACATTGTTTTTTAAAAATTCTGTAACTATTTTTTTCTTTTCATAATAAATTTAGTCATATGAAAAAACATAAACATGTGGGCTTTCAGAGCAAAGAGATGTCATTTCAACAACTTACAAGTTACCCTTTTGCATGTTATGCCATATTTCCCATCCTTAGTGCTTATTCAATCTATAAAATGTGAAGAATAATAATAATAATACATCTTCTATAGTAGTGGTGTGGAAATTAGAAATAATATATGTAACATATTAAGCAATAAGTAAGTGCTTAGGAAATAATTAGTTCTATTCTTAAAAAAAATGCTTTGAGGTCAAATTACTTTATTTTCCCCTGTGGAGTGCATGCAAATACCATAATTACTGAGTTCATTCAGCTTATTTTATTCCTTTGTTATCATGTAATACAGTGACTAAAGCATGATTTTGAAATCAAACTGCCTAGGAATTGGTTTTGAAATCAAACTCGTGGCTCTAATAGAGACTGTGTGACAAGTTACTTAATACCATTGAGTTAGAGTCTTCATAAAAGTGTTATTATCTAAGAGTTAAATAAAACATCTCTGTAAACAAGACATTACAATTTTCAATAGTTTAAAGCATTTATTGGCAAATGATAAAGATATAGTGGTCCTCTTGCTGAAGATAAATAGATATATTTGTCCACCAAAAGGCCCCTGTCCTCGAAGAACACAATTCCTGGGCATGTCTAAAGCAAATTAGATACTTTGATTAAGATTAAAATTCCTTTGGCGAAAGAGTGGACAGTTCAATTGGGAATGGGAACGGGAAAAAGGACACCGAGTAGGAGACCAGGAAATCTGGGTTTTGACGTAGTTCTGCCGCTTATAGACTCCCCAGTCCTGAGTAACTCACTTTGCTGCTCTGGGCCTCAGTTTCTTCATCTGTAAAATGGGTATCATAGTATCGCCAGATTTATCTCACCAAAAGTTGTGAGGCCCAGATGAGATTGTCGAGAGAAATATGCCTTGAAAATCCTAAGTCGCCACAAAAATATAACTTACATTTTTTAAAAGTTATCGTTTGTGCCCAAATAGAGAAAACAAAGCTCATTAAAGCAAGTGCATTGTTTTTGTGCAAAGGTATTTACATTTGGTTCACAATATGATCTTGTTTATACCAAGAGCATTTTCAGACTGGAGGGAGGATACTAATTAACTATCTGCAAAAATGAAAGGGTAGCCTTTCCATTTTATTATAGAAACTCTGCAATTTAAACCTCCACAAGTACTTTTATGTCAAATTCCTACCAGCATTGTGTTCTCTGATTTTCTGCTCACTGATTGTGGATGGTAGCTACACAATTAAGATAAATGTGTAAATGCGTACTGTTCAGAAATAGTTTATTTCTCATTTAAGGCATGGTGTAGTGTGACTTTCATTTTCTTTTGGATATAGCTATTAAATTTGGATTACCCCTTGTGTTACTGAGAGGAAAAGATTTTTTTTTTTTTAATATACGAGAGGTGTATTAAGCTACAGAAAAACATAATAGCGCGTCCATGTAAGAGAATTTTCCAAGTTCTTATTTTCCATTAAATAAATAAATAAATAAATAAATAACGATACTTCCTCATATAGAATTCACCCAGCACGTGATCATGAAACATGCTGCAAGTGTCTCCACAAAGCCCTAAATTCTCCAATTTTGGACAAAAATGGTGATTCACAAATACATGGTGAAACGATCATCCTAATTAATATGTTGGATAGATGGTTATGTGCCAGGCACTGTTTCATTTCCATGCCTTCACACAGCGAATCCCCAAAACAAACCTACAAGGTGTGCAATATTAAGATCCGACTTCTACTGATCAAGAAATGAAGTTTAGAGCGTGTCTCTGCAAGGTTCATCACAGAAAACAAACAGAAGCACTCCTGGTGTTTCCAGCAGAAACTTAAAAGAACATCCTGCTAAACGATTCATAGGTTAAAAAAAAAAAGAAATATTAATGGACATTTTAAATACTAATGGTCCATTTAAATAAAATGGACATGTTGAACAGCAAACATATTAAAATATGTGGGATGTTGGGGCGCCTGGGTGGCTCAGTCGGTTAAGCGTCCGACTTCGGCTCAGGTCATGATCTCGCAGTTCGTGAGTTTGAGCCCCGAGTCGGGCTCTGTGCTGACAGCTCAGAGCCTGGAGCCTGCTTCAGATGTGTCTCCTTCTCTCTCTGACCCTCCCCGGTTCCTGCTCTGTCTCCCTCTGTCTCAAAAATAAATAAACATTAAAAACAATTTTTTTTAATAAAATATGTGGGATGCGACTATATAGTTGTTTGAAGCAATCTAGAGCCTTAAATACTTGCATGAGAAATTTCAAAAGCTTCAAAATTAACGAGCTAAGCATTCACACTGAGAAGTTACGTGGACTACCCTAAACCACAGAATATAAGGAAAGAGATAATAAATATGAAAAGCAGAAATTTATATTTTGAGAGGCGCCTGGGGGGCTCAGTCGGTTAAGCATCTAACTCTTGACTACAGTTCGTGAGATCCAGCCCCAAACTGGGCTCCGCACTAATAACATGGAGTTCCTTGGGATTCTCACTCTCCCTCTCTCTCTCTGCTCCTCACCCGCCCACACGCTTGTGTCTTCTTTCTTTCTCTCTCTCTCAAAATAAATAAATAAATAAACGTTACAAAAAAAGAAATTTATATTTTTTTTTAAAAAGTCAGTTCTTTTCACAATTATATAAAAGAAATTAACCCCTATTAATTGCTTGAAAGAAGAAAGAAGTAGAAGCAATGTAACGAATGAGAAGGGGATGTAATCACATATAATGCAAAGAATAAAAAAATGAAGGAATAGTGTTGTCAACTCAGCTATTCCGGCAGGGAAGGGGACGTTATTCATCAAGAAGAAATTAAAATCTTAACTAGCTGTATAATAATGAAACCAAAAGAGTGGTCAAAAAGCTTTCTTGGAGCGCCTGGGTGGCTCAGTCGGTGAAGAGGCCAACTTTGGCTCAGGTCATGATCTCGTGGTCGGTGAGTTTGAGCCCCTCATCGGGTTCTGTGCTGACAGCTTTGAGCCTGGAGCCTGCTTCAGATGCTATGTTTCCATCTTTCTGCCACTTCCCCACTCATCCTCTGTCTCTTTCTCTCTCAAACATAGAAATAAATATTGAAAAAACGTTAAAAAAAAATCTTTCTTTAAACTTAAAGCCAACCCCATTGGTTTTAAAGGACAAGTTTTACCAAACCTTCAATAAATTTCTGGACCTATGTTCCTAGACTAATTTCTGTACCTATATTCCTAGGCAGAATTGGATTTGAATTGACAAGTAATCCCTCAATTCAAACTATAAGCCCAATATAATGCAGATACATAAACAGCAAATCATTATGGGCCTATTTCACTCATAAATACAGAACCAAAATTTCTGAAACACAAAACAAAACAAAAAGAAAAGAAAAAGAAACCCAATCGGGCATTGAGAAGCAATACACTATTACCAAACTGGTTTTATTACAGGTAGGCAGAAATAGTTTACATTATAAAGTCCATTGGTGTAATTTTCCATTGTAACAGATTAAAAGAGAATATTACATAATTGTCTCAATAGATAAAGAAACTTGATACAATGCAAAACCCATTCATGGCAACAAGCTCTTAGTAAATTAGGAATAGAAAGGAACACCTGACCTGATAAAAAGTATCTATAAAAAAAATACGTTATCCTAAAGCATTTGCTTTAAAATCAAGAACAAGGCAAGGAAGCACATTTACCACAAATTCTAATCAACAATACGTTGACTGTTCTAGCTACTACAATTAAGCAAGAAAAAAAATTGTCACGAGAATTAGACAGGGTAACATAAAACTGTCAGTAGTTGTAGATATTATCATTTATCTATGAACCCCAGAAAAATACACAGAAAAAAAATGTTGAAATAATAGCAGCAGTTAGCAAAGTAGATGGATATAATCTTAACACAAAAGTCAAATACATTTCTATTCTCCAGCAGCACCAATCTAGAAAACATATTTAAAGACAGGACTCCACTTACATCAAATAAATATCAAGTACATAAAAATAAATCCAAAAAATAATGCCCCGGAAAAACTATAAAATTTTATGACAAGGTATTAAAAATTACCCAAATGAAAAGAGATATAAGCCATGTTTATGGATAGGAAGACAGTATCATAAAGATGCCAATTCTCCAAAAATTGATCTATAAGATCAATAAAATTTCAAACAACTTCCTCAAAATGATTTTTATGGGACTTTAGCAAGATCTTTATAAAATAGTATGGAAAATAAAGGGTCAAGACTAGCCAGGACACTTCTGAAGGAGAGCAAGGAGCAAATCTTACCATATATGAAGGCTGATTATGAAACCATGGTATCATGGATACATAAAACAACCATGATCTTTGGTATGACAGATATATTATGTAAGATCAGTGAGGAAAGCAGAAATTGGCCAATAAGTAAAGCAGGAAAAGAAATGATTTATTCATTTGGGAAAAGAATGAAATTGGATCCCTCCCTACAATACACAAAAACCCATTCCATTAGAAGTAGAATTTAAATATCAAAAATAAAATAAAAAATATAAGTTACAACTGTTTAATCTTTGGGATATGGAAAAACTTCTCACCATGTTTACTGCAAAACTTTTAATGGATAAATTATGTTACATTAAAATTAATAATTTTTGTTTGAAAAAGAAAACGAGTTTTTTTTTTAAGAAATTGAAAATACAGTTAGTTCACAAACATACACAGTGATTTACATTATACAAAATGGACCAAAGTCAATGTCAAGAAGGTATGGTACAATATAAATTAGTACTAATAACAAAATTATAGAAAAATGGGAAAATAAATGTTAAATATCTCACAGAATAGGAAATGTGCGACCAGTATACACTTGAAGATCTGTTCATTATATCGGAACTATGAAAATTAAGACCATAATGAGAGGGCTTTACATTGCTACAATTCACAAAAATTAAAATGTCTGAACACTACAAGGGTTAGAGTGGATCCTCAGCATCTCTAATATTGTACTGGTAGGAGCATAAGTAAGCACAATCACTTTGGAAGAGGTTAGACTTCGTAGTCTGATATTGAATACCCATAAGCCCGCGGTTCGGCAATTAAACTCCTATTGTATACACAAGAGCATCTGTTACACAGCTACAATAGAAGATACATTCCAGAATATCCATAGCAGTACTGCCCATGATACCAAAAACCTAGAAGTATCCCAGTTGTCCATTGGAGACTGTATAAGCAAAATGGGCTATAATCAAATGATAGAATCTTATATTGCAGCGGAGATGTATTAACTACAGTGGCATGCAGAAAACTAAATGAACGTCAGTCATATATTAAGTGAAATTCTAAGTCTCAAGTGACTACATGAAGCATTGTATACCTTATCTTAAAAGCTGAAAAGAATGAAAACAGTTTTAGGAATGACTATAGGGGCAATAGAAATGAAAGCAAGGCATGAATTCAAGAGTCAGAACAAGGGGTTGACAAGAGGATAAAAGGAAAGAAGTAGACCATGCACTTGGATATAGATCATTCTCAAGGTCTTAGCTTCCGTTTTGCATGGCAGGTGCGCAGATACTTATTACATCATTAAAAATAAGGAACTAAATACAGTAAAACCTTGGATTGCAAGTAACTGGTTCTGTGAGTGTTCCACAAGATGAGCAAACATTTCTAATAAATTGTAACTTGATAAACGAGCGACGTCTTGCAGTACGAGTAGTCCGTGATTCCCAAATGTCACATGATCCTAATCATAAGAGCCAACGGTTCTGGAAATGGTTCTTGAAATATACGAGTGCTTTGGACTACAAGCATGTTTCCAGAATAAATTTTGCTCGCAAACCAAGGTTTTACTGCATATAAATAAATGTGGGGCATACTGACTAAAGAGTGTATCAGAGAATTAAGAAAGAAAAAAATAAGAAAATTGTGCTTGGTCCCAAATACTCAGCAGAAACTCTCCTTTATGAGACCACATGAACAGCCAGAATTAGAACAGCATAGCAAATAACAATCACAAAACATTAATCGTGATCTAGATCTGTTCAAAAGCTATTTCAATTTCTAAGGAATTTTGCCAGAAAAGTTTTTCTCCCTGGGCGCAGCAGCCCCCTCAGCTGCCACACGCACTTCAAAGGATCCCAGCTTATGACAATTTAAATAATATATACACAAAAAGTAAAGCAAAGCATGAAAATTTTAAGGCATCTTAAATCATTTTTCAGGTTGCAAAGCATAATAAAATAATCTAAGAAATGATTACATGACACCATGGGGGTAAATGAAGCCTAGCTAATGAATTCTGATGTCTCTATCCTTTCTTAGCTCTCTATCAGAAAGTCTGCATTTTCAGAAGTTAAATAAAGGAGAATTTAAGCTAAGACCTCAGTAAAATTCTCTTCTTGGGTAAATGGGTTGGCTCCTGAATAGATACCTGACATGAAACAAAAAAGTCAAGTTGCATTTTTCAAGACGTATTCCCTTTTTCTTTTAGATAAAGGAAACATCGCTGTTTATTTCATCAAGTTCATCAGCATCTGAGAATGTGTTACCGAGTGACAAGAAAGCTGTCACTGGGAAAATAATCCTACTCCTTTACTTCACATGATGCAACCTACCGTGTTATCTTCTCCAAGGGAGTGAAATGGTAACGCCATGGGAACCTAAGCAGCATTTATATATGGAAACAGGGCGACTATTTCAGGAGAGAAGTAAACCTGCTCGGAAGGGTCAGCAAGCAATTTAAAGCCTCTCTTTATCACGGTATACTGATAAAAGGTAAGTTTAAAACCGCCTTTCAGATTAGCAAATAGCACATAACATGTAAGCATGTACAGGTGGGGAACGCTCAGAGGTTCATCCTGGGCGTAAGACACAAATTAATGTCTCTCATCTACACACTCTATATGGATAGGAAAAGTACCTTTCAAGTTTCTGTGAGGAAAAGGAGAAGAATCGCAGTCTGATATGGAAGCGTGATGTCTATGGCTATAAATTCATGTCATCAACAATGAAGACTCAGAAGAATAAATAGTATGATTTAAGACCATCCATCCACATATACCCCCAAAGTGATTGTATCCGTTTCCTACTGCTGCCATAACAAATTGCCACAAACTTAGTGGCTTAAAACAACAGAAAGTTATTGCCTCACAGTCCTGGAATCTCTAAGTATGAAATCAACATGTCAGCAGGATTGATTCCTACTAGAGACCCTAAGGACCTGTTCCATGCTTCTCTCCCAACTTCTGATCATTGCTGGCAATCCTTGACACAACCATTATTCCAGTCCCTGCCTCCACTGGCACATGGAGATCTCTCCTGGGTTTCGTCACATAGCATCCTCCTTATCAATCTGTCTCTGTGTCCCTCCTCTTCTTATGAGACACCAATTATATTGGATTAGCATATTGGACTATAGTTCACCCTAATTGAGTAGGACCTCGTCTATTTTTTTCCTTAATGGTTTTATTTATTTTTGAGACAGAGAGAGACAGAGCATGAGCAGGGGAGGGGCAGAGAGAGAGGGAGACAACAGAATCCGAAGCAGGCTCCAGGCTCTGAGCTGTCAGCACAGAGCCCGAGGCGGGGCTCGAACTCACGGAGTGTGAGATCATGACTTGAGCTGAAGTCTGACGTTTAACCAACTGAGCCACCCAGGGGCCCGGAGTATGACCTCATCTTAACTTGATTAGTTCAACTTATATTTTCAAATAAGGTCACATTCACAGGTACCACTTTAACATATCCTTTGGGGGGGGGACAAAATTCAACCCACAAATTGATCAGTGGGTAAGTTTGAGGAAAAAAGTAAGGTCCCTTCTCTGCCTTTTTACTCTGGGAACAAACCATCTGGTTAAACATTCTAGGAATTAATAAGTTTCCAACTTCAAAGACCAGTAACAAATCCATGTGCCCACAGGGGCTAAAAAGGTCACACTGGTGAGTGAAATGGACTGGTTAATTTACTTATTTCATTCACTTTAAAAAGTGATTTTACTGAAATTTTAGCCCTCACCTCCTTTTATAAATCATTAAACTTTTTATCACGCATCATTTCCATATGCATTTGCCATGTAATTTTCATAATTCTCATTAGGGTTTGTTTTACATAGGCATCTTGCATTGATTTTTTTTTGCATGAGACACGGTTTATTTATTGAAAATGTAGAAACACACTTAACTTCGTAAAGAAATATGTTTTCTTCCGTTTTTATTGCAACAGTGTAGCACACATTTTCCAACTTTTGATAGAGACATAGGTAGAAAACTATGTTTCTGCAAAAAGGCAAATGACAGTGAGAGCATAATGATACGCAGTGGCTGGCCAAAGACTTCAGTTGTGGGCAGAGTAGGTATAGTGAGGACTGTGGACTGTGGCCCCTGTCCAAATGGGGATGAAGCCAAGCAGCTCCGACCGATTAGTGCCAGACAAACACTCAAGGGAAGTCCTGAATGTAGATAATCCAGGTAAGTTTTTTCAAGAGAAGCTAGAAATCTAGTTCTGATTTTCCCTGAGAAACCGGAAGTCCAGATTTTTATGAGAAATCTCCATTTTTTTTAAGGAGGTTGATTTATAAAAGCCAAACAAAACAAATCTGTGAATTCAAATTCAATTCAGTTCTCAGCCATTATCGATTATGACCTTTGAATCCACAGGACAACCATTTGAATGAATGGTTTTCCCTTTAGAAAGATGGACTTTCCCACCTCCTCTCCCATCTCACTGCTACCTCCCTTTGTTCCCCCATGTTCTTTTCTTCTGCCCTCTCCCACACACACACAACAATGACTAAGTTCCAATAGAATTTGAAGAGCTGAGCCCAGGTGATCAGCTCATGAAATGAAATCTTAATTATCACTGCCTAACTCATAGAAGAAAATAAGTCTGTGGATAGGAGAATCTAAATCTGAAGATTTTCTTCCACAAACTAGTCAATGCCTTTTACCACTGACAAAATACCTGATCGTGTATAGTTTGACAGCTGTAGGTATCTGCACCCATGTTTACGGAAGGATGTAATTTTCCATTGCATATATAAAATGTAGGCATTTTTTTAAAGCTAATACACAGGTTTTAATGGCTATTCATCACTTTTTAACTCTCCCCTTTTGTCTTCCGAAACCCTACTTTCACAAGACAAAGAAAAGGGATCTCTTACTAAGAAGATATAAGAATGACTAATGTGCACCAGTAGAAGCTGAAAATGCCAAATTCTCACTTTCCCAGTCTCTTTGGAACCTAGCATTTAGCATATTGCCTACACTTCACCCATCACATGCACCTGCCCTGACTTTGAAACTCAAGTTAGGGTCACAACTTAGCAAGGTCTGTGCAAAATACTTTTTGGTGAGAGTGTCCAAAGAGAGACCATCTTGCACAGATCCGTCTTGCAGAGGAAGCAGGGGTAATAATGGTTCTCGTTGTAATGATTAATGTTCAGCATGAGAACTCATGATGTTAGCTTGGATACCTACACTTAGGAGTAGTGTTCAGTGACAAAGCCCAGCCAGTCCTCTTGTTCCGTGCCATACTTCACGGAGGAACCTCACTGTGGAAGCTCCCTGCTCGATCCTCCACCTGTCCCAAAGATTTAGGAAGATATTTTGTATCTTATAAGTTCCCTTTCTGTTTCAAAGAACCAGACTTGGTTTCTGTTGCTTGCGACTAAGTTGCTTAATTTATATAAAAAATTAAATATGTCCATAGTTATAGTATTTTTCTCATGATGCTTAAGAGTTTTACCTCATGAACAACTATCCGAACCACTGTTCTTTTTTTTTTTTTTTTTTAATTTTTTTTTTCAACGTTTATTTATTTTTGGGACAGAGAGAGACAGAGTATGAACGGGGGAGGGGCAGAGAGAGAGGGAGACACAGAATCGGAAACAGGCTCCAGGCTCCGAGCCGTCAGCCCAGAGCCCGACGCGGGGCTCGAACTCACGGACCGCGAGATCGTGACCTGGCTGAAGTCGGACGCTTACCCGACTGCGCCACCCAGGCGCCCCGCGAACCACTGTTCTAAGAGATGGCAGTACAACATAGTGGTTACTATGAAGGACAGCAATTCAAATCCCATCTCTGCTATTTCCAAATGTGTCATAGACTCTAAGTCTAAAGTTCTCTCTTGTCTAGCAAAAGAACAGGACACACGATGAAAAGCTAAAGATGGCTCATGTCCGGGAAAAGACAAGGGCCCCGAGGAAGGGTCCTCGCCCCGTTTTTATTAGGATCAGAAGGCTTACGAACATGGTGATGGACGTGCACAAAGAGAAAATGAATCTGTGAACATTCACTTGCGGACATGTGGGAAAGGGGGTCTTAAAGATATATGGGGTTGGGGGTTTGGGTTAATACAAAGCAAAATCCTGATGCCGGGCAGTGGGGCGGAAGGTTGTATACAGCAGATAAGAGGCACCACCTCTGTTTATCTAGCTAGCCTGGGGGATGAGACAGGTAGGACATGTGACCTCAGGGTTAACAAGGCACCTTTTGTCCTGTTAATCATCTCACCTCTGGGCTGCTTCACCTGTAGTGCAGGTGTCTATAGCCCAATTTACCTGTTTACCTAACTTGGTCCTTCCTTCCTGTGAAAGCAGCTTTCTGCTACAGTACTAAATTGGGGGGTGTTTCCACCCTGAATATCTAATCTTGGTTATTTCATAGACCTATGTATTGGGTGCCTTTGCACCCCCCCCCCATTCTTGGTTGCCTTGTCTTGTTTACCCAAACTCGGGTGTGAGCATCCTATGGCTTTGTACTTCTTTATGCTTTGTTAACCCACTGGTGTTAGCCCGGGGGATTTCTAGGCTTATTCCCCACACAAGTGCCTTAGTCTCTGTGCCTCAGTCTCCCCATATATAAAGGGAAAAATAATAATTAACACTTATCTCATGGGATTGTTGTGAGGATCAATTGTTCGAGACATAATGATCGTTCAATAACTATCGCTTGTAGACACGATTTCCCCCTCCGATCTACATCACACGGTTAGATGGGAATCACTCTTGGTATAGCCACGCTGTTTGGATGAGTGGGAAAGAAATGGATAAAGCCAGAGAGGAAATCCAAGACCCCGGAGCTAGAGCACTTGGGGTTCTAATTGCTTATGAAAGCAACCAGCTGACACTGCAGTCAGATTTCCCAAAAGTCGGAAGTCCTAAGAGAGAAATTACAAACAATAGCTGTCTCTTTAATGCTTTTCTTTGAATTCTTAAAAAAAAAAAATTTAGGAAGTCTCACCATTTCCATTTCTACAGTTTTGTTTTTTGTTTTTTGTTTTCAAGTCAGCCATCCTCACAAAGGCTCTTACGGTATGTATCAGTGAATAAAACTGGAAACGATCCCTGTCCATGGAGCTCATATTACAGAATGAAATATAGAAATACATGGATAACAAAATAATAAGTCAGTAAATATTATGGTATATTTGGAGTGGTGTTAGGGGGAAATAATAGAGCAAGGTAAGGGGGGGATCTAGAGTGCTCAGGGTAGGAAGTCGCAGCAAATCTCAATTTTAAAAGAGGGATCAGGGTAGGGTATAACCTTTTAGAAAGGTGACATCTGAGTCAAGTTAAAGGAGATCAGGGAAGGGGCACCTGGATATCTCAGTCAGTTAAGTGACAGACTCTTGGTTTCAGCTCAGGTTATGATCTCATGTTTTGTGGATTTGAGCCCGGAGTCAGGCTCTGCCCTGACAGCACAGAGCCTTCTTGGGATAGTCTCCCTCCCTCTCTGTCTCTACCCTTCCCCCACTTGCTCTCTCTCTCAAAATAAGTAAATAAATACTTTAAAAGAGAAAGAGATCAGTGAATTAGCTGTGTGTGGATATCTACGGGAAGAGCATTCTAGGTAGAGGAAACAACCATTGCAAAGGTCCTAAGGAAGGCACATGCCTAGCGTCTTGAAAGAACAGCGGGAGTTTAGTGCAGACCTCACCGGAGGGGGTCACTGTGATCACTCGGCATTATTTGGGGGTAGGGCCTTGCAGTTGCTACAATGACCAATGTTCACTCTGAGTACGATGAGAAGCCCTTGGACAATTTTGAGGAATGGAGCCACGTAATATAATGTATGTTCTAAAAGCATCATTCGGGCTACTCTGTTGGCAATAAACTATGGAAGGAGCAAAGTCACATACATAAGCAAGGACACCTCTTAGAAGCCTATCCTAGTATCCCAAGAGGGCGATGACAATGTCTTATCATAAGATGGTAACAGTACATGGTAAGAATTGGTCACATTCTGTTTATAAGTTGAAGGTAGAGTCCATAAGATTGCCTGGTACTAAATCTTCCCTACGTCTTGTCAGTCTACCTTTTCCGTTTTGTCATGCCTCACACTCTCACCCACCATCCCTCCCACTACTCTGATGCCAGGAAGGGCTTTCCACACTCAGATGCTATCATCATACTTCTTTGAATTACCTCCCACGGCTCTCCATAAATATCATAAAAGAAACTCCTTGAGGTAGCTCATAAGACCTTTCCTGACCTGGCACCTGTCCATATCCCCAATTTCCCTTCCCTCAGTTCCTCCAGTAGCGTCCTCTTTGCTCACTCAGAGGACGCCACATGGCTTGCACTGCCCTGAATTTGTCTTACTGTTTCTCACATGTCCCTGCCCTCACACCTACGATTCCTCTTCCCATGTGCCTTTCCCTGCACTCCGCCTGACTGGCTTTTACCGTTGATCACTTAATCCACTGTTTAATGAAGAAAAGAGACTTTAGAAAAGCGAAAAAAGAAAAGTCACTATAAATAATTGATTGAGAAAGTTTTCCTAACAACAAACTGCAGAACACCCACTGCATTTATGAAAAGCTGTGAGCATAATTAGATTCCTGAGTTTGCTTGATATGATTAAGAAAGATGAAGATTTCTTATGTGCAGAGGTTTCAGTTAATTATGAGTCAGCAAAGACAATACAGCAGAAGGGAATTCAGAAAACCGTTATTTTTATAAATTAAGGGATATGGGGCGCCGGGGTGGCTCAGTCAGTTGAACGTTCGACTTCGGCTCAGGTCGTGATCTCATGGTTCGTGACTTTGAGCCCCCTCACCTGAATCACTGCTGTCGGCATGAAGCATACTTCAGATAATCTGTGTCTTCTCTCTCTACCCCTTCCCCACCCATTCTCTCTCTTTCTCTCTCTCTCAGAAATAAATTTAAAAAAAAAATTAAAACCCAGAAAATAAAATAAGGGATATTCCTTGGCTTCATTTAGTCACTGAGCGACCTTTGATGCTCCCCTAAAGCTTTCTCAAATAGTTTATCTACTGAGAAGATAGACCCTCCACCTATAACCTGAATTGAAGAGGAATTTAGAAAAATATCTGATCACAGTTTAAAAATTTTTTTTTTTTCAACATTTATTTATTTTTGGGACAGAGAGAGACAGAGCATGAACGGGGGAGGGGCAGAGAGAGAGGGAGACACAGAATCGGAAGCAAGCTCCAGGCTCTGAGCCATCAGCCCAGAGCCCGACGCGGGGCTCGAACTCACGGACCGCGAGATCGTGACCTGGCTGAAGTCGGACGCTTAGCCGACTGCGCCACCCAGGCGCCCCTGATCACAGTTTAAATAAGGAAGTGATATAACCTAATTTGTTTTTATTTTTTTTTTTAAAGATTATACCGCTCCCTTTGTATCGCGTGGCAAAAAAAAGCAAGGAGTTGAAGATTTGAAAAAGCAAGATTTGAAACAAGGAGTCCAGTTAGAAAGCTACCACAGAAGTTCACGTAAGAAACGTGGGGCCTTAAATTGGGATCACAGTTCTAAAGAGGGTGAGAAGCAGTCGAGTTCAGGTTGTATGTCGGAAGTAGGGTAGATACGTCCCACTTGTGAAGGATTGGTCATGCTTAGATGCAAAAGTATAAGAGGAATCAAGAGTAGCTCCTGGCTTTTGTTTGAAGCAATAATGTAGGGACAGCGACTGGTGTCGTATGAGGCATTGGGAAATCTCTGTGAAATCAAATATCTGCTGATACACCAGCGTTTCCCTCTCTGCCTAATTCTTTGGATTCCTCCATTACCTCACTAGAATCAGTGTCTGCTACCTTCCATTGTAACATCTAGTATAATGTCCCATCTGCCAGATTAGACTTTTCCCCAACCTCTGAAATTGCCCTGTTAGTGCCCAGTGTAATCAGTAGCTAGACATAATTTCAGAGTATGATCTCCCCAATATGTCCAATCATTAACTAGACAAGTCCAGTCCATAATCTAACGCATAAAGACTATTAAAAAAAAAAAAAAAGAATTCAAACCATCTACAAGGATTTTCCAAATTTACATAATTATCAAAATAACTTGTTAAAATTCAGATTCCAGGACTTATCCCTGATCTACTGAATCAGAATTTCCCAGAGAGGAACCTATAAAGCTATTCCTTGTCTTTTTTTCTGAAAAACAAATTCCCCAAGCTATACCAACAGTGAACTAAGGTTGGGAAACACAGATCCAGACTCAAACCCTCTTTACAAAAGAGGGAACAAAAAGCTCAAAGGAGTGAAGTAATTTCCCAAAGAAGCCATTCGCTTCCCACAAGTGAAAAAGAAATTTGCTTTTTGCTCTTTTTTTCACTTTCCTCATTTCCCTTCCAGTATATAAAGTTATATGTTTTTGATCAATCTCTGAGACGTCTGCTAATGCTTCCTAATCATGTCTCTGAGGAAGAGCGACCTTGGAAGCCTAAAACAGTCTCAGAAACTGTTCTATCCCTTCCTCATGAAAAACTCACCTTGAAACAGTGGCAGCCACACCTCTCTAGGAAAATTATTTCTTCTTAATTGGGACCATCTAGAGAGGCTTGGAACCATAGATACTCTCTTTGCCAAGTTAAAAAAAAAAAGGGCATCCCTTTGTCCTTATTATTTTCAAGATGATACATGGGATCTAACAGCTTTTGCACACCATGAGGCTCTCATTGACATCAATAGGCATTATGCATGTAAAAGGGCACCAGAAGCGGCTCATTATCTCCAGCCCAAGCAGAGAAAAATGCAATAATCATCGTTCTCTGCCTTTCTGGAAGCTTTTAACTGGTGTTGGAAACATCAGTAACCTTAGTACTTTGGGTTAGGGAGAGTAATACCTTTTTCAGGTGGCAGATGGGGCCCAATGCCTGCTTACAGAGCACAAAGTATGGGGGTAAAGAAGCCATTGAATGGGAGAAACTATTCTTATCTCTAAAACTGGATGATTGCTTTGGCTTTGTGAAGAACAGGGACTCCCCATTAATACTTCCCAATACGCCCAAACTGTTAGATAGGGAGGACGTTATGAGAACTTTATGTGTCTGCAGGGGCGAGAAGTACCTGTATCAAAAAGAAAGGATGACCAGAGAAAATGTGGCACCCACTCCAAAAGCATAATTGTGTCATCACTATGTTTATGAGGAATCTTTTACTCTTTTCCCAGTCGAAGACACTGCTGTAGAATTGATGAAGTTTCCCATCAGAGAGCTCACAAATCCAGTTGAGGTCTCAATTATCTGCTCCAATAAGAGAACCCTGGCACCGATCATTTAAAACAGAAAAGGCACATACCCGGATCAAAGCCTTGGTTTGCCTTCCCTCTGAGAGGCAGTATCATCATCACGTTGAGTCCTTTTCTTTTCCTGTTCCAATTCTGACACCACCAAGAGAAGAGAGTCATCGATAAAGCTTCCTTTGCCGAATTAAAAATTATAAGAAAAATTGCAATTTTTTCCTCCTCTCCACTTGGATGGTCTCTTGAGCTGCCTACTAATGGTCTTTTTTTTATTTTCCTTTGCTCTATCTCATTCTTTTTCCTTAAGATCCTTTTTAGATCACCTGGGTATCATCCGATCAAAAAAGTGCTCTTTTAATTGAGAACTTGATTTCAGGGGGAAGATGTATAATGGGTACCTGTCAGTGTCAGCCACCCAACCATTTATGTCAGCATACTCCTTCCAAGCTAGACTGAATCAGACCAGTCATTCCATCAAGCACAATAAACAACAAAATCGATATTAAGAAAACGGAGCTGAAAAAGATCTCGATTTGTCTTAACAATTCAATGAGAACAGAGCTTCAGGTTTTGCCTTTGCATTCTAAACCACAGTGAATATTCTGGTGTGTGTGTGTGTGTGTGTGTGTGTGTGTGTGTTTGGGGGGTGGGTTTCCTTGCTGTTGGTAAGAAAGCTTTTCTTTGGTTTCATTTTGTTTTGTTTTTTAGTTTCTGAAACACACTTTTGCCAAAGCTCTTTCAAATGTAGTGAAAGGCAAGAGGAGGTTTGACTCATTCTTGTTCTCCAGGGTGATCTCCAGAGCTCTGATTCACCACTGATTCACTACCATCCCAGCTAGTGTCTCCGTTGGAAGCCCAGGCCACTCAGCTGCACACTCATTCCATGTACTCACAGCTGACATCTCTCACCCCCTGCTGCAAATTTGCATTTCCACCCTCCTAATTCAAGATTGAACAATTGTGTACAAAGCAATTGTACACCTGTGTACGAAGAGAGAACTAGAAGCCAAGTAGCTTGCCTTCTCAGGTAGGTGGAAAGTAGGAGAATAAAAGCCACGAATGAATGTAAGTATTCTTTTTATGCTTTAAGCTATGCATCAAACTTATTTACCAAACTACCTCTCTTTCTAACAAACCGTTCTAACCCCTGAGCTACATTATTCCTTGAGGTCAAGGACCATGATTGATACTTGTTCGAATGACTCTCAGACCCTAGCCCAATGCCAGTCACACAGTAATGGTCAAGAAAATCTTATTAGCGGGCAGAAAATGTGACAGGGTTTAAAAATCAGATACTTAAAAGCATTGTTTTACAAACAGTAAAATAGTTTCAGAACAATGACGTGTAATCTCTAAAGTTATCTGCATAACCAACTGGTGCCTGAGGCAGAACTGAAATACAGGAATTAAATCCATGAAAATCCATGGTTTTCATGTTCCAAGAATCTGACCTTATAAACCCAGGCAACTAGATTCTCAGGATGATGAGGATACAGGAGCTGCAGTGTTCCACAACTTCAGCCACACCAACCAATGTTTCCTGTAAGAGAAGCAGGGCAAAATTCAATTGAACAACCATTTATTGAGCTCCTTGCCTCCAAAAGGTATACTGAGTATAAAACTCAGTGTTAGGCATTTGAAATAAAATACAGCTAAATATGTTGACTCACCAATAGTTCACAAAAATGATAACCCATTTGCCATACATAAACCACTTCCTTAATAAATAGATATAAGTGCTTAATAATGCTAGACTATAAGCAAGTACTCTTTAATTGATTTTTATGAAAAATAGGTAGTTCCTCAAGGGACAAATTATTTTTATTCATCCACTGATTTATTCATTTATTCCAAAAATATATATTGGGCATCACATATTTCCCAGGCACTCTCCCAGACAATTATAATACAAAACTGAATAATTCCAGGTCCTTCTGTTCTGTGACATTACAGATAAACAGCAAGAGACATATACATACACACAAAGTTAGGACAATAGAATGGAAAAGATGTTATGGCAGAAATCTCTGTTCAATGGGGGGGCCATTAGCATGAAGCTCGTAGTCAAAGACAAGAGAGAAGTCGGTTCCAAGAGCATTTTAAGCTGGAAGACAGTCACTGAACAGCTGAAGGTGAGATATGTTCCAGATGGAAAGAAAAAGTGTAAATCAGGGTACTAAAATTTGGCATCACATAGATGAAAATGTGGGAAAAGAAAGAGGTGGAGTGGGGGAGAGTCACAGGAACAGGAAGAGGTGGAGTGGGGGAGAGTCACAGGAATGGACAGGAAAAAAACAGATCAGAATCTTTAGGCAAACAATAAAGATTTTGAACTTCATCCTGTGGATAGTGGAAACCATTGAAAGTTATCTAGCAGAGAAAAGACTTGGTCAAATTTTGGGGAGATGTGACAAAGCAAAAACATCTAGATGATGCCTGAAGTTGTCGATTAGTAACAGACTTTGATATATGCAGTACAGGTTTGATATGGAAGCAAGAAGAAAGTATAGTGTACAAAATCTGATAACAAATCTGATTTTGGACTTTGTGGTAAACAAAATAATGGCTCTGCAAAGATGTCTACGCCTTTATCTCTATAACTTATGAATACGTCACCTTACGTGACAAGAGGGACTTTGCAGACGTTAATAAGGTCATGGAACTTAAAATGGGGAGAGTATTCTGGATCATCTAGGTGGGCCCGATCTAATTGCACGAGTCCTTAAAAAACATAGAAACTTTCCAAGCTTCCTTCCTAAGGTCAGAGAGAGATGAAATGAAAGGAGAGGTGATTCAAAGTGTGAGAGGGTTTCAACCTTCCATTTCTGGCTTTGAAGATAGAGAAAGGGGGCTATGAGCCATGGAATATGAGCAGCTTCTAAAAGCTGGGAATGTGCCCCAGCCGATAGCCAGCAAGTAAGCAGGATTTCAATCACATAACCACAAGAAATTAAGTTCTTGTCAAAAAAATGAATGAGTAAGGAAACAGAACCTTTTCTAGAGCCTTCAGAAAGAAACAGTCCTGCTGGCACCTTGATTTTCACCTGGGGAGGTCAATGTCAAACTTCTAACCTAAGGAACTACAAAATAATACATGTATGTCGTTGAAGGAACACAACACCATACTCAAAACTCAGTTTGTGGTAACTTGTTATGGCAACAATAGAAAACAAATACAGATTTGAAGACAAAAAGAAGAATGCCCATGTGGGAAGAGGGAGGCAAAGGAAAAGGATCTTCCAGAGAGATTGAAAACAGAGAGGTAAAGAGGAGTCAGGAGAAGTCATAGAACCAAGGAAGAAAAGAACTCCAAGAAGGGGTGATCCAAATTGATGACGGCAAGAGGTCAAATAATAGTAGCCTGGAAGCCTTTGCAAAAACCAATCTTCAAATCTGTGAGCAGAATCTTTAAAGGATTAAATCAGAAGGTGAAAACAATGCTGTCCTTCAACCCACCCCCCCCCCCCCGCCCCCACCCCCAGAGCCTGTGCCCAGTAGGCTGACATCCTATAAGTAAGTCAGTCATTTGCAAGACAGGGTTTGACCCTAATTTAAATCAAGAAAGGAAATGCCCAGGGGCCCCTGGTTGGCTCAGTTGGTGAAGCAACCGACTTCAGCTCGGGTCGAGATCTCGTGGTCGGTGAGTTCAAGCTGAATCCCATGTCAGGCTCTGTGCTGAGGATTCAGAGCCTGCTTCAGATTCGGTGTCTCCTTCTCTCTCTTGCCTCTCCCCGCTTGCACTCTATCTCTCTCTGTCACTCAAAAATGAATAAAAACATTAAAAATTTTGATGAAAGAAAGGAAATGTCCATAGAACAAGTAAAGGCATGAAATATGGTTTCTGTCTTCCTTCTGACATCATGTTTCATGAACATGTGCCCTATTAAGTTAAGCTTGTTATTTTAAAAGCACTTAAAATACTACTTGCAAGGATAAAAAGGGTAGTGATTTTCTTTATTCCATGGGATTGTCATGACAGGAAGTGTGGCTACCAAAGAGTTCAAAAACTCTAGTTATCATTCCACTTCTCCTGAATGCATACAAACTGTTGAATTACCAGTTACTTTTTTCATTAAATGCAGTTTCTTTCAACCTACATTCTTCACAAATATACTTGTGGGAACCTGTGTTACTCGTCTTTGTAGTCCTGGAACCCAATAGCAACATAGTAGGTCAGGAAGATTTCTTTTCTGACTGCACTGGCGAATACATGAAGCTTGTAATCAACTGGTGAAGTCATCATATCCAAAACACTATTTATCACAAGACTTTCAAAGACTCCCATTACCATGTGTAATATTCATAGTATCTGAACTTAATTCTGTTAAAACTCCTACAAAAAAAAAAAAACCCTTAAATTAGAGCAGAGATAATATTCAAAGTACTACATGCTCCCATATACTTCACAGAGCTTTGTTCCAGAAAAGAACTGTTCTCAGAAGGTACCTTATCCTGACAAGACTGGTTTATGATGTATGTCCTTGACTGTATTCAAATTCACAGAACAGAGTATATATTTTCTTTTCTGAAATAGCAGAGCATTGTCTTGCCCTAAGCCTCCCTGGGAATACTTTGGTGTTATTTGAAAATCATTTTGAGATTCTCTGGACAGCTTTTTGCAATATTTCCCCAAGTAGGTCAATTTTCTCCTTTGTCCACATCATCCTTAGCTGGCTTCTTTCTTTATAGTATGTCCCAGCTATAGTCTCCAGGGCTCTCCCACAGCCCATTGCAACAAAAGCCTACTCTCATCAGTTGAGTTTCTTGGAGTTTCCAGACTGCTGGGGGATTCAGGGACATTTAATCTCACCAAGAGAATGAGAAAACCGAGTCTAAGGAAGTGAGGTGAGTTGTTCAGGGATAAGGCTGATTAGTGGCAGAGCCAGACTCCAATCCTTATCTTCTGACTTGGTGGTAAGTGCTCTTTCCACAACATAGAAAGATGTCTACATTTCTTATAGCATCCAGCCACTAGGCACCTGGCACCTTTGGGGACTGGTTCTTTAGGCTCTTTCTCAGAGTATTAGGCTGAGATGTGCAGATTATTATTCAATCATATTACCCCCCAGAAATCAATCCATGATTTCTCCAATTGTGGAGTTGTGTCATTTTTTAAATTTATAATGTAATTATAATACCCAACTCTTTTCTTTCACCCATACTAAAACCATAGTCTCAAACTTTGTCTATCCATTCATTTGTTATTTATTATATTTATATATTAATTATTATATTTATTTGTTATTCAGTTATTTATATAGCATTTAGATATATATATATATACATTTATATATATGTAGGCATACATATATATATAATTTAATTTTTAGCAATTTATTCCTAATAACTAAAAGTAAGGATGAAAACAGAGACTCTTGTTTGTTTGTTTCTTTGCTTAGAGTAGGAGAATCATGTCACCAAGAAGATTTGGTTCCATTCTCTTTATGTGCTATGTTTTTTAGTAGTGCTGGGGACAAGCTTAGAGGCCCATATAAATAGAGAAAGGGGATACTTTAAAATACAAAAGTTTGACCAGGAATTTTACCCTTCTCAGAAAACAATTCTTTTATTTCCTCAATGCAAGTGATATACAAATAGTTTAAGTTGGTAGTTGTCAGATGAATCCCATTACTTCTTTGTAGTGATAAGAGTTTCCCTGGAGACTGGCAAAATTCAGGCTGGGAAACAGATTTTTTGACTGACATAAAGCCACTTTCTACTCTTTCAAATGTAGCATTCGGTCCCCTCCTTGCCATAGAGAAGAGAGAACTACTTACAAATAAGAAAGCTTAGATAGATAGATGATAGATAGATAGATAGATAGATAGATAGATGATAGATAGATAGATAGATAGATAGATGATAGATAGTTGATAGATGATAGATAGATAGATAGATAGATAGATAGATAGATGTAGATATAATTGTTTCAGGGATTTCTGGCCAAAGATCCAGGTATATGTCTTTCTCTTTCCCATGTTCCGAGTAATCGATCAGTTGGTTCTTTTTAGAATGTAGATCATGAAAGAAGCCCGTGAAGGTGAGCTTCTCAGATTTCTTTTCAGGTACACCTGTTATGAGAAGCATGAGGAGCTGACAGCCTCCAGTTACCACAGCTTCAGACATGCCACAGAATTTTATACCTAGACCATGTTCTTCTCCCAGGGGCTTCTCTCTATACTGACGGTACCGCTGGGGGGACTAGCGCGGGACAATTTGCACCCAATGCAGCTTCCCTGATGGGCAGTCTGCCAGGAGATTCTCAGCAGCCTGGCCAAAACTCGCAGAATGGCACGGCGATCTGAGACTCCTTCCCAACCATCCCTCCTTCCCTCTTTCCTTTTACAAGAGTCACGCCAGGCTGTGGTTGAGCGTCTCCTGCTCGCCTGCCTCACGTTTTCAGAACCCTCGAAGATAAGTGTCAATCAAAGGAGCTTTTACACAGAAGTAAAATTAATGATGATCAATATCATCCTCACCGGTTTCTAGGAGCTCTCTTGGTAAATTCTCTTTTTTAATTTCATAAGCCTGAGCAGCAACGAACACCATCCCTACCCTGCCCATCTTAGGAAAGAAGAGGACGGAGAAAATCGTCTATAGCCAAGCCTGGTGGATGTGATATGAGTACTGCTTCCTGAGATGGAGGTATCTGGATGATGGACATTGATTACATTCAGTTATGGCTTTTTTATTTTAATTTGGGGGATCTTGAAGGCAGGACTCTTCTGTTGTCTAATACGCATACTGCAAAGGAGCGAGGGTGACTAATTCCTTTAAGAACAAGACATGAGTTTTTAAAAATCCGTGCTTCTGCTTCTTCCCTTTGTCATAATTATGTAAACCACTTTTAAAATAATGAAATGGCCAAAGTCTTGCAGGACTCAAGAAACACCCGTGATGCTCTGGAGGCAGACGATGCACTGAATTGTGCCCTCCAAAAATTCATTTGTTTAAGGACTAGCCCTCCACATGACTATATTGGAAACAGGGCCTTTAAGGAAGTGATTGAGGAAGTGACGTAAGGAAGTCAATAAGGTCATAAGAGCAGGGCCCTCATCCTGTAGTCCTAGTTCCCTTGCAAGGAGAGGCAAAGTCACCAGGGCTCTGGCTGTGCCTCCACAATATGAGCACACAACAAGAAGGTAGCCATCTACAAGCCAAGAAATTCATTTCTCATAATTCTTGTGGGAACTCTGATTTTGAACTTTTCTGCCTCTAGAATTATGAGAGATGAATTTCTATCATTTGAGCCACCCAGTCTGTGGTATTTTGTTACGACAGCCCAAGCTGACTAATACAACCATTGAGAACAATTATTAAATCTATCTCTTCCCGAGTATTATTATGGGGCAGGTGACCTAGGGTGTCCTGATACAGTGACGTACAAAGGTCCCTTTTAAGAAAGAAGAAATGAATTCTCCACATTTGGTTAATTTCCCATTAGATAACTTTTTACTGCTATCATATATTAGTTAAAATATATAACCCAGGGCCACTTTTTTCTTAAATTAATTCAGAAACACCTACAAAGTTCTGTCAAAGCCCAAATAGTATCTCAAAGGAAAATTAATGCCAAAAGAATGAAACGTTCACAAAGAATGCCAAGGTTAGTCCAAGGACCGATGTGTATGCTGGGTAAGGGGAGAGGCACGTAACAAGAGACAGAGCTGTATAGATCCACAGAAGAAAAAGATACCTTAAAAAATTCCACTAATTACCTGCTTGTTTTCTTTTTAATAGAATAATTTTGGAAAATACTGAGGCATTTAAAGTTAATTGGAAGCCCCCTACCCTTTCTGGCAAACATTTTCTCTTAAAATCAATTAAAGCAGGGATTTTATCACTAATAAAGCAAGGACATGTTTTATTTCTTTTCTGCAGTAAGTGTGAATGGGGTTGTTAGAAACTTGAGAATGGGAAGGCCACGTAATTATTGCAAATTAACTCTTGGAAAGACGATGAAGATATATTAAGTGAAGTAGATTTCTCCATGTAGAGGCCTTACTAAGCATATATATTAGGATTGCTTTTATTTTTAAAAAAACTTTTTTTACATTTATTTATTTTTGAGAGATAGAGAGAGACAGAGCATGAGCAGGGGAGGCGCAGAGAGAGGAGACACAGAATCCAAAGCAGGCCCCAAGCTCTAAGCCTGACGCGGTGCTTGAACTCACAAACTGTGAGATCATGACCTGAGCCGAAGTCGGACGCTCAACCAACTGTACCACCCAGGTGCCCCAGGATTGCTTTTCTTAAGCTATGCCCTTCAGAGTCATAGAGACATCTCAGGGAACCCCCGGAGAGGGAAGGAGACCCTACTGATGCCTAACATTCCCCTCTCAGCCCCTTTCTGGTTCTCTGAAATATTTTAACACCAATCATGATAGGCAACTTAATGCCTCCCCAAAGATGTCCACCTCTTAATCCCCAGATCCTATGAATATGTTACCTTGCATGACAAAAGGGACTTTTCTGATGTGATTCGTTTAAGGATTTTGAGACAGGAGTTCCTCTTGGATAATGAAATTACCAAGGTCCTCATAGGGGCAAGGAGAAAGGAGGAATGTCAGAGACAGAGAAGGAGATGTGATGGCAAGAAGCAGAGGACCAAGCAATGGAAGGAGGTGTGAGCCAAGGAATGTGGATGCCTCTAGAAGCTGGAAAACCAGGAAACAGATCTCTCCTAGAGCCTCCCGAAGAAATGGAGCCCCGCTGACACGTTCATTGTAGTCCAACAAAATCCATTTTGTTTGTTTTGTTTTGTTTTTGTTTTCTTGTTTAATTTTTTTATTATTTAAATCCAAGTTAATTAACAGATAATGTAATAATGGTTTCAGGAGTAGAATTCAGTGACTGCTCACTTACAAGTAACACCCAGTGCTCATCCCAAAAAAGTGCCCTCCTTAGTGCCCATCACCCCATTTAGCCCATCCCCCCACCCACCTGCCCTCCAGCAACCCTCAGTTCATCAACAAAACCCATTCGGGATTTTTGACCTCCACCTTGGACTTCTGACCCTCACAGCTGTAAGACAATGAATATGTGTTGTTTTAAGTCACTAAGTTTGTGACCATTTATTATGGCAGCCACAGGAAATTAGTACACTGTTGGACTAACACAAGAATTTCTTCAATTTTAGTATGCACAGTCTTTATCAGAGATGTTTGTTAAGTATTAATTTCTAAATACCACTCCCCCAATATTCTGATGTGGTCTGCTGGTAAGCCTAAGAACCTGCATTTTTAATGCATACATCTCCCACTCCTATGATTCAGATTTCAAGGTGACAACACTAAGTGAAACCAGATTCCCATAAACGGTGTCATAAGATATAGAAAACCATGACGCTAGCAAGAATAATGTTGCCACAAATCCCTCCCTGAGAGTTTCATTAATCATCCCCAAGGAAGATGTACCCAACACTGAACTCTACATGGGGTTACGCAGCAAGCTTCTATGTAAACTTCTATCTTCCAACTGTTCATTGTTGTCAGTGCATTTCAATACAATTTATTTGCTTCACCAAAGAAATACTAAGTATAAGGAAGTATGGTAAAAAGAGTCCAGGTCTTGTGATCAGTAGACCCAGCTCAAACATTCTTCTCGGTCCCGGCCTGAATGTAAAGCACCAGGCGAAGCACTTCTCCTCTCTGGACCTCAGTTTCTCCTTATATAAAATGAGAGTTTTTGACAAAATCATCTCTTTAGTATGTTTAGCAATAATATCTTCTCTTAGAGTCCGTTAAGAAACAATTAAAAGATAGTAGGACTTTCTTTTTTTGCTGTTGTTGTTTTCTTTCATCTTAAATCCATTTTGTTTGCTAAGGACATTTGCTAATGTGTATGAATTTCTTTTCTACTTTCAGGGCCCTATTTTCTTAGGAAAGCAGAAAAAGTCTAATTTCAATGATTATTTCTTTACAGCCACACTCTCCCTCCAAAGTCAATTTAAATAAAGCCTGATGGCTCCCCAGGAGCCCAACCTACTGACAGGCAGGCAAGACATTGAGTGCTGGTGTTTGCCCCCACAGGCTTCAATGTCCTCACCCCAAAGACAATGAGCAGTTCACCAAGCACGACAGCTCAGTCCCTAAAAATGCTTCCAGAGAATGTGGTTTTTTAGAACTGGATTTCTCATTGGAGCCTACACTGGGGATTTGTACAACAGCATCTATGTTTCTTCAGGCTTTTTGCCTGCCAACTTTGTGCTTCAGCCGTTACATGTATAGGACTTGCCTCCCTACCTGCTAAGCTCGCCATTTTGAATTTTTCCAAAGCTCGTAAGCCATCCTATTAATCACCTAGCTTCTTCTTTCTCTGGCTGGCCTCATTCTTATTAGTCCTTTGGTTTGACATCGCTTCTAGAGTAAAGTAAGTGACAAGCTTTCTCCATTCTGAATTGTTCAAACCAGACCTGGAACATTTAGCTTACATCGCGGGGTAAGCAAGGAGGTGATCGTCACATCTCATAGAGGGGATTATGATGTATGATCAAGAACATGCACTCTGGGATCAGTAAAGACATTAGTTCAAATTCTGGCTCTGACAACTACTAGCTACACAGCCTTGGGAAAAATGTTCACCTTCTATATACCATTGGTTTCTCTCTCTATAGAGGGAGGATGACGATACAGAACTTGGATCATTGTGGCTATTAAAGGTTATATTTGTAAGATAACTGGCACCTATTAAAAGTTCAAAATGGTAGCTTTTATTTTCATTCTTCTTCTTATCAGTGAGCTATGGCATGGGTAGAGCTGAGGGACCCAGAACATCCAGACTCAAAATCACATCCTATAAGGACTTATATTATCAGAAATATTTGGCACACACGTGGCCTCCAATATACGGGGGAAAGAAAAGGATTGCATGTATTTTTTTCTATCCACTAAGAACAGAGCAAAAGTCAATGGAGGAATTTCTCCTCAGCATAATAAATAATTTTCTGGCCACCAGTGCTGTGTAGAAATGGAGTGGATTCCCTTGAGAGGTAGTGAGTGTCTCATGGCCAAAGGAATCTGAGAGGATCCTGGTTAGCCCTTTGTTAGGAATATAATATAAAAGATTCAAACATGGGATGAACTATTGGATTTTTATGACATTTAAAACACCTTCTAAGATTGAAATTCTATGGTTCTGTGATCATTACCCGCCCCAAAAGAGGAGACAGAAGGAAAATTTTAAAAGGTGAAAGAAAAGCCAATCAATTTGGCAATCTTCAAGCAATTCTTGAGAGATAGATGGGCTGAAAGTGTTGACAGCATTGGGGACTGAAGATTCTTCATCTTCCCATTTACTGTGGCTCTGAAATGTGCTTTTCTCAGCTACCGTCCTATAGGGCCAAATTCATTATGTAAAACCTAAGTGAGTGGATACATTGGGAGAGACGCTTTAAAATGTAAACTCAATGGCAAAGCCCATCATATGAAATTATCTTTACTTAATTAGCTAAAAGCTTAAATATAGTTAAAACAGGTAACCATCTTCTCTCCAGCTGAGAGATCATAAAAATGGATATGAAGAATGTTAACAAGCATCCAAGGATCTGTAAAATGTCAGGACTAGTGAGCTACTGAGTTTTAAGGAAGTGCACATACAAATGTTTTGAAGTCTTCATAAAGGTTAGTTGATTGCTCTCTCACTAGTTTGCTCTTTTTCTCTCCCTCCTTCCAAATGATTCAAGAACATTTCATAGTAACAAGAAATTAGCAGTCTTCTAATTGAAAAGAAATTATCATAGGAACTTGAGAAAACACTTATGAGGACAATTCAACAGAAGCGTTTAAAACAAACCTGATAATACATGCATGTACATGTACCTGCACATAGTGCATGCATGTGTGCACTTACACACACACACACACGCACGCACGCACACACAAAACACACTAATATCCTGCTGTAAAACTAGCAAAGTTAGGTGTTGGGCTTCTTCCCGGAGGTTAATGCTAGGATAAACTTTCACTGCGTAATTCAAATAACTTTTCAAGAAATAGCAGTCCACAGTTTGCAAAAGGCTCTCATGACTATCCTAATCAATCCTCACTCCAGCCCCTTTGCACCAAGCGCGGCTGAATTTGAGGACTGACTATATTCTTCATATCACCCCACGGCATCTGTGACCAACACGCATATAAAAGTCAACATGCACCACTGAGAAAACAAAGTCTAATTATCTAAAGACACTGTCGATTTTTTGTTTGTTTGTTTCAGACAATGAATATATCTAAGTGCTATCCACATTTAGAATATTCATTAAAAGACATGAGATAGGTCACGAATCCAAAGCATTTAGCAATACACATTCAAGGGCTTTTCTGTCACTCAAAGATGTGTATATACTTTTGAAGGCAGAATTTGATTCTTTACCGGTTCCAGTTAAACAAATGACAATGGCTCCAGTGTGCAGCTTCGGTGATAAGTTGTACATTTCGTTTCCAAAGGACTTTAAAAAGACTGTGTATGTAATCAACACGAAATAAAATCTAGCCATTATCCCCCCCCACCCCAGTTCTATCAGCCAACGGTACTATAAATAGCACCTAAGAAAAGGACCGGAGCAAAGCCTTCTGACCAGGGAAGAGTTGAGCAGGGCCCCCAGTCATCTGAATTCTATTTAGGAGATTAGATTGAAACCAATTTAATCCTTAAACAGAGGAACTAACATCAGACCTTAACAGAGATAACAAGATATGGTGATAAATAGCGTCAGAGGTGACCACTAAGCCTAAGAGGACTGGAAAAGGCTCAGAGTCATTCAATTTGCCGCTTTCCAAGTAAATCACTAACGGCCACACGCTGGCTCTCTCGGAGCCGTGTTTGGCTTGACTCATAACTCAACCTGTGGAGCCGAACAGCATAATTAATGGCACCTTGGAAGGACCTAGAGCTGCCCACACCTGCAGACCAATCACCCACTGCTCGCTCATGGAACATGGAACAAGCCGCCAGCTTAATGTTTTCCTCCAACGTGCTTTCCCTTTCAAACCAGTATTTTGTGTGGCATCACACTAAACCTTTATTACTACTACGCGTACTAACATCCAAGACTTACTGAGCACATCTCAAGGGTAGGAATCAAAGCTCAGCGTGGCGTGGAAAGGAGAGACTTTAAGATTTACCCAGGCGTCTAGGGTTATCAAAAAGCAAGATGGCAGGGCAGGAACAACCGAGACAGGCATCGTATCCGTTTTTGTTTTTGTTTTTTTTTCTTTTTTTTAGGATGAAAGAAAACCCAGTAGGAAAAGCCGCCCTGAGTCTGGGCGAGCTATGAGCAGCAGCTGTTTGTCAACGGCAGCTGAATGTATGGAAGAGCTGGGGACACGTAGGAAAGCGGGCCGCCTGCTAACAGTCCTAATGCTCCAGAATGCGTTTTGTTTGTGTGAAGGAATTTACAACCCAGTGATTCAACAACACGGCAAAGCTTATACTTATCTCTTTGCAACTCATGCCAGCTCCTGGCGTTTTCCCATTCCCTAACTCAGACGTCAAGAGAAAAGGGGAAGAAAGGTCCAATAATAAGAGCTTGAAGACAAACCACTATATTTAGATATAGATATAACCCTCTGTCTATATAAGTAGTGTCCGTGAGGCACAAAGCTGCTTAATCTTTCTCTCTTTGTGCCTTTCCAAATCCCATCTCGTTTTGCATCCGCTGTGCTTTGCACCAATGCCAGTCCCCTCCAATTCAGCCTTGATGTCAAGTGACAAAAAGAAATACTCCCACTTGAAGTCTTTCCCTTCCAGCCTTTTCGCTTCAAGTCTCCTTCAAACAAAGACTTGGCCTCTAATACCCGGCTTGAGACCACTTGCTCACATGACACATAGCCTGGTAGTTTAAAAAAAAAAAAAAAGGCAATGCCTCAGTTCCCCCATGATGTAAATGAGAGAGCTGCTGGCTCAATCGGGGTCCCCCAGTGAAGCCACCCGCTGCATGGGGAGCTACTGGATTTCCATCTGGGTGTCTCATGCCTTTGGTGGCTATTGTTTAAATAAACATTACCCTGTATTGCTTTTTAAGAAAAAAAATTCAATACATGTTGATGCCTGGTTAAAAGGAAAGCAAATTGCAGTATTAAAAGACTAGTATTTTCAGAGTCTTGTGATGTAAATTGCTAATTTAAAACCCAAAATATTGTTAAAGTGTCTTTATTTAATAGCAGGTGATTGCAAGCTGTAATTTGCAAGCTGTAGATGCAGATGGTAATGTTTTTCCTCCCTTTTCAGCAGCATAGTACAGTATTTACTGCAGATCTCTGCAGACATGGAACAGCCAACTGTGAAAAAAAAAAAAAAAAACATTCTGTGAGAGGATAAAGCACAAAGTTCATAAGATGAAGAAGGCTGTTAAAGACCTGCTCGTGTCTCAGCCACGGCAGAGTCCTCTCCCCCCGAGCCCGGAGGGGGCTTGTTCACTAAAAAAAGCTGTAGGTGCTGTGCACTGGTCTCTCAGGTTCCTGCTAAGGTTCATCTATGTGAGTGGGAAATTGATTTAATTTGGGCTTCATTTGTTTTTTCTTTGGCTAGACAGAACTCACGGAAGAGAGGGGATATGGGGATAGGGTTGCCAGATAAAATGCGCGATTCCCAGTATATCCCAAAGTTCACGGGACATAGTCACGCTACCAAATTATTTGCTGCGTATCTGAATTTCACCTTCACCTGGGAGTCCTGTACCTTTATTTGCTAAATCCTGCAAGCCTCTGTGGGGAGCAAGGGTGAGTAGATAAAAACAATGTCCTGTTCAGGCAGAGGAGATGGGACTTGGCATTTACTGAGCACCGTGCTAACGACTTGCCTTCTGCTGTCCCATGCCACGGTGGCAACAATTTTCCAGGTAGATGTTGTCAGCCATATTTCCAAGAGCCATAATTGTGTCTCAGAGACCTTCGGCGACCTTCCTAAGGTCCTATAGTTCACAACAAGCCTGATTTGGTGACCAAAGTCTCTACGGCTTTAAAGCCTGAGTTCTTACCATAAAACGATGCCAATGCCTCAGACTTGTTAACTCACCCCCGTGACGCTTAGGATACCTGCACAAACTCCGATGCCCTTCTCTTATTCTCCCAACCCCTGAACCCCTGCAAAAATCAAACCAACCGCAAACACATCTGTCCTCGCCAATTATCCACTTCCTCCTATTCTCAGCCCAGTGGCAGAGAAAAACACAGTTTGTTCTTATTTTATTTTGTTTTGAAGAGGAAAAACAGCTCTTTCCCCATTCATGTTATCCCAGAAAATTCCTGTTAATTTGTATATTATTTTCTTTGAGTGTAGACTATTACCAGAAGATCAGGGGAGGCTGGCCTTTTTTGAGCCTTTGGCCCTCAGGCAATTCGGGTGGAATTTCCAAAGTGGTAAGGCAGGACCAGAGCAGGAACGGGGAAGAAGGGGTTGCTGATTGTACACTCAGTAGTTACACCTCCCTTCCTTCCTGTTGCCCAAGTCCTACTTGGCTCGATGGTTCAGCCCCCTTCCCTGTGACTCACCAGCAAGTCCTGACTGGGCTCCAGTGATTCTCAACAGGGAAACTATTAAGTGAGTACGGTGATTTTTCATTTTAAGGGACTGACCACAACATCGCATGTCTTGTGCCTGCACGCTGGGTCCTAAATATCTCACACGGGTGTGTCGTCGTTTAGTAATCCACCAACATCCTTGTACATTTCCCAATCCTTCCACTGGGGGAGGGGCACCTGGCCCAAATGAGAGCTGCCGGGCACGCTGGGTGACCCCTTAACCTTGGTACTCATCGGTGTAGTGGACAGGGGGACCGGTCCCGGCCAATGACACGCGGGCAAAAGTTTGCTGGGGGGGCTCCTGGGAAAGGTTTCTTCACATTGTACAAGAGACTCAAGGAGGGAATCGGTCCCCTTCAGCCCCCAGCCGTAGTTGTGCCCGTATGCGATGTCCGCAGCTGCACGAGCAACTTTTCACCCACGGAGGCAAACGCCGAGAATGAAAAGATGGCAGAGGACAAAGACGGAAAAGTCCTGGGCCCATGACGACGGCAAACCGTGGAGCCGCCCTCGCTCGGGTCTCCTTCAGGAAGAAACCGAGCTGCCTTGTGGTTTGCGTCACTCGAGCGGCGGGCACTCAGGCCACTTGCCTCGCGGCGTGCCCAAACTGTCACGTGATATGAGGTTGCCGGACTCGGGAAGGGAGGACGCGAGGTGCTGGAAACAGCCCCGGCACGTCTGGTGCAATTAAAAGGGGGAGGGAGTGGAATCAGAGACGTGGAATTTGGGGCCTCACTGTATCATTCAGTCATTCTGTGAGCTCAGATTTCTGTCCTAAAAACTATCAGGATTACATTTGCAAAAATGAGCTCACAGCCTTGTGGGTCACCCTGAACCTGCCTGCGGGCATGATTTCTTCACCTGCGCACGTGCCTGGAAGTTTTAATTCTGCTACAAATGCCACCGCAAGCTGTTGCTTTACATCCGGGCCGCTCGTGTCACCTACCTATTTCCTGGGCCCTTTGAGTTCAGGACGCCCATTGAAACCCCTCCCTCCCCACCTTGCCGTGAGATGCCCATACTGTTATAAGACTCCGGTATGAATGTCATTCGGACCAACAACCAGCCCTAGGATCTCTGTTGTTTCTACGACTCTTTTTTGTCTGCACCGACTGAATTTTATTCTAACTAAAATACCAAAGATCAATTCTGAAACATCTACAGTGACAATGACCGATTTTCACTTGCAAGGAGCATGTAGTCTACCTTTTAACCACAGAATGCACAAACACTAACCTTGCACATTCCGTTCCATTCTGTTCAACTCCTTATTAACATTTATCTGCAGAAAAATAAAAATTACTTCCCCTCATCTGCTTAGAGGTATTATATAAACCACTTAAATGCGGTATTCTCTAGCGCCATCTAGGGGATTTCGGGCCAAGGGAAAAGAAATTGCTCAGCTGAAAGACAAAAACAAGCCCTGAGAAATCAGCTATGACTCGCCAAGTAATTTCTTTTACAGGTCCGATAGTGTTTAGGTAATCTTTTATTTTACAGTTTGGATAGCTGAGCAAGATCACACATGGTGCTGCATCTGGAGAAGGCGTAATTGAGGAAAATGTATGACAATGTGCCCGTGCTTTGCAGCCTAATATTTCACAAACATAACCTTGAGAGAGAAAAAATAAAAACTTTCCCCCATTTAAATCAACGTCTCTTTCCAAAACCAAATCAAGCAGGATTTGTTAATGTTTTCTAAATGTGCTTTCTGGGTGCCCAGTGCCCACATATTCATCATGTGCACGTTGGGATGCCATCAAGTGCCCTTTAAGCTAAAGAGAAAACCCAAGAACGCGCGATACTTTTCCAGGACCTCGACCTCCACCCCCCAGTCCTGAGGACAACACCCAGCAGAGAGAAGTCACTCCAGGGTATTTGGAGTATCAAACTGAGCTCAGTGGGCTCTCGATGGTGTTAACCGATGAAGTGTGGGCTCCACCTCTTCACGACCCGCATGTCACCTGACTGCAGTGGTTTCTGTGAACCCAGGTAGCACATTTCTGGCAAAGTTTACTTGTGTGATGATTCTGTACTAGGCTCTTTTCCTACAGGCTGATGCACCAGATCCTTCCCCCAAAGCCTCTGATCTCTATAAGTACTTAATTCCCATTTGATAGATATGAAAACTGACGACGAAGGTAAGTAGAATGTCTTTTCCAAGGTAACACAATAGGAAATGCACAAACAGGGTTTCAAATCCTCACGACACTCGACCCCGGAGTAAGCCTGCTTCCTCCCCTAAAGTGGAATTTCAAAGAGAGCATTTAGCTAAGACTACTAAGTATCTTACAAACTAATTCAACCAAGGAGGAAATAAGCATTAGACTGAGCCACACGAAACTCTTAATAGTCGACCACTTTTGACCCTACAGGAAGAGCACTTACGTGGGATTTATGATGGTATGCTCCCAAATTCAAAACCACTTTCGTTTAAAGCTAGGAGAAGAGTAGCTTTTGTTACCTACGATTTTGTGTACCTTGAGTTTTTAGGGGTCTCTTAGCTACTGCAGACATCAATGAATTTAGCTGAATTACCTCCAACAATGCAACTTCCTCATGTACGCTTGTGTGCCTGTCAAGGCCAAGGTCCCTAAACATCACCACCGGGATATATTGATCTTATGTATCCCACAAGTATTTCGTGACAATAGGCACTGGTAAGGCAGTTCCAATGCCTTGTGTTCAGAACCACTTTGTTCCACATCTGGCTTGAATAGACGTTCTTTCCCAGTTGGTTCATTTTGGGTAGACTCAGTCTCCATGCCTTAGTCAACAGAGGAGGTTGGAATAGATGATGGGTGGGTAGATATTTTAGAATGTTATCTAATAATGATTTATAGTACCTTATCATTTAGGTGTTTAACAGCTGCTCTCAAGCAACCCTCATGTAACTTTCAATGGCCCTTGCAAAGGCCATGTCTAACCTGAAAGTAAAGGTGATCAAGGCTTATTGGTTCCCAATCCAATACAGCTCATGAATTCTGCTAAAGATGCAGTGAAAGGCTAGTTGGTTTTAGACAAAGACTTTATAATTTACTTGTATTTGTCCCAAAATACCTTCCATTTTTGCCTTTCTAATGTAACAGGGACAAATGTGATTAATGTATGAGTATATATAACCTATTTTTCTTTGCTCAAACCAGACCCCACCTACCCACTAAGAAATCATTTCTCAGAGTTGTCAAAGAAAAGGGGGACAGAGGCGGAAAAACAGGGCCCACAGAAATGGATGTGGCGAAGCATTTCTTGGAAAACTGAAAGACAGTAAAGAAAAGAAAAGTTGGTCATGAATAGATACTGTGGCAAGCCAGGAGGAGAGAAGTGAGGGAAAAGAATTTAAGAAATCCTGTCATGGAAGATGAAGGGCAGCCCCTTGACATTGCTCAAATAAAATCATAATTATTTTTGTTGCCTTTAGAATGCTGAGCTATATTCATTTAACTACGACCCTGCAGTAAGACTGGGCTTCGTGGAACCCCAGGTTTTATTCAGATTATGCTAACATAGTGCACAACGGAAAATTAGTAATATAAATTGTTTGTGTGTGATTGGTCCACCCTATCTCCCGTGGAGCCCTGGGACTAACTGCACAATTTGATCTCTGATTTTTCTTGCCAGCTCATCTACACAGAGTCCTGACAATCCATGTCTCTACTGCCCTCAGTTTCTCCTCACTTCAAGTAGCTCCTCGTATCAATTCTGAATTTCTCCAAAGAGGAAGAGGTTGTAGGCCCCACATGTACAAAGAGTCAAATGACAATTGGGATTAGACTTTCAGATTCTACCCAACAGAAGGCCCTTGGTCCCTCATTTAACAGTACTTCAACATGACTGCAAACATCCAAGATGCTCCCTAAATCCAAATTCCCAGAATCGTGTCTTCAATATGGCGATACCCAGACACTCAGCAGTGGAAGGCTCAGTGATTTTCTTGAGACCCTTATTTATTCCTGCCTTAAGGAAGTTCTTTGTTTGTGTGTGTTGTTGTTGTTTCTGTGGGGTTTTTTTATATGTATTTTTGTGTTTTCTGTTGACATAGCCTGAAAGAGAGGCACTGAGGATGATCTGAGGACCAATTTTAATTCTTCGCAACAGCTTATATTACTTTATTATCACAATTTTTATATCACTATTTTTGGAAATCAACTGACTTCACCAAGTCCCAATTTTGTAAAGTTTACAAACAAGGATATTGCAACATCCCTTCTTCCAGTATGGTTTTCTGTATCCTATCAGGTACTTTGAGAGGCACATTAACTACTTCTGACCATGAAAAAATTATGACACCTTATGCATTTAGGTATTCAATGTATAGTATTATGTTATATGTTTTTGATATAACGTGTTCAATCGTGACATCTGAGATGTTGAAAGTACACTGTATTGGAATTAAAATACCTAGGCTGGTTCAAATTCTAGTCTGCCTACCACTACTAGAATCTGACTCTGTGTGCTTAAGTAAGCAACTTAACTTTCCGGAGACTCATTACTTTATCAACAAATAAACATGACTGTTATATTAATAAATGTAGGATAGCGACTGAGACAAACACCTTAAAACTTCAGTGGCTTAAAACAATGCAAAATTATTTCAGGATGAGTATTTAGCCTGCAGCATTCCACACAGTGATTCATAGACCCAGGCTCCTTCTCTTTTATGGATCTGTCATACCATTTATTATCTGTAAAAGGCCTGACAGCAAATATTTTAGGCTTTACCGGCCATATGTTACAACAACTTAACTCTGCCATTATAGCACAAAAAAACAGCCACTGACAATATGTGAATAAATCAACATGGCTGAGTTCAATATAACTTTTTATGTAAAAACAGGTGGCAGGCCAGATTGGACCCAATAGCCATGGCTTTATGACCCCTACCCTATGTTATTGAATATTTTTTCTGGATTCTTTGCAACCAACTGGTTAATGGAAGGAAGTCAAAGTATGAGTGAGGAATGGGTAAGAGTTTTTAATGGACCAGGTTTGACAATGGCATAAACCACTTCTGCTCATTCCATTGGCCAGAACATGGACATACCTAACTCCAAAGAAGTCTGGAAAATCTCTTGCATTTGTCCAGGAGGAAAAGAAAATAGGGTGTTATACACTCATAACATTCTTTGCCAAAAACACTTTTTTCAATGGTTGTAGAGAGACTCATATGAGATAATGAGTATGCAAAACTGCTTTGTAAATTATAATCTGCTATGCAAATGTAGAGTGCTATTTTTATTATAATTACTATATGTAATGTCTCTATGAATACCTTACCACCAGGGAGTGGTAGCCCCTCAGAAAGAAGAGAGTTTATGGATTTAAAAGGCACTTATAATTTTTGGATCAAGCAGATTCTGCAAATTACATTTTATGAGCCAGGGCCATCAGGACCCTTTCTTCCAGCTTGGGTGCCTTGAAATGCCCTGAAATGTCTTCTTCCTCCATGGTAGTGACAAGCTTTGTATGCATAGAGGCAATTATTAAAGCACTTTTCAGGTTATCTCAACAGTCAGATTATTTGCTGTAAAATTGAAGTTTATTTATGATACTGTTCAATGCCAGAAACAATGAGTTGGAAATATAAAAATGAAGCCATCCATAGTATTAACTAATTAACTAGAAATCCATGCTTAACATTCTCCAAGAGTAAAATGCTGTTCTGGAGAGATAGGACACATCAGAAAGTATATAAGCCAAGATAAAAACAATTCTCAATGTGATCCTTTCAATCTGATTTTGAAGGTCTCACTTCTAAACCATTTAATGTTTGAGATCGGGTCATGGTATTTTTTTCCACGGCCTTTTCACAGAGCAGCATGAGCAGCACAATTATTCCACTAATTTTGGAAGTTCTCTTCTGTTTGTGTCTTTTAAATGATGGGATTAAACATGGAGAAAATGAAAATGCAAAAGATTAGAATTAATTATATCAAATAGGGGATAAAGCAGGGATGGCTTATTTATTTATTTAATTTCTAGCAAAGTGACAAATTGAAGGGACTTCTATAAGGCAATTAACCATCCAGCATTTGTTATTTCAAACAAAGCAAGTGAATTGGATGTTTAAAGGGGTTTATAAACACCTCACCATGTGTGGGAGGTGGAGCACAGGGGCACTTGCAGACTGTTTTGTTGGCTGACAGGGATGATGGCACCTTGCTGGGAGTGGTGACCTGGGTAGCTTCCTATGTTTCCGTACTGTATATGGTCTCCCCACTTCAAAATAACTGGGCTCACATGAGGCCCAATTGGTTTGAGCCAATCCCAGTTTACCCCTGTTCCTCGCCATAATTATTAATAATGTCCTCATTTGCTGGCCAATGTGTCCCCAGTTTAGACAATATATTATATGGACCCCCTGTCGATGGATATGTGCTCATGGCTCGATAAGCAGGTCTTGGGAAGATGGCACTCATTCCACCTCTGCACAGCCACACTCAAAAGACTAAAAACAGTAAAATGCACTAACCGCTGAGTCCAAAGAAAGTAACAGGATCCCAAGGCCCAAAACTGAAGCATTCATCGGTTGTAGCCATTTCTCTCCTTGACATCTGGAAAGAGAACTCCTTAACAACAGGAAAAGGGACAAGCAGTGCTGATTTGTGAGCTGTCATTGCCTGAAAGAGGAGGTGAACAACTATTTGAGGATATGTATGAGCTTTGGTCACCATTGCTAGAAACCTAGACTTTGTCACCTTAAATAATTTGTCCAAATTCATAAAACTCTGGTGTTCTTCATCTTTATAAGTAACAAAAATGTTTCTATTTGTCACTTTGCCTTATTTTTTTTTAATCCTTTCCTTATTTTGCCTAGGGGAAATTTTAGGGGTATGTGTTGTCTCATGACTAGTTCTAAACTTTATCAATCACAATGATCACATCTCACATAACAAGAAGTCAGAGGGAGCTTAGGCAACATCCAATCCTACACTCTTCAAGATGTAATCTCCGGAATCAGTGGCTTCCCTCAAAGCATTCGTTGATTTGAAGGTTGTGAGGCCTCTGTCTTAGTTCCTAACCCCTTGACTGGTGTTCCTACCTCCTATAGCTAAGCTCTTACAAACACTAACAATACACGCCCCAACCTGGCTTCCGGTGCCTGCATTAGCTTCTAGCAGCATTAATAGTGGAGGGGTGTTCTTTTTGCCAGAAGACTTAGGAAAGAGGAAATGAGTTTAGCTTTCAGCTAGAGAAAGAGGACTCCTTACTTAAGTTATTCTCTCTAATATTAGTCATAGTTGGAAAATTCTTGGTTCATCCTGAGCTGGCACCAGTCAAGAGCAAATAATATTCTTCCCCTTATCCTAAACTTTCTCAGGAGCCATCTCTTTCATCATTAGCGAGAATAATTCTCTCTGACCTTCAAGTAATGATCTTTTCTCCCCCCATTTGTTAGCTGTTTAAGCCCCCAGAGCCTGACTCAGTGTCTCCTCCTGTTGGTGTTCTGTATGTATTTGTAAATAAATAAGTTAATGAAGGACTGAAGAAATTCACCACGGTAACATGCGGCCGAAATATGAGTCTATTGGGTGACAAGCAGCAATGTGTCTCATCGCGGATTGATCTCTTTTCACTACTGGGGCTACGATTGAGTTGAGGAGTCGCTGGAGTGCAGGTGCCTAGAAAGAAAGACCACGAACTGCCTTCGAAAAAGAGCCAAGCTGAGCCAATTTAGAAAAGAAGTTTGCAGAAAAGTCATTGACACTACAAAAACAGTGAGAATATTAGTGTTGCAGAACAACAGCAAAAAAGCATAAGAGGTAAATTGCTTCGTAGGGTGAGCCAGTAATTGGTGTCTAGAAAAGATGGATACTGATGGCAAACAACAGAAATACGAATTCTAAGTGGCTCCAGTAATCTGATAATATATTTTCTGTCATAACTGGTAGTCCAAGGTAAGCAGACTCCTGGGTTGGATGAAAATATCATCATGGGTTTGTAATGCCCTGATGGCACTTTTCTCTCTGAACCTGAGCAAATGTAATTCTTAGAGGCAGATCTAAGATCTGCTTTACCAGCCATGAAACTTTTCCAAGAAGCTCTCAGAACCTCTTCTCTTCACATCTCACGGATGGGATCCCATGTCTTTTCCTAGCATATTACTCACAAGGCAAATGGGAATCCCTAGGATTTATAACTCCTAGGAGTTATGATCAGCTCATGCTAAGGCATATGGCTGCATGGGGAAGAGGGAATACCTAAAAAAAAAAAAAAATATATATATATATATATATGTGTGTGTGTGTGTGTGTGTGTGTGTGTATACACTAGGGAGAAGGAAGAGAAGGGAACTGCTATGTGAGCAATCTAGGTTAGCTCCAAGACATGTGAAGATTCCAGTAATAACAAAAGAAATATCTTACATGGGCACGGTACTTAATAGTATACAAACCCTTCCAAATCTCTGAAGTAGACAAATAACTATTAGCCCATCTTTCCAGATAAGGAAACTGAGGTTCAGCTGACTGATATAGAGAGGTATATAGTCAGGAAGCAGCAGTCATATGCGGGGAGTCGAACCATTGGTGAAAATTTGTCTGGTTCCCTAAAATAGAAATTCTAAGTCACAGAGTTTTGAAAGAAATTTTCCAAGTAAATGCTTGATACACGGTGAAGCTGTAAGTTAAATACGTTTTGTTTATCATAATCACATTCTCTTTGCTACATCATGTATTCATTTGGTCATTCATTTATTCAATAGCTTATTATGTGCACAATAAACCGCCAAGTACTCAGGGCTAAAAGGAGGAGAAAATATTTCATCTATGCCTGCATTTCTGAGTTCACAACACAGCAGGCAAGATGAAAAGGTGAGCATTGCCCGTATTTCCTAATTCTAAAATGTCATTATGGGAAAACATGGAAATGACATTGAGAGAGAAGAGGGGAGAAAAAAGAAATGCAAAATTAAATGCACATATTGATTGCAAATACATATAAATTTCAGAGTTATACTAACCTGGAGGAAGAGGCTGTCAAGAAGAGAAGAGATTTGCCAACCACAGCACAAATGTTACAATAAGATGTATAATCCACACAATGCCTTGTGTTTCCACAAAATGAGGGGATGATTCATCCCCCAAAGGAGAAGTGGGGATGATGTGATAGAGGAAGTAACATATGACATTTGAGTACTGAAAAAATGAGTTGGAGATTTCCAGATAGAGAGAAGAAAATCCAAGAAGAAGGAACAACGCAATAAGACATGGGGGCAGGAAGCAACATTGGATAATCAATTCGTTGTGGCTTAAGGACAGAATCTTCCTCATGTCTAACAGAGAGAAACAGAATAAAAGAGAGTGGAGGGGGCGCAGAGAGAGAGAGAGAGGGAGGGAGATTGAGTGAGATCTGGGTAAACATACAATGCAATCCCGCATGAAATATTCAGCTTCTGCATTATTTATCGGGCTACTGGAACCAAACTCCTCAGGATGTGAGTCCCTACCCCACCATTGTCTGGCCTAACCACCCACATCACTTCACTCTACCAAGCCTCATTCCCATCCTCTGTAAAAGTGTAGAGTACCCATGCCTGCTTCTTAGGAGGAGCTCTCGGGATTCAGCGTCATGCTGCCCATGAGGCACAGGGCTCAATGCTTGGTGTGTGGCAGGCATCTAATAAATGGTAGCAGGCTAAGAAAAATGAGAACATTAACTCCACCTTCCAGTCTTGACACTTAAAGGGGCATCTTTGTTAGGTGCCAGACATACTCTGCAGGCAGTAGAGACAGAGTGGTAGAGACAGGCTGGGACCCCAAATGTAGAAACAGTCCAGTATACCTCATTTCTGCAACCTCTTCCAGAGATAAGGTGGGTGGGGGAGAATCTGAGGAAGACCACAGCGCCAATGGCAGAGGACAAAGAAGAGAGGCTACACGACCGGGTGTTTCCTGGGGGTGCGGGGCAGTAAGGGAATCTCCTTTGAGGTGTGGGGTGTTTTCAAAAGAAAGACACTGGCCTTCACTTTTCACCTGAAAATGTCTGAAAAAGGGGAGTTCACAAATGAATTCCCCCTCCATGGGGCGTGAGGGAACCAGATGGAGACATGCCTCATCAAAAGAAGGGACCCCATCCCGCTCCTTATGTTCTGGAGACATTCCAGGGCATTCGGTGTTTCTAGGCCCCTAAAAGGAGAAGACGGAGGCAAGTGGAGGTGTCATCCTGACACACAGCTGTGACAGCTGTCCAGAAGATGGCACTTAGAGCTGGCAGGACCTGATGCGGGAAGTGACAGCCTCTCCTCACCAGGAAGCAGAAGTAAAACTGAACGCTGATGGACATGGCTGGATGGGGGCCGGGGGTGTGCACCACCTAATTCAAGACCGCCATTCCAACTGTGAGCTGAGACCTTACACCAGCCCAGATGGAGCGGGGGGATGCCTCCCTGACACCTGCTAGATGCCCCCCTTGTTGCGCCCGGCTTTCAACAACTCCTGCAGTGGGGACCAACCCAACCCAATAGCAACCCCGGGGAAGGAACCAAACTGGCAAACTTCTTCCCACTAACTCAGATCATCTTAGGGAGGCAGAGAGGAAGGGCAGAGCTTGGGATCTCGCTGAATATCAACTCCAAAGATACTAAGCTTTAAACCAGTAGAACTCTGTAACCTAGGTTTATGTTTTCCACCATCGTCTTCGTCTGTTGGGCTGTAATAACAGAACGCCATTGACTGAGGGGCTTATCAACAACAGAGACTTATTTCTCACAGTTCCAGAGGCTTGCAAATCCAAGAACAAGGTGCCAACAGATCCGGTGTCTGGAAAAGGCCCACTTCTTGACTTGTAGAAGACTGTCTTCTGTTGTATCCTCACACAGCAGAAAACAGAGAATGGGCAAGCAAGCTCTCCTCTCTTCGGAGAGCAGCACTAATCCCATTCATGAAGGTTCCACCCCCATGGCCTAATTACCTCCTAAAGACCCCGCCTCCTAATACCATCACATTCGGGGTCAGAATTCCAACATACGGATTTCGGGGCGGGGAACCAAACAGTCTATAACATGCATTAATATGGCACGATTCATGAGATACAGTGAGTTCATTCATAAAAACCCCAAGCTGTATGCATTCTACCTGTTCCCAGTACTTGAGAGGATTAGGCAGCCAGAGCTAACGTTTACTTGAACGCATGATTTTGCCAGGTATTAGGTTAAGCATTTATATTGGCTGTCAAATTTGATCCCGCTACGTATGTAGGTGATACTGTTATTTCTATTTCACAGATGAGAAACTGACGTAAAAATCCTGTGCTCTTACTGTATGCATAAAAACTAGAGGGAATGGTTAAAAACTAGGGAGTAACAAACTATTTCATCCTGTTGAATGAAGCAGCAAATGTCGCCATGTTCAGAGATGGGTACGAATACCCCCTAATAGCTCATGAAACACTACCCAGTACAAACATACATTCCCCTAAGTCCACAAGCCCTGCCCATCTGGATCAGATCGCAGTGGTGCTCCCAGGCAAGCTTGGGAAGGAGATCTAGCCAATATCCGTCTTTTTACTCTCTCTAAGCTTCCGCTCTGGATCCCAGCTTCCAGGCTCACCAGCCGTGTGATCTTATAACCATGTAAACTGAGTCACTTAACTTGTCTGTGCCTCCATGTACGCATGTGTCCAAGAAGGTGAACAGTCCCCAGGTTTTGGTGTCATGACAGCTTCATCCTCTCAGCTACCCAATCATTTAGAAAGAAAAACTCGGGGCGCCTGTGTGGCTCGGTCGGTTGGGCGACCGACTTCGGCTCAGGTCATGATCTCGCATTTGTGAGTTCGAGCCCCACGTCAGGCTCTGTGCTGATGGCTCGGAGCCTGGAGCCTGCTTCGGATTCTGTGTCTCCCTCCTCTCTCCAACCCTCCCCTGCTCACGCTCTGTGTCTGTCTGTCTCTCAATAATAAATAAATATAAAAAAAAAATTAGAAAGAAAAACTCCCAGGTGCCTGGGTGGCTCAGTAGGTTAAGTGTCTGACTCTTGGTTTCGGCTCAGGTCATGATATCACGGTTTGTGAGATCGAGCCCTGCATGAGCCTCCACACTGACAGCACAGAGCCTGCTTGGGATTCCCTCTCTCCCTCCCTCCATGCCTCTAGCCCACTCATGTGCTCTCACTCTCTCTCTCCAAATAAACAAATAAACCTGAAAAAAATAAAAAGAAAAAAAAAAAGAAAAGAAAGCAAAATTCCTCTCTCTGATACATAAAAAGCATAGGCAAGAATTTCCATGTTTTTCCGTCCCAGGGAAAAACAGCCTCTTGCAAATCAAAGCACCTTGAAAGACACAAAGGAATCCATTTCTAACAAAAAGACATAAATTCCCTACACAATGGGTTATTATCCTGATTAAGACATTTCATGGGTCCAATCCTTTCCCTAATCCAGTGAAAGTAACACTTGAACTCTTTATTTCTGTCTCAGCTCTTTTCAGAGAGGATGCGGGGTTGCCGCGAAACAAAGGCAACAGACAATGTGAGATCAATTAAGGAAAAGAAAGAGAAAATCACAAATCGTGAAGGAAATGGAATCAACTCACTCTCCCCAAAGGTCATCCAGACCTAAGGGGCCCAAACATCAGACCTGGAGCTGACTATTGCATTTGCTACGGCAGAAGTGTTTGCAGTGTTTCTAGGAATTTATACTTTTTACACTCCACCTACATTTTTTTCTGCGTTTCTCCCAGCACCCGGAATCCAATGAGGCGATTACACTCCCTGGTGTACAGAGAAGAAAACCGAGGCCCTGAAAAACGAAGCCATCAGACCCAGCCAGGTGTCTTGTCCAATTCTCCTCTGTCTCACCACAGTTGGACAGTACTTTCCGGCACGGGGTAGCATTTTGAAGCAGAAAACGACGTTAGACGATATCTAGTCCAGTTTCGAGAGAGCTCTCCTGAATCATGTGCGCATGTCAACGCTCACAGAAATGCTATGAAATGTAATAAAATGACAGTGACATTTAGGATGACCAGTGGCGCATGCTTGACCACACAGCTGGCCGCTTTCCTTCGGGTTTGAGATGGGCCCTTTTATGACACAGAAGCAACTGGAAGTTTGTATCAGAGTATGACCCAGGACCATTGCGGTTTGCTCGTTGGCAGCCTCGAGATTCACATCATTATCACTGAAAAGCCATGAATTAGGCGTTTTTAAGAGCTCTCCCTGGTTAAATAATGCTTAGCAACATCATCTTCCAGAAGCACTTCCCTTCCAGTTGTGATTAGCCTTTTCTCATGATTCTGCTCAGCTAGGCTTTTTAGTGTTTTTTAATTGCGTATTTTATGATATTTTAATTTTATGTTTCTTCATTATTAATCATCTTTATTATATTTTAATTGTAGATGCAGCATCCTCAACAGGGAGAGGGAACACTTCACAAATAAGAATATTAATTTATATGTCTTAAAATAATAATCAGGGTTTTAATAAAATTATTTCCCTTAATAGGTCTCTGCGGACTGCAAATCCCCCACCACTTCGTGAACTAGCGAGATATGAGGTGAGTATCATTAAGAACTGTGCCCACTTCTCACCAAAAAGTTTCAAGCAACAATAGTAAATCTTCAGAATATTTACCTAATGGCAAGATTAGGTACATGCCATTAGGTAATGGCATGTACCTAATGGGGCCTCTTAAAAGCAGTCTAAGAGCTGCAGACAGAGGATAAAAACTGAATGTATCCTACCTCATTCTGGCATCTCCCAAACCGCTTTGTACTTGACTTGCTCCCGAAGCAGGAAAAGGCTACCTGTCAACACACAACTCTATCAAGCATCTGGAGTTTCAGGGCCATTCAAGATGCACGCCTGAAGTGATAATACTGACCACTGGTGACGCTGGCTTGCATCTAAGGATGCCATGGGGCTCTGGAAAGATCAGGTAAGACTCAGGTTCTCAATACAAGGAGAGGACTGCTTGGGTCCAGTGCTATAAATGGGGAAATTGAAGAACAAGGAGAGGAAGCCACTTGTCGGATGCTTTTTGGCCACTGCACAGAGGCTCATGGAGAAATAGGGAGACTGAGCATACCTGGCCCTTCACTAAACTCAGACTGCCTCGGTGGCTCTTGGATTTGACCTTGAGTTCTCCTACTTCTAGGTTATGAACGCAGGAAAGCAGCCGTATGTGTTCCTTTGAATGAATGTACTTTTTCGTATTGCCGTCGAAGTTTACTTTTCAATATCATCCTTCGCTGTTTGGCTTTCCTGTCATTGACCGCTTAAATAACTTTCCTCCGTGTTGTAATTAGCAGGAATAATTTTTGGAGTTGACGTTTCTTCTTCCAGGAAGAGGATACTACAGCCAGTATGGAATTAACCTAAAATTCTTCCAGCATCATTTTAAAATAGTGCATTTATAATGACTTCGTGGGCATATCTGTTACCGTAGGTTTTCCATGTGTTCTTGTAAGTCTTGCTAATTTTCTTTTTTTTTTTAATTTTTTTTTTTACTAATGTTTATTTATTTTTGACAGAGAGAGATAGAGCATGAGCAGGGGAGGGGCAGAGAGAGAGAGGGCGACAGAATCCGAAGCAGGGTCCAGGCTCCGAGCTGTCAGCACAGAGCCCGACGCGGGGCTCGAACTCACAAACTGCTAGATCATGACCTGAACCGAAGTCGGACGCTCAGCCGACTGAGCCACCCTGGCGCCCCCAGCCTTGCGAATTTTCTTAAAGCAGAATCTATAAAAATTCTCCAAGAGGAAAGAAATAAGATTGCCAGTAAATCCTCCCATGTAGCTGGGAGGGTTTTTGTTTGTTTGTTTTGTTTTGTTTTAATTAACTGTTAAATCAGCTCCATTCACATTTAGCATTGCCCTTTGGGGTCTCTGGGAATATGCCAACCCACTTAGGAAAATCACTGTCGTCATTCTATTTATGAGGCCAAAGTTTATCAGAGCTACTAAAAGTGGCCAGAAGAAAGAAAAGCAGCTCCCATGAACTTTCAATGAATGCTCTGTTTCGCACCACCCGCCTCCCACCTCCAGTACCCGTGTAGTACTTGTCCCTTGCAGGATAATTACAGCTCCAGACATTTTTAGAAGAGCATGTATCTGCAACTAATTATGAGAATGACTCCCCCTCATTCTCTTCATGACCCATTCAAAAAAAAAAAAAAAAAAAAAAAAACCACCCTACACCTCCAGTTACAAAGTCCAATCCCCGTGATGTCATTACACCCAGCCCAAGAAAAGGAACCGCGGAAACTAAAAGAAAAAACGTCTCAGATCCGTCAGCTCCCCGTTGTCACCTTACCGACCAAGAAGGAAGGTCCAGCAAGGATGTCCATGGGTCCAAAGGTGATTTTAGCACCATAGCCAACTAAGGAGTAAGTCTGGCAATAGCAGAACCCGCCTCGAAGAGCAGGGATTAAACGCGGGAAGTAAAATTCTCTTTAGCAAGGTGGTGACAGGGAAGGACAGTGCTAAAACTCATGGAAGTTAATTTTTTTTTTCTTTCCACGGATCAACCATAAACTCTTAGAGGAAACTGGTTTACCAACATTTCTTTACAAATGACAGATAGAAACAGAGATGACAGCGACATATGGCCTGAATTCTGAGAGAATTAAGTCATTCAGTCAACAAAGTAAAAGATGCAAGGTATGTAAAAGATGCCTTAGAGATAAAAAAAAAAAAATGACTTGGGGTAAACCAGCAAGCCAATCAAAATTGATGTTACGCAATAGAAGGTACTAGCTTATCTGAAGAATGAGGGAGCCGAGGAGACAGGATAAAGAAGGGGCCCCTTGGAGCCTAGGAAAGCAGACTCACAGAACCTAGTGTTGGCAGAAAAGAGGGGCCCTGGCTGACGGCCTTGAGCCCTCTAATCCCTTTGTGTCCTTCTTGTGGAAAGATACCCTGGGCTATCTTAGCCCACTGTCATTAAACATTTATGTCCTGAAACTGACTTCCTTGGTTCTAGTTCTGTGTTCATCAGGCAACCTTCCAATTTTCAATTCATTTCCAGAATAGATTCGCCAGCATTCTAGTCTAGTTATATTGGTAGTTAAATTTATCTCGGTAAATCACTCAAATTGGCAAGCCAGTTTCTCGCTTGTGAGTTTGTCTAATGTAGATGATCCAAATCTAGTTTACAGAAACAACTGGAAAAATAGTAAAATATACCTGAGTAGTTTAGGCCTGGACGCCTAAGGATGCTTTTCCATTTTCCCCCTTTCATAGTGTGCCTCCCTCTCCACCCCCACCCACCCACTGCCGGCATCATTGATTTCCCACTGTCTCTCCACCTCCATCATACCTCGGTCCCCATGTCCACCAACCCCTTCCAGTTGATTTCCGCAGCTTCAGACCGACCACACGGCTTAGATTATTCTTACCTCCCCTCCCCCAGTTGAGATCTCCAGTATACAATGATGATCGAGACCCCTTACATCTGTGCAGCCTCCAGGATAATCCCCAACCCTGCTTTAGTCCCAGGAGAAGAATCCATCAGATAACAGAGGACTCTGCCTTTAGGCAAGAAGTAGTCAAGGTAACAAATTAGACTGAGATCCTAATGTCTAGTCATTTTGTTGCTTTTTCTTCACCTCTCCTCCAGACTGACTCCTAATACTTTCCTTCAACCCTCGAGAGAAATCTCCTGGCTTTCGCCCCGACTAAAACCCACCAGTACCGTTTTGGTTATTCTCAACTGGAAAGAGTGCCTGGGATTCTGTATCTCACGTGGGATTGGGAGCCAAGAGTTCTGGGTGACAGCTTAAATGTTTTCATTAAATATCCATAGTCTCCTAGGCTCTGTCATCTTGTGTAGAGTCATGGACCCTGAAAGCTGCACAGGACCTGAGGGATCATCCAATATGACCCATGTCTTAGGACTCCATTTACATAGCAGGACATCTCCAAAGTTACATCTGTAAAAATGAGGCTTAAAACTATTCTGTGCCCCACATCCAGGTTTAGTTTCCACTCTACCAAACCTCCTTCCTGTCTTAATGTCCGCCAGCAGCAACTAAAAGGGTTGAATTTAAAGGGATTGCTGCAAATGAACTTTCAGAATACATCAAGCTCCACAAGCCTTCCAATCTTAGGCTCCTATGTCTATTTCAGTTGAAATTGTGGGGGGAGGGGCTACTGAGGCAACTTAAATTTGCAGCAACTCTGTCAGCCTTGCTCAGCTGGTAGAATGCAGGACATTACCCATCACCTACGAGAAACAACCTGCCTGACAGTGAAGCCAACACAGAGGAAGGTGGCTCTCAGGGCTGGAAACAGCATCCTGACAATGTCTTTGGGGCGTCTAGAAACAGATGAGTCTAGGGGCGCCTGGGTGGCTCAGTCAGCTAAGCAGCCGTCTTCGGCTCGGGTCATGATCTCACGGTTCGTGGGTTCGAGCCCCGCGTCGGGCTCTGTGCTGACCGCTTAGAGCCTGGAGCCTGCTTCGGATTCTGTGTGTCCCTCTCTCTCTGCTCCTCCCCCACTCATGCTCTGTCTCTCCTTCCTTCAAAAATAAATAAAAAACATTAAAGAAAGAAACAGATGAGTCTAGAGCAAGACTTGGCTCAGTTTATGCATGGAAGGCTTAAAAAAATCCCGTTTCTGCTTAATTTGGGTAATATCTCTTTGTCTTGAGAGCAGTAAAAGGCCTAATTCAGTGATGCAGTTTTCATGCTCCTTGGAAGGCAGTGATGGCAGGACAAGTATGAGGTTCTGGAACGAGAGTTGCAAAGTCTAAAAAGTGGGCTGAGCATTCCATATAGATTCCAGAAGTTTGCCCCGCTGTGTGAGCGCCTCTTTAATATGTGTGTATTTCTGTGCACATTGTAGCTTTGCTGTTTACATCCAAGGGGAACCAAGATGTTATTTCATGCTATGGCAGCTACCATCATAATAAACTAACTCAGTTCTTCAGTCCATGGTCCGAAAAAGGTGGTGACCTGTTTCTCTCAAAATGTCTACCACAATGATCTTGTCGAGCTCTTCGTTTTTAGGGAAATCCCTTGCCCATCTCATTCCCAGGCAGAGCACAAGTCAGAAAAAACAAGTAACAAACTTCTCCCCTAAGAAAAATGCTTGCGGCAATGAACTTCCATCTTTCTTTTGAACTCTGCCTCTCTTGTGTTTGTGATGTGAATAGACCTTACAATTAATTATCACCATGAATAATATATGGCTGTGAGCCTAAGAAAGAAGTCAAAGGTTCCAAAGAGGTTTATCCCCAGTTTCACACACGGGTGGGTGTTCTTGCAAACACACATTCCATTTTAAACATGTCAGCACATTTGGGGATAGAAACTTTTTGGAACTGGCCTCTTGCAGTTGGCTCATTAGTGATCAGCTCATGCAATCAATAAGTTACTGACCGAGAGACTAAGAGTTTCTTATCTATGCCTTTGCATGTTCAAGTGTCTCAGAAATATCAATGAAACTACATCTCTCTCTCTCTATCTCTCCCTTCCTCCCTTTTCCCCCTCTCCTTCTCTCTCCCTCTCCCTCTCTTTCTCCCCCCTCTCTCTCCCCCTCCTCGGTATCACAATAATTAGTTGGAACAGAACGGAGTTTTGCCAATATGTAATTTTTTCTAAGCCCAAAATGTGTCCTTTGGTCACCTTGCTTTTCCCCTCAACATCAGCAAAGCGTTCTCATTTAAGTGACAGGCCCTTTTTAATAATAGGCTGAGGCTTTGCAACAATCTCAAGATTTCAGGTAGGATGTCCAATATCTTAAGACATGATAAATGTCCAGTTAAGGATACAGTTAGAAGTTCCACAGGGGAAATAGATTGAGCTAAAAAACAGTGGGCATTCTTTATGACAACATTTGTGCTAAGTTAAAATGGCTATGCTCACATTTTTTGGCACACTTTCTGGGTATCCAATTTTTGTCAATTTTTCTCATTAATGACTGAAAAAGCCAACGTGGCAGAGACCATGCTCAGATTCATTTGGTTGACCAACTGAATCCAATTGACTGTTAGTGAATTACTAGCAGACCTGTAGATATGCATGACTAATTTGGGCAGATATCCGTAATATTCCAGTCCATGACTCTTGCTAGTCTGTGTGGCCTGAGGACAGAATAGATGGACATAATTGCCTCTACTTTGGGCATCCCAGCTAACAAGCGTTCCTGGTACGGACTGCCCCATGGGTAGAGGATCCCCACTCTGCTGAGCCTTACAGATGTAGGAGAAAATCACCGCATTCTGTTGCTTTCCCTGATGAAAGGAAAAGCCAAAAAGGGCACAATCCTTCCCATCCCATCCGTATCTCTAGGGAAGCATCTAGAAGCCAGAGCTCGATCTCAGGAAGCAGAGATCTAGGTTACAGTCCCAACCTGACCAGGAAATAACTCCGATGACTTCAGAAAATCACTTCCATTCTGCACTACTCATTTCATCATGTTCAAAGGGGACTTAATAATGTCTAACTTCTAGGGTTCTTGGGAGAAGGATGTCAGCTGGGTGCTATAAAGGAGGAGCTTGGGAAATAGTAGCTATTGCTAAAAATTTTAGAGAAAATGACAGAAAAACTTAAGAAACAGAAGCACTCAAGAGGAAACATAAAGTATTAATATTATCAAAGCAACAATAATACTAGTATTATTATAAAACTCTCATCAGTGGAATCAAAACGTGGCATCTATAGGTAGTTCTATGTAGTATTATAAACAAGATTGTCTAAAAATGACTCTAGGGGTTCTCTCTGAATTGTCTGAGCAATGAGCTAGCCAGCACTGGGGCTTGCTCCTTCCCCAAGCAAGACGCTTCCCCGTAACCCAGCTGCCCATGGGTCTAGAGCCTTCCTTCCTCAGTAGGAGGCCTGCAATGGCATACAGGTCCCAAAGTCTATAGGTACTAGGAAGCTAGTTTTCTTAAACAGCCCCTGTAAACAGCAGCACCAAAATCCAGAGTGTCTGAATTCCAAGCAGCGTATCTGTCTTTTCCCTCCATACCATATGCACTTGACAAGGCGACTTTCCCGCGTTAGATCTTCTATCTTCGTCTGCTTGGGCCTCTATAACAAAATACCGCAGACTTGGTAACTTACAAACAATAGAAATTTATTTCTTACAGTTGCAGAGGCTAGAAGTCCAAACTCAAGGCACCAGCAAGGTCTGGTGCTGGTGTAAGCCCGGCACATGTGTCTTCACGTAGTAGAAGGTGTGATGGGGTCTCTCTGGGGTCTCTTTGTAAGGCACTAATCCCATTCACAAGGGTTCCACCCTCATGATCTCATGACCCTCATCAACTAAAGTCCTACCTCCTAGCGTCATCACACTGGGCACTAGAATTTCAATATACAAATTTGGGCGCAGGGCAGGGAGGCGGCCGCACAGACATTTGGACATAGCACCCAAGGAAACTTAGTACTAATAGACATGTTTCCTGCCCTGAAATTTATCCCCATGGTTTGTTCAGCAAAGTAGCCTGTCCCCAGATTGCCTCCCCTTGGGGATAATGAGAGATTTCGGGACCATACTTTCTTTTCTTGCTAACCCTTGTTTTGTAAATCTCCCAAATAAAGCCTGTCCCTTCACTCTACCCTGTGATATTGTGGAATGTGTCTGAAGCCTGTTGCACAAATGCCTATCTTAAGAATTTTTCTTCCAATCAATCCTGAAGACACATCCATGAATTCTGGTCACATCATCTGTCATTAAAGGGGCGCAGATTTTGTTTTCTGTGCACTCTATACATCTTAGGAGGACAAATTAATTAAACACTATCCCACTGTCCCTGCCCTCAAAGGGTTTGGTTTTCGTCATCATTATGCTGTTACTCTGCACCTTTAGTGGAAAGGAAATACAACAGATTTAATAGAACAAGACATAAATTTATCCTCAATAGTCTCTGCATCATCCATTGGTTGAGAATAAATTATGAACCAGGCATTCTACTGACCACTTTACAGACAGTGTTTTACAAAATCCCTGGACTTACCCTCTGATAAGAGAACTGAGGTCCAGAGAGGTTAAATAACTTGCCTGAGGTCACACAGCTAGAGAGTGATAAAAAAGAGTTTAAACTCAGTTCTGCTCTTGTAATAATAAATTATCCTCCTTAGCAACTTGAATAGCCAAAGGGAAACTCAAAGCAGATGAATTGAACCGGACTCAGCACCAACGCATTTAATCTATTTTTTTCTCCAGTCGCTAAAAGAGTACCCCGAGGGCCTACGAGTCCACATGTGTCTCTGTAAATGACTCATTTATTTCCAGGGAGTGACTTAGTCATTAAGGAAGAAAACAAGCGGAATAGTTCTAGACACACAAATCATGTTCCAAAGTATCCTTGCCCACTGATCAGCACTCATATGGCTTGTATTTAAAGCTCTGTCATATTTAAAGTGTTGAAAGCATAAATTTGAGTTTTTACATAGCAAACAGAAAAGAATAAGGAGAGTTTCTGCAGTTCCCAAAGTCTACAAAACATGTACACGAAATAAACTAATTTTTTTTTTTTTGAGTTTTGCATGAACCTGCTTTTATAGTCTTTCAAATATTTACTGTTTTAGGGGCCTGAGGCACAGTTCCCCTGGCTGTGAAAAAAAGGAAAGAAATAAAAAATGAGCAAGTAAGTGCTACAAATCACTTGAACGCGCGTTATAAATTCCATTAATACTACCATCAACAGTAAAGATATTGACCCAAAAGAGGTAAAAGTGGAATTCACATTTGTTCACAGCCAACAGTTGGCTGGGTACTGTTTGGCAATATAATCTCATTGAATCTTCAGAGAGTGAACATTTGTATTTATTGCTGCCTTTCCGTCGTTTGATTCCCAATCCCATGTTTAAGTAATTCTCTCCCTAATGAGTCTTGCTACGAGGCTGAGCCCGCCTCTTATTTTGGTAGCTGCATCCCTTACAAAGTCAAGAACAAGCTCCAGGTATAGGCATCTAGCTGTGCCTGGCCCGAGAGTTGGAACAAGGAACCAATGAGAGAAAGAAGTGGCAATACCACCACTCTCTGGGCTGATGTCCCTTCCACACCAGCCGGCGTCTTGACTTTGGCCGTGGTTCTTTCAGGATCCACGTCTGGCTCTCCATCATGTCAAGTGATTCTTTGCATCAGTCCTGTCCTGCATAACTCAGCCAGAATTGGTTTCTGTTGCTTGCAACTCTAAATCCTGACTGATACACCTCACAGCCATCTTTCCTGTGGCATGAATATTATTATTCCTACTGTACAGCCAAGGAAATTGAGGCTCCAAGATATCCAGTCACCTTCCCAAGGTCCTATAGCTTTAGGAGACAGTACACAGGTGACCGCATTGTAGATGATGGAGTCGCTCTATGCTTTGATAAGAGCTACAGAGTGGTACCCAAGCGTGTGTAAGCATCACCGTCAGCTGGTAGAAACTACCCAAGGAGAGACAGTTACCTTAAGGCTTCTTCTCTGGAGTTGCTGTTAGCAAGGTTGAATTGTTAAGTAAATTCACTTAATTTAGGAGACCACTTTCTTATGCTGTCTCTTCAGAAAAAGTATTCTGGTTCTCCCAAGTGAACCCTTTCTCAGATATTTCCGTCTTGATAGTAATGTTGCCATAGTGGTGTATTTATTCAACACTACCAAGCCGGGGCCCTTCACAGAGTTCAACCACAAGAGATCCGGGAAACTTGGTCTGAACTCCATCTCAGAATACCCACAACAAGTGAGAGGTGATGCGGGGTGAGAGAAGTTTCTTCTCTTATGCCCGAGCACACCAAGACTTGAGAAATCTGCAACTTTTCTGAACCGGAGGCTGGACATCACAGGGCTGGGATCTGTTACAGTCCTAAACATTGAAGGAACGATAACGAAAGGTCATTGCAGAATGTGAGATGGTCACTTCTGCATTCACAAAACGCCCCTTATTTGTACAAGAGGCCCGGTGGGTCGCACTCGAAGGAGGTTGGAGGAGCCCAATGTCTTAAAAACTCAAGTCCTCTCCTCTGTTGTTCCCCCATCTCAATAAATAGCCACGATGGGTAGAGAATGGCTTCAGTGACATTCCAAGTAGGGACGACTGGGACTTCCCTACCAGCTGGCGGAAGAGCCTTCTTCGCAGGGAAAATAGACATCGATCCTTGGGCTTGAATACAAAACGCACTGCATCCTGGAGACTGTGACAGATCCCAGCCAGAATGAAACGAGACCACTGGTGGCACCCGTGAAGTCTGTGACTTCCCGGTGAGGAGAGGCCACAACATGCCAGCCCCCCCTTAAGTACCATGAACACAGAGCCTGGAGATCCTGACCATCTGCAGCATGTGGGCCTAGGACTGCCTGGGGTCCCAACTCCACCTCTGCTATTTGCTGGCCATAACTTTCACCCAAGACCTTAGCTTTTTTGTGTGCCTCGGTGTCCTCCTGTATAAAATGAGAATCAGAATAATACTTCCCACATAGGGATGAGATGAATAAATGAAATCCTTCCTTTAAAATCTTGAATATAAGTCAAACTGCTGTCTGCCTCTCAATCCTCATAGACTCTTTGGTTTCTCGGTAAAGAGGAGTTAAGAAACTCTCCAGCAAATTCTATAGTTAGCCCTGCTGCTTCCACACTCTCCAGCACCATGGCACGGCCAAGTTATTTCACTTCCCCAAGCCTCATTTCCATGTGTGCAAAAATAGCTAATGACAGATTAGAATCAGCCTCACAGGCTTCAGGTGAGGATCAAATGCAAAATATATATACATACACACACATATATATATATTGAAGTTGCTAAAACCAGTGAAAAATTGGCAAAGGTGGTTAAAAATTTTTCGAAGATAAAAATTAGGCTTCTCGCTGTTTCTTGAGCATGGTAGTCATGTTCTCACATCAGACTTTGATCCAACTGTGCTCTGTGTCTGGAATTCTTTTCCACCAGCACCTCACCTGGTTTGTTTCCACTCAAAGACCACTTCCTTAGAAGGATCTCTTCTGATCACTATTTTAGTTAACTGTGCACACACACACACACACACACATCTTTACCCTGCAATATTTTATGAAATCCATTCATTATATATTTTACTTATTTGTGGGTTACTTGTTACCCACCCTCATCCCCATGGAATATAAACTCCTTGAAAACAGGGATGAATAAATCCCTGTCTTCCCAGGAGCAAGAGGAGTGCCTGGCACATAGTAGGTGCTCCATGAATATTTACTTAATGCATTTAAGAATGAATTCAATCCCACTGACTCTTACAGGTTAACACTGTGGTTGAAATCCCTCTATTCCTTCGGTCTCCAGGCTTTAGAGTGGCCAGGCTTTGTCAAGGTCACCCGAAGGCAGTGATTTTCATGCTGTGCTCCCCGGCACGGCTTCCCATGCCAGCCGGTGCGCAACTACTGATCTGCTCAGGCTCTAAGGAGGCTGGGCCTTCACCTCCCGTCTAGGGCAGGATTCCCTGGGTCCTCCGATTCCAAATAAACAGTGTCCCTTTCTATGTGGGCCATGATGAAGAAAAGCTTGAGGAGCACCGCTCCACAGAGCCCGAGTGATTCCAGAGAGGTGCCTCAGAAGCCAGTGGTAGGAGGTGAGGGGGAAACCCAGGGGCCTGGCTCCCAGATGCCCCACCCCTCACCTGACTTCCAACATAGCATCCCCACATCTTCACTGCTCACCGTGACGAGCTTCCAGAAATTGTGGTGTTCAAGAAATGACTCCATAGCAGATCCTGTCTCTGGGTACATCCTTAACGACACTCCAGAAAAACAAAGATCGATGCCCCAGCACCTCATTGATTGCATTCCTTTCAATCAAATTATCCCGAAGAAGGTAACACCTGAGTCCTTGACACCTTAGACAGAAGGAGGTTATTAGCCCACCATCCTGAGGGTGACGGGTTGGCTACGGACCTAAGGAAGTGAGAAGAGCCACAGCCAGAGTACTATGACATGAGCAGAAGCCTCCAAAAGGGGAGGAGGGATGCTCCAGAGAGCCCTGGCCTGTCTCAGTGTCACCCCAGGCTCCTGCTGGTCACTAGATAACACTGCCCTACTTGCCCTACTCTGTCCCTACCCAGATCAGTCAGCCCAAGGCCACTCACGAGCTGGCAACCAATGCTGCCTCCCACATAATCCTTCTCCGTGCGTCCTGCCAGGGAAACAGATTTTCAATGGCCTCTGTCTGTGGGATATTGCTACCCATTCAGGGGTAAATTTCCAGTGCAGGGCAGCATAATGATTCCCATTAATGGTGATATTATTCATGCAGCTAAAATCCACATGCCCCCAGCTAAGACATTCCCCTGTAGAGGCTACGGCCCGTATCTGCTTAGAAATCCTTCATTACAGGTAGGTAATGTGTTTGCTCTGCATAGGAGTCTGATGCACAGTAATGGCCTCCCTCATTGTGCCTTTGAATCCTGCGAAACACCAGGGGATTTTTATGTGTATATTTAATCACTAAGCCCAAACTTCCACTTGCCAGCATCCTGCTTCCAGAGCAGATGACGGGAAACGATGCTCTCTCAAACTCAGTGTTAGGAGAGTCTCATCCCTTGCAAATGTGTTTTCCACAGAGAGCCGTGCTTTTGATCCCCGCTATCGACATTTCGAGTTGTGGGGGAGGGACGTGGGGCCTCTCCTGTGCATTCTAGAATATTTAGCGGCATCTCTGTCCTCTACCCATTCAACGTCAGTGGCACCCCATCCCCAGGTGTGACAACGAAAAGTGTCTCCAGACATTGTCAAATGTTTCCTGAGCAGCCCCAATTGCGAACCGGCACCATAAAACAAAGTGAAAGGAGGCATATCCCCTCCTGTCCTAAATACCCCAATGTGCAACTCAGTCTACACACAAGAAGCCCACACAGATAGCAAGAAAGCAGGGTCAAACAGAGCATCAGATAGGGTCTCTAAGGAGTGACAACAGTTAGGGAATAAACTCAGGTTTTATTTGTTCCCAATTAAATAATTTAAGAATCAATCCCTAGTCAGAAAGGGTGGTAGAGACCATTTGAGACCTCTCCCCCATGAGACAAGGTTGGAAACTTTGGGTCCAGAAATGGTTAAGTGACTTCTGAGCAGTCTCTCAGTCATGACAGCAGAGCAGAGCAGAGTTGGACAACTCAGGTCCCCAAACTCCAAGAAGATAACTTATGGTGGCTTTCCTTCCTTCACTTATTTATTCAAGAAGCATAATTTTGCATTGGATGCAGCGTATACTGCTGAGCTCGGGCCTGAAGACAACAGAAAAAAAGCCGTATTTCCCAATAATGACAATGGAGACCACTTATCGGTTACCTTCTTACCTGATATCCATGGACGAGGTATTTTAAAGCTATCGTGTCAATCTTCACACACACAAAAAATCTACGAGGTTGGTACTATTTCCTCACTGGTGATATTGATGGGTACAATTAGACACAGCAGTCCCATAACTCATGTGACAGTTACAAAGTCCAGCATTAGAATTGGAAATATGTCAAGAGTCCTCTAGGAATGATGTATTGACTAGGGCAGAGAGGAGTCCACAGTCTTCCCTGTTGGTAAAGGAACATCACCCATCTGCTAGCTACACGCGATGTGTGGGGACAGAAGGGACACGTGTAGCAGCACAATGCCGCGGTCAAACCTGGGCTCTGGCCTCTTCTTTGCTTCCTTTGAGCTAACCATAGAATGTCACTAAGCCTCCGTTTCCCTATTGGCAAAGAGACTTTAGGACATCCAGGAGGCAGCCGATGTGATTATGAAACAAGAGTATACCTTCGAGTCACCAAATACTTCATTAACTGTCGGGTCCCTTTCTGTTTCCTAATCTCTCTGGGCCTCGGTTTCCTTATCTATACAATGGAGACAATAAGTGTAGCTACTCTGTACAGTTGTGAGAGTTAAGAGGCCACATAAAATGTATATGGTCTAGAGGTTCCTGAATGTCAGCTTTGGTTATTTTTACAAATTGCAATAGCTATGAGATATCTTTAATGGGTAAATCGAAGGGGAGAACCAACAGATATACCACAGAGATGAAGTAGCAGGTTTTCCTTCCAGTGCCCACACCCCTCCCAGCCCACCCTACCCGCTAACACATGTGAGAACTGGGACCCTTCAAAGCGAAACAATGCGCCCAAGATTCCTCAGTGAGTTGGTTTTGCCTTTTTCCAGTTTCCAAACCCAGCTCTTTCGACCTCCTTCTGTTTACCTCCTATGGGCTCTACTGAACCTAGCCATGGGTAAACCTCTCGTGGATGGAAAAAGTGACCCCCATATGGCAGACTGCCCATGCTGAGGTCCCATTACAAATTTTACTGTGTGGTGATTGAATTTGAAGAGCCATGGTCTAATACCAGAGCACCTGCGGGGCCTGCCCTACTTGGAGGCGTGTGTTAGTCACTCAGTTTTCAGCTCTTAGCACCTCCTCTGAAAGCCCTGCCTGACCGCCCTCTCGGAAGCAGCAGGTGCCCACACCAATCTGGTCTTGGCACATCCCCTGTTTGCCTCCACAGCACTTAACGATATCTGAAAACATCATGCTTATTTGTTTAGTTGTTTATGACCCATCTCCCACACCAGAATGTAAAATCCATGGGGGGCAGTGGCCTTACCTGTTTGAATTGCTGCTTTAATTCCAATGGCCAGAACAGTATCTAATCATTATTAGGCTCTTAATAAATATTTGTAGAATCGACACTTGAATGTGTAAATTTGAGCCCAGATTCCTACGTCCTTCTTACCAACTTTTATTTTGCCCTTCTCCTATCACCCTAAGCCCCGACTGGTGCTTACATACACCCAACAGAACCCCTGGGTCATTAAAGCCGATTGGATCTTTTGAAGAATGTCCTGAGCCTGGTCTGACTGGATCCCAGACCAAAATCTTAGGAGCTCTGGAACTTGCCATTACTCTGATGATCTGAAACCCAGGTGTCCAAAACTCTACCACGATGCACTTGATTTCATGCATACCAAATGGTGAAGTGTTTCCAAGACTTGAGATTTCACCAAAAGTCAATTCAATAAACATTTACCAAGCACCTTCAATGTGCTTGTCATTATATAAGCAAAACAGACGCTAACAACCAATATGATACAGAATGACTGGCCAAGCTTCCTGCCCCAAACTATTTCCTCTGCTTCCAGAAGTGGTGATGGAAAAATTGTGTCATTGGCTTTTGGTTCTCAAAAGTGAATGCTGGTTGAATATACACATTAGGGTTACCATCCACCATTCTAATAAGGATCGGTTCACCAGATTCTTTCCAAGATAACCATTTACCAGGAATTATGTGATATATAGCACAAGTCCTTGGAAAGTCGATGGAGACAAGGGGTACCAGAAATGAGAAAAGGGGGCACAGAAAGGGATGGAAGAGAGCTCTAAAAACAAACCCCACCTACTCGGGGCAGTGGTGTGAACATCTAGGATCCCTTTCCTTGAGCCAGATAGACATGGGTCTCATCTTGATTCAGGCCACTTCCTAGGTTGGTGCTATAAACCGAAGGTTTGTGTCCTCCCCAAAACTCTGGAGGTAGGGCCTTTGGCAGATGATTAGGTCATGATGATAGAGCTTTGGTAAATGGGATTAGTACCTTAAAAAAGAGACCGCAGGGCTCCACACTCAGAGCATGGAGCCTGGTTGGGATTCTCTCTGCCCCTCCCCAACTCGTTCTCTCTCTCTCTCAATCCTCTCCTCCCTCTCCCTCTCTCCCTCTCTCTCTCAAAATAAATACATAAACATTTAAAAAAGAGAGAGAAAGAGACCCCAGGAAACTCCCTTGCCCCTCCCACCATGAGAGGACAAAGCAAGAATACAGCCACCTGTCAACCCGGAAGTGGGCCTTCACCAGAGAGTGAAACTGCCAGCTCACTCATCTTACATTTTTCAGCCTCCAGAACTGTGAGAAATAACTTCCTGTTGTTCATGAGCCACCCAGTCCATGGCATGCTAACAGCCCAAGTAGACTAAGACCCATGGCTAATTCTTTACTGTGTCTGAGGCTCAGTTTCTTCATCTGTGAAGCAGGAATAATAACACGCAGCTCATGATGAGTAAAGAATTGCTATGTACAAAGCACTTAGCATTATGTAAGGGTCAACAAGAGATATTTGTTATTATTACACTCGCTTACTTAGGGGTAGGCCTCAAGAGGGTGAGCGAACACCAGGAGAGCCTTTGGATGTACCCCTTTGAAGTATATCATGGAAGTATGAAGTATATCATGAAGTATATCATGGAACAGAACTCCGTAAATCACTTTTTCACTCTACCTGACGGTGTTAAAGCAGCACTAAAGTGCTTGGTCCCCGGGGACCCCTTACCTTCCAGGAGTATCTGCTTCCTCCCTCGCATGCTCTGTTCACCTTCCTTACTCCCATCTGCACCAATTAGCAGGGAGCAGATTGCCAGAGACCCAGGAGAGGGCCTGGAGAACAGAAACGTCACATGCCGGGCCAAGAACGGGGGAGCCTTCGGAGCCCATAAAGGGAACGGCTCGAAAATGAAGATGTATTGGGGGAACAGGAATTACAAATCTGCTGATTAAGTGATGAAGTGAACGGAAATGAAAAAGGTGGCATAAATTATTAAGGAAAGGCTAGCTGCTCCGGGCAAAGGCAACCGATGAAGGAGGCTGGATATTGTTAAAAGGCTAAGGAGAGAACCGGCAGCTGTAACCCGAGGCCTCACGGTGACACAAAGGAGAGGAATTTTACTCCCAGCATTTTCTATATTTGTTACTGGTTTCTCTGTTTTCAAAGATGCTTTTGATTCCCTTGTTCGCTGGCTCTGTCCACTGAATGAAGATAGGAAATGGCTTTCGATGAACATAAAAACACAACTTTACACCTAGCATCCAAATAGTTGAGCTGAAATATTCAGATAGGTCCTCTGGACTCCAGATAGCCTATTTGGAATAACAATCCCGAGTGACAACTTCAGGACTTTCAGAACTTTCCAGATCAGCTAGGCGGGGGGAGCCTGGATAGAATTCTCAAGTTATCACCGCAATGTAAAACAATCCGTTCAAGAAGAGGACAGGGGGTGAAGTAGATTTTGGTAAATGGTAACTAGCGTGAAAATGCGCCCCATATAGAATTGGATCCTTTGGAAGAGTTGAGCGTATTTATCAGTCAGTATGTCTCTCATTAAATTGTTACGATAATGCGCACGTCCATCCGTCCCCCCTCCCCCCCCACCACAGGTGCATGACCCACCGGGAATCAATCTCTGTCTCTCTCTCTCTCTCTCCTTCTCTTTTTACCTAGGTGCACTGTCCCTGGTAGTTTCCTGGAGGACAGATTTGTGCCTTAAAGAGGGGACGAGCAAAAAGATCAGACGGGATGCAAGTGCGGAAGAAAGGGGAGAGAACAGAGAGAAACTTCGCAATCCCTGAGAGATAGAGTGACCGCCTGACTGATGACTGGAACAGCACTGCCAACCCAGTTCCTAGAAGCTTAGCCCTGGTTCCTGTTCTGTTCAGGGACCAGTATCCTGCTTATAAAGCCCCCTCTCCTTGAGAGGGTTCGTGGGGAAGTCTAAGAACTAACAAAGGTAACCTGCCAGTTTATATGAGGTTGAAAGTCTCTCCATCACATTAAGACTTTGCTTGAATACCTCTTATGACAGCAAACTCATTATCTCACAGTGTAGCTCAGGCCATTTCTAAATTGCTCTCCCCTCCAGGTACAAAGATGGAAATGAGTGTTTCTATCAATTAATCAATCAATTAATGACATTAAGTCAAGGCTGAGGATGCAGATTTGTCCAAAGCAAGAAAGGCTAAACACAATCCTTCCCCAAAACCCTCTTCCCTACAGGTTGGCAACCCACGCACACACCTCTGGATCAAGAGAAGTAGAATCTTTTTTTTGTCACCTTGATCTCTGTTTAGATTTGGATCACCGTTGGGGCACCTGGGTGGCTCAGTCAGTTAAGCGTCCAACTTCGGCTCAGGTCATGATCTTGCGGTTCGTGGGTTCAAGCCCCACATTGGACTCTGTGCTGACAGCTCAGAGCCTGGAGCCCGCTTCAGATTCTGTGTCTCCCTCTCTTTCTGCCTCTCCCTCACTCATGCTCTGTCTCTCTCAAAAATAAATAAAACGTTAAAAAAAAAAAAAAAAGATTTGGACCACCAAAAGAACAGCATCAAAAGAAAGACAAGAAATTACTCAGGAAATATTACAAAGCTCTATGTCTGCCTCCATTGGATTATAGCTGGGGAATCATAAAAAATGCCTTTGTAGGTTTTTTTTTGTCCATAGTTCCTTATATAAAATTGTGTTTTTAATCCTGGTGACAGAAGTAATATATTTTCATTGTGGAAAATCCAAAAGTCATTTATAACCCCACCATTCACAGATAAATACTATCAATCTGGGGGTGCCTGGGTGGCTCAGTCGGTTAATCGTCCAACTCTGGACATTGGCTCAGATCGTGATCTCACAGTCATGAGATCGAGCACCGTGTCAGACTCTGCACTGAGCATGGAGCCTGCTTAGGATTATCTCTCCCTCTCTCTCTCTCTCTCTCTCAAAATAAATAAATAAATTTCAAAAACAAAATCCTATCAATGTGGTATATATCTTTCCAGCGGGGCTCGTATGTTTGTTGTATTACTTAATTGGGATCATGCTTTTTATAGTGGTTTATGATTTTTTTAATTTAACATAACAATGGACTATAAACATTTTTCCAAGTTATTAAATTTCTTCTTCAGCATAATCTGTAATATTTGCGCAAATAAAGTACCACCTGTTTACGCTGCTATTTAGAGTATACACATATGCTGTTTATGTTTTTATATATCTGTTTATAGTGCTGTTGATGGGCACTTAGGCCATTGGCAGCTTTAAAGAATATTACATATGATGGAGGAAGAATCAAGAGCTCTGGAATCTGAGAATCTAGACTTACAGGGTCAAGAAGAGCTTCCTGGAGGAAGCAACACCTGAATCTTACTTTTCAGATTACGAGGCGTGATAGCTTATATTTACCCTATTTAGTCTTCAGAGTTGACTGAGATGGTCTTACCATTCCCTTCAGTTGCCTAAACTTGAGACAGATATCTTCCTGACTCTAGGTTCCGACCTCCTTTTCCTAAAGGCATTTGCTTCAGTGAACTTTTAATTGTAAATTCTCTCTCTTCCCCCTTTGAAATATAAATCTTTTAAAAAGCTTCTTACCAGTTTTACACCCCAAGAATTCCTCAAGAACCTGGAAGCCATCCGTTGGAAATATAATCATGGAGGAAGGAAATTTCTCAGTTTCCGTGGAAGAGAGGGAGCTTAACTTTACAGTCTAACGTCCCATCATGAAGATATAAGAAAGTTTATTTTTCCTTTAGGTGAACCCAGTTAGTAAATAGATGATCTGTCATCCCCCACCCCCCCCCACCCCGTCCCAACTCGTAAAAACTCTCCAGGTCTTTGTTTCAGCAGGAATGAGTTCACACTGAGTTCTGACCTCTCTTTCCTTTTGCAATAGTCAGGAATAAAGCCTTCCTTACCTGTTAAAACTTGGACCAGTGTAAGTTTTACTTAACACAATAAAAGTCTTAAAATTCTATTGGATGGGAAAACATAACTTAAAGAGAAGTAACCAAACTGGGAACTCCATGTGCCCCTACGGTAGGTGTTGGTAGAGTATTTGAATCCTCTGAATTACTACAGAAAAAGGTTGAAATTAACTAGAGTGGTTAATTGATACTAATGAGTGCCTCGTTGATAACCAGCTGACTCCTCTATGAGTTCTTCACCCACAAAATGAGACCAATAATAGTACCTACTTACAGGGTTCTTGTGAGGATTAAATGAGTTAGTACAAGAAAAGCAGTAGTTCCTGGCACATCGAGAGTGTTCGTCTCACTAATATTATTATTATTACTATGGAAAAGCACCAATTTTAGAGTCAGAATAGGCTGAGATCAAAAGCCAGCTTCATCACTTCCTGGGAGAGTGAATCAGGCAACTAAGTTATGTCATAGATTGTTGAAAGGTTTCCATTGAACAGTGCAGTTGGAGCAAATGATTAACATTGGTCCTATGGTAGACAGAATTCTAAAATGGCCTTTGAAGGTTTCTAAACCCGGTTATTCAATCAAACGCAAATCCAAGTACTGCTGTAAAGGGATTTTGCAGATGTAATTAAAGTCCCAAATCAGTTGACCTTAAAACACAGAGATATCTGAATGGGCCTAATCTAATCACACAGGCCCTTTACAAAGTGGAAAATGTTCTCTGCTGGTCAAAGAAAAGAAAGAGAGAATCCAAATGTGAGAAGGTTTCAGTACGCAGGTGATAGCCTTCAAGAAGGAGGAGGCCACATGGGAAGACCTGAGAACAGCCACCAGGTGCCAAAGTGGACTCCCACCTGACAACTAGCAAGAAATGATTTCCATTTCCCCAGGAACCTACACTCCACGAACCAGAAACTTCCAGTAACCAAAAGGAGCTTCGAAGTGGATTCGTCTCCACATCCTACAGATGAGAGCTTGGCCAGCATCTTGATTTCAGCCTTATAAGACTCTAAGCAAAGAAGTTGGCCAAGCTGGCCCTAACTTCTGACCAACAGAACTGTGAGATGATAAATGAGTGTTGTTTTAAGCCACTCCGTGCGTGGTAATTTGTTGTGTATGTATCAGGAGAAAACAAACTCAGGCCTTTGGTAAGGGGGGGCGGGGAGGGGGGGGGAACGTTTCTTTTTTTACCCCAAACCTCTTTTTACCACTGTCAAACCCACAACAAAAGTGAAACCAGAGGCAGCCATGCAACCCGCTCTTTCCTATGTGCCCACATACCCCAACCCCAGGTCAAAATACTACTCACCCCCTAAAGGACAGCCTGCCCACACAGACAGGCTCCCTGGTTAAAAGACTAGGGCAGCCTTAAGAGTCACTTTGAAAATATTCTTGCTTTTCAAGCCTCAGCACCAATGCACTAAAGAGGTCAGACTGTTTTCCGAATTGAGAAGCATAGGCAAGTCCATTTGTACCTTTTTATTGACATTTCTGACCTTGCTGGAAAAGCATGTTACATTTTGCTATAAAAATTATCAGAGAGGGCAGCTTGCCGAGTGATATTTTATATTACAGGACAGAGCACTCAAAGCCAGTCTCCTCAAAGAAGTGCTCCTGCCACTGAAGAGCTTTCGGATCTTGGTGAAGCTTTTTCTCCCCACCATGTCCACAGCGTTAACTGAGCTGCGATGTTCACAAGCAATTCAGTAGATGGAACCACAGCGTGACATTTCCTTGATGGAATCACTCCAGTAAGTTTAGACACAATCTTAAGTGAAATACTAAAAGTAAGGTAAAAATCTTAGGCCTTTCAAGAAAAAAGAAAAAAAAATTATCATTCCTAAAAGTTCTTGGTGTATAGGGAGGACACCTGTGAACGTTGAGTTTGTTTGGACGTTGATTCTTTCGATAAGTCTCGAGACAAAAATGAAACCCAAAACCAAAATAAGATCAAAAAAATAAATAAATAAGCCCGCCCTCTGGGCTCTACATCACTTTGTCCAGGTTTCTTGTCTTCAGATAGAAAACCTTTTATGTTTAAGAGACCTGAGCTACATATCCGTAATCCCCACCCACTCTGAAAGAGCAGAACGGCCGGGTTAGCCAATCTTCATTCATAACGTTTACTCACATATGCTAGGGACAGTCATAGGTGCTGGGGATCCAAGTATGAGAGAGATATAATCTCTCAATGTAAGTAGGAAAGATAGTTATCAACCTTTATAACCTTCAGAACCTTTATAAGATATTATCTTTATAAGATCTTATAAACCTTTATAAGATATTAACCTGTTCTTCCTTTCCCGTAGATAGACCCAAGTAAAAAGCTATATTACATGATATTAATAGGATAGTTGGACAGCGAGAGGTCAACTCCTGCTTCCCTACCTACCATGTAACCTTGGACAAGTCATGTAAGTTCTCCAAACCCCACTTCCATCATGTATAAAATAGAGGTAATACTAATGAGATAATTCCGGTATTGCGAAAATTAATGGAGATGGTCCACGTAAAAACGTTCAGCTCAGTGCCTAATCATGAGCAAGCAGGTGGTGGAATGATCATCCTCATGATGATGATGGTGGTGATGATGACGATAGGGGGCCATACTTAGCACTTACTGGTCATATGGGTAGATTTTTTTCCATGCGAAACAATGAAAGCTCTGGTTCCCCCGAGGGGTAACTTTTGTAATTTGTCCCTTCGTGGTGTTGTGGTTTTCAATTTTTGCCTTAATTTTTTTTTTCATTCAAATATAGTTGACACACAATATTCCCCTCGTTTCAGGTATACAACATAGTGGTTCAATTTCTCTATACGTTATGCGGGGCTCATCACAAATGTAGATACCACCTGTCACCATACAACACCATGGAAAGGTCTCATTTGTCCCTTGGGATGGCTTGGACTTCAGCACAGGGCAGGAGGCCTGGGACTCTGTTGTGAGGCCACTCCCAACCCAGAGAGGTGTGGTGGTAAGACCTGTGAGAAGTGTTCACCTCTGCTTGGAAAGCTTCCCGGGAAAGGGCAAAGTTCTGAGTGCACGGGAGGACAGTGACGACTGTCAGGACCAGCACTGACAGAATGATAAACGTAGAGGTAGTTGGAACAGCAGGATCCTGTGTGAGAGGAAGAAAATGGTGAACGATGAGACCAGGAAAGTAAGCAGGGATCGTTTTGTGAAGAACTTCCTTTACCACACCAGGGAATTTGATGCTGAAGTATATTGTGTAGGGATGCAGTGTGCTCAAATGTACATTTTTTGTTTATTTGCGAGAGAGAGCACGCACGAGTGGGGGAGAGGGGAAGAGAGAGAGAAAGAGACGGAGAAAGAATCCTAAGCAAGCTCCACAGTCAGTGTGGAGCCCGACATGGGGCTTGATCCCACAACCCTGGGATCATGACGTACGCCAGAATCAAGAGTCAGATGCTCAACTGACTGGGCCACCCAGGTGCCCCTCAAATGTACGTTTTTAGAAAGATCACCCATGATAGCTATGAGGATGGATTTATAGAAAGGTAAGATGAGAAGTTGACAGGGGAAGAGAATGATTAAGAAAATATAGTCCTAATGATGTGGACTGGGGTCCATACCAAGCTCAGAACCACACAAGAATGTGACATGGTACCATGACCCTTCAGTTATAGTGGACCATGACCCCTGTAAACCTAAAAGCCCCACAGTGTCTTGCTGATGTTCTAGTAGGAGTTAATTGCCCCCCTACCATTCGAGCCACCTTCTCCTTTTTACTATAAAAGTATGAGGTTTCCAGCTCCCCCACAACTTCTCCTCCTTCTTACCTTCTCTTGGCCCCTTTAAGCCTTCCTCTAACTGCAGACTTTATGCAAAGTCACTGAGACCTAAAGAATGTTTCTTCAAAGGCACAAACAGCAACTGATTTTACACTAATCACGCTTGAATTCTTCATGGGCTGCTACTCCTTTGGAAAGAGAAAAATTAAGTTTGAGATCATTAGAAAGTGGGGAGTGGTGCTGTCCCTGTGACGGGTTGCACCCGGGGTATAACTCCGTTACCATTTTCCCCCGGCAAGGAGGGAATTTTCATTTCCAGGGCCTCGAGGTTCCCTGTTAGACCAGCAAATGTATCAACTAATTCACCTGCAACATTTTCTTTTGTCGATTTTCTCCCTGGTCTTATTATCATTCCAGTCAATGGAAACTGACCTCAAATTAGTAATTTACACCTTTGCAACCAAGTGCATTTACAGAAAGTTCTCATTTGAAACTTGTCCTGCTGATTAATTTGCATCTTTCAAAGATATAACCAGAGCTATATTTGCATTTAGGTACAAGTCGATGCGATTACTCCCACTGAAATTACATGTATCTAGAGGAAGAATCTACAATTGGCAAAAGTCATAGTGATTTACTCTCACATTGGTTTTTGTTCTGTTTTGTTTTGTTTCAGCTCCAATAGTGGAGGGTTTCTATGATCGTTGTTGTTGTTGTTGTTGTTGTTATGTTTTCGTACTTCAGAGTAAGGTATAACCTCACGATGGCTGTGAACACTAAAACGTGCTTCTGTTAAGTCAGAAATAAGCTGAATTTAGTAAAAATACATATTTTGTTTTGTTTTGTTTTCGCTTCTAAGACTGGGCAAAGACTAACAATAATACAAGAAGCATGATGGTATATGCACTTCTGGATTACAAACATTTCATCAGGCTCCAGCGGATGGCCCATCGCTTTCAATACTAGTCAGGGTCTACCTGCTAGGACGTTGAGGAAAATCTAGTTTTGAACAAAAGAAGTCCTGGTCTCTGCTCTAACACACAGTTTGGATCAATCACCAATTTTCTCCATGTCTCCATCTCCTCACCAGTATGTTTTAAAGTATCTTGATCGCAGTGTCTATATGATTTTGTGATGTAGCAAAATAAGCACCCATAAAATATGTGAATTGCCCCTTAAAGTTATTGCAAAATAAAAGACAAATTAAGAGACATCATTATTTAAGTAAATGCTTCGAATCCTTTAAAATCCCAACATAAATGTGTATTTCTCAAGGCCAGTATCCACACGGGGTTTGACTTGTTTCTCTAATTCCCTTTTAACATATTTCTATAAATACAATAGGCACTCAATATATTTTTTTTTTTATTAAACAACTGATTGAACTCATACAGAAGGTCTGCCATACAGACAGATCCATAAAACATACGAGAGTGAATCAGGACAGGCTCCAGTCACAGCCCATAGCAAATAAATAATGCCCCAATAACACAAGCTTCTGATCTAATTTGGTCATGTAACAAGATACATAACTTTTAGCCATTCCTATTCAGTTTTCGTCACACTTGAGTACATATATTTATATATATATATATATATATATATATACACACACACACATATATATATATGTATATATATATATTTTTTTTTTTCCACACTGAACTAGATCTTTCAACAGTACTTTCCTGTGCAAATATGCTACTTTATCTAAAACAGAGAATGTGATGGATTATAGTAGTTCTTCGGTCAAATATTGGAAAATACAGAAATTTAGGAAGAGAGCTTTTTGGTTTCTCCACCCTTGAATGCTTAAGATGATTTTAGGCAACTGGCTACCGACTCTGAATTCTCTTCCTACCCTTAGCCTTATTTTCCCTCAAGGAACCGATCCCCTCACTGATTGTACAAACATTCCTGAGGCATCGAATATTGGCCAGAAACTATGTTGGATGTGAAAGTGAATAATAAATACAGTCCCTGACCTCAAGGAGCTCATAGTCAGGTAAAGAAAATCTTTAACTGCTTTAAGCATTATGCTGTTCGTGATTCCAATTGCCTGTGGTCGTACTGGCCTCAAAAGAAGAGGGTGAGATGAAGTTCAGATGTGCCCACGCGTGAAAAATGGTAAGTCCAAAGGCCGGCATGAAGTAAGTGCTCCTTAGTCCCAGCAGACGATGGTGGGAATCGATCCTCATGCAGACACTTAGAAGTCTGAGAAGAAACAACTTTTCCCAACTCATGGATGGAAATGTTACTGTGGCAGGCGCCTGGGGATGTGACAGAGTCTGGAGAGAGGAGATCCTCGGGGTTTTCTTTTCCATGTGGAGGCTCTGGGAAGATAAAGCAAGGGCCAAAGTAGTTTCCTTGTCCCGAAGCCAAGCTCTTGCTAACTTTCTACTCTAAACGTCAATTTACTGTGCTCTTTGTTATTTTCTTAGCACTAGTCTGCATTTCTAAGGTAGCTGTGCAGCCCCTTGACTGAGTGAGCCCAGTGGTCGCTGAGCATAGCAGCGAGGTGCCAGTGGGCTGCAGAAAGGCCCCCCGCCGAGACCACAGAGGGTGAGTTGCTCCCCCAGGGTGGCCATGGGGCCATCAGCTGGCAGACAACTCAACACACAGGCTTGGAGAAAAGGAGCTTCTCTGCTGAATGTCTAGTGACTGGGAAATGCTAAAAGCCTGCAAATCAACCAGGAGCCGCTCTCTCTAGATCCTTCCACTTCATCATCACCAAGCACTAGAGATTTTGTCTTCTAAGAACTTCTCAACACTGCCTCTCTTCTCCACTTGGGCTCGGGAGGTTGTGAGGTGACTCTCAGATAAGATAAAGCACAGAAAATGATAAGCTCAAAGCTTGAGCTAGTCTAAGTGCCCCCATAAATAAAAATTAGTTATTATTATTATTATTATTATTACTGCTACCATTACTATGTATTGTACTCTTCATCTCTCTGTGAAGTGCATTCTAAGCAAGGGGATGGGGGGATTATCATTCAAAACATTTTTTCTTTTTTCTGGATTGCTTGGGTCTCTGAAAAGCCATAGCCACCTTCACATAGTCTCACCCCTTCATCAATCCTATCCCTCAGGTCCTCTAGCTGCCTTATAAATCCTAAGCTCCTCGGATGAGAGAAACAGAGTTCAGTTCTTGGACCACATATATACTAAATGTCAAGTGTTACAAAATGTGGTGTTACCCACCATCAGACAATGATAAACTATAATGAAATACAATTTCACTTGTACTCAACCAGGCATTTTATAAGGACACCATAAACTTTACCATCAACCTCAAAAAGCAATAGTAAAGCCCTACGATTCCTTGTGTTCTACTTTCCAGAGTGCCTTCAACAAACAAGACCGTTGATTTGGGGTTGTCTGAAGTACACTCTAGAAAAAAGTCCCCTCAGCCTATGACTTTCTTTGTACCAGGGTCAAATAATGGGAGAAAATGGGAGGATACCGCAGAAATACCCACCCAAGGGAGTTATCTGGAGCCTTGTAGTGAAGGGCAGCCTCCATTTTGACTGAGCTCAGACCTGAAGCTAGAGGCCAAAACCCTAGCAACGCAGATCTGTTTGTAAGAGAAATCCACCTTTTTTCTAATACCAAACTGAATCCAAACAGAGGCAATGGAGACATATCACTTCAATTACACAGATTTCTATATTCATGGGTTTTTTTTCAAGTTTATTTATTTACTTAGAGAGTGTGTGCCTGCGTGCATGTGGAGGCAGGCAGAGAGAGGGAGAGAGAGAATCCCAAGCAGGCTCCGTGCTGTCAGCACAGAGCCTGAGGCAGGGCTCCATCAGACAGTTGAGGTCATGAGCTGAGTCAAAATCAAGTTAGATGCTCAGGGCGCCTGGGTGGCTCAGTCGGGTAAGCGTCCGACTTCGGCTCGGGTCATGATCTCGCGGTCCGTGAGTTCGAGCCCCGCGTCGCTCTGGGCGACAGCTCAGAGCCTGGAGCCCGCTTCGGATTCTGTGTCTCCCTCTCTCTCTGCCCCTCCACTGCTCATGCTCTGTCTCTCTCTGTCTCAAAAATAAATAAAAACATAAAAAAAAAAAGAAGAAGAGTTAGATGCTCAACCGACTGAGCCACCCAGGCGCCCCTATCTCCACACGTTTATTAAATAATTCATTGCTATTCTTGATCCTCACAACCCTATGATGGAGATAATTAGCCCCATGGTACGGATAAGTGTTTCTTTGTTTAAGGCTTTGAATTTAAAGAGGTTGTCCAAGGTGATAGGGTGCCATATACTAGTGACTAGAGCCCAATTCTGTTCTGACTCCTGGAGCACTGCTCCTTCCTAACTGCTGACTTCTGAAGGCTCAGTATCAACAACCAAGACACTCTCAGTACAAGGGTATATTCTGAAGGAACCAAGACTGGGAAGCTGTGCGGTGGAGGGGAGAGACAAAGGACAAGGGCTGTGACAAAAACCGCTCTGTCACAACTTAGTCCGAAGCCAGTGACCCCAAAAGAAGCAGGGAAGGACAAACTCCTTAAAAAGCCAGGAGGACTTAATTCTGGCATAGGTGCCCACGTAAGATGTGAATTTCAGAGTGGCCTCATTAGGACCAAGGCCACAGAACATCACGACTGGATCAAACGTACCTCTGTGGCCACAGGGAACGTGGGCACCTGTGGGCTCTTCTTACCCTGAATCTGTAACGGAGAAAGATGGTCTTAGTGTTTTGAGGTTCCCAGCCTTCAACCTATACGCGACAAAATGGCTACCGTAAACAGCAAGCTGTCCGAGGTGACCGTGCCCTTCAGACAAGGTGGCATGTATGAACGGAAGCTTCTGAACAGTGGGGTTTATTTCATTTCCTCGCTTATTGCCCCAAAATGCCTGCAGAAAAGAAAGACAATCAGCATCTGAGCAGCTGTGGACAATCCACAAGGAGCTACTTAGTTCTTCCTAAGTGATGGCAATTTCTTTTCAGATCTTAATTTAAAACACCGGCTGGCCCCAAACCCCGCTAATCCTCCCAGGCCGGTGCATTTTCCCCATGACCTGTGTGCAAGTGCTTTGTTTTGTTGTGTCGTGTTATGTCTTTTCCCTTTTTTGACTGCTCTGCTCGAGCCTGATGGAGGTTCTGCGGGAGCTTGTGGGCCGGAAGGATACGTGGTGACATTTGCACCGCACCTGTCTCACCTCTAGCGTCACCACCTCCGAGCAAAGATCCCCCTGCAGAGTCAGTAAAACAACCTCCAGGAGGCACAGATGGGTTCCTGGAATCGTTTGTAAACATGGCTGCCTTGTGTGCACCTATAACGGTTAAACTCATTTGTGGTCTCCCCACTGCCCACCACAGCCTTGTGTTCTACCCCACATCGTCCCCTGAAAATATAAGTTCCTCCCGAGTACATATTACCCAAAGAATAAATGCAGTCATCTGTACAGACACGTTTGTGCACAAAGACAATAATAAGAAATGACTAGAAAAAACCAGTGGCAAGTCAGAAGCTAGTAGCAGCTGATAGCTTCTGCACAACCTGTCTCAGGCAATTTGGTAAGGGTTATTTCAGCTCACACGTGGGGTACAGCCAGCTGGTTAATAGTCTGCCCCGATCTGCATCGGATCTTTCTGGCAGTGGCCTCCTCCCCAAGTCACTCAAATGAAAAGGCAAGTTAGTGCACCTTGCCATCAGACGTTTACCGCAATGCAGTCCTGTCTCGCCTCCTGAACTTCATCATTTGGAGCCTGATGATAGAAACAAAGGATCAAAGGCGGTTCTCACATTTTATTTAGCTTGTGTTTGGAGTGGCAAAGGCCTCGTTTCTTCGCCACAGCCCTCAGTGGCTTGGTACATATGACAAGTGGGATTAGGCTGGACCTCATTACACAGTCATTGAGGTAACTCAGTATTTTCATACAAGGAGAGTCCTCATAGCCTTCACTTGATTACCAGGTCCTTGAAGAGAGCTGGGTGCTGTTCCAATATGCATTCCCCCCTGCTGATGCCATGCACTGAGGTCTGCAGGGCATGGAGAATGCCTTTCCAATTGAATTGAATGCAAAGGAGTTTATATTGAAAGAGCAAAGGGATCCCTTTCCTCTCCAAAAGGTCTCCTTGCAGGTGATTTTCATTTTCTCGTTTGGCCTTTTATACCCTTTTTTTCAGATTTCCTGACGCGAACATTCATTACTTTCGTCATCATTTATTCTAAAATCAGTTGTTTAAAAATGAAGTCTCCCCAGAAGGCCCTGGGGCTCTGCCTCCAAGAGGGTAAATTTTTATTCTGAAAAATACATAACATGCAGCCTTCCCTGGGATTGCTACAACCTTAGCTTTATGAAATGATGGTCTGCGCGGAGTGGGGAGGGGAGTTGTATGGGAACAAGCCTTATATATATTTGTAGCTGCAAGACACATGATATATACACATATACACATATAATGCACCTCATATACGTGTATGTATGCACCCACACATGTGCAAAAGCTTTGAGTACAGCTTCAGAGTTTTAGCTTAAGTATTTGGGTATTTATTCCCTAGATGAAAAGATGATCTAAGCCTGAGAGTCTAAAGGTGTATGTCACCTCCCTTCTATAACCCCAGAACCAAATCTGCTTTGATAAGACCCCTATTAAGTAGTTTGGGAGCTACATGGGACAGGAAGAGCTCGACTCTATTCTGGTCATTTCAGCCTCAGCGTAGGTCGTCAGCATCCATGCCCTGAAGTACTCTGTTCCCTCCTTTGAGAGATATTTAGAGAAACAGAGAATATACAAAGAAGTCTCTGTGCGGGGCACTAAGGAAATAGTCTGGCAGTCCCAGGTCCTCCAAAGAACTTATAGCTAACTCCCCCTGTCTTTGTTCTCACCCTAATCTTTCTGCTCACCATCAAACCTTGCCATTTGCCATGAGTTGTCAGATGCCTTAGCATCTGGCCGGGTTCTGCATAGACTCCATTACCCTGGCACTTCCTGGCCCCCCACCTACACACTTGACCTGCACCTGACATTTGTTTGCCAAACAAATCCTTCTTAGATAATTTCACTCTCATCTCTACGGTTTCTAAAATACAACGGTCTCTTCATACATGGATGTGGTTTACATATCTGGAAGGTCGTGGGGCTCACTGGAAACCAGGCACCCTGAAAGCAGCAAAGCTCAAAACTTGGCTCAACGATTGCCTGGCTGGAAGGTCTTGCATAAGAGGAAACTCCTTGGCCTCAGCGTTTGGATCTGGTAAGTGGGAATACGAATCGTGTCTATATTTCACAATGATTGTATGGAAAAAAAATAAATAAATAACTCTAAATACCTGGTGCTTGGCCCTTAGCAGCTGCTCAGAAATTTGTGTATTTTTTCATCTTCATCAGTGTGTTTATTGCTTTACATTTTAAACTCTTGAAGAGAAAAACAAACCAAAAAAATTCCAGAATTGCACGTGTCCTTTAATCCCGTGGGGAAGGGAAATTTTGTCAGGACATCTAACCAGCAGTCTCCTGATGTACCTCAAAGTTTGGCCTTATTCCTGATTTTGGTTGTTAGATAGTGTTGCCTAAATTCGGATTTCGACTTCATTTTCTTTTTTCTTTTTTTTTTTTTCCGGATTTCTACTTCGAACGAAATACATGACCTAATTATTTGGCTAACCGTGCAATGAGAGACTTTTTTACTTGAAAACATCAGTTGTAAGTCCCTACATTGCTAGGGCTATATTTCAGTGCCTGGGGACCTTGTTAGATCATTTCTTGTAATCAATGAATCGGTGGCTAGGCAAGACTGTAAATTCTTTAGCTATCCTCCCTCTCCCTCTCCCTCTCCCTCTAGGTTTTGATGATTTTCTTTCTTCTTTTTATTAAGGAAAAAAACACCCAAGAAACACCCTACGCAGTCACCATCACATTTCAGATGGTTGAAAAATGATACCCCTCTCTGGTTTCCACCCCCACAGAAAGCTGGGTCCACTGCTGTCTCTCCCTGACGAATGGTGCAAAGCAACCCTCTCTAGGCTCCCTGAGGATTTCAAACAAAAGCACGAGGTGCCCCCAAAGTTACTGCGGATGCAAAATACCACCATTACAGGAACTATTTTAAACTAAATTGATTCTTTGTTCTTTAGCCAAGTGGCTAATCCTCCTCTTGAGACGTGCTTCCATTCAGGAAAGCTCAAAACTGCAGCTCTGAAGACGGAGACCTAGGAGGGGAGAGATATGCTGACATAGACATTAAGTAGGATTGAGCCGAGAGGGTAGCTGCATCCTGATTAGCTACTTGAGGATCCCTCCAGGCTCTGCGGGCTCTCGTGGCGGGAGCGCATCAGTGGAAGGGATGGAAGAGAGACCGAGGGAAACTGAGAACAAGGCCTGGGTGTCAGAGTCGGTGACGATGGCAGCCAGGATGGCCCATCAGCTGTATGGCAGCCACTGGATTTTGGCAGTGGCCCTCTTTCCCACTAGAATGTTTAAAATAGCTCCTGCCTCCCTGACCTTCATGAGAAAACTCTGGTATCCTAGGCTTTACCTTCCCCATGTGGTCCTGAGGAGAATCTTAAGGTGTAGGAAGTAAAACCATTCCATCTACTCCATGGGGTTCATGTCGCATTCCTATAAGGGAGAACTCAAGGGATGGGGGAAATGGGAGATGTTTCGGGAAAGGGGGACAGTGGAGTAAGCCCGGGGAGACTGGGCCGTGGCCAGAACCTCGTAAACGTCTCTCCTAAACTTTATAACAATTGAGCTTTTCTTCATTTTTAATCTTTTGCTATTATTTCATTAGTACATGGTGTCCGTTCCATGGAGAAATGCAAGAGAGAGAAAATAGAAGAAAAAATGTCCATAACCCCAGCTCCCCAAACCCTTCCAGTCATCTATACGTGTGCATGTGCATCTTTTATTCACATGAAATACACTATAAATGATTTTAACTTAATTATATACATCGTTCACTTATTTGGGGCTAGTAAGTTGTGATGGTTAATTGTATATGTCAGCTTGACTGTCCACAGGGTGCCTACATTTGACTAAACATTATTTCTAGCGTGAGGGAGGGCATCTCCAGAGGAGATGAGCATTTGACTCAGTAGAGTGAGGAAAGCCGATTGCCCTTCCATTGTGGGTGGGCATCATCCAATCCCCAATCCTTTGAGGGTCTGACTAGAGCCAAAGAAGGAGAAAGGAAGAATCCACTGTCTCCGCTTGACTGCTCCAGCTGGGAGGTTGGTCTCGTCTGGCACTAGGACTGGAACTTACACCACTAGCCTGGCTCCTCTGGTCTTCAGGCCTTCAGTAGTGGGCCGGAGCTCTACCACTGGCTTCCTGAGCCTCCAGCTTACAGACAGCAGATCTTGGGACTTCTCAAGCTCCATAATCATATAAACCAACTTCGAATCTCTCTCCCTCTCTCCCTCTCTCTCTTTCTCAGCGTATATATATGTATTAACTACAGTTTTCCAGAGAACCCCAACTAACACAAAAATATACACCTGCATTAATATCTCCAGTGATTGCATAAAACCCCATTGGACGACTGAGCCATTATTTAATTTCTTTTAGTTTCCTATTTGAGGACATTTACATTGTTTCCGCATTTTTAGCTATTATAAGCAACAGCAAAGAGCATTCTTGAACACACATTATTACGCATTGTTCTAAACATCCTGGTAGGCGTGTGACCTAATCAGCCCTCCCACCCCGGCCCCTAGTTTCGCTGCCTGGATTATGACAGATGCAGGCCTAATGCTGTCGTCTGGAGTAAAAGAAAACCCAGCACCACACACTTAACCGGATAACTCACCCTTCAGGAGCTGGGTCACTCCAGGCATCCTCAGATGCTCAGACGCTATCATCCTGCTGAAATTATGAGTGAACAGTTGCCTTGCAGGGAACACGTACAGCACATGCTTCCCAGACAGAGCTGGGTCGACCCGACTAAGCACAGCCCCAGGGGCCCCTCCTCAGACGAACTCCACTCCAACCTATCGTGAATGTAGGTCAGGCCTGATGCTTGCAGCATCGACCTTAAGGAATTCAGAACAATGAGACCGTATCATCATATGGTTCTCTTATCCCCGGTCTGGTTTGAATAATTTTAGAACAATTTTTAAATAGAGCAGCTTAAGATTGATTGGGTTGGGAGGCTGCACTGGGGAAAGAGTGATTTGGAGTAGGTAAGTGTAGCTATCTCCAATTAGAAGTGCCATCAGTGAACATAATAAAATATTCAAAGGCTTCCCAGGGATGTCAACTTATTCATAATTGATTCAAATGAATCACTGAAAAAAAGTCCTTTAATCTCTCATATAACATGTCTCTGAAAAATTAAACCTGGAATCACAGTTCAATAAAAAATATCAATAAATAAATCCAGCCAGCGTTCCAATCACCTGGATGGATTTGCCCGTTGGCATGGCTGCTTGGTTAGTCACCTGGACACTCAAGGCAGCTGAGGACTTGGGCTCAGTGGTCTTCTAGGAGGATATGAATGCCACTGTCCTTCCTGTGATCAGTGCAATTTTAAATCATTTTTTATCTGGACAGTAAAGAACAAAAGACATAAACAAAATTGACGGAAGGTAAATCCTTAAACTGCTCCCTTTCATTGTCTTGACAATGTTTTTTTTTTTTTTTTTTTTTTTTTTTTTTTTTTGGGGGGGGGGGGAGGGTGCGGCGCAGAGAGAGAGGGAGACACAGGATCCAAATAGGCTCTAGGCTTTGAGCTGTCAGCCCAGAGCCTGGTGCAGAATTTGAACTCATGACCTGCGAAACCATGACCTGAGTCAAAGCTGGAAGCTTAAGTGACTAAGTCACCCAAGTGCCCCTGTCTTTACAATGTTTTAAAGTCCAAATGCAGGTATTTAGAAGAGCCCCAGATGGAAGTGACTTCTGCGTGGCTTCTGCCCCTGAAATCTCTTTGCGGTGATGTGACTGTTGGTGCCACACTGTACCAGCTGATGAGCGCCAACGGGGCACATCTCTTCCTAAATCCGTATTCAGTCATATTCAGCCGGGGAGTTTGAAATTGGTCACAGTAGGAGTTTTTACATCACAGAAAATGGCAAACGCTACCAATCGGGCTTTTTTTTTTTCCTGAGAGCCGATTCTTCAACGTTTATCAACACCTCACTGCTTCATGCCCTTGCCCATGGCCCAGTAATTCACCCCTACTGACCGAGCACCGCTAGTGTGCACACACACACTCGTTGGAACATTCTAGAAGTACCTCTTCTCTCATTCATAAAAGACAAATCTTAGACTCACAAATGGTGGGCATTTTCTTCCACCCTAAGAAAAGATGGAAATTCTACTTACGATCCTCATTTTCATTTTAATATTCCCCAGACAATTTGACACCCTGAACTCTCACAGTAGTTAAAATAAGAAATTAAATTAGGAAACTCTTGGGCAGCTTATTTTAAATTACTCAGATGTCCCTTTGTCAAACTACAGTGTTCAGAAGAGCTGTGAATCTTCCCTGGGATTTTCTTATATAAACCTGCATCTTTGATGTCCAGCCCCAGTGACCAAGTAGCGCTCAGGTGATTTGACTGGCTCATTTCCACACACCCCAGAGTTCGATTCTCCGTGAGAGCCGTTACTTCTCTGCTATGAACCGGTATCTTTCCACATAAATGCATTAAATAGCCATCGTTAATAATCCCCCAAGCATGAAACTGACAGACAAAAGATTTGCAGGTTATGGCTCTATCACACCAATCTCATTTGTTCATTGATTCATTAAAATTTCATGGTTAAGATAATACAAATTTTAGCTAGGCTAACTTACATGGATCTTAATACTCTGTCTGCCAGGCTGCATTACCAAACAGTATCTCTTCTGAGCCTTTTATTTTCTGTTAGTGGAAAGGAAGAATTGAAGAGGGACCAAGATATGTAGAAAATGCTTAAAATATTCTAGTAATGGCCAATAGCTCACAGAAGCTCTAACAGAATATCAAACCACTTTCTTTGCCAACTGCCCATTCTCATAAAAACTCAGAAACCCCAACTGGAGGCCTGGGCTCAAAAATTTAAAAAAAAAAAAAAAGCAAAGAAAAGACAACAACAATTCCTCTTTTATTTCTCTGAGTCTAGATTCTCTTGGGAATCTCTCAGCGCATACTTCTGTCTACTTGAACTCGTTACATGGGATGGGTCTAATCACCTATTGTCACAAATCACTTTAGTGACTTAAAACAACACAGATTTATGATCTTACAGTTCTGAATGGCAGAAGTCCATAAGGGGCTCACAGAGCTAAAGCCAAGGTGTTAACAGAGCTGCAGGGAGGTACAGGGAAGGCATTTTCTTGCTTCGTCCAACATGTTCTTGCCTGTATTCCTTGACTCGTGGCCCGTTCTTCCATTTTCAAATCCATCAGGGTATTGTCTTTAAGTCTCTCTCTCCTCTGACTGCATTATCACTTCTCCTTTCCTCTGCCTACCTGCCTCCCTCTTCCCTTCACCTTATAAGGTCGCTTGTGATTGCATTGGGCCCGTCAGATAACCTGGACACTCTCCCTATCTCGTAAGGTTTAACTTAATCACGTCTGCAAAGTCCTTTTTGTCATGCAAAAGAAGATATTCACAGTTTTTGAGGATTAGAACATGGGCACCTTAGGGGCACCTGGGTGGCTCAGTAAGTTAAGCATCCAACTTCGGCTCAGGTCATGATCTCATGGTTTGTGGGGTCGAGCCCCGCATCTGGCTCTGTGCGAACAGCTCAGAGCCCGGAGCCTACTTCGGATTCTGCGTCTTCCTCTCTCTCTGCCCCTCCCCTGCTCACACTTTGTCTCTCTCTCTCTCAAAAATAAATAAACATTGAAAAATTTAAAGGAAAAAAAAAAAAAACCACGGGCATCTTAATGGGTCACTGCTCTGTTTACCACCGTGAAGATACTGCCATTGGAGGTTAGAAAGATAATGGCCCTGGTTTTAATAAAATCACCTTGCAAAACAATTGCCTATATTAATTTGGAAGATAGAAAATAGACCCACACATCTTACTGAGGACACTTCCAGGCAGAATGTTGACAGTGCTACTGGCTGTGTTACAGAAGGAAGAAAGAGATTAGCTACAGAGAGAACTGTTCAGTCTACAAGCAGAATTTCAAGGAAATATAGAAGAACCAGGATGTACTGGGTTGGAAAACAAAACTATTTCACATGTTCACTATCTTTAGTCAGTAAAAGATTCAAAAACGAAGCAATGACCTCAAGGTTGAGATCAAATCAAAAGTTTATCTATAAGACCTTTTGTTAAAGACCTCAGCAAGATTTAGCAGAGTGCCTAGTTAGACCCTCTCAACTAGAATAAAGAGTCTCTAAAAATCTTAAAGGCTATGTTCTCCAGCACCCTGACACTTAGCCCAAAATAGAGAGAGGTCTGTCTCAAAAAGAATTATGGATGTGACTTTAGGGGCATGAGGTGAACCCAGTCGGACTCACAGAATTCCCACTGAGTGGCCAAATGTAAAAGCTTTGTATCAGCTGGGGCTAAAAGGGGCAGAGACAGTTCAAAATGAAAAAAGGCTTGGGGCCCCCAACATTCTACAAGCAGGGAGCAAGTTGGGAACGCGACTTAGCTGCAAACACAGGCCATTTCTTTGAGACAGAGCAAGTCCAAAGGACAGACGCAGGAAGCACAGAACAATGAGCCAGGGAGCCACTCCCATGGAGAAGAACTGAGCCCTAGTCAAGGAATATTCTCTTCCCTAGAGTAAGGATCCCCTGTGCTCTGTGCCCGGCTGGAGTTCCGAACTGTTACGGACCAGGGACTGCTATGAGCCTCCTCCTACCCCTCTCTTTTTTTGTTTTTTGTTTTGTTTAGTTTGTTTTGTTTTTCCAAGAACGGCAGACTGCCACGCGCAGCACCTCCTTTGGACGTGCCTGAAGTCCTGGAAGTTTGACCACCTCATGTTCTCCTAGAAATGGACCTTGAGGATTTGTTTGGAGGAACGCAGCTACTCATATATATGTATACCTCTGACCAAAGGACAACCCTCGTCTGTCAGGGGCGGTCATCCTCTTCTACCGAGCACGCGGTTTTGGGAGGGACACAGAAAGGGACATGAGAGAGGAAGGGGACACCCACCTTGCCAGACAGATCAGCCAGATTAACCCTGGTGGTCAGTGGGGTGACAAATGTCAGAGCCAGATCACCCTCACATCCTATCTTTCTGTCCTTTTTGCATTAGGTTTTCTACTCTGATTATCTTGACTCTGTCCTCTGTCTCACCATTGTGTATTTGCTATAGGGATCAGGTAACTTATCTTTGTAGTTCACGATCTCAAGACCAGGAAGAGCTGCACCCAAATGATCAGGTGAGACTCTGAGGCTTTGGAAACACAGACATCTGAGTGATGAGTGTTTTTGCATGTGGGAAAAGACCAGAAAGCAGACTATCATAGGCTGTTAAATTGATCTCCCCCGATGAATCAGACCTCCCACCACCCACATCTTTGTTGAGTCTCCTGGCATTGACTCTGAGCTTGACAACGTGGAGTTCTTGAGCCGATGAGACATCAACAAACATGACCAAAATAGAGATTTGAAAGGAACTTGTAAGTCTGGGGTTTGTCCTCTAGTACTGCTGCCCCCCTCTGGGCACAGTCTGGCCTCCTTGAGAATGAAAGAGCATGGCGAAAAATAGGCCAAGCCATGTCAGCTGTCCCCGCTGAGCCCAAGCTCCAGTCAACTTTCTAGCTCAATGCGGCCACGTGAACGCACACAGACAAAACCAACAGAAAACCACCCAGCCAACTTGCGGGACAATTACATAGCCGTAGATAACTGAAATAGGAATTTAGTAAAATCACGGTCCTAGGACCCATTGAGAGAGGACACCAAGTTCCAACTGAATTGCCCCTTTCCAGTGCCTGGAGCCCACCTACGTCCCCATGTACTCTACAAACCAGCCTACAATTCGTACCTCCACTGGTACCAAATTCTCTCTCATAAATCCCGTTCTTCATCATCGTAGTCCGACTTTTGCCCTCACTTGCCCCCACCCGCGTCTCCCAGAATCCTACCTCAAGGATCTTATGTCATGTTTGTCAACTTTAATGAGTTTTGAAATAACATCAGCCCTTATAGGACGTCCTAAATACGCACTGGAGCCTTCTGCATTCCACTATCCCAGGTTATAAAGTTGTAAGTGTCTCGTGGGAATACACCCTCTTCATCAAGAGGGACTGCCATCGTCACTTATTTTAGGAGATGCTTTTCTTTCTCAAACTATGTTATCCCCTTTGCAAAAGAATCCGGTTTTATTTTAAGCAGCTTTCTTGTTTCCCCTGGGTTTCTACCCGATACTGGGCTCCCCAGCAAGGTCAGGAAAATTAGAAAACCCACCGCCACATAGATGGATGAGGCAGATCCAAGGACTTCAGTGCCCGAGTCCCTCCTGGGAAGTAACTTCCACCGCTCGTGAAAGGACAGTAAGTCTCCCAGGTTGCAGCTCACTGTATTGTCTCTCAGAAAATGAAAGAGGGAAATGATCCAAACAGGCTCCCTTACTCCCTGCCAAGGACACTGGAGAGAAACAAGCTTTCACCTATTCTAGTAATTCACCCCCTCCTGTCCTCAAACCCAGGAGGCAGGCAGAACTATATCATCCCCTCCGCTTTATGGATAAGGAAACCGAGCTTTCGGAAGATCGGTGACCGACATGAGGTCACAGAGCTTGTGTGAGACAAAACCACAGCTGAAATTCAGGTCCCTCTTTAAAATGCTATTCTGACAGTTGCTGCCTTTTTTTTTTTTTTTTTTTTTTTTTTGGCGAAACCTGGCCCCAAGCCCCTGAATCTTCAGCTTATAAGTAGGTGAATCTGAGCTTGTTTTGTAACTTTATATGTGAACTGTGGATAAATGGTGGCTGCAATACCGAGTTCAAATCCCCATTCTCCCACTTCCTAGCTGAGTGGCTTGAGGCAAGTTGTTTAACTTCTCTGTGCCTCTGTTTCCACAAGACTTTAAAATGGAGACAGAGGTTTGCCTCCTTCCTTTCTGTAACTTTTTTTTCCCCTTCCCCTCCCCCACGGTCTTCTGTAAGTTTCTCAGGATCCACATAAGAGTGAAAACATAGGGCATCTGTCTTTCTCTGGATGACTTAAAAGTTACAGAGAGGGAAGGAGGTAAACCATAAGAGACTCTTAAAAACTGAGAATAAACTGAGGGATGATGGAGGGGGTGGGAGGGAGGGGAAAGTGGGTGACGGGCATTGAGGAGGGCACCTGTTGGGATGAGCACTGGGTGTTGTATGGAAACCAATTTGACAATAAATTTCATATTAAAAAAATGGAGATAAAGGTAACAACAGCCTCGCCTCATAGGATTTGGGGGAAGATTAAGGAGGAGCTACTATATGAAAAGCTCTTATAACAGGATCTGTTTTACAGTAAGTATCAGTTTTATTACCTAAAGCCTGGTGCATGAGTCATACTCAATTGGCTGCAAGTCGTACGTTCTTTTCAATTCCTTCTACAAGTCCTTCCACTCTGTGCTACTTCAAAACTTTAGAGGTCACAGGTTCAACTGCAGTGCATCAGATGTCCAGTCTCTGAACCAAAAAAAAAAAAAAAAAAAGAAACACAACTCCTCTTAGTTGGCACTGTTTTAAAACATCTTTACTTGAATGAATAGAAAGTTTTGTCTTTGCTTTGATGAAACATAAAGTGATTTTTTTTTGCCTGACTGTAGTTGACTGTATTAAATAAATTATTCACTATGACAGAGTAAAAGGCCGAACATGTTTGAACAAAAAAGACAGTCCTCGCCCACCTAAGAAAGCTCCGTGGTCCCCTGTGGAGCTGAGCAGACACCAGGAGGGATCAATGTCTCAGAGAACGAAGACCATAGCCATTCAGCAAACTTGCATCAGCCTCTATCAGCCTCTGTGACTCCGGGCTCTAGGGATAAGAGAGAAGTCCGCCGGAAACTTTAATGGAGGCTGAGCCTGAAAACAGAGGAATTTAAAACAAATGACAGAAGTTCAATGCATATTCAGGGGGGAGCTCCATTATATGCGCATGTAACTTATTATGCTTTAAATACGTGCTTGCAGATAAAAAAGAGAGAAGGAAAGCCGAAGAGACTGGGGGATAGAGAAATAACGACCGGAGGAATATCACTGATTCCAACCAAAATTCTCTGACGCTACGCCTGGGAATGGGAGTGACATAGGGCCGTGACTGTGCTACCTTTGGGAGATTCCCATGTGTCTCTGCAACGCGCGCTCTCACCTCCCCACAGCGAGTGTGAATGTCAGGCTAACGAACTGACAGGAAGCTGCTTTTCACACACCTGCCCCAAATGCAAGCCAGCAGCTTCCCCCGATGCCCAACGAAAGCAAGAGCCATCTGCTCCCCTATTGGGGGAAAAACTAACCGCAGTGGATTTCCTGACACAGATGCCAGCCTCCAATGAGCCGTCCTCCTAAGGATTTTCAAGCGTCGTCTTAACGACAGGAGATTTTCACGTTATAGGCAGCTCTATTGTTCTGTTTCTTAGATTTTCTACAACAGATCTCCACTGCAACCTGCAAAAAGAAACTTCAGTCTTCCTTCGGCAACGCCAGGCATCAAGCCTTCTAATTTCACACCCATAAATTTAATTGGATTCTATTGTGATGATGTATGGGATTGCAATCTTTTGTTAAGAAAAAAAAGGGAAACAGGGATATTTATCACCACTTTGCCAATCCTAACAATTGTCATGTCTTCATCTCATACTTAGGGCACTAAACCTACAGCCCCTGAACGATGACTGTGTTCCCAACATGGAAGGTGATGTTGGCAACAGTAAAACTCAGCAGGAGTCATTTCTTTGAAAAAAATCGAGCACAGCATTAGTAATATGCTTTCATCTCCTGCTCTGAAAGCGATACTCGGGTCAGGAGGACTGGTTTCAACTGCCTCTAAAACTCATTTGTCCTGAAGGGGTTAAAGTACTGCATCTCCCAGGAAATATACGTGGATGGGGAGAGGACGGGAGAAAACTTAGAGGCTTTGGAAACACAATTTTTGACACAGAGGAGATTGAGGCAGAGAAAATTCATTTTCATTAGAGTGAAAATTTCTGAAACTTGAAACTTTATTTTACATGCAAAATAAAAACGGAATCATCGTATTTTCTCTTTCTCAACTTGAATATCAGTATATGAAATTCAAATTCTGACCTAGGTTATGTTACGAAGAAGCAAAGCAAAAGAGAAAAGCCAAACAACAACAACAACAACAACAATAACAATAACAAGAAAAAACAAAAACAAAAACAAAAAAAAAAAGAAAAACCATTCCCAAATGCTGGATTGATAGCTACTGAATTATATCTCAGTAACTAATAGGTAACTATCATTATTCCCATTTTACACATGGGAAGCCTGAGGTTCCGGGAAGTTAAATTATATACTCTGGTGTCATAAATGATGGAGCTAAGATTGAACCTAGCTTTTTTTTCACATGACTCAACTCTCTGAACTATAGCACCAGAAAAAGAGGTGCCTAATTTCATGCCCTTCGTAATCAGAGAGGTGTCTACTGTGTTCTAAGCCAATGACCAAGAAAATAAAGAAGAAAAATACCCAAGCCCTCCTCGATGCTAAGGCCTCAGACATATTCAGAAATTATATCCAGAAATTATCGTGTCCTCTTTCTCAAGGAAAACTCTCCCCCCTACCTCCGGGGGCGAGTGGAAAAGTGCCTGCAATCTATGGAAATCACAAATCAGTCCTTCAACACCAACCAAAGTCAGAACAAAAGATATTTAACAGCCCCAAACAGTTCAACTTGAATTAGACCTGAAAGTGTAAAAGATTTACAAATGTAAGAAAGGGGCATTTGGGCACCCATAAAATTGCACCCAGGCTGCTGAGCTCAAGGCCTCCTCCTTCTCTCAGCCTCAGGTAACTGGAAGAGCTACAGCCACTAAAAACACTGGCGGCAGCATAAAGAGAAAGAAATCCGGCTAACTTGAGGTTAACTATCACTCAGGCAGATATATGCAGAGTGGGCAAAAGCAAAAAAAAAAAAAAAAAAAAAATAGAAGTTCCCAATCACCTGCTTACAGTCTTCCCCCAGGATTCTCCGAGACCACTATGCAGTCGGTGGTAGCAATGTGTATTCCCTCACCGACCCACAGAAGACTGTCTTCTTCGGTAAACACGCTGTTTTTCACACACCTTGGTTCTGGCTTTTATATTTTTCAATTTTCTAATTCATTTCTTTCAATAGCCTCCAAGAGAAAAGGAAAAAAAGCTTACAAACCATAATGTAAAAGTACACAAGTGGATAAGCGTATGTGTGTGCACTGCTGTGTGCATTTAAGTGAATATTTTGCTTCTGTTGACAAAGCACAAAATGAAGTGGATACTAGAAAATAAATGTATTCCTCGGGTGTAACTCAGGCCTTCCAAGATCGAGCGGAAGTCCAATTATTTGATCAAGTGAACCTGATAATAACTAACCATGCGTTCTTGACCAGTTGTGTGTGGGGACAATGTGGCTGAGCGCATTGCTCATATCGTTGCCATCTACGGTGCAGCACACAGGCACTTAACAATTTTTAAATAAGCCTTGCGTCTCATCACTTACAATGGTCCTAAATAATGAACTCTCTGAGGCTTGATTTATTCATCTGCGTAATCCGGAGGTTCAAATAAATCATTGCTTCGCTGATACTTCCCAGCTATCTCGTTTTCTGAACATCGTACCTAAGTATAAGCACCAGCATACCCAGAATATAAGCATTTTGTAAGTTCTAATTTAAACCAAATGTTAAGTCAAAGAAATTATTCTAATGAAGCAATAAAAGCAATGGACAGAAGTAAAACAAAATTTTAGAAAAATGGGTTCTAATTCTGGTGCTTATATTAGTATGGGTTTGGGTTATCTACTGGCTGTATGAAAACCACACCAAACTTACTAGCATACACAACAGTTATCAGTTCTCCGTATTTCCTCCTTGTAAGTTTCAGGACACAGTAGATGGGTTTCTGTAGCACCAGATGTGTTGTTTTTTATGACCTGGTCTGGACGGATGTGCGTCTTCACTTCTGCTGCGTTACCTTCAGTAGAAGCAAGCCTCTAAGGCCCGTCCATACTCAAGAAAAAAGAAATTAGGCTCTCTTTCTTGACTGGAGGAAAGTCCGTGATTTACAACGCGATTTTCGAAACCACCACATTGGCTTTGGTCAAGTCACTTAACATCCAGGGCTCTATGATTTCATCATTTATCAAAATGTAACATTTTACTGTTGAAAAGTCAAATGAATTCAACTGCATTTCTCCACACGTTTTCTCTTTCAAGAATCAATAGCAATAATAATAATTAGCATCCATTATGTGATTACTGTCTAAATGCTTTAAATGTATTTTATATTTCCTATGTCATAGCTACAGCGGTCATCCCCTTTACCTCCTATTAATGCATCCTAAATTTAGAGTAATGCGTTAACACGCAAGAGTACTGGCAAACTCTACGTTTGCAACTCCCCACATAAAGAAAGATTGTAAACATTTCTTTGGAGCTCCATGAGAGTAAAGTATTTTGGTTTAAGACTGTTTTCAGCACACTGATCGTTATGAAGGAATGTTACTTATTCTTTATATGAAAAATAAAGACAATTGCCTCAATTCCCTCTTTCAAGTTCATCCAGACATATTATTTGATAAAATAAGTCATCCCTAAAGGCGTTCCTTTCATCAGAAGATAAGTATATGTCATGATTCAGCCAGCAGATCCTCCAGAAAAAAAAAATGTGAAACCACACATGATGCCCATCCAATAAAGAAAACTCTCCCCTATCAGAGGACACCCTCAGTGCTTGGCCAGGCGCTAGTGATATCCCGGAAGCAGAACTCTGTAAGAATAACAGATCTCTAGCCCAATATTACTGAGCACCACCCAGGAGAAGCTTGCTCTCTCCCAGACCACTTCATTCAAACTGGTCTCATCATTTTAAAACACAGCCACAACCTTAACAAGGGGTACATGTGAAAGCCAATCCCAGCGTGATCAGGGACTCAGCTGAAGAGCGAGTGTGTGCAAAGGCCAGGGGTTAAGTTCCACAGTACAGGCTCCGCCGCTGATTACTGACGTATTGACCGAGGCAAAACAGTCAGAAAGTCAGGCCATCCCTGAGTCTTCCCAATCCACACCACTTTATTGCACTGGAAAATATCCTTGCGAGGCAGGTGGAGAGCACGATGCTGATGGTAAGAAACAAGGGCAGAACCCAGCGAGGTCTGTCCTTCATCACCAGAGTGACCTTTTGGAAAAGGTCAGATTTAGTTTGACACAATCACCCACAAGGAGCCTGGAGTCCATTCTATGTTAGTCTTGGAACAAAAATGAAGAAGAAGAAGAAGAAGAAGAAGAAGAAGAAGAAGAAGAAGAAAGAAAGAAAAGAAAAGAAAAAGAAAAGAAAGGAAAAGTAGAAAACACCTCAAGAAGGAAAGGAAAAGAACAGACACTGTTCGACTTTCTCCCAGGAATTCATTCTATTAAAAACCGCTTCCATGCACAATCCACACTCAAGAGCCTGAGGTTTTGTTGTGCATCAGTATAACACCAAGCATATACAAAAAGTAAATCTGAATCTGATATTGCTTGAATGAAAATAGCCCTGAAAAGAAATCACACTGTGCTCTTGAGAAATACAGAGGGAAGTCCAAATAAAACTTAGTAACAGTGTTTATCGAAATGGTTGCTATGCAGTTTAGATTTTTACCAGTTTTAAACACCTGATGAGTAGTGACTGTTATCTTGTGGAATTTCTGTTAAATAATTGGCTTGGTGGGGGTGCCTGGGTGGTTGAGTAGGTTAGGCGTCCGACTCTGGGTTTCAGTTCAGGTCATGATCTCACGGTTTCGTGAGTTCAAGCCCAGCGTCGGGCTCCGCCCTGGCAGGGAGGATCCTGCTTGGGATTCTCTCTCCCTTTCTCTCTGCCGCTTCCCCACTCACACTGTCTCTGTCTCCCTCAAAATAAATAAATAAACTTATCTTTTTTTCTGAAAAATATAATAATAATAATTAGCTTGGAAATATTTCCCAGACTGTTACTGGCATATGATCTTCAAGGATGGCTGGAAGCCTCAGTGGTTGCTGTTGCTTGAGGCAGAACAAACACATCAGTGGGCTCTTAAAGCTGCGGCCATGGCTGTCTCAGGGTCTGAGCCACACTGAGCCACAAGAAAAGGATTTTACTCCAAACCCTGTGGCTAGTTTCTAATAGACTTTGTTCAGTACAGCTCAAGTGCCCAAATATCCCAATGTTCTCCGGAAACGCAATAAGATTTCAGAGCAGAGAACGTGCCCCCCAAAAGCCCAAGTTTCAGGAAACGAACAAAGATGATGAACAGCATTCATGTAGAATTATGAATCGCTGAATCATCATTTTGTTTTACATCTTCTCATACCGGGTATGTTACTTGTTTGTCTCACAGTAAGCAGTCACTTTTCACTGAACACAAAGACTCAGAATTAGAATTAAAATTTTAGAATCAATTAATGTTGATAAGTGCTTCCTATGTTCTAAGGACTGTGCAAGGTGCCTTCCAATGCCTGATCTTTCCCTCCTCATCTGGATTTAAATTCCAGCTTCTCCTCCCACTACACGACTCGGGTACATTACTTGACATTTCGTAGCCTCAGTTTCCTCATCGGGACAGCGGGAGCAATTATTGTGCCCACCTCATAGGATTACCAACCGGGTCAAATAAAACGATGTTTGTGTAGGTAAGTAGGAATACTTTTGATTGCAAACAAATAAGAACAAAAGACTTGAAGAAAAGAAAAGATTTGGAGAAAATATGGAGGAAGCAAAAAGATCAGTGTGAAAGAGGAAGGAATGGGCTTGCACCAGATAAGAACCTGGAGACTCCCGGAGAATGTTCATGGCAGAATGCACTCTTCTAGCCCCAGAGCAGAGCTACTCCCATGGCGAATGAATTCTAGCCAGATCTTCCGGTTACTTTGTTTGATATTTACGATCCTCACGCCAAAAGTCTGATGAACCATATGTGGAGAATGTGACTTCTCTTTAGGTATATTGGGTAGAGCAAAAAAGAAAAAAAAATCTGGCAAAAGGACCCCATCAACTCCAGTAGTGAGGAAGGAGGCTCCTGGATCCACAGACCCACCGAGAATACACACAATAGGGAAGAGTTAGATCCCCCAGAGGAAACTGCTATTAAAGGAAAGGAGACTGGATGCTACATACCATCCCAGGTGACAGAAACACAATAAAAATCCGTGCAATAACAAAAACACACGGTGCACATCAGAAGTCAACCAAGATCAATTCTCCCCAACTTCCTTAGAACATTATTTTTATCCCCATTTTGCAAAGAAGTAAACTAGAACTCAGAAAGGTCGGGTGATTTTCCCAAGTCACCCGCAAAATAAGTCAACCCAGACATCCGAATGCTGGGACCAAACACTTTCAAAGGGAAGAATTAGAGAGGGTGAACAGTTGAGGGAAAAAACAAAAACAAAAGCAAAGAGCTGTTTAGATGGACGAGTACGGAACAAAATCTGTTTAGGATTTTGGCCCTTAAAACTGCTTTTCCTTGGGTGCCGCATGAGTTTTGAATGTCATGTTCTTAAGTCACGCAGTCCGCTCTGTGATCTCTGGACACACGTACCATTACTCCCCCTCGAAGAAGCCTCCTGTTCAACCAAAGTGAGGCCAAACTTCAGAGAGATCAGAGGGTGTAAGTACATCTGAACCTCCTGTTTTATAGTGAGATGAATAGGGGCTAGTAAATGTTTATGAAGCCAGACACACAGAAATTTTCAACTAACCTTTCGTGCAGGAAAGGGCACCTGGCAGCTGACAGAGCGGAAAGAACTGGTATCTTTTCACTGTTACCTGGAGTTTTCCTGAGACCCCAGTCATTCCTCATCGATGGCAAAGTCCGTGGCAACCAGCAAAAATACCAAAACTGGAAGAAAAAGACTCCACTCGTTTCCGTGAGTGGTTTCCCCATCGCTGCCCTGCAATCCCATTTCCAAGAAAATTCTCAGCACAGCGTGAAGCAAAGGTCTGTGTACTTCAGATGGAAGGTTGGGGCTAGGAAGTGCTAAAGCTGTTTATAAGTTTACTGAGAGTTCCTCTTGCAGAACCTTGAGGAGAAACGGGAAGGGAATTCTAGGAAAGATGGTTAGATCCTCAGACATCTAACTTTTAGACACTTTTAGGAGACAGAAATAAGGCCGAAGAGTATACGAAAGGATGTAGGAACCGGATATGGGGTGCGGCAGAAGTTCACCTCAATGAGAGGAAGATCCAGGTACCCCAATTCTGCCTGGAATCACAGGATGCAGGGGGTCGCCCGTGAGGGACACGTTTTGAGGGTGGTGATGCTTGTTCCAAGACCCGGGGCAGATGGAAACACACACCGAAGGTGTCAGTCCTCTACAAGATATGTAGTAACTAGGGAGACACTCAGGTGGGACAGGAAGAGAAGAGGGTGTCCCTGGTAGACATCCCCAGGGAAAAGAGAAGCCTGGATTGGAGGCAAAAGCTCCAAGGGAGGCCACAAAATGGCAGTGAAAACTTTTCTTTCCACCGGGGGAAACAAAATCAGAAGAATCTTTTTTTTTTTTTAATTTTTTAAATGTTTTTATTTATTTTTGACAGACAGACACAGAGCGTGAGCAGGGGAGGGGCAGAGAGAGAGGGAGACACAGAACCCGAAGCAGGCTCCGGGCTCTGAGCTGTCGGTGCCCGACGCGGGGCTCGAACCCACGAACTGCGAGATCGTGACCTGAGCCGAAGTCGGACACTTAACTGACTGAGCCACCCAGGCGCCCCAAAACCAGGAGAATATTAACAGCCACAGAGAAGGGCATGTGTGCAAGCAAAGGGAAAGGAAGGGCACGTGGGTCAACCATAATATGACTGTTCTTTGTGGCTCCGCCATGTGTAGGGGCTCCTATTTTCTGTGGAAGTCTCATAGCAACCGGAGGAGATGTATTATTATCCCCATTTTACAGATGAGGAGACTGATCTCCCAAGGGTAAATGACTTGCCCAAAGTCACACAGTGAGTAGAAGCAGAGGCAAAACCCAGGTCTGTCTCCACAGCCCACAGTTTGCTCTAAGGCACTATGTTCATACCCACAGCTTATTCTCTCCCCAACCCCCACCCCCGCACCCCTCCCCCCAAGACTGGCAAGACCTGCAAAGCAAGATCTAACTTTTATGGAGTTTTACTGTATTAAGTTCCCATTTTTATAGGATGGAGTCACATATCAACAGCCCCTGATTCAACCTTTTCAATATAAACACTGTTCCGAGCACCATTACATGTGCTTTGGTAGACATGCCTACTATTGCTAATAATAATACCTACTATTATGGTCCCCACTGCAAAAATGAGGAAACTGAGGCTCGGGGAATTTAGAAACTGTGCGGTTACACAGCCAATAAGATGTATGTAGCAAACTCAACTACATATCTTTATCCACAAAGCCAATCTTCCTTCCTCCATATAAAAATTAGAAAGGGGAGGGAAAAAATTCATAAAGCCATTGATCTTTTCTCTTTCCTTCATGAAGTTATTCATCTGCCAAGAATTTATTGAGGGCCTGTATTCTGTGCCAGGCACATATCGTGACCTGCCTTTCACCGAGAAAAATCTGTCTGCAGTCTATGGGCGCTCCTTCCTACACACTGTTTCTCTAACTGGAAAGCTGAAAATCAATGAAGATTCCTTCCTTCCTCCCTCCCTCCTTTCCTTCCTACCTTCCTTCCTCCTTCCCTCTCTGTCTTCCTTCCCTTCCCCTCACTTCCTCCCTCTTTCCTCCTTCCACCTTTTTTCCTTCCTTTCCTTCTTCCTTTTTTTTTTCCTTTTTTCTATGATACTGGCTTTTTCTTTCAGTTCTAATAATATGTGTGGGTCTATAGAGCCAAACAAGTCAGAGCACATGTATAAAATGCCAACTGTCTCTACCTGCTTCACTCCAATCATACCTCTGAAGGAGCCTATGATAGGAGTTTGAGTATATGATTCCACACTTGGCCTATACCAACATTTATAAATTTGTGTGCACATTTCCCAACTCTCATGTATGTTTGGATACATAATTCTTCACAACATTTGGGTTTTACCATATGCATTACCCTGAAACTTGCATTTTTTTCTTAATACTCTAGCTGAGATATTCCTTCATGGTCTTTATCTGTTCTTTTGTATACTTACATCATATTGCATAGAATATCATAATACAGAGGTCAGCAGACTCTGGCCCTCTGGCCAAATCTGGCCTGCTGCCTGTTTTGTAAATAAAGTTTTATTGGCACTCGGCTGCATCCATTTTTTTATATATGTTTTTATGGCCACTTTCCTGCTTTAACAGCAGAGTTGAGCAATTTTAATAGATAGTATACAATCCCTAACATACAACTGGTGTGTATATATATATATATTTTTTTTTTTTTTAACTTTGTGTTTCTCTGATTACTAGAAAGCCTGAAAATCCTTTTAAATCTTTATCATCCACTACATTTTCTTACCTGTGAGTTGCCTTTTCATTTACTTTGCTCAGTTATGTGCTACGTTGCCAAGTGCATAACATAGGGTTAAGCATGATTTCTCCGCATACCGCTGCAATTAGCTAAAATCCTGGCCCCAGTGCTTGTTAACTGTGCGATATAGGGCATGTTACTGGATTTTTCTGTGCCTCAATTTCTTAATCTATAAAATGTTGCGGCAATATTGCCCTCACCTATTAAATTATCGTAAGAATTAACTATCCTTATTATTTATCGCTTCTCTTTTTTCCCTTGGTTGCAAATCTGCCTAGTCAAACGGTAAGAACTTTTTGTCTTTTCCCCTAAAGATCTCCAACACACTGAGAACTTTCGAAGCCACTGAAAAAATGCATTGTTAGCCTGCATGTGGGTCAGGGAGGCTCCTAGCCAGGAACGGATCAAGAATATCCTGGTGACTTGATTCTGGGTGGTGCAGGATAAAATCTTGTTTTGTTTCTTTGCTCACATCTTTCCTACATCAGTTCAGGGAATCATAAGTGAATCTTGCCGTAATAAGTGAAGATCCCGCAGGCCCTCGGGGATCACGTTCTTAACATTACTTTCGTTGTACAGACAGTAGAAAATAGAGCACAAAATCCACCAAACCTATGATCTGTCTGATTTAAAAAAAAAAAAAAAAAAGGGGCGCCTGGGTGGCGCAGTCGGTTAAGCGTCCGACTTCAGCCAGGTCACGATCTCGCGGTCCGTGAGTTCGAGCCTCGCGTCGGGCTCTGGGCTGTTGGCTCAGAGCCTGGAGCCTGTTTCCGATTCTGTGTCTCCCTCTCTCTCTGCCCCTCCCCCGTTCATGCTCTGTCTCTCTCTGTCCCAAAAAATAAATAAACGTTGAAAAAAAAAAAAAAAAAAAAAACTTGATTTCCAACAGTTTGGAAAAATACGTATATCACTCTCATTGCTATTATTATCAGTGCCTTACATTAACATTGTATGTACATGTTCTATCTTAGCTACTAACCTGTAAACAGCCTGAGAACAGACTAAGCATTTGATTCGTCACTGGGTCCCTTACACCATTTAGTAGAATATGTTATGCAAAGTAGGTGCTCATTAAATATTTCACTCCATAAATAAATATCAACTGCCTATTCTGATTTCTTTCTTTCTCAAAGACAAAATGCAAAAGAAGAGAAAGAAATTGTAGTTAACTTGGGGCTTTGAGTCAGTGGGATCTGACCCAGGTATTGAGACTTCTACTGTCTGTTAGAAGTTCCTCTCTCACAAGGGAGTGTTAAAGCAGAGAATCTGGAATTCTCCAGGAGGTCCTCGCCTGGAATTGACAATCTAAAACTTGAATGGATTTAATCTTGAATTTTCAGGAATTAGTTGAGGAGAGTCGAGCAGGAAATAATAACAATAATAATAATAAATAACTGATACCTAGTTAGCATGTAACATATATCATCTAATCTTACCAAAATATGCAGTTAGCATTGCTCTTATCCTCATTTTATAGATAAGGAAATGAAAGCACAAAGTGATTAACTAACTTGCTCAAGGCCATGCAATAGCATATGACATCCTAAGATTTAGCCCCATTCAGTATGTGTCCAGAACAAACACATGCCTCTCTATTTTTTAATGAAGTTTATCTATTTTGAGGGAGAGAAAAAACACATGAGTAGGGGAGGGGCAGAAAAAGAGGGAGAGAGAGAGAATCCCAAGAAGGCTCCATGTTGTCAGTGCAGAGCATGATGCAGAGCTTGAACTCACTAATCATGAGATCATGACCCCAGCTGAAATCAAGAGTCAGGTGCTTAATGGACTGAGTCATGTAGGTGCCCCTGCAATGGAGATTTTGACAGCCGTCCTCCAGGGACAAAGCACTATAAAGAGAGGAGGCCCATTATCTTCAAGCCCTAAAGTTGCAATCAAGAAACCTGGCCTTGATTCTTGGATCCATAATGATACATCGGCAAAACTTCAAGCAATCAAGCCAATCACTTTTCCTGGACTTCAGTTTTCCTATCTATAAAATGGGAATAATGATACTAGACCAGAATCTGTCACAGTTACCTAAATTAGAATGAGATCATATATATAACAAACACTTCCTAAACTATAGAGCAAACTCTCATGATCATGACTTCCAAAGATTATAGAAACTCAACATTGATGTGGGGTGAAGGGGGTAAGAAAGAGGCTATATTGGTCTTCTCAGGCTGTCATAACAAAATCCCACAGATTGAGTGGCTGACACAACAGAAATTTATTTTCTCAAAGTTCTGGAGCTGGGAAGTCCGAGAGCGTTAGAAGGTTTGGTTTCTTCTGAGACCTCTCTCCTTGGCTTCCAAATGGACTCCTTCCATCTAGGTCTGTCCTCACATGGTCTTTCATCTGTGCACATGCGTGCCTACTGTCTCTTTTTGCATCCAAATTTCTTCTTCTTATAAGGACACCAGTCAAACTGAATCAGGGACCACCTTAAAGACCTTATTTTAACTGAATCACCTCTTTAAAGAACCTCATCTCCAAATTCAGTCACACCATAAGGTATTGGGGTTTGGGCTTTGACATATGAATTTGGGGGTAGGGTCACAATTCAGCCCAGAGCAAAGAAAATCTCTTTAAATTAAAAGGAGTGTTAGCTATACCCACTGCCCCACATAAAGTGGGTACAGGTAGATGACGCAGAGATGCTCAGAGGATTTTTGCCCCAAATTCTCAATAATCCAGATCACCCAGGTTATCATGAGACTTGAGGCTGAACCAGACAGCCAATTATCTTGATTACCTTCATTTCACTGCAGTGAGAGTTCAGGGATTATGAGCAGTCTTAGAAAAGAAGATTAATTATAATGGCAAATTTCACCAAAAAAGTCTAAAAATAATTTTAAGTACATTGCCAGCCCTACAGGTTATTGAATATCTTTAGACTGGAACTAACAAAAAAGGGACTTCTAAAATTAGAGAACTCTGCATTCTGTGCGGCGGGAGGGAAAAGAGGGTGAATTTGTCTCTAGCTGTATGTGATAATGTGACTGTGTAGTTAATTGATGCCTTCCTAGTCCCATACCCTTGCTTAGGCACATTCCTTTGTTGAAATTCCCCTTCCTGGACCCATTAAAAAAGGTTGAGCTTAAATGTCACCTTCTCCACAAAGCATCCTTTGATCACTGCAGGAAGGGATCTCATTCCTCTGAAAGTCATTCTATTTTCTTGTATTTCTTAGAGTGACTTAGGAGTGAAGACTAAGCTCTTGTAACAAAAAGACCCAGAAATATTGTGGCTTGAATGAGAGTTTATGGCTTTCTGTCATAAGATTCTTGAAACAAGCAAGCGGTCCAGGTTGATCCCCATCATTTAGATACCCAGACTTCTTCCATCTTTTGTCCCCACCATACTTTTGGTCATTGTCCTTTTTCACATAGTTGAAGCTGGGTCACAGGTACAGATCAGGAGAAAAAGAAATAGCAGGGATCTAGGGCCAATGATGTTATTTTAAACCAAAGAGGCAACATTTGAAAATATCATTTCTGCTCACATTCCACTGGTAAAAACTCTCACATGGCTACACCCAACTGCATGAGAAAGATGGTGTATTTGTCAGGGTTCTCAAGAAAATTGGAACCAATAGGATAGATAGATAGATAGATGATAGATAGATAGATAGATAGATAGATTCATTATAGGAACTGGCTCATGTGGTTATGAATGCCAGGATATCCCGTGATTTTCTGTCTGCAAGTTGGAGGACAAGGAAAGACAGTAGTGTACTTCAATTCAAGTTCAAAGGCCTGATAACCAAGCCTTTGAGCCCGATATCTGAGAGCAGGAAAAGATAGATATTTCAGCTCAAACCAAAAAATGGAAATTAGCCCTTCGCCTCCTTTCTTGTTTTATTCAAGCCCTCAGTGGATTAGACGGTGCCCACCTGCAATGATGAGGGCAATCTTTTTACTCAGTCCACTTACTCAAATGCTAACGTCTCCCGGAAACACCCTCGGAGACATACCGAGAAAGAACATTTTAGCAGCTATCTGGATACCCTTAGCCCAGATGACACATAAAATTCACCAGCACAGCCGGCAAGTGCAGCTTCTCACCAGAAGATAGGAGAAACAGACCTTGTGGGTAATTGGTTGTCACCGCTCCAAAATCTTATGGCACTTTTTTTTTTCAACGTTTATTTATTTTTGGGACAGAGAGAGACAGAGCATGAACGGGCGAGGGGCAGAGAGAGAGGGAGACACAGCATCGGAAACAGGCTCCAGGCTCTGAGCCATCAGCCCAGAGCCTGACGCGGGGCTTGAACTCCCGGACCGCGAGATCGTGACCTGGCTGAAGTCGGACGCTTAACTGACTGCGCCACCCAGGCGCCCCATTATGGCACTTTTTATTAGAGTTCTTTGCATAGGGGTTTTATTTCCTCAACTCATTGTAAACTCCAGAAGTGCAAGAATGCCTGGGCGTTTTGCATCAGGGCAGCTCAGTGCCCCCACGCTTACGCATTCTCTACAGAAGAGTTGGAGGACTGAAGGTTCACCTTTTTCATATAAAGACCATGAGTACTCTGTCTGATCTTTCTTCTCGTAATACTTGAATTGCAATGAATCATTGATAAATTTATCTTTTTAATATTCCTCTCTCTTTGTGTATAATATACTCCCTTGGCATACGTACTGTAATTTTTTTTTAATTTTTTTTAACGTTTATTTATTTTTGGGACAGAGAGAGACAGAGCATGAATGGGGGAGGGGCAGAGAGAGAGGGAGACACAGAATCGGAACCTCTTTCCTTATTTCTAGGCATAAAATTTATTCCTAGAAAGACTTTACTTGGGAATGTCATTCGGTATAGCCTAAACGAGCCTTACTCCTAGGTGTTAATGACAGGCAAGGGAAAAGAAGGATTCTCTGACCAGGACCATGCCACCATCCAAACGCTTGAATTTCTCACATCTAAAAGTTAATTATTTTTAAGTTTGAGAACCTGATGGAAAATTCATTGTCTTTAATTTTTAAAGCATGATTCTTGAAAATGCTTTATGGGGGTTAATGGATATATAATAAACTATACATATTTAAAATGTATCACTTAATGTTTTTACATATGGATATAGCTGTTAAAGCATAACCACCATCAAGATAATAAACAAACAAATGCATCACCTCCAGAAGTTTCTTTATGCCTCTTTTTAATCCATTCTTCCCTTTCTTTCCTATTCTTTCCTCCTGACATCCCCATCCCAGACAGCCACTGATTTGCTTTCCATCACTATGCATTTAGTTGTACTTCCTAGATTTTTATGCAAATGGAATCATACACTATGCCCTGTTTTTTTTCTCCGGCTTCTATCATTCATCTATCAAAATCTATCAAATAGCTATCAAATCTATCAAAAATCTATCAAATATCTATCAGCAATAGTATTTTGCTATTATTTTATATTGTAGAGTTTATCAATAGTCCATTCCTTTTTATTGCTGCGTAGCGCTCTATTACATGGATATACCGCAATTTGTTTATACATTCACCTGCTGGTGGACATTATCGTTGTTTCCATTTTGGGGCTATAACAAATAAAACTGTTATGAACATTGGTCTACAAGCCTTTGTATAGACATATGCTTTCGTTTCTCTTGGCTACATACTGAAGACTAGAAGGGCCAGGCAATATGGTAGATATATGCTTAACTTTTAAAGAAAGTGCCAAAGTAAATGCACCACTTTGCATTCTCACTGGCAATGCACGATGGCTCCACTTTTTCTAAATCCTCACCAACACTTGATATAGTCTTTCTTTTTACTTTTAGCGATTGTAATAAGTATGAGTGGTATCTCATTTCCCTGACGCAAAAGTCTTGGACGCTGCTTTTAAATGCCACTCTAACATCGTGAAAAGAACGTGGACTTTAATCACAGAAGAACTGGTTACGTGTCTTCACAGTATCGTTATCTAGGTGCAACTCTGTCAAAGATAGAGGACATTCCGGGGACAGCACATGAAAAGACTTGGATGTATGGAAGAGCATGTGGGACAAATAACGACAGCTCAACAATGCTAGAATACAGACTGAGAAGTAAAGACGGGCAACAGATAACTCCATTAAGAGCAAGCAGTGACCAGTTCATGAAGCAGATGACATGCCCTATAAATAGTTTAAGATTCTGACCCTTAAAAAATGGGATCCATTGTGGTAGAGAGTGCCACAATCAGATTCATGAGTTAGAACTGACAGCTCTGGGAGGAACCCGCTAGAGGAGAGGGGGACCCGTAAGGAGAGAGTCCTCTAAGAAGATTATTTCATTAGTGCAGCTCAGAGATAATGAGGACCTGATCTAGGACAGTAGCAGCAGGGAGAGAGAATGGGAAACAAGATACATAGAGAACAGAATAAGCCAGACTTGGGGGATGATTCCCTGGATCTTGGATGATTTGCAGGTTTTTGCTTTGGGCAGACAGATAAGCAGGGTGTCTCCTGATAAAAGAAGGAATAAAAGTTGGAAAGCAGATTTTGTGTGGAAGATAAAAAATTCACTCTAGGGCCCTGAGATTAAGGTATCTCTGAATATGAAATTGGAAGCATTTGGAAGTCAGTTTTTGCCTCATTTATTCAAAACAAATTTATTAATCATTGTTTACGTGCAAGGTGTTATAGGGAGACGCAGTTGTGTGGGGGTAGAAACGAGATCAGATAAGAGATTAGATATCTTGGCTTCAATACTGGTTACTCAGTCATTTAGCTAATTAGTTTTCATTTACCTTACATAAGTCTCTTAAACTCTTGGTTTACCCATCTGTAAAACAGAGGTAATAATACCAATCTTGGGCATTTGCAATTAAGTAAAGAGCAGTATTATGTGAGAACATAAGATGGTAATTCTAAGTAGAAAGTGTAAACAATCACATACAACACATATAGGGGGTCCTGCAAACCCAGAAGAGTGTTTGTTTCCAACTGACCCTGGCCTCACATTGCAACATGTAACTATTTATGCCCATACCTTTTCCAGCCACAAGTGAGGAGAAGGTCTTGAAGAAATGAGCCTTAAGAGAACTTCAATGAGGCAGAGAAGGTCATATCATAGCATCCTAATTGTGGCCCAGGCAGTGGGAATTTGCTCTGTTCCTCCCAGAGGCCGCCGCTAAGAGACATCTGAGAGAGAACACATAAAGTAGCTCAGGATCACTATCACTATATGACTTCGCAGGACAGCAGAAACCATTTGTAGGTTCGCAGGCTGCTCCTCAGTTATGAGGGTGCTTGTGTCAATGAGAAGAACAATTCCCTAGAAATTAGAAGACCAGAAGGCCAGTCTTGTCACCACTGCCTCGGAGCTATGTGACCTTGGACAAGTCACTTACCATCTCTGGCTCTCTTTCCCCATATATAAAGAAGGGTTTAAATGATCTCCACCAACACTGCCAGCTCTCTAGCAATAATTATGAAGACTCTCTGGACACACTGACCCTTGAAAGGGGAGCTCCTTTCCTTTGCTGATAAATATAGCTTGTTTGCTCAGCAAGATTAAAGAACGTAATAAATATTCAAGCCAGGCACTGTTTGGACTGCAACACAGTTTAACAATGCTAATCTGCTGTGTGGCAGTCACAGCTTGCATCAACTTCACATATTTATAAAGATGCCCTTATCATCCAGTACTTGGGTCAGTCATAAACCCACATTTGCGATGGTAGCCTCATTTAGTTATTTCCCTGTCACTGGTTCGTTAGCCAAGGCTTAAGTACGCAGCATAGGTCATCCATGCAGAGGGAAAGTAAATCTCTCCGCATATTTTGGGGATCTAAATACTATCTCAGGACAGTACAAGTGATCCCTATCATTTTAGGGATCTGGATTTTCTGAGAATATATTAATTGCGGCCCTGGTCCGGGCTAATTTTGCTAACCTCCCGGGTTCAGGACCCTGGACAGGTATACAGTGCTGAATAAGTTTGTAGGTGTGATGCAAAAGCCTGAGTCTATTTGGTGAATTGAAGAGAGCTGCCTTTGAACTTAAATAGGGCAGATATCTCTGCAAGCAACATAATGGAAAACTACCTTAGTCCAAATGTGCATGCTTTGCAAATGAGAGGTGTGAGAGGTTGCTATTTTCCAAAGAAGTACTCATAAAGTTGGGCGGGGGGAATGTTAAAAAACTCTCACCAGTATCTATTACTGTAAAGTGCCAGAAGCAATTATGATGTCATGTGTTGTCTAAAATTGGAGCAGTGAGACAGCTTGAGATGCAGTCAGAGCTAATAAACCAAATAAAATCCTCCGAGTTTTACTGCATCATATTGTTTCTTTACACAATTATAAGCAGAGGGGAAGGCATCTGCCACATTACAGTCGATTTATTCCTTCTTTATTTTCTCTTTTCTCTTCCCTTCCTTTGTTAAAAAGGACGCGTGTGAAGTGGGATTGGCTGGAGATAAATCTCAACAGTGACAGCAGGAAAAAGAGGGACCGTTATTTAAAAAAATAATAAAATGTCTTCCTGGATAGATGCAGTGCCACTTATTGTTGCAACCCTTGAAAATATCCCCCTGATTAAAATGTGCTTCCCTGTTTTGTACTTCTTTTAGCATCAAGCATCTGAGAAAGAAACAAAGAGCTTCCTGTCTTAAATGAGAAAGAGAAAATAAAAGGGAAGCCTGCCACTTGGGATTCCTCTAATAAATTCTACCTAAGAAGGTCCAGCTCAAGGGGGCTAATTTCCAAGGTGTTTCTTTAATCAGGTTCCTAAATTCAAACATATGTTTCTTTAATTTCCTTTAGATCTGACAGCATTAAGTTGAGAAAAGTCAAGAGCTTATTTTTCCATTTTCTGTGGGATGAAAACACGCCTACTTTCCATGTGGTTTTCAGATGAGATCAATTGACTTATCTCTCTCAAATGCTGACAACAGGAGAGCTCCAAGGGGAAACTTCAGGACCCAGAAGCTGCCAGGTTTCTTTGGTCCTCGGCCAGCCAGACAAGCCAGTTCCTTAGAGTCTAACCAAAGAATTTATTCTGAGAAAGGGGGTTTTGGTTTGGGGTTTGTGCTGTTTCTTTTTCTCCGCAAGCTGCAAAAAATCAGTAAGGAGAAGTGATTAAAGAAAAGAATACATCGAATGACATCAGAATATACACCATCATTTCCAATGATTCCAAACAACCTTCGCAGCTCACTTATTTCTACTAACCTCGGGCTCCCTCACTTTCTATCCACCTCTCTGCAGCCCTACATGCCAACCTTGCATTAATTACGTGAACTGCACCTGCACACGGACTGTGGGAGCTCTCAGACCGCATCTATTGAATGCCAAGGCCAGAAACACCCAACTCCACAGGGATGTTGTTTGCTCTGCCCTTTTGGTCATCAGTAGATTGATTTTCATGTTCTGGCTAAACAAACAGTTAGCAATGCTGAGCATTGTTTCGTGTTTTGCACTGAAGGCCCAATTAGCAAACACGGTCAATGAACGGGTCGAGAGTTGAGGTTCAGATGGGCTCCTCGAGGCCAACCTCTCTGTTTGAACAGCTTTCCACTGACCTTTGTCCTCATCACAGGTGATCTTCTGTGAAACATGTCACCAAACTCCATGTGTGGAGCCAGGGAGGAAATAAGTCGTGGTTTATCCAAATATCATGTGTCACTGCACAGACGAATCAAATGGCTCCAGAAGGATCATTACTGATAAAGAATAAACTGTTAGCACAGAAATGCGAAGATCGAGGTCAGGAAGGGTCTGAGCCACAGAGGTAAATAAATATACAGTGAATATTTAGACCTGGGCTGGGTTAAGACCAGTTTAAACTGGATGCAATTTTTAACTCATGATAAGCCATCTTCGTGGGTCTTGGTATGTTGGCGATCACCTGTTAGTGAGCAAAGGGGATATCCTGTCATTGGCTATACTTCAGTCTGCCACTGTAAATTCGCACCAGATTTACAGCTTTTTGAGCCTCCTTGGCAGAGCTACGGGTCAATAACACAACAGGAATGGGAATCTGGCCCTGGCTAGCTATTTTACCCACCACACATTTTACAGATTATCGTCCTTAGGACACCCAGGAGTTACAAGACCCAGATAATAAATCCACCGGAGGTCAGAGCTATAGGAATCCTGTGCGATTCTAACCCATGAAACACAAGTGCCGAAAGGACTTGTCTGTCTCCTCTGAGGGGCTGTTGAGTAGCAGACCCATTGCTATAAAGGCTGCCCAGAGGGAGAACAAATTAAGCACCGGTCCACCCACCTAGCTTCTCTGTAACCCAACCACAGGAGTGGTCTGGGGTCCTCCTTGCAGCAGACATACCTGGAGTCACCAGCTGGCTGACAGTGCCTTCTCCACATGCTGATGGGAAGAAAAGATGCCCAAACAGCAAGCACGGGGGGAGTGGCCACACACGGACTGCCCATGCATGAAAGGGGGAAAAACTCCCCAAGGCAGGGCTTTTCCAGCCAGACGCATTTATGACCAGTTGCAAGCACTGCGGGTAGAAAAACAAAACAAACCTAAACAAAACTAACAATTACCCCTACTTCAAAGCTTGCATTCTATCACATGGGCATACAGGAAAAGGTTTTTAATTTTTTGTAATGTTCACTTTTGAGAGAGAGATAGAGTACCAGTGGGGGCAGGAACCGAGAGAGAGGGAGACGCAGAATCTGAAGCAGGCTTCAGGCTCGGAGCTGTCAGCACAGAGCCCTATGCAGGGCTTGAACCCATGAACCATGAGATCATGACCTGAGCCAAAGTTGGACGCTTAACTGACTGAGCCACCCAAGCACCCCAACATTACAAAAAACTAAGTACATATATATATATATATATATATATATATATTCTCTCTTCTTCTTCTTCTTACGCCCCTGTCCCCTGCTTGTGCTCTCTCTCTCTCTCTCTCAATTAAAAAAAAAAAAAAAAAAAAAAAAACTAACTTGGCCAGTAACACAGAATAAACTTGGTTTATTACGATTTACAATAGAAGTTTCATATCCTCAAGAAGACAGTGCTAAGGAAAACTGCAAAATACCTGTGAAACTAGAGTAGCTTTGCCAATATTTACATTCTAATTTTCTGCCCACATCGTGTCTTCAGGCTCGCCTTTTGGTTTACTGGTCCTAGTCCCAAGCCCACTGCCACTGCTCTGTCAGTGGATATACTTGGTCTACCCTTTCCTTCACACCACACAATGGTGAAGCAAACACCTTGCTTTCTAACCTTTCCTGGCTTCCCAGAAAGCAGATGCATCCTTATAGTATGCAAAGAGAAAAAACCCATACGTTTGAATCTAAGGGAAGTTTAGAATGCCCTTTTGAACCCAAATATCCCCCTGCCTCTAATCCCACCATTAAGAGCCATTCAGTTGAGTCTTAAAGGATAGTTTTGTATGTGTGTGTAGGGGGTACGGGGGTACCAAAATCGCTGTCACAAATCAATACCCTGTAAAACTTTATTTTTTTTTTAATTTTTTTTTCAACGTTTATTTATTTTTGGGACAGAGAGAGACAGAGCATGAACGGGGGAGGGGCAGAGAGAGAGGGAGACACAGAATCAGAAACAGGCTCCAGGCTCTGAGCCATCAGCCCAGAGCCCGACGCGGGGCTCGAACTCACGGACCACGAGATCGTGACCTGGCTGACGTCGGACGCTTAACCGACTGTGCCACCCAGGCGCCCCTACCCTGTAAAACTTTAAACCTCAATTCGTACAGCAGGAGAGTTCCCTCACCATCTAGTTCCATTCAAGCATGAAACGCGGGCTTTCCTTTCTACAACATCTCTGCCTCTCTGGACATTATGACCTCTAGCCTATATGTTGGGACTCTTATGTGTATCTTAGGCCACAGAAAAAAGTAGACGGCCCCCACCCAGAGCAGTTAGATGGCCTCAGTGAAGTTTCATCATCTATAATCCATGAGCTATCTGAGGCAACTCTCCAAGAAAAGTCCATATCTCACAAGGTAATGAGACTAATGGCTTCACCAACATGGCTTTTTTGCCCACCTGACAATGTACAGCCTTCTCCCCACTGGTAGCAAACTGAGGGCTAGGCTTCCAGGGTATTCCCTAATGTTCTGCTTGCTTGTTTCTACCACTCACCCCATACCACCTCTCTACCTGATCTCCACCACCTTCCCCCATAATCATCTCCTTCCCACTTTCCCTCCACTAAGGTCACCCATCCTCCTTTCTGATTGTCCTCTCTTTCATGCAGGAACCTACCTGTATGGGGTGGAAAGAGGAACAGCCTAGCTTTCTGGTTCTTACTCTACCTTCTTTCCAGTCTTTTTTTTTTTTTTTTTTTTTTGGATATGCCACCAACTCTAAAGGTCAGAAAATAAAACCTGACCATTTCTTGTGGTTCCTAAAAGCCACACGGATGCTTCTGATTAATGGAGTGGGGTAGAGTAAGGGGGGGGGGGGCGGGTAATCATATAAAGTTAGGAGAAAAGAAACATGGACATCAATATTTCAAAATATCACCTGACTTCACCATATATTGTCATTTAGCACCTGAAGAGGAATAAAAAATTATAGGTTAACTATGCTAGGTGATAGAGTACTCCTACCTCAGAGGGCTGGAGAAAGATTAAAATAATATATGTCAAGAATTTAACACAGCGCCTGGTACATAGTAAGTGCTTGGAAAACGCTAGCTATTATTATTATTATTATTATTATTATTATTATCATCATCAAGAAGGAAGAAAGGAATTGGAAATCGCCTAGGGGAACACACACACGCACACACAAATACACAGAAAACTCCACCATTGCTCAAACTTAATGAAAGCCAACAAGACCAAGTCCACCATCTTGGTTTCTCCTCCCTCAATTCCTCTTTGACTCAGTTTTTCTTTCATCCTACTGACCTGTTAGAAATTATTAGATCCCAAGGAAGCCCACTTTATCTGCACTCTAACTCTTAGTTAATTTTTGGCCTATTCTTCAAAAATTTCCAACAGGGTTTTTGCTGTCCCTGTAATTATATCAAAACCCTCTTACAGAAATTCAACATCAGTCTGATATTGTGGCAGATAATGCTCCTTCAGAGTGGCGCCATTAGGCCTCCAATGACAGGATGCGGAGCGGAGTGGTCCCCTCCAAGCCACGACAGAGACCCTTTGACAACAGGTAAATACTACAGAAGTGTGCATTAGAACCTGAGTATAACATGCCATCACCCCAGGGAAAGCCAGTTTAAAATCATAAATGTCAAGACATAATTAGCTTAAAGGTCAGGTTTAATTATAGTTGTTGAAACTGAAATACACTAATTACTGAAACCATGTTGAAAATTATTTTAATGGTTTAGAATGTTTTGTTGTTACCTTTGTTTTCACTGAGTGACGGTTCTTGTTACTTGATGAGGGGAAAAAAAAACAAAACACAAAAAACAAAAAAAACATGGCAACGGGCACTTGCTTCCCCGCGTGGATGGAAGCAGAGAACAAAACAGTGTTGATGGAAAAGCCCACAACTCCAAACAGCCCACAATTCCAACAGCTCCACGTTATTGTATTATTAATCATTTTCTTATAATCGGCGCTTTAGATATAATTTTAATGAAGCTTCAACGAAAGCTCAATGCATTACACTGTAACAACAAAGGAGGCACATTTATCACTTGGTTCTAGCTTAATGGCAAAACAAATCAATAAATAAACAGCTGTGAGAAAATAACTCAATAACTGGAAAAAGTTGTTTACCTGTAGGATTTCTAAGATTTCTACTGGGAATATTTATTGACTCACCGAAGTATTTTTGTTGAGGTTTTTTTTTTTTGTTGTTTTTTTTTTTGTCATCTTTTTCCTTTGGGTTTCCAAAGACCAAAAAGTTTGAACAATCTTTCATTTAATTTTATTTTGTTTTGTCTCCTGTTTTGCTTAAAAGGGGAAAAAAATGAATAATACCTTTAAAAGTTCAGCTCTATTTTAAAAAAAAGAAAAACTCCACAAGAAATTTAAGTGATAAGCAACCACAAGTTACCAGAAGCTCCTCATAATTGGTATAAAAGTCCTTTAGAAGATACGGTCTGAATACTGATATATCTCCCAGTAGGGGAAAAGGAAGTTTTAGGCAGTGTCGTTCTCATATGGAGATTAGCACGCCTGAAGAGAACTAAAACATCAGTTTCTAGGGGAAGAAAATATTGTTCAAATGAGGCAAGAACCTGCAGAATGTGTTTTGTCAAAATGGAGAACAAAGGGCTAAGGAAACAGTGTTTTACTCACTGAAAGACACATTGAGGAAGACAGAGTTAAGAGGAGAAACTGCATGACACCAAAGCATTTAAGTAGCTCCAAAGAACCCACTTGTGACAAAGCGAGAGCTGAGCTCTTTGCCAGGGAACCACAGACAATGCAAGGAGAGTTCCGCACTCTGCTCTAGTTCAATAATGGAAAAAGAAAATGACATTTAATTAAGAGCTGCCTGCCTTCCAGGTACTTATGACATTGAAATCAGTGTGGACATAAGGCATTAAAGCTGACATCAACATAGTTCACCCAAGAAGTCATTTACTTAAGATTTACAGCCAACTGCAAGAGAAAAGTGAAAATTTATGAAAGATTTCCATCTGGCAGGCTACATCATTAGTATTCACACTGATAGCAGCAATGATTTAAATTTCTTAATCTAAGTGAAGATATGCATCAAAAAATTCCTCTAAAATATGTCTAATAGCTCTAACTGACTTCTTTATTAGAGTCTGCCAGTGAAAAAAATGTCAGATATCAATGAAGAACTCATCAAATGTTAATTTCGCTCTATTCGACTAATAGAAATTCATAATAAAGTGGCATCATTGTGGCTGAAACCCCCACCCAAACTCTCTGAAAGAGACACAATAAACTAAGTACCTTTCATTGCTTTAAAAACTAAAACCGGATTGCCTTGTTTGATCTCGGTATAGCAAGCATTTTCAAGTCATAACAATGATTATTTATTAAATATCGATAGCTCTTTTGGGGAATGGAGGCGGAGACGGAGGAAGCAGCCTTTGGCATGTGTTGTTTGGAGCCTGTGAATAAATCCTGTTAACAGAGAGGAGGAAATAAGTATAAATCTCCCACTGCAGGGGAAGCACCGTGCCATCCATTTTTCTGAATTAAAGCACACTGTCACTACAAAATGCCCTCATGTTGTCAAAACAGGACTGTGGAAGAAGATAAACCCTTGATACCCTCTCTTAAAACTGTAGATAGAGAGGTGTTTAAAACACAAAGAAATGTGGTTTACGTACAGAAAACAAACCTGAGACTTAGAATATCCTCAGATGATAGTGGGTACAGTTTTAAAATATGTTTAACTTTTTAAAAGGTTAGTACAATTTTAGGGGTTCCATGTGAGACACCTCAGAAATGAAGAAAAGAGCAAGAGTTCTAGAATCGGGAGGGAGGCTGGCATTAAATTTGGCTCTGTCACATTTTAGCCCTGTGACCTTGACACAGCTACTTAACCTCCCTGGTCTTCTGTTTCCCCATCTGGAAAATAATGCCAAGTTCATAAGGTTTGGGGACTATGAGTGAGATGTCATATAGGAAGTTCCCAAAACAATGGTTCACAGTGTTCAGCTATGGAAAGCTTATCAAGATTCTCCATGGAACTGAAAATACTGTGTGCTTTGTCGAGCTCCAAGGCCCTTCCAACCCCAGAACGTAGATGCAGGAGCTGAAGGAACAAGATATGACAACACTATTAGTTATCAATCCAACAGCCAAACCCTGCCCCTTTTCCTTGCTAAGGAGATGTCAGTTGCATCCAGATTATGTCATGTAAATATGCCAGGAAAATAGACCACGCCCATAACTCCAGAAAATAAGCATCACTGGTTTTATGTTGGGCATATATGACCGTAATTAGGGCTGTTGGTCAAATACCTCTGGCTCTCCACCTTACATGTACAACATAGTCTTGCATTTCTTGTTTTTTTGGGTGATTTTTTGATGGGACTGTGTTATTTTTTATAATTAATAGATCAAGTGACATTGGGATCTAATGAACTAGATGAAACCCTCTCTTTTCCCTCTGACACGATAACCAGGTATGTTTAAGATGATGGCTTAGTCATCCTGAGTCTCCAAGTGACGATGCAGAAAGAGATCCCAGCCAATTTACAATGGGTATGGAATGCGAGCAATAAATGAAACTTTGTTGTTGCAAGCTGCTGAGATTTTGGGATGTTTGTTCCCATAGCGGGCCCTGAACTAGCCTGACTCCTGCAACAGATACTTCTTATTAGGACCAAATGAAATAATAAGAAATGAAAACAGAGAGGTGCATGAGGAAAAACAGCTCATTCTTCCACGTTTTGTACAATTGTGTGAGCATTTGATTCGACCAGAGCTGGGAGGGAATATCAAGGCAGACTTTGTAAAGGAAGCAATGCTTGAAATAAAGTGTCATCTTAAAATATTTGAGGGGTTTACCAAAGTGATTGGAGTGGGGGACAAAATGCATTTCAGACAGAAAGAGTAGGTTGAATGAGGAGATGGGGACAGGGGGTGCGTAATATTCTCAAGGATTTGTCCAAAGAGATAAGCAAGATCTCAGAGAAGTCTTTATACAGTCTTCATGGTATTTGAACTTTATTTGTGGGCCAGGGGCTTTTCTCATATAAAGCCTATGGCAACTGTTGATGAAATGCAAGGCACATATCGCTGGACAATCCCAGATTTTGAGTGAAATAACAATGACGTCACCATCGCTGATGACAGCTGTTGCACGATACCTTCCATCACATGAAAAAGACAGACTCCTGCTTACACATAACCTCATCTCTTTCGATTCTATTCAGAAAGAATATTGGAGTTCAAAATTGTGAGATTTTTATTTAAAAGAAAAATCACTACCGATCTTCAATTCCGTAACTCAATTAGTAACAGCATTCAATTCACTATTTACAAATTATCCCAAAGCACTGAGAGGTCCTGACAAAGAACTTCTACTGCAGGCACTGGAAGCCATCAAGAATGTTAAGCAGAGGAGTGACGTGGCTGGATGTGAGGCACATTTTAGAGAAAAATTTTTCTAGGAACGACGGGATGGATGGAATGAATGGGTCAAGATGATGTCTAAGACATCATTTAAGAGACTGTGGCAATCATAGACTGTCACGCCTTACAAAGATAAGAAGGGGCATGCATCCTTCTGGAGAATTCCAAGACAGTAAAAAATTTGTCTTTCTTGAGGTCTGTGGTTATTTGAAAACTATCCTAAGATAAAGTATCTCTTTTGTTTTTTTTTTTTTTTTTCCTCCCAGTAATCTCTCAGTAGAAGTACTTATCCACATGCTTTCACCATATGTCTCTCCTTGCTCTCTGTCTCCCTCTTCCCTCACCATTGCTTCATTCCTCCTTTGGGAGAACTCAGAACAGGTTTTAAGATCTTGAGCAGCTGTACAGTTTGTGGAGTGGAGCATGTTTCCTTTCTCCTAGAAAACCATGGTGATAACAATCCAGGTCAAGATAAAAAGGGCCTGCACAGAGACGGTGGTAATGAAAGGAAGAGCTAGAACAAGTGGATGGTAAGCTTCAGAGCTTAATGCACCTTGTATGTTGCCAGGGGAACCCACTTTTCTGGTTGAATAGTGAGACTCCTTGAACGTTGTAGGCACTCAACAAATATCTTCTGAATAAATATGTAAGTTTGACAAACAAAATGCAAAGCCCTGAATGTATGAAGACAGATCAACAATGATGCTTGCTGCAAGAGGTCCTAGCATTGGTGTTAACCCAAAATCTTAAGGCAAGGTTGGTATCATCGCTTCCCCTTCATTTTCTGCACTCATAGAAGTCATTTTAAATTGACCACTGGATTTTTTTTTTTTTTTACCATTTCACTAGGTGCCTCCTCCGAAGCCTTCAGAAGACAATGCTCCGCAAGTCATTGCCAGCTGATCCAAGTTGCAAAGGCAAATGGGACCCAATCACATATTTATCAGACCTACTAATGTATTTAATGAGTTTGAAAGGAATCAAGCAGGAAACCGAAAAATAAAGAACCACATTCTGTATTTAATTCCGACTCTCCTTTTAATTACGTTTCTTGGGATTCTGTCCTAATGAAGGCAAACTAGAGCATGTGATGTCAGCTGCCGCTGGCCGACAGGTCTCCGGTCTCAAAAGCGGTGGCCGTGAAGAGTAAGCTTGTGTGGGTTGAAGAAGAATGGAGAGAATGGAGCAGGTGGGTTGGCCTATGCAAAGTGCTTATTCTGAGAGAAAAAGAAGAAGTTTGTCCTATTTGTTTTGTTAACGGACAGTCTGCAAAGATGCCTCCTACACAGAACTTTTCATTACCAACCACCTAAGACAAATAAGGGTTACGAAAAACACATCACGCCAGAAAGCAAGAATTAGTTCATCCAACCCTGTTCTCACAATGAATTCACAGAGTCGCCAGAGATTATACCAGCCACCCTTCGATTTCTCCGTTAGGAAACTGAGGGGCGGAACACCTTCCAACAACGACGGCGATCGCTCATCAAACACAAAGTGTGCGCTAGACAATGCAGAAGCATTTTGCATATTCTATCAAAGCCAAGACTATGTTTCCTGTGGCACCCGAAATGGTGCAAAGCCATACCCCTTTTACTTTATTTGTATCATTATCCCCACCTGACCCACAACAGAAACCAAGGCTCGGTAAGATTTAGGGAACTTGTGCTTACATCACGTAAGAAACAAAGTCTGTCTGGTTCCAAAGCTTAACATAGCGACTACTATGTTATACAGAAACTGCTGAGTGTCATTTTTCAAATTACAGCCAGGCAGCCAGGCGAAGCCTGGAGCTTCAGAAAACAATGCCATCCCCGTGTGTCACAGCAACACTTCTGTTTAGAAACATAATACTGACAAGTTTCTGAAAATGAACGCCATTCCGCAGACCCAACCCGTGGAATGACTGACAGTGTCCTGCTATGTGCTAACTGACATTGGCATATAAAACACTTTAGGAGGCCTTATTGACCTGTTAATGTCACTCCTGGGGCTAATGGAGTCGTGCATTATCTACAACGGAACTGTGGAAACCTGTATCCAATGGCAATCACTAGGACTAACCCAGAAACATACAGTTCACCTGGGCCGGCTGCCACCAGATAAATGAAGAACTTTGGCAGGTTGATCCTCCTCGGGCAACAACACGGATCAAGTAGGGTCCTGGTGAACTGATTGGCTCTCTTTTTTCAAGAAGTAGACACCACTACTGTCTGCTTTTGCATTTGCAATTCCTAGATGATTTTACATTGCATCGGGCAAGAAGTAGGACATTCTGGAAATGTGCTTTCTCAACATTTGGCGCCTCAAAACTAGGGGAAGAAAAAAAACCTGGCAGAATTATTTGGAAGGATGAAAAACGTAAGCTCCATTAGGAACCCTTTTCCAATGGTAAATAACCAAGCTTTTATTGGATGGATGTAATTAGAGACAGATTTCAGTGTGGCTTGGATACAGCTGCTTCTGTCCTCCTGGCACCAGACTGTTGCTGGATCATTCCGTGGCTATTGGCAATTTAGCCAATCAGTTCCACCTCTGTGCACCCAGCTGACCTCCTTCTTCACTGAGATGACGGACCTGCTTATTAAGACTGCTCAGAATTCCAAAATGAGGTCTCAAAATCTCAAAGGCACCTTGAAATATGCACCTCTGATGACACGTCTATCAAGATTTATCTTATATTAGTGTTTGTTCTGGGTATGTTTGTGTTTTAGGAGGCCCTTGGGAAAAAATTCCTATAATCAGTCAAGCACCTCCCTGTCACTGCCAGGTAATGGTTTTTGCTTCTCCTAGAGATCAGAAGAATTAAAGTACAATGTCTATTGTCGATTTGTCTGAAGGGAGATGTTCAAAGGCCTCTGTGAATCATTAATAGATACACTATCTGCAACAAAGAGCAATATATGTAAATTTTTAAGGCCCTTTTGTTTTTAAACCAAAATTGATTGCTCTTGATGGGTTTGTAAAATTGGGGGAAATGTCTCTCAATGTCGTAAGTATGTCCATATAAAGTAGTGATTGGACGTCACAATGGGCCCAAAGTTTCTGTGCCTTGAGAGAAGCAGAAAATGGGATAAGAACATCCCTGGCCTTAGATAAATCACTCACTGTCTCTACAGGGACTTGGTTATAAGCTTCAGACTAACACTCTCAGCACCCATCTTAACCACGAGAAAGCCTTATCCACGTCCGGACCCAACAGTCTTCAGACCAGAAAAGTTCCGGTTTCTGTAGATTCTGAAATAAGACAGGTAATACTTGCATTTGCTAGAAAGAAAGGAAGGGAAAGCCCTCAGACCAGTCTTTGTCTTTTTTTTTTTTTTATTTTTTTTTTCCCACGTTTTTTTATTTATTTTTGGGACAGAGAGAGACAGAGCATGAACGGGGGAGGGGCAGAGAGAGAGGGAGACACAGAATCAGAAACAGGCTCCAGGCTCCGAGCCATCAGCCCAGAGCCTGACGCGGGGCTCGAACTCACGGACCGTGAGATCGTGACCTGGCTGAAGTCGGACGCTTAACCGACTGCGCCACCCAGGCGCCCCATGTCTTTTAACGTTCTACAATTTCAGTCTCCTTATCATCACAAGAATCAAGTGCTCTCTGGTCAGGAGAACAGAGGTACCACCAATCTACACGGGGCCTAAAATAATCCACACCCACCCTATATGGTGAATAACTAGAAGACAGGAACTGACTCTGGTCATAGCCCTCGACTCAAAATTCTGAGCACAGAACCTGCTCCTCTAAGTTGCTCCACAATTGTTTATTGCATTGAATCAAAGTCAACATCGATACACTAAATGTCCTTAGTTTGGAACTGAAGGGGTAACACTATGTTTAAAAAGCTCCAAATGTAGTCCTGTCTTTGTTTTCAAGGTGACTGCAAATAGAAATGACTTCTTTATTTTATTGGTACTTAATTCCTAAACACAAGGAGACTGAATATATCACTGTCTACAGGGAAGAAGCCCAGCAAACAGCCATTGAACAGAAATCTAAGAGGTGACTCAATCAACCTTCAAGCCAGTTAGTTATTAAGAGCTATTATAGTTCTTAAGGGCACCCCCACCTGCTTTTGTTTGTCTCAAAAAGGCATTTTACTTAGATAAAATCCAAATTCTTACTATATGAGATAGTATTGGTTCATAGAAAATGACCTCAAATTTAGCCGTTTAAAACGACAATTTATCATCTCACACAGTTTTTAAGGGTCAGGAATTTGGAAATGGCTTAGCTGGGTAGTTCCAGTTCAGGGTCCCTCATGAGCTTGCAGGCAAGATGTTGGCTAGAATGGCAATGATCTAATAGCTTGACTCAGCCTAGAGGATTCGCTTCCAAGCCTACTCATGTTGCTGTTGACAGGAGGCTACATTTGTTCACAATGTGAGCCTCATCATAATCTTGTTCTCAAGATAGTAGCCAGTCTCCCCCATAGCAAGTGATCCAAAAAAGAGAGAGGGATAAAGAGAGCACACGTTCGAAATAGGTACCGCCATGTCTTTTATAACTAATCTCAGATGTCACATGCCACTTATGCGATATTCTGTTGATCACACAGACCAACAAAAGGGCCACACAAAAATATCATTGGGAGCCATCTTGGAGGCTTGCTACCCCACTTATCAAGCCCCATAATGCCCAACATGATCTCTTCTCTGACGACCTCTCATGCAAACTATGCTCAAGTTACATGGCCTTTTTTAATTTAATTTAATTTTATTTTATTTTATTTTATTTTAATTTTATTTTATTTTATTCCAGTATAATTAACATACAGGGTTATATTAGTTTCAGGTGTACAATATAGTGATTCAGCAATTCCATACATCACCCAGTGCTCATCACAAGTGCCCTCCTTAATCCCCATCCCTTATTTCACCCATCCCCCTCTGGTAACTATCAGTTTGTTCTCCATAGTCAAGAGTCTGTTTCTTGTTTTGTCTCTTTCTCTCTTTCTCTCTTTCTCTCTTTCTCCCTCTCTCTCTCTCTCTCTCTCTCTCTTCCTTTCTGGTTTGTCTTGCTTGTCTTTCTTTTCTATTTGTTTGTCTTTTCATCGGTTCTCCAAATGGATAAACTTTCTTGTCAGTTTAAATGCCATCTTGTCAGATAGGTCTTCTGAAGCCATCTGCTTTAAAGAATTTCTTCCAGGTGATTCTCTACCATTTCATTCTTTCATAGCACATTTGTGCTTACTTTTATTCATGTACCTGCTTGCTTCTTGCTTTTTTCTAAATACAATTAGCATCATAAAGACAGGGACCCTGCCTGTCATGTCCACAGTTGGATCTCCATTGCCTGGTGCAAAATTGATGTCCAATAAATACTTGTGGTTTGAATGAAAAAGGCACAGTCAACAGTTGTTCCCAGTCGCCATCTTGTCATCTCACCACCTGGAGTCGCATCTACTCCAATAGGCTAGAGAACAATTTCCCCAGTGAGGCACTGAAGCAAACCTCAAGATGTGCATTCACTGCCACATTTCTCCACCTCATGACTCAGCTTCCTTTAAACGGTCACAGACCATCAAGTCCAAACTGGCTGAGCACTCTTAATATTTCTCTCATGGTTTTCTGGTGCGGCATCAGGCTCTTCTTGGAAAGTGTCTGGAAAACGTCAATCCACAGTCGACCTATAATCTTCCAGCTAAGCTGACCTTCTGTGATGTGTGGTCCCTAGTTTCTACCCGGTTGCCACGTGCCCGGATTTTATTGCTCAGACCAATATCTTCAGGGAGATGCTTTAGCGCATCCTGGCTGTGTGAGCTGTCACATTCAACATTACCCAAGGATATCAAATTCTTGACCTTTCTCGGCTCCTTCTTCTACAGACTGGTGTCGATCCTGGCTCCACACCCACGCTCAGCCAGAGCTCCCAGAATCCCTGCCTGGGTCCAGCAATCCAGCGTAAGCCTGAATTTGGACGGCGAAAGAAGTTATGTCAACTGGTCACTCCTTGTTTTTCTGTGCCCTTCTGTTCTCTAGAGATCTTGTTATCATTTGAACTCCCATAAATAAGGTTTTCAAATGCTGGAATTCTCTGAGTTTACCTTTCTTCCATCGGTCTGAGTAACAGCACAATTGCTGATCTTAATCGGGTGCAAGATATGCAGAAACACTTTATTAAATGACCTAGTCCTTCAACCTTAATTCTGTACTGCAAAGTGAAATCTACCAAGAGATCTAGGTTCAATCCCAAAATCTAAATTTACCCTCAGTTTCCTGACCCATGAAGTAATAATATAGATGCTCTCAAAAGCCTTTCTAAATTTTAGAAGTGTAATCACAATGTCATATGTGGCTTTCCTAACTTTTTTGATCTCTGGTCCCTTAGCTGCTTCTGAAGCCAGAGGCCAATTCCTTCAGCAACCCTCATGAGATCCAAAGCCCCAGTTCACCCCTTCGTATACACTCCCTTGATCCAACAGCCTTTGATTTCTGCCTGGATCCTTCATTCTCCTTCAAAGATGTCTCCTGGATCCATCATTTCCTCAAAGATGTCTTAGAAGTAGCTTCCCCAAATGTGAATGATTCCACACCCTGAGACTTGCACTAAACCAGAGGTTTTTATACAAATCATCTTTGCTGCTCCCAAGCTGCTCCCATTCATCGGCACAGTTCAACTTTCTAATCAACTGAGTCAGAGAAAGCTGAAGCATTTCTCTGTTAACACCCGAGGTGTTTCCAAGGCCAGAAAGAAAAAGAGAGGAAAAATAAGAAAGAAATCTAAACTGTTTTAACCTGGAGGCCAAAATATAGATACTGTGCCTCTTTTTGACTCATTATTGGAAGAGATTTCAAAGCACGCTCTTAAAGTCAGTTTACGTAAAATGTTTTCAACTGTCTTCGCCTTCATGCTCAATAAACCAGAATTCTTATGCAGGTTTTAGACTCTCAGAGTCAAAGCTAGAGTCACACTTAGGGATTGTTAAATACTTGTTAAATAAAAAAAGCAAATCATAAAATAATAGTCTGTACATACTGATTCTGTTTTCAACATTACCTGAGCCTCTCCTACTGCTCTCTCTTATATTTTGGGGCATACAAGGAATCAAAAGAAATGAAAAGAAGAAACTATATTGTCTTTACTAGTAAGCAAAGGATCTTTTTTTATAATGTTGAATTTAATAGTGGTGACTAAATTCCAGTCTTTTAAAGTCTTTACATACACACACTCATGCATCCTCATGTGTTCGCACGCTTGTGTGCACACACACACACACACACACACCAGAAAACCTTCTAGGAAAAATTTCCAGCTAATAACTATCACGTACATTAGACACAATCTGCTTTCATTAAAAATACAGTAATTCTACTCATGCTTCACATACCTCAGGAAACTTTGCAAATTTGTGAGAGTAATAAAAGGTTGCTTTTCCTCCACCTGAACCCCATTTCTCCACATTCTCTTAAACGACTTGTGTCAAAAAATACCTTTTTCTAATCTTCTTTTTTATTAAATCCTTACTGATATTTTTCTATAGAAAAACCAAGAGATATAGTTCAGAGTCTGTGGTTAAAGAAGCCCACTTGTGGGTTCCTATCAGAGGTTTTAAACTAAGAGGATTTCATCAAAGTCTATCATGAAAGAGTGTCTCAGTTATGCAACATACCAAGAGAAATAAAATGTCTCAAAATTATCTCCTCTGGAGTACCAGTCCCTTCTGCTTGCTACTGCACACATTTTAGCTATAATGTCATCTGTTTAAACTCATTATTAATTATTTTACTTTTCGTTGGGGGTTGTTAATTGTTGTTCATCTGCCTTCAAGACAGATTCATGTCATGCAAGCAAATGAACATCTCAAGGCAGGAAATACACTTCACAAGCCTGCTTTATTGTCATATATCATCCAAGTATTTCTAATAAAAAAAATGATGGTTATTTAAAGGACTGGTTAGGAAGAACCAAGTAACTTTGTTAAAATAAAAACAGTTCCTTCAGTAGGGTATTAAGTCCATGAGAAATGTAATTTTCTTAATACTAGATAGCGATAGTTTGATATAGAGATACAGATAAAGGCATAGATTATAGATTCAAACCTTTGTAGAATAACCATTTGCGTTAGGATAAAAAAAAAATTAAGCGAATCATTGTTTTACTTTCTTGAATATATCAAACTATTTCATACACTAAATAGCAACTCCTTCGCCCTGAAAAGGAAATAGGTATCATGTATCATGTACCCCGAATGTTAAACAAAGAAAAAACAAGATACCAATAAAAAGGAAGGATGAAAATGGCAAGAAACAGTAACAAATATTTTTTTAATCCTTATTTACTGAAACAATCCTCATTTTCATTTCTGATTCTCTTATAAGCAGAACCTATGATATGCCATACATGTTTTTGCATTGCCCACATATATCCCCCCCCCCCCAAACTCAGTTCTAGATCTCCTTCTTTCCTCCTCTGTAGCTATGCTTCATCATTTTGTCAGGTTCCTAAGCTTTCTGTGCCTGTGATTATGGCAGTGACCCACTGTTTCCTCTTCTAGGACACCCAGAATAATTGCATTTTCCGAACTCTCTTGCAGTTGGGTTGAGGCCATTTGGCTGCAGTGGTATAGAAGTGGGAATTACATAGTCATCTTCCCAGCCTGATGCTTAAAAACATCCCACATGGTACCTCATATTTCTCTGTTGTTACATTGGCAGCCACCTATCCCAGAAGCTGTAGCTAACAGATGGAGAAGAGCTATCCTATCTACATTAGATTGTGGTAGAATCAAGAAATGAACTTATATAATGTTCAACTCCTGAAGTTCAAGGGTTTCTTATTACAGCAAGAGGCACTGGCACCTACCGTTTCATTCTGCCTCCCAACACACAGGCCCTTTGGTGACAGAGCTGAAGACGTTGGGAACACACAAGGTGAGTAACTTTCTTAATCTATATCCATTCTAAATGCGGGACAAAAACTGGAGAATCAAAGCAGGCCATCAAAATGGATCCAGAACAAGAAATCATAGGCACACTGCCGAGCAAGATGTGAGACATCCTGTTCAACCGAATTTTTAATAAGAAGACTTGGTTGGGGCGCTTGGGTGAGTCAGTTAAGCACCCGAATCCTGATTTCAGCTCAGGTCACGATCTCGCAGCTTGTGAGTTCGCACCCCGCCTAGGACTGTGCTAGCAGCATGCAACCGGCTTGGGATTCTCAACCTCCCTCTCTCTCTCTCTCTCTGCCCCTCCCCAACTTGCTCTCTCTCATGCGTGTGCACATGCTCTCTCTCTGTCTCAAATAAAAAAACATTTAAAAAAATAAAATTATTTAAAAAAATAAGACTTGCTTAGTTTCAATCACTTCCTGTCCAAACCTGCTTGATTCTTTCATTAACAACAGGACTGGCTACAGGCATCCTATCAACATTCGCCATTTCTATTCCATAAGGACCAAGAAATTCTCTGCAGAAACCCCTCCCGCCTTACAATTGAAATAAAATGTCCAAACTCTATCCCTTCCTAGCCTACCTTGTTTTCAACTCTCTTCTAATTCTGTCCAGACTATCTCATTGGTTTGGAATCTTTGCCTGGCCCTGGAGTTTAGCTTCTTCCAGAAACTTCCCTTTAGGTCTTCCTGGGGTCCGGGTCGTGCAGCCTGTGGGTCAGGCCAGGGCTTGCTCAACAGCTACCCCAGGATCTGGGAACTCCAACCCAGCGCTCAGGGCCGGGGGCACAACAGGTCCTCCTTGTTAGTCCTGAAGTATTCAGTCTCACTCGGGACCATTAACCCTGACCACCTGTCTGTAAATAGCCCATCATTAAACCATCTTCAAAATACCGCTTGAAATTTCTATTCTCTACCAGGAACTTGGCTAATAGAAAAAAAAAAAAAATGAAACAGTTGGAAGCATTACAGTTTTTGTAGATTTGGCCATTATAAATCTAGAGCTACGTACAGTTCAATCAGAACACCCCATTCAAGAAAAAACAGCACAGCTGCCAAAGTGACTAAATTAAGGTAGTTTGAAGCCATTTGTAAAACCACCACAACACCAGATACAAACCTTAGCAAATCTTAGTGGGAACAGATGCAGAATATTTGGCACAGGCTCTTCCCCGTCCCTGGAAATTCAGCTGCCAATGACATTTTCTATGTTAAAAATAATAATACAGGGCGGGGGGTGCACCTGGGTGGCTCGGTTGGCTGAGCATCTGATACTGGCTCAAGGTCATGATACTGGCTCAAGGGCTTGTGGGTTTGAGCCCCGCATCGGGCTCTGTGCTGACAGCTCAGAGCCTGGATCCTGTTTCAGATTCTGTGACTCCCTCTCTCTCTGCTCCTCCCCCACTCCTACTCTGTCTCCCTCTCTCTTTCTCTCAATGATAAATAAACATTAAAAAAAAATTCTTAAAAAAAAATACAGGGGCACCTGGGTGACTCAGTCGGTTAAGCGTCCGACTTCAGCTCAGGTCATGATCTCACCATTCGTGATTCAAGCCCCACGTTGGGCTCTGTGCTGACAGCTCAGAGCCTGGAGCCTGCTTCAGATTCTGTGTCTCCCTCTCTCTCTGCCCCTCCCCCTGCTTGCACGCATTCTCTCTCTCTCAAAAAAAATAATAATAATCATAGTAATACAAATAAAAAATAAACACCTTGCTATGCTGCCTCCATTGCCATTTCAAAAGAACTAATTGTCCATACAAAGTGTTATTCCCAACACTCAGCTCTCTTGTTTCCTGAACCAAACTCAGCAGCACGTAAGGTTGGGAAAGACCACAACTTGAACTTGAAGAGGTGAATAATACCTCTACCTTTAGCGTTCCAGAAACGCTTTTGAAATCCCTTCTCCCAGCAGAGGTTTCTTTGCAATTGATACTACAGATGGGCATAAATATGTTATTTGCCCTGAAAAACAAAGAAGGGTTTGCATTTTTAGATATACAGTGTGCTCCACACAGAAGAGGGAGGAATCAGGTTGTTTTGATTTTTGCTTTTTTGTTTATTATTTCAAAACACATTGTCTCTCTGCCAAGCAAAGGACCACGAACCATTCCCAATGACCATTTGCAAGGTGCAAGGTTAAAGTAGTTTTTTGCATGTAGTTAAAACCAGGCAATGAGTCAGTGAAAAAAAATCCCCATGAAATGGTTTTTAAATGTACTTGATCGTTGTTCATACAAGCATTTATCTTAAAAGGATATGCTCATCTGTTCCAGTCACTAACATTTATACCTATCCAAGCCACAGTTAACTCCTACTGAAAATGTTGTTTTCGTGATTATTATGGAACTTAATCATGTTTGTGGACAAGCTGAGTTTAGTGATTTGAACTGGACATCTCTTGCAGAACAGTCTACATTATTGTAGACAGACCACAAAACACCTTCTAGACAAATGCTCCCCACAATCTGTCATCAAAGCAATGTGACGTGAATGTTTCACGGATGAAGGGGAAGGGTAGGGGACTTCCCAAATACTCTCGTTACCTTCAAAGGAACACTGAGGTACATGCGTGAGTGTGCATGTGTGTGTGTTTGTGTGTGTAAATATTACCTCCCAATATTAACCTAGAGCCAAAATATACCAGAAATGTTTCCATAAAAGCATGTGACCTCCGTGGATACAGCTCTTATAAATCCGCAGACCCATGTGGTTCAATCAGAACACTCCATTCAAAGAAAAAGAGCCCAACTACCAAAGTTGTTACAAAGTCCTTCAAACCCATTGTAATCCACCCAGGCACCAATATTTCCTCTGCCTCTCTCTATACTTTTCCCTCGCCTGCATCTGCTACCAGGGGTGAATTTTTCAAATGGCCCAAAACTTTCTCCATCATCTAGACTCTGTGGTGTCTACCTATGTCACTAATGTAGATTGGCCGAACATTTCTCTTGGTCAACAATGATCTCCCCTCTCTTTGAGAGTAAAGAGACAAGAAGCTGGAAAACCGAGGATGATAATACACATAAGCAGTTTTCCCCCGACACAAGACTAATATTTAAATAAATGTAATCCAAAAGTTGTACACTTTTACTCAAATCAACTTTCTATTGTGAGGAACAGAAACTCAAACTAGCTCAAGAAAAATGGGGAGGGGGTTACTACAAGGATACAAGAGGCATTCTTTGAGCATCCAAAGGCAGGAAATTAAATATATTCAGTCCTCTTTGCAACTTGTACATTCAGAAACAGAGTCTTCCTTTTCTGTTTCTCGGGACCTCTCTCTATCTCTGTTTACGTGCTCTGTTCTCTTTGTTTCTCTTCCTAAGCTTCTCTGTTTACTCATTACACATGACCTGTAATGGGGACCTCAGCCTTTGTTCTGTTAGATTGGGACTCCTAGTCAAACCTCCCTCTGTGTGTCTTAGTTCAAAAGCCCAACACAAAGATTTTGATTAGGTACTTGTAAAACAATGAATTCACTGGCCTTGGCTTAGAGATTCTTCACTGGCCCATTCGCCCATAGCTCAGAGATGAGGTCCCATGGGACATAACACTTCCACTTGCAAAGAACACAGCCTACCTTTGGAATTCTGGAATCCAAGTGAGAACCAGCATCGTAATCCTGATATTTGACATTATCTTATGACGTGCCCTCATGTATGAGCTCATTCACCATTCATTCCAATGTCCTTCTTATACTGCAGACAGCTAAAAGCTACATTCCCTAGACCCCCCCCCCCACCTTGAAGAGCGATTTTGGATATAAACTAGTTTTACTAAATTAGAAACGCCGTCATGAACTTTTAGAAGGCGAGCATGAGGTGGAGGGCTTCCTTCTGCTTTGGATTTGCCGTTGCAAATATGGTCGTGGAAATATTAGGGCTTATTTACGGTGACAGAATTCGATGCATGTCCCTGGCCTCATATGAGTGGGGGTAGAAGAAGTCAGGAAGCTGGCCCTGAATCACAGCCAAGGTGATATGTTCCCGAGGACACAGTTCCAGTGTGTCTAGCTCCCCACATTCCTGGCAAAAGGAGCAAGTTCCCTGAAAGTCAGTCTAGTACACTTGTGAAGGTCATTCTCAAAGGAGTGTCTGTGGATAGAAAATTACTAAGAGGGACTATTAGGGATGAGGGGGACTCTGGGTAAATAGACTTGATAGGATTCTTGGTAAAGGCGGACCAGAGTGATCGATGTCACCTGAGGAATCATACAGGTTGAGGAATTTGATCAGATAATCAGATACTGTGATCCAATAGCAAGGATGGGAGATCCTCTTTATTCTCACTTATCAGAATTTTTGCTGAAATTGGGTGATGCAAAGACGGACACACACCTCCAAAGGCCAAGGTCTAGTTAACAAGAGGGTTCAGAGGAACAAACCTAAAGTTGGGTCAAGAAGAGATTCTTTGTCCCCCGCACGCCCGTGCAAGAGACAGGAATTGAGATTCTTACAGTGGGAGCTCTAAGGAAATGAAAAAGTAAGTCTGATCTCTTGGTAATTAAGTCAAATGATTGTCACCCTTAGAGCTCTACAAGAAACTAACCGAGAGAATAAAGTTAGCACTGAGGGGGGAAAAAAATCACCCCCCTTGTGCCAGCAAGATGACCATCATGTTGAGAACAAGTTTAGCAGGCACAGAAACCACAGTAACAGATTAAAAACCAGACAGGGGAATGGAGACCAGCCAAGGTAACTGCAGCAGGTGAACTTTAGTAAAGGCTAGATCATGAAATGCTCAGACAAATGTTCACTGTCTCATCCATCAGTGGTGCAGCCCAGCCCTCCTAGCCTGAGCCTCAGGGTCCTTCTTACTGAAATCAGTAGGTGTCTGTATTTCTGACCTTTACTTGCCAAAAGTAACACAAATCTAAAGACTCAAATACTTTTTTATTGGGGTTCTAGCATAGTGTCGGAAGTAAAGGTGCACCCGTACGTGGACTTGAGAAACAGGAAGAACATGCACCAACGTAGACATATTTAGAATTAAGAGGAGAACAAAAGGAGTCACAGACTGATATAAACAAAAAGATCAGTTTCAAAGGAAAGAGGATGACAGTGGCAACAGTGAAAAGGAATTTGTTAAACAACGTTTATTCAGTGTCTACATGTCCCAGGCATTGTTCTGAGCTCTGGGGATATTGCAATTAGTGAAAATATGAGGAGAAAAGGTGATGACATTTAAGAGGCTCTGAAGGTAGGTTAGGGTGAAGTCAATGAAGGGCTTTTTCAAAGCAATTTTAACACCGTTCTTTAGAAAACAAGGAGACATCGAATTTTTATTCTTTAATTTCAGATAATTCTGGTCCCTGTTACAAATGGATTACAAAGAAGCAGCACTTGCAGATGAAAAAGTTAAGGGGCCACTGCAATGGTCCAAGCAAAATTGATTGTCGTCACCATCACTTGATCTTGGATAATCACTTTCTGACTGCTTTTATCACTTTCTATCTTGGATAATTAGATAGCATTAATCATATGGGTAGATGCAGAATAGAAGTGTTTTCAGTTTTGGTTTTCAGTTTGGGTGTGAAAGGGAATTCAGAATATTACTTGTGGCCTATTGAATTTAAGGTACCCATATCATAACTAAGTTGAGGCTAGTTCAATAAGTGGATGATTACAGTTTGAGAATTACGCTTTCTTGACAGGCTACACGGAAAGGTTTGCCAGATCAATAGAGATCAAATCATCAGCTTGAAGCTTCCCCTGATTTTAGGTACTACTCTAACCGTACTAACCCTGTCTTCTCCTGCCAAGAGTTTCCTCCAAGGATGAATTCCCTGCACTTGTCACAAGGGGTTTTCAGAATCTTGGAGAATAGCGGCCGGTCACCGATTCCTGAGTTCCAGAAACTTCCAAACAGACTCTTAAGTCCAATTCAAGTAAACCAGGTGTCTGTGTCCAAATGTAGTCAGTATAGAATCAGGATCTAGTACAAAGCCCAATGAACTGATGTCTAAAATGACCGCAATACGTTACAGAAGTTTAAGTATATCCTCTGGACTGGGCATACCGCGTTACTTACCTTCCCTGACACCTTCTTCCCCCTTGCCAAGCCACGTCCTAATGCACATGCCACATGATCCCTGCTCATTTGACCATAGCTTATTGGACCAGAGGTGAATGCCTGAACCACGCTGATACTAGATTTCCCTCACTTGGGAATTAATTAAGGCAATTCATTCTAAAAGTTTATGAAAACCTGAGGGCTGAGGCCACCATTTTGAGGTGGTCCATTGTGAAGAACCATATGCAGGCAGATGAATGGCAGAGAATCTGGACTTGCATCACATAAAAACCAAGCAGATCTATAGCACAGATGATAGACCATATGCCCAAGAACGAAAGAGATTGAAACCGTAGTTGCCTGACATTGTTCCAGTTCCTGAGTGCTTCCTGGCGACCCAGGGGCATCGGAGATGAGAAGGATTAACATAAGGATGCTCCTAGCCATTCCCTTTTATCTCCCCTGTCTCTTCTGATTACCTTCCCTCCTCTGTACTTCAAGGAATTTTATCTCTTTGCTAACTATTTTTCTTTTAAATTGAAAGCATCGGTGAAATTCTGACAACATGAGAGGAAATTGGGAAGAATTCTTGCTTGAATCCGAAAAGAAAAAAAAAAAAAATGTCAGAGAACACAGACCAAGAGAGAAAAAAATTCTGGAAGCACTGGGTGCCAGGAAATGTTCTAGAGAGAGTTTGTTAAAGTGAAAGAGTCTGGAGAGGGTTTGGGTCAAGAAAATAGAGGATTTGTGAAAATGTGGTTATGGTTTACAAATAAGATTATTTTAAATCATCTTCAAGAGATTCAAGCAAATAATTCTTATTTAATGTATTTTGGATCCTAGACCGTCCTGATGTATAGAAACGACTGGAAATAAATGACTGGATATTGAGACCCAGCACCTCAGGGCCTTAGATTGATATGGGTTCAACCGCCATTAAAAGTTCCACTTTTGAAGCTGAATTGAGTGAATTCCCATTTCTGGTTTCTGATTCCTTTTTCATAGCTTCTGTAAAAATTCCAAGATTGAATCCTGAACTTCTCTCACACAGGGCACCAGTTCTGCCCCTTCACTGCACCCTCTACAGGGCTAGAGGCTTTTGTTCTTATCTCACAAAGAGAAAACCTAGAACTCTGAGGTTCCATTTGGAAAGGGGAAATGTGGAATTCGACTGTTCCCTCAGCCTGACCTGCTTCTAATTTAGATGGAGTTTTAATATGTGCTGAAAGTCAAAATAAACGGATGAATGTTAAACAGCAGAACAAGTATTAAAACCTCTGTCTCTGGCTTTTCATTCCCTGTTTTTTAGCAGACTGACCCCCCTCCCACTCTTCAGTGTCCCCTAAATGTAATGATATTCACTGCTGTTTAAGTCTTTCTTCATTCAATAGCTGGAGAAATTGTCATTGGTATGCAAACGGGTCTCAGGCAAGGAACATTACTCTTTAATCTCCTAATTTTAATTGGTCTGCCATCATGCAGACTGGGGCTGCTAATGGCCTCGTTTGTAGATTAAGACCAGCAGACCTGAACTGCGGTATGCCATTAGTTACAAATAAAATAGAGGAAAAACACCGAACAATGATAAAAGAGGCCATTCCAAATCAGAGAGAAGAGGATTCTTCCTCATCTTCCCCAAGGTTCATGACCCTATTTCAGTGTCCATTTGTAACAGGATTCGGATTAATGCTTTCGGTTTGGTCAGATAATTTCGGAACAGTTGGTAAATTGAAATGATTTGCTGTGTATATACCGATGTCATTGGCGGGCGCAGCAAATGTTGTCGAAAGATCTGCTTCACAAGTGACATTGTTTCAACTGATAGAGCTGTTCCTTTCACCGGGAAACAATATTGTAAATGAAAAGAATCTTTCACTATTTAAGGAAAGCATATTTTTCTCCAGTGGAATTAACTTTCATTATTACTTCTAGTGTCTTTTCACCCTCCAGTAAGTTGAGTCTAATACATGTTAATCTTTCATAAAGTTCATACATATATCTGTCAGCAGTGAAGAAGAGAAAAGTCCCAAGGGAAAAAAGAAATTTATATTTAGATAGATAGCTAGATGATTGATAGATAGATACATAGAAACATAGACATATACATATATAGATAGATATGGATGAATAATAGATGATAGATAGATAGATAGATAGATAGATAGATAAGGGAGAGAGAGGGAGACATTACGAAATAGAATAGTCTAATTAAAGGGTTAGTCTCCTTACCTCCCATAAAAAAGCAAATAAAAACCACTTCCAAGGGTAAGAGAGTAGACAAAAAAGAAGGTTACGTTACTCTGGAAACAAAACAAAGGCAATGAAATAACTATAGTCCCCCCTTATCTGTGGGGATATGTTCCAAGACCCCTACCCCGTCAATGCCTGAACCCATGAATAGTACTGAACCCTATATATACTATGTTTCTTCCTATACAGACATACTTATGATAAAGTTTAATTTATGTTGGGCACAGTAAGAGAGTAACAACAATAACAAATAATAAAATGGAACAACTATAACTATATACTGTAATAGAAATCACGTGAATGTGGTCTCTTTCTCAAACATTTTTATTGTACTGCGGTCTCCCTTCTGACGATGATGTGAGACGATAAAATGCCTATGTGATGAGGTGCAGGGAGGTGAATAATGCAGGCGTTGTGACATAACATTCAGACAATATGTCCGGAGTATCACCTGCTCCTGCACCTCGGTTGACTGTGGGTAACTGAAACCCCAGAAAGCAAAACCACAGATAAGGGGAGACTACTGTATAATGATATATTATACCATTGTGTCCTCTACAAAGATATAATGAAGTCCTAACTCTCAGAACCTACAAATGTCACCTTCTCTGGACACAGGAGCTTTGTAGATGATCAAGTTATGATGAGGTCACTGGGGTCCTAATCCATCATGACTAGCGTACTTATAAGAAAGGGTAATTTGGACATAAAGAAGAGACACACATAGCAGGAAGATAGTGTGCAGACCCACCAAGACAAGACGGCCATGTGACTGGAGTGACACACCTATAAGCTAAGGGACACCAAGGATTGTCGGCAAACACCAGAAACTAGAAGAAGCAAAGGAAGATTCTCCCCCTAGAGCCCGCAGAGACAGCATGGCATGCTGACACCTTGATCTTGGACTTCTAACCTCCAAACCTGTAAAACAATAAATGTCCGTTGTTTAAAGCCACCAGCTTGTGGCAATTTGTAACAGGAGCTCTAGGAAATTAATATAACACCTGCATTGATTTCGTCCTCTCCTCTCTGCTGCCCTTATTGTAGCCTAGCTGTGTTTCCTCCCCTTGAAAGAAATTTGGTATTACAGAAGGGCATAGAGAAGTAGCAGAAAGTAGCTAATATTTCTTGAGATCTTTAGTAAACCGTCTTACTTAATCCTTAAACAATCCTGAAGGCACAAATGGTCACTGGAGCTCTGAGATGTGGAGCATCTTGCCCAAGGAAACACAGCTGGAAAACAGTAGAACTGGAATTGAGTCAGTGCCCCAGTATGTTAACTATACAAAACGGTCTACCATATCACGCTACCTCGAGCAAGCTTTCCGGGTAAGTAACACAAAATAAAACGCAAAACAATTTCTGGTCTCTGGCAAGTCACTGCACCATTTCAAAGCCAATGTTGCGACAAGCTAGAGTGGAAGATGCTGGTGACTGGAAAGAAGGGTAGGTATGGGGAACTGGTGAGGTGAGGAGATGGGAAGGTTCCCACGGTCTTCCTCCTCCTTGTCCTCTGAAGCCAGGGCACAGGATTCCTGGGCACTAATGCCCTCTAAACCGGAGAAAGGCACAGTGAGAGCAGATGTGCCCCTGTGCCGTAGAAATCATTATACCTATCACTTTCCTCCAGAGATCCAGCTTAGCAATTAAGTAAATAAGTAAAACAAAAAAGCTGCTTTTGCAGGGATTGGCCTCTACTCAGATGTCTCGGCCCATTTGGGGGACTGGCACTATAAATAGAGCATGATGCCCAGAAACTGTCCCCTAAGTGTGCAAAGCAGCTGAAGGCATCTGGGGAGGGCAAGGGTAGTGTGAGGAGAACAGAGGCCAGCAGACATGCTCCTTTCCTTAGCCAGATGCCAGAAACTTCCCGCCTTGGGGGGGGGGGGGACGACAAGAGAATAAAGGTTCTGCTGGCCCCTCTCTTTCCTTTTCACAGCCACAGTGATTCAAAATCAGCATCAGGGGCGCCTGGGCGCCTCAGACGGTTAAGTGCCCGACTTCAGCTCACGTCATCATGGCACAGTTCATGAGTTCGAGCCCCTCATCAGGGCTGACAGGGTGGAGTCGGCCTGGGGTTCTCTCTCTCTCCCTCTCTTTATGCCCCTCCCCACCGCTCAAAATAAATAAACTTAAAAAGAAATCAGCATCAGTCTTGGGAGCCTGTTAGGATGCCGTGTTGTTGTTTCATTTTGTGGCAATAATAATATTTTCAAATTTGTGCCTCTGAGACACTCTCCAGAAGTAATTGGCACAACAGAAACAATTAACTTTTCAAATCAGTAAAATAAGACTGACTTCTCCGCTAATAATCATCATCATTATATAGTTCATGATTGCTACATGTCAGGTCTCGAAGCAAGGGCTTTGCAAGCATTAAGTCATTGAATCCTCTCAGCAATACAGTAAAGCAGCTGTTACTATTGTCGTTTTATAGATGGAGAAACTGAGGCTCAAAGAAAACAAGTTAACTTGCTCAAGACCAGTTAGACAGCAGCAAAGCCAGGAAACAATCCTAGGTTTATTTAATTCCAAAGCTCACATTCCTTCCCTAGGAATCGGGAGCTGGCCTGTGGATGGGGATTTTCAGATGAAGAGGCGGGGGACCGATTGACCCTACAGGATGCTTCCCAGCCCAGTCCACATAGCGCAGACCCCTTGGCCTCCAGGGATGAGTCAGAGCTGGGCAGGTGAGAAATGAAGTCCAATAACCAGAGTCATGACAGAAGAGTCATCATTTTTAGCCTGGGCTTTATCAACCCCACAGCACGTGAGGCTCAAGGAATAGCAATGTCTTCTTGTGCTACACAAGGGTCTCTTCATGTTGTTCCCCCAAAGCCCCACCTCCAGCAGGGGCACACTGACCTGACGAAAAATGTAAGGGAGTCCCTGTCATCTTTTCTACTCAGCCCAAGGTCCTGGACAATGATGATGAGGCCTCAAATCAGCAGATCACACGTGTCCTAAAGAAACAAATGGTTCTCATCCCTTTTCCCCAACCCAGCCATAAGCTCTTGCACCCCCACTAGTGGCCATGGCCCCGGACAATTATAAGGAGATGCTGGACTCAGTCCACTGTCTGTCAGTCACACTCCTCAGCAGCCAAGGTTAAATCCAAGATGTCTACCGGCATCCACAGGAAATGAGCTTGAAGAAGGAAACCATTTCTTACTCACTTTAGATTGTTAGCATAGTTCAGTGTGCAAAGAATATGCTCAGTAAATATTTGTTGTAGAGACAGATAGATGAATGGATGGTGAACAGAAAGTATCAAACACATTCGGCAAGAGTAAAATTACCAAGTCATAATTGGGGGGAAAGTCCTGGGGGAAAACAAAGAATTGGAAAGGGACAGGGGGCAGGAGCACCATTCATTCGTTTATTTAACATTTACAGAGCTCCTGCCATATGCCAGGCATCGTTTAGGCACTAGGGACACAGGGTCAAAAATCCCTGCCCTCATGGAGGGCCTTACATTCTAGTGGGAAAAAGATATAATAAATATGAAAAATTAGCAAAGTAAGGACTATACTACAGAAACAGAGAAAGATGGGAAACGTCAGTTTTTATAGTGCGATGAACGTTTTCACCGAGATGACATTTGAGTGGAGTTGTGAAAAGTTGAGCAAGCAAGTCATATAGATGTCTGAAAGAAGATCACTGATGTGAATGAGAACGGCCAGTACAAATGCCTGCGGCACTAAAGAAACAAAAAGGAGGCAAGTATGGTTGTAACAGGGACGGAGGGAAAAAGATTTGGGAAATGAGATTGGAAAGGTATGGTGGGGGGCAGCTTGAAGAGTTTTGACAATTCTACTGAGGAAAAAGCAAAACCAAGGGAAAGTTTTGAGCAGAAGATTGATGTGGTCTGACTTCCGCACCCTCACTTCTGTGTATAGACACGACGTAGGAGAAAAGGACGGGGTCCAGAAACCATCTACGATGCTATTGTAACTTATTGTTGAAAGGTGAAAGATAAGGTTGGTTTGATAACGGCAGTGTAGATGGTAGGAACTGTCACATTCTTGGCGCATTTTCCAAAAAGATCCTCCAGAACTTTCCAAACAGCTAGATACGGGTATGGGAAAAAAAGAAGAGTTGCAGGTGATTCTTTTCTATCGTTGCCTGGGCAATAGAGTTACCATTAACTCAGATGGGAAGACAGTCAAAGGAGAATTGTAGAGGGAAGGTGAGTCAGGATGTGGCCATGTAATGTTTGAGGTGCCTGTTCAATGAAGATGTACGTAGAAGAATTGGATGCATGAATCTGGAGTACTCGGAGAAGTCTGGGTTAGAGGTTGAAACTTAAGAGTTGCCAGGTTAGGAACGCCTGGGTGGCTCAGTCGGTGGAGCATCCGACTTCCGCTCAGGTCACGATCTCGAGGTCTGTGAGTTCGAGCCCCGCGTAGGGCTCTGTGCTGACAGCTCAGAGCCTGGAGCCTGCTTCGGATTCTGTGTCTCCCTCTCTCTCTGCCCCTCCCCCACTCATGCTCTGTCTCTCTCTCTCTCTCTCTCTCTCTCTCTCTCTCTCTGTCAAAAATAAATAAACACTAAAAAAAAATATTTTTAAAGAGTTGCCAGGTTATATTTGATATTTAAAGTCCTTAGACTTGATAAGATCACCAAGGCAGTGAGTGTAGATGGGGAAAAAAGATGACCAAGAACTGAGTCCTGGAACAGTCCAACATATGGAAATCACGAAGAAAAAAGATATTAAAGACAGCCCCGCTAGGTGCTCCCAGGAGAAGACGGGGTCATGGAAGCAAGCAAAAATTTCCAGGAGAAAGAAGTGAACACACATGACAAATGTTGTAGGTCAGTCAAGTAAGACAAGAACTGAGCACTGACAGTCGAATCCGGCAAAGGTGAGGTCACTGGTGACCTTGACAAGACCTAAGCGGATGAATTGGTTGGAGCAAAAGTCTGACCAGTGGGGCTTTAGGAGAAAATAGGAAAAGAAAAGAGGAGATGGTGAGAATAGGCACATCTTCAAAGAGCTTTGCTGTAAAGAGAGGAGAAATGGTAAAACAAGAAAGAAGGGAGAAGGAAGGGAGTGACATACCAAGGACTAGGAGAGATGTGGGAAGTCTACTCTGGTACAGGCAGTAACGTGGTGCATTATCTACAGAGAATTTTAAAGCAATGAAAACAAGACGAAACTGACTAGAAGTCAACTTTATGTTACTACCACCGGAAGGCTGTTCTGAACAATATTAGCAACAAAATGTTCCTATCCACCACGGCAGGCTTCTGGCCAGCACCACTCTTGTGGTTCACCTTTAGAAGAAAGGAAGGAAGGAAAAGAATGCCTTATTTTGACTTTCACATACAATCCCTCTCGACAAATCGTGACGGTATAAAAGTAACGTAACAGCTGTTGTTAGCTGCTCTCTGGCTGTAGGTAGAATGGCATCTTGGATCACTTCCCAGCCTTTTGATCTGGGGTCTTGAATCTTCCCCTTTTGTCTCAGGAGGGCTATCAATTCCCAGACTTGCCACAAACAGAATCGGGCAGACTTCCACAAGCCTCTTTCCTGTGTCGTGTTGAGGAAGGCATCATTGGGCAGGGGCCATCTGTGGATCTTTACACACCACCTCAAGTAAATGGGATGGCCTTCAAGTCTCATCCTGGGTTTATCAATCTGTTAGCCAATTAATGAACCAAAATTACGGATGGAATGCCCACCACGTGGCTCTGGGCTAGGTACTACCCAGAAGACAAAAAAGCAAAAATCAGAATTTTCTTTCTAAGGCGTGCATCTGATGATATTCCTGTTGTGGTAGAGATGATGTGTTGTCCACCAACGTCGCACCAAAATTGTGGCCAGGTCTTGACTATCCAGCCAGACTGTGGTTCCCTGTGACCACCAGGTTCTGTTATTGTTGCAGGGAAGTGAGAAGCCATGGCATGTCTGAGACTTCAGACAACGACGAACTTTCCCCACATTCTCCCTCCTCTTCCTCTTCACTGGAACCCAGAACGCGGCAGTCTCACAGCTCTGAGCGTGCAGAAGACAACGCTCAGGGTCTGAAAAAGGAATGGCTTCGCGAGAGCTCAGACCCTAAAGGATCACACAGAACAAGCTGCCCCTGAACGTGTCAAATGAGAGTAAACCCACACCCCAGAGCCTTTAAGTCACTATCCTCAGGGCCTGTTGGGGATGAAACTTTGCATCTCTCTAATGAAGATGCTTTGCATCTCCCTAACAAATAAGTCCCAAAAACTTTCCAAAGCACGTCAATGCCTAGAAAAGAAAGAGCATGTTGCTTAACACGACACACGGGGCAACCCCATCTCGCATCGTGCTGCATTCCAGACTTCGTTTTGAATGACGTCAAATCAGTTAATGCACATGAAGACCCAACATCCTAGGTCTGGCGTATTGAAAATAAAAAAGTGTTCAAGGGATACCAACCTGAAGGAGAAGATAAGGCCCCGAAAGGGCAAAAGAGTGATTTTTTTTTTCTGCCTCTTCCAGTGAGCAAATGAGAACACAATTTCAAGATTAAAGTTTTCCCCTAAATTGGAAAGGAAGAAGAACTCATTTTGAACTGAGGAGAGTAGAGGGGGACAAAGTGGCAGCTGCTTCCAACACACGGATTCTAAAAATGTGACTAACACGTTTCTCCCTTTATCCTCAAGAGAATTTCATTCCTGAACTATTTGTTCATTCTGGGAGCAGCCAGAATTGCAGCAACTTTTTTTTTTTTTTTAATCTGATTACGAAACTAGGAGATTTACATGAACCCATAATTAAACAATATATTTCTAGCGGCACCTGGGTGGCTCATTCGGTTGAGCATCCGACTTCGACTCAGGTCATGATCTCACGGTTCGTGGGTTGGAGCCCCGTGTGGGGGCTCTGTGCTGACAGCTCAGAGCCCGGAGCCCGCTTCGGATCCTGTGTCTCCCTCGCTCCCTGCCCCTCCCCCGCTCACGCTCTGTCTCTCTTCGAAAATAAATAAACATTAAAAAAATTATATGTATATATTTCTGGGGCACCTGGGTGGCTCCGTTGGTTAAGTGTCTTAACTCTTGATCTCGGCTCAGGTCATGATCTCATGGTTCACGGGTTCGAACCCCTCATCAGACTCCGTGCTGAGGGTGCGGAGGTTGCTTGGGATTCCCTGTCTCCCTCTCTCTGCCCTTCCTCCAATCATGCTCTCCTTTTCTCTCTCTCAAATTAAATAAACAAAAACTTAAAAAAAAAAAAGAACATATTTCTAGCTCCCTAATAACTAGAAAGTTAGATGATGTTAGAGAAAATTAGTAACATCTTAAGATCATATTTCAGTTTTTAAAATTCTTTTAAATATGTAGACTTATTTTCTTTTGTATATGTCTTCCTACCCCATCCATAAAGATTATGTTCTATGTGAGTGGAAGTATGGTTTTTATTTCTGTGTCTCTATTTTTATGTCGATTTCTTGTTAAGTCCCAAGGAAATTTTCTATAAATTTCATTGAATTGGATCCTCATGGCAACCCTGGGAGAGGTGAGGCAAGCGGTGGCCTGACCATTAGACTGGGTAGGAGGCTGATACTCAGAGAAGTAAAGGGACCTTCTCAGACGAGGCCCCTTCTTGTACAATTCTTCTTCTACAAGTTGCAATTTGCTTATTTGACCCTCATTGTTGAACTTCTTCCGGATGAAAACTTTAAGCTATAATCAGAATCTCAACCCCTCATTGCCATTTACAGCTCATAAATCTACGTCCTTATTGTTGGATTTCTTTAAACTTCAGAGTATGACAGTGATGAGGGACAAGAGACGTATTTTTAATGATAATCCAATAAAATATCATATGCAATTGATTTTTTTAATGCATGCAAGAGAGCATGAAGTGAAGGATGCTTCTTCCTCCATTTTCTTTTTTTTTTTTTTTTTTAAACATTTATTTATTTTTGAGACAGAGAGAGACAGAGCATGAACGGGGGAGGGTCAGAGAGAGAGGGAGACACAGAATCTGAAACAGGCTCCAGGCTCTGAGCAGTCAGCACAGAGCCCGACGCGGGGCTCGAACTCACATACCGCGAGATCGTGACCTGAGCCGAAGTCGGACGCTTAACCGACTGAGCCACCCAGGCGCCCCTCTTCCTCCATTTTCTATCCGGGCTTCCCACGGTAGGAATTTCAGTACTCAGGTTTTCCCTTCATAGATTAGACCCCAGTCCATGGGTTTCTCAACCTCAGCAAAAATGTCCATACCCCAGCATGGCATAAAAACAGCGAAATGCCTGACATCAAGGGACCACAATGACTTATGGGGGGAGTCATTGCGGGGGGAGTAGCAAGAGCTACTCCTCAAAAATTCAGCTTTGAATAACACCCCCATGATCTTTGGGTTATTCAAATAGGCTAATCTAATGATAAAATAACTGTACTATTTCTGAGGCCAAAAGATAGAAGTTGGTTATTGCTTGCTCAAATAAAGTCTTTCTGGAAGCTCTAATCGGCATTCCACATGATCATTCAGGGACCCAAGCTCCTTCCCCCTTATGGGTCTACTCTCCTCTCAGACCTCGGTGGCCTCTTGATTCAACCAGCAGAGAGGGGAAAAAGAATGAAGGGAACTGGCATGGAAGCAACACACATCACTTCCACTCATGTCTCAATAGCCAGAACTCAGGGACACGGCCATAGCCATTTGCTAAGGAGCCTGGGAAACACAGTCTAGCCACGTGTCCCAGAGCAAAAAGAGGGTGGGTTCCACCTAATCTCAAACTACATGGGTGTAGGTGGGGAGGATAATCTCTAATCCTATGATTGAATTCTTGCCAAATTGGCGGAGTAGAGATTGGAGTTTTATTTAATTAGATTTGAAGGAATAAAGTAGTATGACATTGGATTGTTCTAATGTCATCCATATCTGCTACATGCTACGGCCTTTATTTTGTGATTTATCAACACTGGATAGCAACGGTTAGCTCCTTACTGTGTAGGATGAAGATTTTGCTTCATTTACACTGTCTTCCACCTTCCCTCCCTGCCTCATTCCCCAAGTTTTGTCAATTATATTATTATATTTATTTCTTTTATGACTTGAAATATGACAGATAAATTCTGTGTCCTGGATTTTCAACTTTAACAAGTATCTGTTGACTCCTTGCTATAAATATGAGAAAATTATTCCCTTTACTTACTTTTTTTTTTTTTTTTTTTTTTTTGCCTGTCTTTCCCATCTCTATCCTTTTGGGGGGAGGGGGTACTATTTAAATTGCCAAGCTTTATACCTTTTATACTATGTTCTAGAATGCTGATCTCAAGGGAAGCAGGCTTTGCCTATATATTAAGCACAAACTGAAAATTATAAGACAGTGTTTCCATTATGATGCTTATGCAAGTATTATTCAACATAGAATCAAATAATGTGGTTCCAAGCGCGGAGAAGGAAATGGAATCCTATGGTACCAAAGCATTGTTGGTAAAGGTACAGCTTTGTAATGTCTTACTTTGAAGCAGTGCTTCTCAACCTGAACTGTCACCAAAATCAGCCCAGGATCCTGTTCAAAGGCAGTAGTAGGTCTCAGGTGAGACCCAAAACTGTGCATTTCTAATAAGCTCCCAGGTGATACTGATGGTGCCTGGTCCATAGACCACAGTCTGGGCATCAAGCTATAATGGGCCAAACTTCTTTTTATACCTTTGCAACTATCAACATTTCTTTGGATCATAGTGAACCTCTAGAGTTTTGAGATCCATTATTGTCTTCCTTTCTTAAATTCCAATTTCAGCCATCTTGAGGCTTCTATTTAGAAAATCCCATATGATCTCTGTGTTCCAATTTCAATTCCTACCATACAATGTCAGTTGCTTATTCTAGGCAACAGTCAGCAGCATGTTTTGAAACTTTTTAGTGAAAGCTGTTTTTACTTTGCTAGTTTAGAACATCTGTGATCAACTCACACCTATCTCTGAATTCATTCTTTTATTTCCCTGCCTAGAGCTCCAGAACTCAAAGATCCCAACCTAGTTCCAATCAAACTTGTTTCAACCAAGTGACCAGAAATTTTTTGAGACTCGTTCAGTGACCAAGTCAACTGCCTCTAAATCACCATCCCTACCAAAATAGATCAAGTCAATGCTTCATCTCAATTAAACAGTTTCCTCCTTGAAATTTGAAAAGTACACCTGGCCTGTTGACAGTATAATCCACACCCTTCCCAGGACTGTATCTCAGAAAAGTCATTATTAAATTGTTTTCTTCATCCCTATGACACTAACAAATGGCACAAGGGAGAAAGCATCATCTACTCATTTTAAAAAGTCCCTCTGAAAAGGTCTCTAATTCATTCTCATGTCACAAACTATAACGTAAAAAGAAGTGTGATAAACAAACCCATTCTAATGAGAATGTGTCGTTATGAGAAAAAAAGAAAGGCGCGTAGTTGTTCCATTTTTAAATAATCTTGAAATAATGCTGGGGTACACCCTGGATTCCACAACTTGAGATATGACTAGTCATTTTTTCTACATCCCACAGACCCTGATTTCACAAAAGCAATGATAAGAAAATGTGTAATAAAACAGCAGGTGATGCCAAATGGAATTCAGAAAACTGTCTAAGGGGAGAAAAAAGAGATTCACTCATTGCTACGCATCTCTAAACACTATACTTTAGGAAGAGTAGTGAATATTAATTTTAAATGTTTAGAAACCTCAGGGTGTGTTGAATACAGATCACCCCCCACCCTCCATTTTGGGACCCAGCCAGGCCCATTCATTTAACTAATACCTATGGCTGTTTTCATGCTACAGCAACAGAGTTGAACAGTTGCAACAGAAACCATATGGCCCACAATGTTTACAATTCTATATGACTCTTTACAAGAAATATTTTGCTGACCCTGATAGAAGTAATGGACCCCTCAGCTGTCAAAATACTGTAACTGACTTTTCATAATGCAATGTGACTCTGGATTTGGCCTGTCACCCCTAGTCTAAAGAGGTTTTAAGACATATTTGCTGATAACATTTTATCTGCTATGCCAAGTTGTAATTTTCACATAAAGCTTAAAAGCACAGGCTCTGGAGTTAATTAGTCGGTTCAAATCCTGACTCTGTCACTTACTAGCTGTGTGGCTTTGGGCAACTTGTTTACCATTTCTATGCCTCTTTTTGCTCATCCGTGATAGGCAACCACTACCCACACTGTCTGGTAATCACACTCTTGTGTAATCCCTTCCCCTTGAAGGTAGGCTAGACCTAGTGATTTGCTTCCAATGAATAGAATATGGAAAAGTGATGGGATGTCACCTGTGAGATTGGGTTACACAAAGACTGAGACTTCTGTCTCTCCCTCCTCCCTCTTCTCACATGCTCTGATGGAAGCCAGTTGCCATGTTGAGATGCCACATGGAGAGGAACACATAGCAAAGAACTACCTCTTCCCAACACTCAAGAAGGACCTGAGACTCTCAGTACAATAATCTTCAAAGAATTAAATCCCTTCCACAACCACTTAAATAAGCTTGGACTCAATCGAGACTTTGAGGACTATAGTCCCAGCTGACACTTTTAATGTGACTCTGGGACAGACCCTGAGTAAGAGGCATCCAGCCAAGATGTGACTGGATTCCTGAACCAAAGAAACCTGTGAGATAAGAAATGTTTATTGTTTGAAGCAACTATGTTTCATGATAATTTGTTACACAGAAATAGTCAACGGCTATTCTTATTATAAATGCATACTTACAAAGTGTATACAATTGGCTATTCTTATTATAAATGCATACTTACAAAGTGTATACAATTATCCTGCCAAATGTGCAACAAATGTTAGCTCTGATAAGGTGAAATACTTGCTTTTTTCCTTCATTTCCACTTTCGGTGTTTCAATTAAGGTACAGTAGTTAAGGCCATGAGGTAACTGCATCAATTTGGCAAGTCACTTTACCTCACTGAACTCAGTGTCCTCACCTACAGGTATGGATAAGAAAACAGTACCAAACTCATAGGATTTTCATATGTATTACATGATGTATTAGTTTTCTGGGGCTGCCTGGATAATGTACCACAGATTGACTTAACCAACATAAACTTATTTCCTCACAATTTTGGAGGCTGGAGGCCTAAGATCAAGGTGTCAGCAGGTTTGGTTTTTACTGAGGCCTCTCTCCCTGACTTGCAGATGGCCACCTTCTTACTGTGTGTTCATGTGGTCATTTCTCTATGTCTCCAATGTATCTGCTTGTGCACTCCCTTTCTCTCTCTCTTTCAATCTCTTCTTATTAAAGACACCAGTCATATTGGATTAGGGGTCACCTAATATACCCATGTTAACTTAATTACTCCTTTAAAGACCTTCTTTCTAAATATGGCCACATTCTGATATACTGAGGGTTAGGGTTTCAACATATGAATTTCTGGGGTAATGATTCAGCACATAACAAACCTGGATAATCCCAAGAAATAACTTGGAAAAGTATGAATCCCACAAAAGGTACAAAGTCCAAATGAGCTCTTATTAGTGTTCCTTGCATTGAAATAGTATTCCTTGCATTGAAATACAGAATTTTTAAGCTACAAAGGGCTGTAGTGGCCCAGAAATCAAACCCCCTTACTTTAGAGATGAAGAAACTAGAAAGCTAGTTGAAAAGCTACATATCAGAAGCCACATCCAAACCTTTCATTTTCTAACTTACCGGTGGATGCATGTAACTAATTCTGAATCACAGGATAGATGCAAATATCTGGGATATTTTCTTACTGGATATACAACATAGGAACACAGACACTTGAGAATCAGAATTTCAGAGCTGAAAGGAATATTAGAAAATATCTTGTTTAATCTTCTTACAGAAAAAAATTCAAGGTGCACCAGTCACCAGCTAATGATAGAGGCGAAATTTGAATTCGTGTTTATTCTTCATTGAAAAGAGCTAATTGAATGGCTACCAGATTAAAGGTTATCTAGCCCTGCTCATAGACAAAGGAAAAGGAGCATCTTTCAAAATACAAAACAAAAACAAAAACACCCTGCTCTACAATTTTTAATTGTAATCACAGAACCATTCCACATTATCAAAGAGCAACTTTTACAATTTCATGTTAAACACAGTGGGAAAAGAGAAATGCGGGACATTTTGTAAGCTCCTCTCAAAATGTGCTGTTTTCTCTCTCTCAGCCCTGCTCTTTTTCTCACGTTAATCCTTTCAGCCTGGAGAGTGGTAATTGTCAGTTCACACCCCTCCTAACCTTCAGATTGGAATTCTAGGTCCACCTGCCCAGATCAGGAAAGAAGAGGGTAGAAGTCATGGAATACAGTTTGTCAAATATTTCTGACTCTTTATCTTCCTGGCCACTTGTGACTGGAGTGCCACATAACTAGTTCTGGCCAATGAGCTGTAAGCAAAACTCCATGTCACTTCTGAGCTATGGGAGATTCTCCTGCATTCTGATTAACATGCATGATGTCTGGAACAGTCAAGATAGAGATCTGTAAGAGACCAAGATGGACAGACCTCCCAGTCTTCTTCCCATCCAAAGACCCACAGTGGGCATGTACCCTGAATGAGAAATAAGCCTTTATAATCTAGACACAGAAGTTTAGGGTTGTTTGTTACAACAGCATACCTTGGCCTATCTCTACTGAGAATCATTTTTTCTGTACTAGGTTGACAAGAGTACTTAGTAAGCATGATCTTAATTAGTGCAATTGTTAATATGGGTATCTGGTAATTTTTAATAATTGCAACAATGCTTTCATCTGTAAGAGGTTTTTCTCTTATTAACACTTCTTTTTGATTCAACTGTAAAATATGTTTATTGAAGAAAATATGAAAATCCTAAGAGCATCAATGGAAATTTAAAATTACTCCTACTCCCTGAGAGATAACCACTATTAATTTACAGTATACATTCTTCCCATTTAGACATATTGTAATTAAATTTGCAAAACATAGTGATAAAGAAAAAAATCTTAAAAGCAGCAAAACAAAATAAGTTCTTAACTTACAAAGGAAATCCCATAAGGCTAGCTAGAGATTTCTCAACAGAAACTTAGCAAGCCCGAAGGAAGTGCCATGATATGTTCAACATGCTGAATGGGAAAAATATGCAGCCAAGAATACTCTACCCAGCAAGACTAGCATTCAGAATACAAGGAGAGATCAAGAATTTCCCAGACAAACAAAAACTAAAGGAGTCTGTGACCACTAAACCATCCCTGCAAGAAATATTAAAGGAGACTCTTTAAATGCAAAGGAAAACCAAAAGTGACAAAGAAAGGGTAAGAGAAAATCTCCAGAAACAATGACAAAACAAGTAATAAAATGGCAATAAATACATACCTACCAGTAATTACTTTGAATGTAAAAGGACCAAACACTCCAATCAAAAGACATCAGAATGGATTTAAAAAAAAAAAAAAAAAAGACCCATCTATTTGCTGCCTACAAGAGACTCATTTTAGACCTAAAGACACCTGCAGATTGAAAGTGAGGGGACAGAGAAGTATTTATTATCCAAGTGGACGTCAAAAAAAAGCTGGCATAGCCATACTTATATCGGACAAACTAAACTTTAAAACGAAGACTATAAAAAGAGACAAAGAAGGGTACTACATAATGGTAAAGGGGACAATCGAACAAGAAAACCTAACAACTATAAATATTTATGCACCCAACATGATAACACCCAAATATATAAAACTTAATAACAAATATAAAGGAAATAATTCGTGACAACTCAATAATAGTAGAGGATCTCGATGCCCTACTTACATCAATGGACAGATCATCTAAACAGAAAATCAAACAGGAAACACATTTTCTAAACAGCTTTCTGATCTTCTACTTTTCTTAACAATGTGTTGTCAACATTTCTCTTTATTCTTAAATATTCTTCTCTATCATTTTAATGGCTGAATAGTATCCCACCACATGGCTGCATAATGCTTTGCTTTGTCAACCCCTTATTGTTGAATACCTAGTTGTTTTTAATTACTTCCTTAAAAAAATAAGTATTTGCCTACATCCATAATAATTTTCTCAAAACCAGTCTCTAGAAAATAAACTGCTGTGCCAAATATTATGTAAACTTTAAAGCCTTTTGATCTATGTTGGCCAAATTGCATTTAGGCAATGTAAGTACATTTGACAATCCATCCAACAATATATGAGAGCACCTGTGTCTCACATATTCATCAACACTAGAAATTTACCAGCATTATCTCAAACATGAAAATATGTGTCAAATTTTTTAATTCAGAGTTCAATTTTTATGTATTCAAATCTACCCCCACTTCTTTTTGATTTCTTTCTTTTTTAAAAAATGCCTTTCCTACACCAACATCAAAAATACATTTATCCATATTTTCCTCTGAATATTTTCTTATTTCCTCTGTTAGTATTTCTTTAGGTAAGCCATCTGGTTTGTTTGTTTCTTTGTTTGTTTGTTGCCTTTTGCCTTTAGTGTATAATGTGAAAGACAGATTTAATTTAGTTGTTGAACCAAATAGCCATTTTTTCTAAGCCATCCAATAAATACACTATCCATTCTCTCTAATATTTACGTCTGTTTCTTGGGCTTGTAACAGTTACATAGTGTTTTAATTACTGAGGTTTTCACAGGATTTTCTTAACATCTAAAAATGCATATACCTTCACATACATGTAAACACACATATCCCAAGGATTGTCATTGTCTTTCTTACTCAGATTCATCTTTCAGTTCTTCAAAGTATTTGAATATATATTCTCCTCTTCTGATGTCCACAGGAGGTGGCAGGGCAAAGACTCGGGCCTTCATATTACAGGCAACCCCAGAGCAGGTACAGGAAGAAAGGTAAGTAGAAGAAGTTTTAGATAGGTTCTATAGGGCAGCCAATGGCAGGACTGGGCTCTCAGGTGGGGCTTCTTCCCAAGTGAGGTTTCATTCTTTCAGTCTAATGGTATGTATTTCGTTCCATGATACTTGCCTGTGCCGTGAGCAGGATATTATTTCTGTCATTCCTGAGACAGAGTGGGAGAAACAGACAAATGAATAGGCAATCGCCATATATTGTCCTCACCGCTATAATAGAGGTGAGCACAGGACTCCCTGAGAGCATGCACCTTTAACAAACAAAGAGACTGATTGGAGTGATTGCAAATAGTCTGGCCACACTTGGGAAAGCCACAGAGAAAACATACTGAAAGTCTCCGTCTCTTCCATAGGAGGGTCAGGATTTTTCATGCACCAAGCCTCACAGAGCAGGGCAGCAAATCTAGATTCTGGGTGGTGCCAGTAACATACTCTATCTGCTTTCACCACTAATTTTTGTTAGGCATGCACTGCTACAAAATATAAATACTGAATAATTTACTTAAAGCACTTTTTTTTATTGGAAATACCATGCATGATTAATTTCGTCCTTGATAGTGAGATGCAAGCTGAATTGTTTTTATCTAATTGGCAGTTCCTTTCAACAGCTTATTTTCATTAGTAAGCACTTGTCATTGCTTTTCTTGATGCACAGTAAACATTATAATGATTCAGAATGTTTTTAGGCTTGGGATGAGATTTGCTCCCTCTGACTTCAAAAAGAGGCAATTTCACAGACAGCCCCTTAAGGAATATGAGCTAGGACCTTGCTATGCACAAAATGGTCAGTTTCCCTCAGCAGCTTATCAGAAATACTGAAACCCAGACCCCACACAAGACATGCTTTATTAGAATCTTCATTTTGATGACAATGAAACAAAAGAAAAAAAACAGCAATTGTTTGCACAATTACTAGGAGACATGGGAAAAATTCAGGCCCCAAACATGTTCCTCTCCTCATTATTCTATCACAGTAGATCTGGATCTTAGCCACTGGATGTGTCATAGTCAACACAGAGAAAGGGTGTGACCAAAAAAAAAAAGACTTTTAAAGACCCTTTCCCAGTTTCGCCTGAGCCTGTGCTTCCTCTGAGGAGCTGTCCTTGAGAATCTACCCAGCCACTGTTGTCAAGATGTCCATCCAGGGAAGTGGCCAATGAAGAACTAATGTTGTTTATTAATGGGGAAAATTGAAATGTCCGACATTGGATATTTGCAAAATTTTTTCCATGGAATGGAACCCTCTCCAGCTGTGAAAAGTTTTTAGAGTAGATAACATGCAATAAATGGCCATCACACTATAGTAAGCTACATTGTTAGGGACTCTTGCTTCCCCCTCATGGGTGTAAAATTCTGGAATTCAAAGGTTGAAAGAAATCTCAAAGGTTCGGGATCTTACCTCCACCTCCCATTCACTATACATCCAGCATCTGCTTGAGCTCCTCTGATCATGGGGAACTCACTACCTGTAGCAAAGTGGTCCATTCCATGAAAGTACAAATGGTTAAATAGTCCTCTCTTCTTTTTGCTTAAGAAACAGGTCTCCCTGCGTCTCCTTTCCTGTGACTTGAGGTTCTGGTCTTTGGAATCCATGGAATAACTTCCCTTTTTCTTCCACAAACTACTCCCTCAACTATTTGAAGCCACTCACCATGCGTCCTCTTCTCTAGACTCCACACAGGTTGCAAACAGTAAGAGAGGAACATTAACTACAATTAAAATCAACAGCAGTTTCTCGTTACTTGGAATCCTCTGACCCAACTACTTTCTCCTGAGTTCCCTTAACGTATATCCAACTGCACCCGCAAGTGAGTACTTTCACTCTTCTTCAGCAAATATTTATTGAGTGATTGAAAGCTCATTGGAAGCCAGGCATTAGTAAATGTCATCAACAAAATTCTAAGCCTCATAAAGCTTGCATTCTCCATGAGAAATAGCTACCAAATAATAACAACATGAACAACGATAATCATGTCAGACCAGAGGATCATGATAGCTATGAAGAAAAGTGAAGTTGTGAGGAAGACGTAGAGAATTTCCGTTTTATACAGCATGGCCAGAAAAGCCAGTATCGGAGCCGGGACCTGGAGGAAGTGAGAAAGCCAACCATGGGAACATAGGAGGGAGCATTCCCAGGGAGAGGAAACAGCAAGTGCAGGGCCTCTGAGGAGGAAGAACATGAGACGTAATCACGTAATAGCAAAACAGCCAGTGTCCCTGGAATTGAGTCACCTCAGAGGTGAGGAGTCAGGAGCTGATTATACGGAGACCTGGAAACCATTGAAAAGACTTCAGCTGTTTGTTTGGTTTTTCTCCCCCCCCCCCCACTATGGGATAGAAAGCCCCTGGTAGGTTATGGGCAAATAAATTATCTAATCTGACTTAGCATTAGATGGACCCCTCTGGTGGCTGTGTAGAAAATTACTGGCAAGGTGGGGAAGCCAGTGGGGGAGAGGAGAACAGAGAGGGAAGCAGGAAGACTAGCTAAGAGGCAATGGCAATAGCCCAGCAGAGACATAGTGACTCAGATGAGAGGGGCTATGCTGACGCTTTGGGCAGAAGTCATTCAGCAAGCAATCTTCCTCATGTGGTGGTGGGGGGGGGGGGTGGGGGCGGTGAATGAGTAGAGTTTTTTGTAAGCAATGGAAGTTGTTATCAGCTTAAAGTAGATTGTTGTGGGGGAACCTGGGTGGCTCAGTTGGCTAAGCAACCGACTCTCGATTTCCGCTCAGGGCATGATCTCACGGTTCACGAGATTGAGCAGCTTGAGCCCCGCATCAGGCTCTGCGCTGACAGCGTGGAGCCTGCTTGGGATTCTCTCTCTCCCTGTCTCCCTGCCCCTCCCCTGCTTGTGCTTTCTCTCCAAGTAAATAACCTCGAGAATAAAAAAAAAGATTGGTATTTCCACAAGAGGTTTTATGGAAGCCCCATGGTAACCACAGAAAGAAGACCAATACAAGACGCATTAAAAAAAAAAAAAAATGAGGAAGGAATCAAAGCATATCACTATCAAAAAAAAAAAAAAATCCAAACACAAAGGAAAACAGCAAGAGAGGAAAAGGGTAATAAAAAAGCTACAATACCTCCAGAAAACAATTAACAAAATGGCAATAGTGCTTCCACATCAGCAACTATTTTATTTTATTATTTTTTTATTATGAAATTTATTGTCAAATTGGTTTCCATACAACACCCAGTGCTCATCCCAACAGGTGCCCTCCTCAATGCCCATCACCCACTTTCCCCTCCCTCCCACCCCCCATAAACCCTCAGTTTGTTCTCGGTTTTTAGGAGTCTCTTATGTTTTGGCTCCCTCCCTCTCTAACCATTTTTTTCTCCCCCTCCCCCATGGCAACTATTTTAAATGTAGATAAACTAAACTCTCCAATCAAAAGAAATAGAGTAGCTGAATGGGTTTTTAAAAACCAACTATATGAACTTAGATGTAAAGATTCCCCACAAAATGATAGCAAACGAAATTCAGCACGTTGCATGGCTTATACACCATGACGAAGCAGCATTTATCCCTAAGATGCGCGGATGGTTCAACATATGAAAAATCAACCAATGTGATACACCACAAGAACGGAATGAAGGATACATTTCACATGGTCATCTCAGTAGAGGCAGAAGCAGCATTTGGCAAAACTCAATGCACTTTCATGATAAAAACTCTCCAAACCGGGTATAGAAAGAACGCACCTCAACATAACAAAGTCCATACATGAGAATCCCTAATATCCGCACACTCGATGGTAAGAGGTTGAAAGCCTTTCCTCTAAAAGCTGAAACAAAGCAAGAATGCTCATTCTCATCACTTCTAGTCAGCATAGTACTGAACTCGTAGACAGAGAAATAAGGTAATAAAGAGAAAGGAAGGCCATTCTAATCACAAAGGAAGAGGTAAAATTATCCCTATTCACAGATGACATAATCTTATGTCTCAAATATAAAGATCAGAAACGCACACACAATTTACATCAGCAAAGTAGCTGGATATAAAGACAACACACAAAGATCAGCTGCATTTCTATACACTAACAACAAACAATTTAAAAAGGAAATTAAGAAAAGAATCCCATTTATAATAAAATCCCATCTGATAATAATAAAAGAATGCAATACTTAGGAATACACGTAAGCACTGAGGTGAAAAGCTTCTACACTGAAAACTATAAAACATTGCTAGAAGAAATTAAATACACAAATAAAATGGGAAGACATCCTAGGTTGATGGATCACAACACTTAATTTTGTTAAACCCCCCAAAATGATCTACAGATTCCATGAAAACCCTATCAAAATCCCATGGCATTTGTTTTTTTTCAGAAATAGAAAAAACAATCCTAAAATTTATATGGAAACACAAAGGACTCTGAATAGCTAAAACAATCTTGAGAAAGAAAAACAAAACTGAGGTTTCATACTGCCTGACTTGAAAACATATTACAAAGCTACGGTAATCAAAATGGTGTGGTACTGGCATAAAGACACATGTATAGGCCAACAAAACAGAGTAGAGTCCAGAAATAAACATCTGAATGCTCTCTGCAACTGATCTTCAACAAGGGTGCTAAGAATACACAATGGGGAAAGGGAAAGGATAGTCTCCTTAACAATTGATGTCGCCAAAACTGGATATCCACATGCAAAAGAATGAAATTGGACCCTTTTCTTACACCATACACAAAAGTTAATTCAAAATGGACTAAGGGGTGTCAGTTGGTTAAATGTCCATCTTCAGCTCAGGTCATGATCTCACAGCTGGTGAGATTGAGGCCCATGTCGGGCTCTGCACAGACAGCACAGAGCCTGCTTGGGATTGTCTCTCTCTCTCTCTCTCTCTCTCTCTCTCTCTGCTCCTCCCCTGCTCTCTCTCTCTAAATGAATAAATAAAAATTAAAAATAATAGTAATAATAATAACAATGAACCACAGCAACAGTGGTCATCCATGCATGCATTAAGTACATTTTATAAAACTTGATAAAATATTTTGGATAAAGCTTGTACCTCTGAAACTAGAACACCCACTCCTTCATTCCAGTTTTATGACTGACCAGTTAGGTAACCACAGGCAAGTTCCTTACCTTCTCTGAGCCTCAGTGTCCTCAATAAAATGATTAAGACAAACTAACTTTGAAACTCATCCTAACCTAAGGTCTTAGGATGCTGAGTTTCTCATTTACTCAAAGCAATCTTAATGATAAGAGCCAGGGTGATCAACTAGTCACCCCCAGACAAACCTAATTTTATATTTGAGAGTAGCTCATGAAGGCAGATTCTTTCCCAGTCTATTCTCCAGTGCTGAATGTTGTAAGTCTGGCACTCTATCTAACTCTGTGCCTCAAGCAAAACAGTTGACAGAAACCATGAACCCATCATGCCCTGAGTCATATGATATAATTGCCAATAATCCTAATTCTGGTTCATAGTTTACTTGTCCATAATTACAGCAGCAGTCAAATGCTTTTAGCGTTAACATCTGCCTGCAGTCGTGGCTTCCTCCTTATCTTAGGGAAATGGAACATGTGTACTTTTCAAAGCAAGGTTTGCTGCTTTTTTGCCTGGAACGCTTTTTAATTGGGTATCATTTGGAAATGTCTAAATCCCATTCTGGAGCTTCCGGTCACTGCATTACTTATTGAAGCCCGAACAGCTAGTTATGAGGCATGCCTAAACTGTGCAAATGTCAAAACAAAAATTGCTATCATCTCTGATTTCTTCCCAAAATGAAAAGAGGCATCATCTTGACCCCTTTTTAATAGAGACCGACAGAAACCAAAGACAACAAAGCTGTAAGGGAAAGTACTCGTGAGCTTGGGGGTGAAATTGCACTTCTAATTTGAGAGTTTTCCATCTAGTTGGAAGGGCTTAAAGTCACTGGGTTTTGCAGAAACCCACAGACTATGTAAATGTGCAATTTTGGTGTATCCACCCAGGTGCCTGACTAGCAACCTTAGTCATCCTCACCTTCGACCTCTCCTCCCCACCCACATCCAGTGAGTCAACAAACCCTACCCACTCCACCTTTCTAATGACTTTGCAATCTTCTCCCCCGCCTCCCTCCCCCATTACTGCTGAAGAGGCAATTAAGGATCTCATTACCTCTTAAGCGGGTAAATGGTTGGCCTGACCCCAGGCCCTTCCCACCTCCCATCTCTCCTACACACAGAAGCAAGAGATGGTTTTCCTGAAGCACAAATTGGAGCCTGCTTTACCTCTTAGAAATACATGATGGCTCCCCGGAGCACAAGCTAATCAAAAACCCTAGCTTGGTACTTCCTCCCTGTCCAGAATCGCCTCTCAAACTTCCCCCTCATCCCTTCTAGGCTTCTAGAGCCCATCCACAAGGCCTATTATTTGTCCCCTCTGCCTCCCCAAGATGCTCCGTGCACTTGCCAATGCTTCTCCTGTGAGTTCTTTTCTCTTCTAGGAACTTCCAACTTTATATATTGACATCCTACACACACATCTTTTAGTATGAAACTCAACCATCACCTATGAAACCTTTCCTGAGCCTTTGAGAACAGTTCTCCTTCCAACATGCTTTCACAGAACATTGATTTGTTCATTCATTCCTCTTTCTTTCTTTGTTTCTTTCTTTCTTTCTTTCTTTCAGCAACTCGAAGAAGCAGCTAAGCTCTGAGCATGTAGCCGTAAATAACACAGCCACGGTTCCTGCCCTGGGGTGTCTACCTTCTTGCGGACTATTTCTAACCCATGCATGCTCTGTCCATTTTCTTTTGAGCTGTATTTTAATTCATGTTCTGTTTCTTTCATTGGACCACGACCTCCTTGAGGAATAGGATTATGATTCACCTAGTGGCCAGTGCGGCGAACAGTCCCTGAGTAATATCTATTGAAGTTTACTTAAGCTGAAGTGGCTCATCGCCTGAGAATATATGTATTTGTGCAAATATGTATTTGTACTCAAACCAAGTTGTTTCTAACACCTTGCACTGAGGTAACCCCTATTTATCCTTAAAACAGGCACTGCCATAAACACCTCACAGGCATTATTGGGGATAAGTAGAGGAAGCATTTATCAGGACAACCAGCATCCATAAGTGTTTCGTAAAAACGAACTCCAGCTTAACTTGAGTAGTCCTTTATTTTTCAGATTTACAATAAGCTAGTCTTTATTTGCATTCGATGGACTTTTCCCCTAAGAACCTCCAACGAACAGGGGCTTTTTTCCTAGCCATCTCATCAAATGGTTACCATTGGGTCGGTAATATTTAAGGAGCGTGAAAACAGGAACGGAGAAGGGCGAACTTGTAAATTCCTGATCCCCACATAAGACTTGGCAAACCAGGCTGGGTGATCGGGGACCTGGGTTCCAGGACCAGCTCTGACAAGAAGAGCTTCCGAAAAATCAGTTTATTTCCCTGTTGCCTAGTCATCTTATCTGTAGAGGATGGGGATATGAATGCCCCTTTTACCTCCCTTGAAGAATTTGTGGATAAAAATGAAATACCTGTGAAATTACCCGGGGGGGAAAAAAAAAGGTAAAAGCTTATCAAATGTGAGGTGGCATTTGTAATCATAAGAACTTATGAAACACTCTTATGACAGGCCCATCTCTCAGGGATGTCCCCGAGCGTATGTGAGGCTGCTTGGCAAATTGATGCACATATGGGCAGGGATTTAGTGGGAAGAGATAATAAATCCTCCCTGATTCCTCTTGGGGCAGATAAGGAACAAGTAAAGCCAACCCTCAGTGACCTGTGATAACAAGGCCAGGGATAATAAGGATAAACGAATTTCACAGATTATCCAAAAATATAACTTTCACCATTTACAATCTCCAAACTTTTGCAGGAATTCCTTAAATGGAGCCAGATTACTTTCACCTGGACTCATAACCTGTGCGACCTTCACTGCCAGCTCCCCCCCTCGACCCATGTCCAAATACAGTTGCAAAGAAACAAGGACCCACCAGTGGAAATGCTGGAAAAGTGGCCATGAACGCTGCTGCTCTATCCGAGAGAAAGCTCAGTCCATTTCATACCCGGACCTGTGGGACGCTGGCCCTGCCTACGTTTTCCTGCAGCAAGGGAGAAGCAACCAGGGTCCAGCAACCTGGAAAATTCCGCGAGTGACCTCAAACCACGGTGATTTTCCCCAAGCCGCCTGAAAGAGCATGTCCCTTCAAACTGCTAACCTAGACAGCACTGAAATCCAGTCGTGGATCATTCTAGGCCAGAACTATTCTAGGGCCGTTTCCAAGGCTGGGATGTGAAATGGCTTAGAATACGTAAATCCGTTATTTGAATTATTCAGCCATTCTTTCCCTGACAAGCCCTATGAGGGAGCTGCCTTCCTGTCGCTTCTCACTATAATAGCTTTTCTTTCTCTCCTTTTTGCCACCTTTCCTGAAGTATTGGCAAGGTAGTTCAAAAACGGTTATGCAAAACACCTTGGGAAGGGTCGCCTGCAAATCAGCAGCCCTATAGGTTACACATGACTTAATGTTTCCCAGTAACTCAAGAACAAACTCCGGGCAGGTTCAAAGCAGAAAATCACGGATACCCTCTTGACGGGATCAGAGTGCCAATGATAAAAAACAGATTCCTGATATTCTTAACTTTAAGGGGTGTGCATCCATTCATCCACTGACGTGACGAATGTTTGTTGAGTGTTTGCTCCCTACCACACGATCCAAACAGAGCACTTGGAATCAGTCTGTCTGGTTCTAGAATACTATCAACAGCTGCACGGTGGAATTCTCCTCCAGCTCTGTCCGTTTTGCATTTACTCCAGTGAAATAAGGAATTGATACCTTGAAACCAGCACAGGGGAGGGTAACTAACCATTCCAGTTTGCCCAGGACCAGGGGATTGTGGGGTACAAGACTTTCAGTTTCAAAACTGGGAAAGTCCTGGGCCAACAGGAATGGACTTGGTCATGCTAACAAGAAGCCTGGAACCACAACGAAGTCAGAGTTTCAACTCCTCCACTAAAGGGCTGGATTTGACCTTTGACAACCTTCCGTGTGAGCTTTGATAACTTTTTTAAACCTTTAGGCCTCAGTTTACATATGTGTAGTATAAAGGTGTAAAACTAGATTATCTTCCAGTTTGACTATTCTAAGAGTGAACCTAACATCGTTTTGGGATCAAAAAGGTCCGAAGGTACAAGGAAGGTACGGGGAATTTGTTGCAAATCTCCGTCCACAAATCAAAATTGAAATCCTGATAGATTCCCAACAATTACAATGATCTAATCTAACCTTAAGCCCCTCCTTTCAATTAAGAACCAGGGCACTGCCTCCGTGCCTGGGTAAATGTAGCCCAGTACAGAAAATGCTCTATTCAGAAACTGTCATAGAAAATTCTAGAGTCTGTTTTTGAACGATACAGTTGAAAATCATATTTAGCCGGGTTACTTTAGCAGTTAGGCAGTGATGACCTCCATGAATTTCAGGTGAAATAAGACCTTTGTTGCCATTGGGCACCTTTGTATCATGGGTAAGATCGTAGAAGGAATTAAGGATCACATACAGCGTGAACAGTCACATCTTTAGATGAATCATAAACTTAAAAATAATAATAAATAGGGGTGCCTGGGTGGCTCAGTTGGTTAACCGTCCAACTTTTGATCTCAGCTCAGGTTCGTGAGTTCAAGCCCCATATCTGGCTCTACGTTAACAGTGCACAACCTGCTTGGGATTCTCTCTCCTTCTCTCTCTGCCCTTCCCCTGCTCTCTCTCTCTCTCTCTCTCTCTCAAAATAAATAAATAAATAAATTTTAAAATAATAATAATAATAATAATGAGTTCCAATTCTAAGGCAAGTTTGGAGAAGCAGCTGAGACTTCAGTAGCCTCATCTGTAAAATGGGCAGAAAACATACTTCCCAGAGTCATGTGAGGATAAACTTGTTCCCTTTTTATTAAAATTGTGGAGATATATACACACGATTCTTACATTTATTCATTCTTATATTTTATATATGTGGATTTACATATGGATGGATTTTATTTTATAAACCCTTACATTTTATATATATAGTACATATACCTATATATGCTATACATAAAAATATCTATATTATATGTAACATATATAAAATATCTCTGAAAATATAATGCCTACATGTATGCATTTATAGACCACCTACTACGTGCCTGTTGCATTCTTAGATATAAAAAGCATTTCAGAATGTCAAAAATGCAATTCAAATCTAGAGGAAGATATTGTGAAGAAGAAAGTTCCAGAACCACCAGATTTACCTCTTTCAAATCCTATCAGGTCAGTTTTTTTGCTAACCTAACACAGCCCCCCAGGTTAAAGTAGCAAGTCAGTTGTCATTGAGATCCCTCCATGTCTCTGAGCAGCACTTACCCTGAAATTGTTGTGGACGAAAAATGTAAGAACATCTCACAATCCATAGCACCCCATACTTAGAAAGGCCTCAAGAGCCCCCTTATCTGATGATACCTTCTCTAACACAGACAAATGCTCATTTGGTCCCTGCTTGAGCACAGTCAGAAGCTGAGAATTCAGATGCTCAGAAGATAGTCCTTTGTGCCTTTACTTAATGCATCGTCACAGATTCAGCTCAGTTTTGTTCCAATGCATTATTTGGGATTCCTGAAGTTAACATGGGCTAGGCCTGTGTGTACCACACCCTCGGCGCATGGCAGGGTCCTTCCTCCCTTCCTTCGTTCTCCTTCCGATGTGATTGCTAGCTCAAGTTAGGTCGTGGTCAGCATTCTTTACAAAACAGTTTTTTCTGATGTTCCAGAAGACCTGCTATGGGCTGACAGCCAAGCCGTTCCTTGGGGATTTCCGGTAAAAATTCAGAAAGAAGACGAGAATGGGGCTGCAGTTTGGCTTCGGGATCTGAATTCCATTTGCAGCCAAAAGGAGTGCTCTTGCCTTTAGATTGGCAAACAGTCCAAGAACTGTTAAGACTCTAAGTCAACGGCCGAAGTCTATATACACCAGGGGTATCGCAAGGCTGTCCTGAGTTTGATTTAACTTTCTCGCCAATACGCGGGAACAGGTTGTTAGAAAACAATTATCTCAGGACATCCCTCAAAACTGTGCTGTTTTTCAACCCCATTAGTGTTGTGATAGCAGCATACAATTGCAGGATGATTTATCTCTCAATACTGATCTGTTGCTACATTACTGGACATTTCCTCCACAGCTGATCCCATCAATCATATAATCATCTGAACGGTGCCGCAGCCCCTGCTTATCTGACAGAGGCACACTGGCTATTTATCTTACAAGCCGTCTCTCGCTCTTGTCAGTTTTAATTCTGTTCCATTTTCATTCTCTTCCCCTGTCCCCTGAGGGCTCTGTCTGGGATATTATTATTCAGTATTTACAGGGATGTCACTTGAAAAATGTCACCACTGCAAATGACAAAAATTCAGCAGTTTGCACAGAATCATCTGTGCTCAGCCACCATCTTGAATTTTTATACCGTGATGTAAATTCCACAACTATCCATGAATCTTTAAAACTACTGGCCTGGTTCAGAGGAAGCCTCAGGACAGGATTTTGCTAAAATCCTTCAAGTATGATTGTAAAGTTTCCATTTGGGGGGGAGGATTTATTCAATTCTCTATTTTTTGAAAAAAAAATATATATAATTTAGAAATGCTCCCACCATTACTGACGTTGTCACCCAAGCCAAGTTGCAATATATATCCTTAAGCCTCTCAAATTTATAATTATGAGCTATCCACATCTTACTGTCAGATGGATTTCTCTTTTAATGATGAAAGTTAAATGCTTATTTTAGCTTACACATATGTAGCACTTCTAATGTTCCAAGATCTGCTTAGAAGCATATGTACACACATATGTTAATCCTCAAATCAAACCTATGTTCCCCATTACTGTCAAAGAGGATATTTGGACAAACTATGTACATAGTAGGAAAGATCAGATTTATTCAACACATACTACATGCTCAGCTTTTTCACAGACATTGCCTTTCAGATGCTGAAGGGATCTGGGAGGTAAATATAATGCTGGCCATGTTCACAGATGAGAACCCTAAAGTGGCAAAAGCTTAGCACACCAACTAAAAGGTTAGTGAGGTCGCTAAGCCAACATTTTAACTTGCTTCTGTCTGATTCCAAATGCTCCACTTCTCAGTGTCCCACAACGTCAATCTCTGGCTTTGCTTTTAGAACGAGATCTGTTGATATTTTAGGTTACTGCCAAAACTTCTACTTTGAAGTGTGTACTCAGTCTTTGACCTGGTGCTATCTCTTATCAGTAAAGGTCAGCCATCTTTTTATGTTAGCGTTGGTGGTGATTCACTTTGTCCAGATTCGTCATGATGAGGGTGTCTAAGATGGAAAGTGTATTTTCCTTTTCCCCAGATGGGAGAATAACGATCTAAAATTCTGGTGTGGTCACTGGGCCCGTGTTGGTGCCAGGCCACATAAACTAATCTAGATTAAGAAAAAAAAAAAAAAAAAAAGGCATCATCCTCATGATCCAGCAAGGTTCACTGGTATTCTACACCTGGGTTTGAGGCCCAAGGGCCAGCTAGGAGAAGAATTCACTCAACTTGCTTTGTTCAAGCCAAGTATCTCTCCTAAAGGATGTCTATGGGCTAGCGCCTCGTCTGCAGGATATAACAAGCATTTCTTTGTCCCCTGGCCAATAGTAGCATACCGCAGACAACCTAGAGGAAGTTCAAATGGGCCGGCGGTGCCATGAATTTCGAACAGGTCATGAGACCAATAGACAGGCCATTTAACACCAGGGTGGCCCAAGAAAGAGGATCAGGAGGGGAGGGAAGACTGCAGGCCAGTCTAATTGAAAGGTTAACATCAGTAGGAAACAACCGTGGGAACATTTACAGGGAACCCAGATAGAGTCTGCAGAGTCAAGAGTCCCATCTCCCGCATGATTCAAGGGAGACGTGTGGAGCCCCAACCCCCGGGAACCCAATCTTCTGGACAAAGTGTCAAGACAGAGTATTACTAATAATAAGGGTTTGCTCTGCGGCAGGCACTTTTGTTTCATGTGTTAGTAACTGTCTTAACCTCAACAATCATGGGAAGCAAGTGCTATTCCCATCACCAACGTAAATATAAACCCACCCAACGCGTTATAGCCCATATCTGAGTGAACCGGACTTTCCAAACCTGACCACACTGGCTCCAGAAGCCCCACCCAACACCACCTCTTGGGGTTGAGGTGAGGAGCAAACAGCAAGCACTTACGGACTGTGATCTGAAGTGGAAAGTACCAGTTCGCGCATGTGTTTTAGGCCATGAGACTTTTGCGAGCACCCTATGACACAGTATGTCGGTCAGCACTCAGTCAGGAAGACAGAAGCTATTTTGTGTGTGTTCCAAGTGTCAGCAACTCCAAGGCAGGGTGTTAGAGGCTTAGGCAGTCTTTTGGAAAGAGTGGGCGGTGGAGTTCAGGAAAGCCACCAAGGTCTGGTGCAAGTAGGCTCAACACCTACCTTAGGCTACACCCAAGGGGCCTCTGGGAAGTTCTCACTATCTCCGACAGGCCAGCACCCTGATTCTCGACAGGTTCACCTGAAAGCCACTATGAAACTTAACATGTTCCTGCCCACACATCTGCCTGGAACTGCCTCCTTTGGAACAGAATGGCCATTCCTCTTCTGCCAGGAAAATTTCACACCAGTGCCTCTCTTTGGCCGACTATGCCCAAAGCCATACATGAAAAGATATTTTAGGAATGGCAATTCCTACCTTCTTAGCAATGCACGGGAGACTTAGGAGGTAGCACAGATCATCCGGTGGAGTTAGGTAGGATTATTCTCTCCATTTTACAGCTGAGAAAATTGAGGCACAAAGAGGTTAATTGATTTGCTCTAAATCACCTAATTTATAAGGGCTAAAAACCAGGATTCGAATTCAGAGTGGGACTCTAGAATCAATGTTCTCGGCATTGCATGAAATCGTGTTCATGAAGAACAGCCTAGCAAAGCTTGGCACAGATTACACTCATTAATTGTTAGCTGTTATTATTCTTGTTTTGTTGTTGTTGCTATCCTTATTATTATTATTATTATTATTCGTATTACTATACCTGTTTTTCTCATAAATATCATAATTGAGACTGCCGAGCTATTACCTAAAGAATGTCGAATGCTCCCAACGGTCTGTTCCACTTTAGCTACCTTCCTAGACACCTGGGTAGATTTCCTTCCCCAGTGAAGAAGCCTTTATGATTTAGTCTCAGGTTTCTAAATTTCCAACTTTAAAAAAAGAGAAAGAAAGAAAACAAGGGCCCCTGGGTGACTCAGTTGGCTAAGCATCCGTCTCTTGATTTTGGCTCAGGTCGTGATCTCACCATCTGTGGGTCCGCGCTCCACATCGGGCTCTGCACAGGCAGCACGGAGCCTGCCTGGGATTCTTACTCTCTCCCTCTCTCTCTCTGCCCCTCCCCTGCTCGAGCTCTTTCTCTCCCTCTCAAAATAAATATGTTCAAAACTTAAAAAAAGAAAACAATGTCCTGAGTAGCCACAGATGTGTGTGTATACAGCATGCACGTGTGTGCGAGCTCACACATACACACACACACACACACACACACACACACACACTTTGTGAACAATAGCAACATAACTATTTCAATTGACGCTATTGATGATGATGAGTTCCAAGAGCCTCACCCAGGCAATCCCAGCTGGCCAATTATTGCAGGCAACCTGCTCCCACACATTTGCCACAAAGAAAACGTGTCAAATGCACTTGGAAACAACCCTAGGCTGCGGCACGCTGAGAAAGGGAGGCTGAGTGTTGGACTTGCTGGTTTTGGGCTGCCTGGCGTGGCCTGGAACGCATGTGTGGTCTCTGATCCCATTTCCAGATACTGCAGGGAAGGCTCTGTAATTGCAAAGTGCTGCCCAAGCAGAAAGCCTGCCTTGTTTAATAAACAGTGCCCTCTGAAGAAGTTTAAAATTTACCAGAGGAGAAACACAGCCTCCTGTTACCATCAGTAGTCTCGAACTAGCTGAAATTGATCCGAGGTTTCAGCGGACATTCTTTCACTTACAGCTCATTTGACTATGCAATTAGGCAGTTAAATAGATGCAAAATCTTTAAAATTAAACGCACTTCTCATCAATTCAGTGCTGAGAGTTTTTTAAAGTAGATGATCAATTTCCTCTGCCTTTATCCCTCTTTCTTCATTTCTACCCATCTCCAATCATGCTAGGGAAAAAAAAAAAAAGAGGAAGAAGGAAACAGGGTGTTAATCTTAACTCAGCAATTTCATGATTTCTATCAGATGGTAGGAGCAGAAATAGTAAGTTGGAAGATTTCGAATGAAAAGGCTATACAGCAGAGCAAGGGCAAGATCACGTGGCTAATAATGCATTTTGTAAATGTAGGGGAGAAAATTATGCATGAATACCAAATTTCCATGATAGGAAGGTGAACAGCCTGTTTAACGACTGCAAATTCAATGCTGGAAATCACATCACTCTGAACAGGTACACAGTATTATATTCCGATTGCGAAAGGAATGCCCTGTGAATGCGCTCGGCAAAAAGGTAGCAGAGGAATATTGCATCTTTAATAGGATTTTTGATTCAAATGTGCTGAGCCAAACCATTTAAAATTGCATTTGAATAGTAAACAGATAACATCATCATTTTAAAAAAACTGCATACTTGTGCCAGATCAACAGAGAGCCTGCAAAATAAAGACAGGGAGAAGGAGGTATCAGCTCTGAATAGAAAATAAAATTAGATATGAATTCTCAGCCATGAGGCCTTCTTCAGGCCCCAAAAAGGTAAAGCAAGGTTAACTCAATCCTTTGTCAGCACAACTCCAAGAAGATTTCAGAGCCGGCAGGTCCCTCCTCAGCCAGATTTAATTTGGGGTGGAAATTTAGCTTGCTGCTTCTTCCCAACTGCTTTAGTGTTATTTATCAATTTGCATCATCGGTGTTTAGTACGTGGTATTAGGGAAAAGCAAAGGAAGACACGCAATCAGAAAGTGACCTCACGGAAGTAAAATGCCAAAAATTCAAACACAAGAAGACATCTGAGAAAGCTCAGCCCCCCACCGCCCCGACCAGCAAACCCTCAGTTTCTTCCAATCCCCCCGAGGGAATTCCTCTGTTTGGCCAAGTTTCTGCATAACTGAAAGCTCGCCCTTCGTGTGGGCCAACTTTCCTTGGCATACTTTTTCCAAAAACCATTTTTTCCAAAAGTTTTTTTCTCAAAACAGTATTCCCCTGTATACATACACAGACCAGTGCTTTGGGTTTTTGTCTGCATTAGTTAGCATTTCTTCAGGAGAAACTCATATGGAAGAGGAGGAAGTTCATGAGTGAAAGAAAGCAGGGATGGCCATAAGCTGAAAAATTCCTCAAATATTTTAACAGAACTTCCGATCCAATTATTAGGCAATGTCATTTTTCTCTTGTCTGTGTAGAGTATCTCACCAGCTTGCCATCTGGGCTCATGCACAGGCTCTTCTTGAGGAAAGCAACATCAGGGAGGGGTTGGAAGTTTACCCCTGGAAAGACTGCCTTGGAAGTTTCTGGCATATTCCAGGCAGAGAAGGCACAGTCTCAAGCTCTGGGAAAACTAAAGCTTGCCTACAAAGTAGACAAAGGCACGATCAGAATCGACACAGCAGAGACACTGGGTCATGTTTTGCCTACCTGATGACAGGGAAGATTTTTGTTGTTGTTGTTCTGGAATAATAACGTGTAAATTTTTATTTACATGTTACTAAATACTAATGATTAAAATGTCAAAAACACAAAAAGGTATCGAAAAGCTTTCTCACTGTTATCTTTCAACTGCTCTGTTCTCATCCCTTTGAGCAAATGACCATCTGTTATTTTATTAGTAGTCGTCGTCATCTTTCCAGAGTGTTTAATATGCGTCCAAGTCTCACGCGTTGGCTCCTCAGTATTTTCTAAGCTTTGACCTTCTTGACTGCTCGGGTCCTGATTTGCTTTAAGGGTCAGACTTCTCAGGATTTATACCGATCATGTTACATAAAGGGAAAGATTCGCTTTTCATTCTAGCTCAGGAATCACCAACAGGAAGATGGTAAAAATATTTTCAGGTACAAAGTCATTTTCCTAAGGTAAGTTTGGTCATTGTTTTGGAATAAGAAATCTTTCTTGGGGCGCCTGAATGGGTCAGTCGTATAAGCAGCCGACTTTGGCTCAGGTCATGATCTCACAGCTCATGAGTTCGGGCCCCGCATCAGGCTCTGTGTGGACAGCTCAAAGCCTGGAGCCTGCTTCAAATTCTGTCTCCCCCTCTCTCTCTCTCTGCCCCTCCCCTGCTTGTGCTCTGTCTCTCTCTCTCTGTCTCTCAAAAATAAGTACACATTAAAAAAAATTTTTTTTTTAAAAAGAAGAAAAAGAAATCTTTGTTTTGCCTCAGGAAAATCCAGGACACAGAAATAATCTTTCACTGATGATAATAAAAGGACATTAAAACCAGTCTTACCCACCCATACATTAGTAAGTTCTCTTAGAATTAATGGTGGATGTTATTATCTCAGAAAACTCACATATAATGATATTTGCTCCTATTTTATGGTATCTATGGTGAACATCTGTGGGATTTGCTTGCCCAGCAATCATGCACCCTATTTTTGACAACTGTATTCTATTATTGTTTGAAGAACAACCCCTATTCGGAGTCCATGCATTTCGGATTGTGCTGACACAAGTCCCAAACTACAAGAATGTATATACGACCCTCCAGGTTGGTCCAAGTCAGATTTCTCCTGGCTACAGTGATTTTTCTCGGAGATCATCACATGACCCAATCTGGCCAATGAGAACTTGCCGGGGCCCTTTCCTCAGATCTTTGGGGTGGGATGGGAGAGCTGAGCCATGGAGTTGCTGAGCCAGCAGGTTAATCAACCCAGAGCTGCGGGAGACCATTTTTCCCTGCCATTAGAGGACATGGCCCAAGAATGGAGCCATCACAAAGGAAAGCAGAACTGGAAAATAGAGAAAGACAGAATCTAATGTTCAAAACCCAGATCCAAATCTCTCCTTTTCAAAAATGTGAATTACCCCCCTTTGTGCTTGAGCCGTGAATTGATTTTCTGCCACCAGCAATTGAACGATTCCTTATATAGTATTTAATTGCTATAACGGTTGACCTCGACTTATTCTATTTAAAGCTCAGAACTGGTTTACTCATACCACCTACGCTTCTCTTTTTTTAATGTTCATTTATTTATTTGGAGAGAGAGAGAGGAGAGCACAAGCAAGGGAGGGGCAGAGAGAGAGAGAGAATCCTAAATAGGCTCTGTGCTGTCAGCACAGAGCCCAACGTGGGGCTTGATCCCATGACCCATGAGATCGTGACCTGAGCCAAAATCAAGAGTCAGACATTTAACTGACTGAACCACCCAGGCACCCCACCACCTATAATCTTGGGATGTGTACACATGGAGAAAATAAAAACCTTCCCCAAATACTATTGCTTACCTCTTTTTACAGACATGAAGCATCAAGATATGCTGGTACCAGGTCGTTTAGAAACTTGATGAATTTCCAGCTGGATTAATCTTTCAGATCCTAAATTAATCTAAATTCTTACTGTTGACATTGTACTGTTAGGTATCTTTTTGTTCTAACAAACATACAAGCTTCATTTGCAAAGAAAAACTTATCGCAGGCACATTGCATCAAGTTACTAACTGCATCCATGATCGGCAAATTGGCAGATCCCTCCTACTTTGCCGATTTGTCTCTTTTCAGCATTTAAAGGTTGGTTGTTGTAAATCACTCACTAATAACTTGTATCCAATATCCAACAGTTAGTCCGGGGAACCAGAAAAAGGATCTCATGATTAAGCTCATCACTGTGCTTAGCTCACAATTCCTGGTGTTTCAGTGGTGTCCATAACCTAGCACAATGCCCGGCATAAGAGTAAGTTTCAAGAACCATCTGTTGAGCTCAAACAGCTACCAGTTCAATGAAGAAATTCATTTGATCAAGAGAGGAACATATTCTCAATTATCTACTTTCAGAAATAAAAAGCACTCATCTTGCATTCACCTAAGGAAATCATTGAAGAAAATGGCCACTCCGTAGCTCAGTATAGAAGCCAATTGCCATGTAGCACAGGGCACTCTCCAGCACATGGCCCGATTTCAAATCCCTTAAAGGTCGCAGAGATTATTTATTTTTATCCCAAATATGTCAGGGACTGCACTCTTAAATGCCCACGTGAGCCAGGTACAAAAAGGAGTGAAGTAGGGGAGGTGAAGCATTTACGGTATTCCAATATTGTCATATATATTTTATTCTGAGTCCCACAAAACACCGTTAGTGTCACTGTTGGAGAACCATAGGGTTTAAAGTGGCATGCATTCTCCTTGGGGGTGATGCCGTTCCCAAAGGGGCAAACACTGGTTCTTGGGGGTGCAAAATCCTTACATATTTACAATGGTTTGTGCTCCTCCAAAGGACCACAACACATAAACAGATATATAGTATGCCCACACTATTGAAATTTTATGGAGATGGAAAGACCATTAGGAAGGGGGGAAAAATGTGCCTAAATTTCTCTTAGGAGAGCAAAAATGATAAAAATGTTGAGAAACATCAGGAGACTAAAGAACTTAGATATCTCAGAGGACAGTCATTTCTTAGCTCCACCAGATTTGTGGCTCTGTGGAAATAAGGTGTGGCCAGGGGCACCTGGGTGGCTTATTCGGTTAAGCGTTGGACTTCGGCTCAGGGCTTGATCTCACCGTTTGTGAGTTCGAGACCCGTATGGGGCTGAGCCTGGAGCCTGCTTTGGATTCTGTGTCTCCCTTTCTCTCTGCCCCTCCCCCACTCACGCTCGCGCTCTGTCTTTCAAAAATGAATAAATGTTAAAAGAAAAAAAATTTTTAAGAAAATAAGGTGTGGCCATATTTTTCAAAGGAAATCATCTAGGTATTTAAACACAATTTCCCGATTTTGAAATGTTGGTTTGTTTCAAAAGAAGATCAGCAAGAGTTCTTTGTAAGCTAAATAAACGATAGCTCCAAGGCCACGTGTCCTGCCAGCTGTCAATGGACAGTTAATACCCTCAGGGGTAACTTCAAAGAAAGCGTTAGATCCTTAGAGCATTTAGCGGTTACCAATCAGTAAAGCATCATTCCGTTGCACCCTTTTAGGAAAAGCATTCAGCGGTTAATCCAAAAGCGAATCCGTGTTGCCCACTGGCAAATTGGGGAAACATTTTTCTGGCTCCTCAGTATTAACCAAGGTGTTAATAATCTTTGAAAAGAGGTCTTAGTCACTCCAAAGCTATTTAAAAATGAACAGAACAGTTATCCCATGGGAAGTGTGCTTAGGATACATTCAGGCTTTGAAAGTTCTGCTTTTGAGATTTGTTTATTCTGCTTATCTCAAACCAGAGCGAATATTGTCCCTGCCTCTAAATGGTCAGATTTCTGCATGCCGTATCTTAATTCTGCCTTAGAAAGATAACTCCAAAAAGTTAGAGACAGTGTTTACAAAAGAATGCTAAATATTTGATGATAATCATCCCGTTCTTTGAATTAATATGAGTGCCAATCTAAACAGCGCATGTTAAACAAAAATTTTCTTTTAATTGCATTTCCCCTGTTCCCTTCCCTTCACATAAATTGTAAGAATAAAATTAAAGTCGGTTCTAAAAAGTATGTCTTGCCTCCTCTAAATGACATGAAGACATTAGTTTCGCCTTAATCACTTTTCATTTGAGCAGCTTAGGAAGGCTCAGCATGAATTTTTTATGTGTCAGATATCGTCTTCTACCTACTCAATCCCTTCCTGCTGTTTTCTGCATTTCGCCCCCACCATCATCCTTAGACTTTGGATAATCTACTTCCTCCACGGTATTTGGTGCTTTCATAATGTACTTTTACCCCCAGTTAGCTGGGACAATGCCCGGCATAGAAGAATACCGGTAAATTCAGCAATTCAACGGGCAAAATGGAAAGAAAGTGTCAAAGTCATGGGGGATTTGGGGGACACCCATTAGGCATTTCCCCCTAGGCTCCGCGAAGCCCTGAACAGCCTGCCCGGGAAACATTCTCATTTCCAAGATGGGTGAGGACTTTGTTATTTCCTATCTGTGCTCACCTAGAGGAGTTAAGTTCGGGAATTAAAATTTAATGAGGAATCAAGTTTGAAATTCTACACCAGTGCACAATGCTTATAAATACACCACGCTGATACTACCCGGGTGTTATAAATAATACATGTAATGTTGATTAAAATTTTGATGTAAATTTCTAAAAACTTTATTAAAGTTGTAAAATAACTGACATGGGTTGTTTACGGTTAGGTGACAACTTAATTAATCAGCTGCTGTCTCCACTGCAATAAAGACTAGAAGTGCATATTCCCCACTTTATTTTTATCCCTGAAGAATGAGCCAGAAAACACAAAATTATCTCCCTCTCAAAACACCAAATTATCTTTTTTCAAAACAGTCTGAGTATTAATTGTGAAGCATGACAGCACATAGTCTTTGCCTAGACTAATAATTAATCTGGAAAATACAAATCTCTGACATTCGCCTGGTGAAGAACTACAGTGATAATCAGGAAACATTTATTCCCACTCAGTCCAGAACTGATACTTTTTGTTTGGTACAGACTCTTTTCAATTTTCGGGCCACTCAGCAATTTAATTCTGTGCTAGAGTTAAAAGTTAAACACACAAGCATCATCACATGAAAAAGAAGGAACGAACAAACAAAAGAAATAAAGAAACAAAGAATATATATTATATATACACACATATTATATATACATATTACATAATATTACATAATATATACATATTATAATTATAATATATTATTATATTATATTATATTATATTATATTATATTATATTATTGGAGAATATATAATTATATATTATTATATATTATATAATATTATATATCATATTATATTATATATAATTATATTATATTATATGTATTACATTATATTATATATTATATTATATATATTATATTGTATTATATTATATTATATTATAATAATATATTATATATATATATATATATATATAACCTCATATTGCTTGTTTCAGGATTCTTGCTTCTTGAGACTTTGCCCTTTTTGAATAAGAAGTCACAAAATAATATTGAAAATAAATAAGATGGCAAAATTAATACTTTAGATAGTCTTGTGTTACTTTATTACTGCACTTTTCCAAGAGTTTAATTATCCATGAAATACTCTAAGGATTACAAGATACAAGTTCTTCAGGGAAAGTGTTTGTAATTATTATTGCAGGCTCCATTCATCCATTCATTCACTCAACAAACTTAGGACCTGCAAGGCCCTATGGTAGCCATCAGGGGGGTTGCAGGGCCAATGAGAAGGAATTTCACTGAAAAGAGTTTATAGTGTAACAGACAAGATGCATCATGGGCATAAATAACTTCATAGCACGGAGACTGGGTCAAACACAGCAGGGTTTAAATCCCCACTCTCTTTGACCTCTCTGATTGTTAGTGTCCTCATCTGTAAAGTATGGAGAACAGTATTATTTATACCGTAAATGTGTTATGAGGATTCAACAAAATAATTCATGGTAAGTACAGCACAGTATCAAATACACAGTAAGTTTTCCATAAAAAGTGAATTCCTCCTCTTCCTATAATTGTGGTGCTGCTGTTACTGTGGTTGTTGTCCGAAGCAGTAATTGCCAGGCTTGCGGGGCCCTGAGTTCTTAGCATACGACAGAGGAAAATGGTTTCTCATTACCCAGATCTGTATCCTTTCAAATTATCCCAGCCCGTGATTATCCTGGCTTTCCCTCTGGGCTCAGCCATGTATAATAACTATGTCCTTAAACCATGCTTCAAATCCGACTCATGTTACTGTCTCCCAGCATTAAACACTAGCCCTGAATTAACTACTAAACAAAACAAGCACGTACTTAGGGCACAAAGAAAAGGGAAGGGAAGCAGCTCAGAGTTTTTCTCCCACTTAGCATGTCCTTGATCCTTTCCGGGTCACTCTCAAATGTAATGGAATTTTTATCATTGTCTTTATCTATCCTGCTTAACTTTAATCTGCATTTCTTTCAAAAATGTGTTCTTAGACATGGTAAGTGATTCGGGTTTAAAATTTTGGTTTTGAGACATCCTCAGACATCGTATTTGTTTCCCTTTTATGGACTGAGAATTTCTGCTTTCATTTCAGCGTAAACACAGCTGGCTGGCTGCGGCTAGCATTTAACTCATCAGCTGACTTGGAAAACAGACCCTTAAGTTCTTTATTGTAAGCAATGGAAAGGCAGGAGAAGCCAGTGTTGAGCTATTCCTAGAGCATCTGCTGACCTTACTCAAACCCGGTTAACACGCACGAGGGTGCACGACCTCTCTCGCCTCCAGTATCCCGGTAAATATTGTTCCCTAGATGTGTGAGCCTAGCTCATCATGCCTGGTGAGAGGACTGTATTCACTGTTTCGATGCAGTTCAAATTTCCAAGGACCTCTCAACATTATCCAGTCTAACCCCCTACTGGAGGTCCAAATCTTCTTTCTCCTTTCAGTTGCCCTGTAAGTCAGCTACTCTGTCCTGAGCAGTTAGCTCACACATATGGATGCCCCCCCGTAAGTATTTTGAACAACTGACTTAGTAGTTGAGTGAAAAAAAATCAATCAAAATAGCTGAAACATATTTAATGCTTTTTATCAGGCTCCTAATTAGATTGAGCTCTAATGGTCTAATTAACCACAGAAATGTTCTCCTTGCAGGGTTTCTTCATCACAAAAGCTTCTAGACCTGAGAGTACCCGTTGGACGATCGGTAAATCTCAGGGGATTATTAAAGACGGTGTACCGCATAGTCACTCTACTTGGATAACATGAAAGGCAGCTGAGCATTCACAGTCACTCATGTTTCTACCTTCTCCTCTCGTCATTTCGATGTCCTTAAATATTAATTTGCCTTCATTCTCCCTCCTCCAGCAACTACCCCATCTTTCTGCACTTCTTTCCCGCAAAACATCTCAATGTCATTGTCTGTTCTTGCCCTGTCTACCAGTCCCCCACATAGCTACGTCCGATAGGACGTTCTCAGTCCTCCTCCGAGGAGCCCTGATGCCAACATGCGGCACAGTTTGTGACTTTCTCCTCCTTGAAAGGCTCTTTCTTCAGCCACTTCTCAGTCTTCTTGGCTGGCTCCTCTTTATCTCCCTAACCTCTGAACACAGGTGTACCCACAGCCCAGTCCTTGAACCTCTTATCTTCTCAATCAGTCACTGCTTTAGAAATCTCATCCGGTCCCATAGCTTCAAATATCAACTACCTATGGGAGGCTCCCAAATTTATATCTCCAATCCAAACCAGCCAGCAATTTTAGAGTCACACATTTCTTATGTAGATGACATCTCCACTCACATGCCTTCTAGGCATCTCTAATCCAACACGTCCCAAACCAAAATTTATTCTTTCTCCCTCATATGATAACAACTCTTTCCATTGTTATGGTTACTGAGACTGAACTCTGTAGAATCACGCCTGATTTCTGTCTTCCCCTCATACCCCATCTCCACCCTACCCGCAAACTGTGCTAATTCGACCTTCAAAATGCATCCAGAATCTGACCACTGCCCACTAGCGCCACCCTGGCCCATGAACCATCACTTCTTGCATAGATTGTTTCAAATGTGTCCCAAGTAGTCTCCCAGCTTCTCTCTTTGCTTGCTCTACAGTCTAATCTGAGCACACCAACAGAGCAATGCTGTTGATGATGACATGACTCCCCTGCTCAAACCCTCCAATGGCCCCTATCTCATCAGAACAAAGGTTGACATGTTTATAACAGCTTGTAAGGCCCTGCGGGATCTTGCTCCCTGTCACCTTGCCATCTCTCTAGCCTTATCTCCCACTATCACCTCCTTGCTCACTCTGCCCCAGCCAGACTGACTTCCTGGCTCCTTGTGAAACACACCAGAACCTAGAATGAAATTTACCACAGGGTAGATATTTGATAAGTATTTGTGGAAGGAAGGGAGGAAGGAAGGAAGGAAGGAAGGAAGGAAGGAAGGAAGGAAGGAAAGATGGAAGGAGGAAGAAGGAAGGAAGGAAGGAAGGAAGGAAGGGAGGAAGGAAAGACGGAAGGAAGGAAGAAGGAAGGGTGCCTTCGTTTCCTTCATCCTCACTTCTTTCGCCTCCTGCCTCACGTCTTTCCCTTTCTTCCCTCCTGTCCTTCCTCCTCCTGTCCGCTTCCCTTCCTGCCTTCCCTTCTCTTCCTCCCTCTTCCTCCTCCTCCTCCCTCTTCCTCCCCCCTTCCCTCTGCCTTCTTTCCCTCCTTCCTACTCCTTCCCCCTTCCTTCGCTTCCTCCTCCTCCCTCCCTCCGCTCCTTTCGTCCTCTCCCCTCACTCCTTCCTTCCTATCCTTCTTCCTCCTTCAGGACAGATGGAAGGAAGGAAGGAAGGAAGGAAGGAAGGAAGGAAGGGAGGAAGGAAGGAAGGAAGGAAGGAAGGAAGGAAGGGAGGAAGGAAGGGAGGAAGGAAGGAGAAATAGAGGGAGGAGGGAGGAAGAAAGGAAGGAGGAAGGGAGGAAAATGGAAGAAAGAAAAGGAGGAGAATTTAAAAAATAGTTCAAACACAGCATTCAAAAACAAAGTGCTTTAAAATCATATGTTCTGCTGTTTTAACAGTCAATAGAAATGCTCTTTAGAATATGTCTCAGCAGAATTTGTGTTTTGATTCTAGCTTTAAGACTAAATTGTAGGTTTGTAACCATCCTTAGTATTCACTGTTTTCAGAAAGTTCTCTAAGTGTCAATGGGAAAATGGGATGGACACATTACAGATCTCAGAATGATTTCAGAAACAGTCAAAGCATTTTATACAAAAAAAAAAAAAAAAAAAATATGCCAGAGGATGGCATAGAGGTGCACATGCCTTTATTTCATGGACAAATCTAAAATGCAATGCTGAAGAAATTGATGTTATGCCAGAAAAAAAAAGTATACAACTTAAGGGAAAAAAGGCACATTGAAAGGACAAAAGTGACCAACCTATATCAGATAAAAAATTCAGAGTAAGGGTCTATAAGCTTGTAATAGACACAGTTGTAAGACACTGCACAGATCGATTTTAAAAGCATTCTCATTGTGCTGTAGAAAACACGTATCTGGATCCGTGAAACTTCACTTACTGAAATTTTAATATCCTTGATATTGTTTTAAGAAAAAGCATCGTGACTTCAAAGCCCACAAACTGTGGACACAGAGTAAATGTCAGATCTGAACAATGGGCTGAGAGATTCTGCAAAGATCCAGAGCAGGGTGAGCAGATCTCTACCGAGAGAGAGAGGCAAAAGGCTGACATCACCACGTGTGGGACAAAATTAAAAGTGACTCTTCAATATTTGATGTCATTGCTAAGGGTGCCACCTGATAAATGACAAAGCATTACAGTGGCTCCTTTTTTCTATCTGTCTACTCCACCTAAGTGATTTTTTTTTTTTAGATAACTAAAGCTTACATGATTAACTGTCAGCCTTTTGTTTAACTATGCCTAAAGTGTATTACCTCCTTGCCTACAGTCTTGAGCAGAGTTCATTGGACATAATTTAACTTATTTCTGATGGCCCACCTGCTGTCAGGGAGACAGTGTGATGTAACAATAAGAGGAACTTGACTTTTTTTTCAGTTTTATTTATAACTGACAAAATTAGAAGATATTTAAAGTCTACACCCTGGTGATATGATATACATTGCGGAAGAGTTCCACCATCCAGTTAATTAACATATCCATCACCCCGTATACCTATCTTTCTGTGAGTGTGAGAACATTTACAGTCTACTCTCTCAGCAAATTTTAATTATGTAATGCAACTCATGAATAGTAAAATAACATGCAAGTTATGTAATAACATGTAATGAAAGACACCGATAATGTCATCGACTATTGTCACCATGTTTTCCATTAGATCCTGAGAGCTTATTCCTTGATAGCTGAAAGTTTACCAAATTACCTTTTTTACCAAATTCTCCCTGTATCCCCCTTCTGCCAGCTCCTGGCAGCTGCTTTGTTCCTACTTTGTGTCTCTATGAGTTTGACTTTTTTTTTATTTTTTATTTTTTTTTATGTTTATTCATTTTTGGAAGACGGAGAGAGACAGAGCACAAGCAGGGGTGGGCGGAGAGAGAGGGGGACACAGAATCCGAAGCAGGCTCCAGGCTCTGAGCTCTCAGCACAGAGCCCAACGTGGAGCTCGAACTCATGAACCGCGAGATCATGACCTGAGCCAAAGTGAGACCCTCAACCAATTGAGCCACCCAGGCACCCCTTGACTTCTTTTTCTTTAAGATTTCACATGTAAGTGATTTCATGCGATATTCATCTTTCTCTGGCCTATTTCATTTAGCACAATGCCCTCGAGGTCCAGCGTGTTGTCTCACATGGCAAGAGTTCCTTTTTTATGGGTAAGTAGATTCCATTGTGTATGTCTGGGGGCGGGGGAGGGAGGCTGTGTTTATCTTATCCATTCATCCATTGACGGACACTTAAGTTTTTCCATGTCTTGGCTATTGCGAATAATACTGCCATGTACATGAGGTACAGATGTCTCTTTGAGGTCTTGTTTTCACTTCCTTTGGACATGTACTCAGAAGTCGGATGGCTGGATCGTATAATAGTTCAATTTTTAATGTTTTCAGGAACCTCCACACTGTTTTTCATGGCGGCAACACAAATTTACATTCCCACTGACAGTGCACAGAAGTTTTCTCTTTTTCTCCACATACTTACCAACACTTGTTCTCTCTTGTCTTTTTGATGATAGCCATTCTAACAGGTATGAAGTAATATCTCATTGTGATTTTAATTTGCATTTCCCTGATGATTAGCGATACTGAGTACTTTTTTAACTTACCCATCGGCCATTTGTCTGCCTTCTTTGAAGAAGTGTTTATTCAGTTCCTCTACCCATTTTTTAATTAGATTGTTGCAGGGGGTGGGGGGTTGCTACTGAGTTGTATGAGTTCTTTAAATATTCTAGATATTAACCTCCTGTCGGGTGCATGATTTGTAAATACTTTCTCCCATTCAGTAATGTTGGCTTTCACTTTGTTCTTGGTTTCCTCTACTGTGAGGAGGCTTTTCAGTCTGATGCAAGCCCACTTGCTTATTTTTGCTCTTGTCACCTTTGCTTTTGATGTCAAGTTCGAAAAATGATTACCAAGACTGACGTCGAGGAGCTTATCATTCATGTTTTCTTCTAAAAGTCTTCTGGATTCAGGTCTTATGTTCAAGTCTTTAATCCATTTTGACTTGATTTTTCTGTATAGTGTAAGACAGTGGTCTAGTTTCATTCTTTTGCATGTGACTGGCCCACTTTTCTAGCACCATTTATCGAAGAGACTCCTTTCCTCCTTGTATATTCTTGGCTCCTTTGCTGTAAATTAATTGGTCATAGAACAATAGCCACTCATGACAAAAAATTCTCAACAAATGGGTAGAGAGCAAACATACTTCAACATAATAAAGGCCATATATTGACAATGTATCACACAGCTAAGATCATACTGGATGGCTCTTTAAAATTAGGAAGAAGACAAGGAAACTTCCTCTTACCACTTTCATTCTTAATAGTACTGAAAGTCCTACCCAGAGCAATTAGGCAAGAAAAAGAAATAAAAGACATCCAAGTCAGAAAGGAAGAAATAAAGCTGTCTTTATTTGCAGAGGGTATGATATTCTATATAGAAAACCCCAAAGATTCAACTAAAAAAATGTTGGAACTAATTAATAAACTGCAATAAAGTTGCAAGGTACATAATCAATATACAAAAATTAGTTGTGTTTCTATACTGCTTAGATACTGACACATTTTCACTAAACCAAATCCCACGTGCTCTCAATTTCTTTCTCTTTCTGGATTGTTTGCCACGGAGTGAGGCCTTAGTATGCTTTACAGCCAAAATTATCATTTCAGTTCCCTATGGGCTGTTTGTGTCCCTCCCCCCTAATATATAAGCTGCATCCCCAGAGTGATGGCATTTATATGAAGACGGAACCCTCGTGAACAAGATCGGTGCCCTTAAAAGGAGACACAAGAGAGACATTCTCTCCCCATCAGGTGAGGACACAGCGAGAAGATGTCTGAGTACAAACCAAGAGGGTTCTCAACAGGCACAAAATCTGCCAGCAACTTGATCTTGGACTTCCTGACCCCCAGAACTGTGAAAAACAAATTTTGGTTGTTTAAGCCATCCAGCCTCTGGTACTCTGTGGTAGGAGCCCAAACAGATTAAGACACAGTTGTAACAGTTCTCACAGAAACTTTGTTAGAGGTTCTCTGACTGTTCCCTCCTTGGAGCGCCTTCCTCCAATGAGCTCTCTCCTTGCCTGTTGGCAACCTCCAGAAGTTGCCGAGTGTACTTCTTTTTTTTTTTTTTTATTTTTGGGACAGAGAGAGACAGAGCTTGAACGGGGGAGGGGCAGAGAGAGAGGGAGACACAGAATCGGAAACAGGCTCCAGGCTCCGAGCCATCCGCCCAGAGCCTGATGCGGGGCTCGAACTCCCGGACCGCGAGATCGTGACCTGGCTGAAGTCGGACGCTTAACCGACTGTGCCACCCAGGCGCCCCGCCGAGTGTACTTCTAACGGAAATTGGTGGAAATGGCCTAGGAGTCAGAGGGCAGGTGAGGGAGTTGGCTGAGGGTGAGAACGGGCCATTAACGAAGCAAAGAGGGAGAAGAACTCGGCAAGATGGGTTCAGAAAAAGAGGCAGCGATGATCAGAATAGGGCAAGGCTGCCACAGCCCCAAATCTCCAAACACTCACTTGGGGAAGGTTGAGGCGCATCAGGCCACGTTCTTTAAATAAGTCTCATATTTTGTCCATGACAAGATAAGCCACAACTTTCTTTTGTAATGGAGATATAATGGACATATAACATTATATTAGTTTCACGACTCCTTCGCCAGTGTGAAACCTAGCACAATATTAACCCCTTTGGTCCTCCAGGGTGGTGACCAGAAGCAACAGATATGTTAGTCCATTTATCCCAGTGTATCTGGACAGTGAAAATACTATCATGATGTAAAAGAAATTGGGAAGCCCAGGGCAAACTCTTCCCATGCCTTGTCACTCTCTTCCTGATTTCTATAATCTGAACCCTGCAATTGGCAAGAAAGCCTAACCTGGAATGTCAAGACCCGAAAACATGGTTCAAGCAGTTGCTTGAAAGGACCCAATAGGGCAGCAAGTGACAAAATGATTGTTTACACTAAAGATGATGTTGATGGTTATAGAAGGTTCCTGATGATCTGTTGGTTCACAGGACACCCAGCCAGAGAAACAGCAAATGGGGCCCCTCGGAGGGGGTGAGGAAGGGTTCGTCTCTGATGCTTATGATCCTGTGTCCAAAGCAGCAAGAGGCGTCCCAGATCCCACCATGTAGGGAAGCCAGACTTGTTGAGACATTTTCTACCCAGGTCTGGATTAGCTCAGAAATTGGATGGGACGGAGGACCGAAGGGAGGGGCAAGCCAGCAGACTCTCAGGAAGGCACAAGTGAACACAATACTTCTTCCCCGTGACTTGGCATCTTGCAAATTGCGGCTCTGTTGAAAGACGGTGTCCCCCTTGGAAAGGACACAATTAGTACAGTACCTGCAGGCAGGAGACCACACCCCTTCTCCTGTCACTGGAGTTGACGTTTCACTGCTAAACAGAGAGGAGAACGGGAGCCTAGCGTTTACAGGTCTTCCAGACAAAGCCCAAACCCAGAGCTTACTTTACAGGGCCCTCGGAAACCAGAACTTTCTGTCTCTGCAGGCCTCCCCCCTCTCCACCACAGAGCTTTCCACTGCCTCTAATTGACATTAATCTGTGTTGGCCCCAGCGCATGTCACGAAGCCATACCTTCAGGCTGCCAACCACCCCGCCTCTGCGACTAATTTTGCGATTCTGCAGACCTCATCTGCGCAGCCTTTTGCGGGAACCTGCCCCTCACTTGGCCCTCATTACGGGCAAACATAAAACCAGGGAGATGCGTTGGCAAGCCTTGTTGGAACTCTGGCTCCGTGAGAAGCCACTCATTCCCACAGTGCTGACGTTCCGTCCCGGGTGCCAAGAGCAGCACCTCTGTGGAGCCCACGGACGATACATCTAGGGGAGACAAGATGGCCCGAAACTAAGGCAGCGTTCTGCAGCCCAGTGCTTACTGAGCCTCATGTCATTGCCTGCCTACGATTCCCTCCTATGCCAGGCCTCGGGTTATTTTTTGGAAAGAGACTCTGGCCCTCTGTCCTCCCTTTCTTACCAGTTAGCTGAGAATGTCACCTCTAGAACTTTTTCCCCACCCCTGCTTTGACCAAATAATGCACCCTCCCAACATCCTCCCTTGGCATTCAGTATCATATCAAATTCAAGTAAATCACAGTTGACTTTAAAACCCTCCAGCAACTCATGTCTGCCTACATCAACTCCCACACTCTTCAGTTGTTCTCGTCACATAAACCACCTCACAGCCTCTCTGCCTACCGTTTGTAAGTCACCTCCCTCCTTGCTCCCGCCCCCACCCAAATCAGCCTCCCATCGCTATCAGACGACTCATTTTAGAGGAAGCAGGAAAGGTTGAGCAAGGTATCTCGGTTCATATTCTTACCCTGCTAATGCCTAACGCCAGTGGACCTTGTGAAATAGCAGTAACAGTAATGAGAACGGCAAGCAGGTATCAGACACCTTTAGGTGTTAACCCACTTAACCCTTACAACAACGGTCTGAGACAGGACTACCATCACCCCCATTTTAAGAATGCAGAAAATCACCCGATTTTGCTAAGCACACACTTTCTCATTTAAAAACTAGAAACAATAACGCCTGCTTCTCAAGAATGAAAATAAAGAAAATGGTGAAATGCACAGCATACAATTTATGTCAGTTTCTTTCCTTCCTAGCCCTCGTCGTCAAACCCGCCCGTATTCACTATTTCCCACGGTGTCTGTCTCTCTCAGGAATCTTCACTCGGCTGAACAAAAGAAAGAATAGAACTCTTCTCCAGCAATTAAATATTGTCCCTTCCTCCTCTCCTTCACAATGCATCAGAGCTGAACACCAGGAAATAGAGGTTATATCTGCTGTGCCCCAGAAACATAATGACCTTCAGCTCTGCACACTGCTTCATGATCCTGGCTTGGAAACAGAAACAGGACTTCACCTTTCGGAGGGGTGGGTCCCTGCCTACTAAATGTGAATTGAGGCATTTCCCTCCGCAGGCACCCTCTGGAGAGAAAACATCTTTCCCACCTGTTTGCTGAAATGCCTCCACCAGGGGACAAAGCTTTTCGGTCCTAGAAGCGAGGCTTTAAATGCAAATATCACTAGATGAGCTAATACTTTGATGTGACCCCCAGTTACTGGTTTCATATCTTTTCTTGCCAGCAGAAGTTGGCAGAGATGACGAGAGTTATCAGAAAGGGGAAGAGTACAGTGAATAAAGGCAGAGAAACAATCGTGTCCACTCAGCTATTTGGCCCAGAATAACACCATTCTTCACCATTATTACTATAAAAAGGCTACAGTCATAATCAAGCAGAGAGGTACCAGTTTTCGTGCGACTTCTGAGCAAAGAGAAGATTGACAAACTATGGTTACAAGCCACTCGTAGTCAAGCTCGTAACTTACCTTAGTTTGCAAGGTGACTCATCTTTGCTTCTCTTTTATACTTTGAGGTTATTTGATAATTCATGATCATCTATCCACACTGCAATTACTGCTAGTTCACATATTTTAAGGGAAGGCTGGAATTTACCGCCCCTCAATAATGTCATCTAATTGTAAAGGTTATTGGTTTCCATTCCAGTAAAAGACACAAAGTTATCATTTTCCATATCTATAACCATGTTCCTGAAATAAACAAGGAGAAAGAATACTTAGTGTTGTAGCATACAGCCTCTATAATGTCCCAAGGGAGCCTCATCTCCTGATTCTAACGCCCTTATATAATCCCCTCCCCTTAAGGGTGAGTTGAGATTTTCTGACATGCTTCTAATTAATAGAATATGGCACAAGTAATGGGAGGTCTCTTACACGCGATCGCATTGTAGAAAGACTGCAGCTGCTGTCCTGGGTGTTCAGATTCTTTCACTCTCTCACTCACTGCGAGGAATCCAGCTGCTGTGTTTTGAGGTGCCCTATGAAGTCCACAAAGCAAAGCATTGAGAGAGGAGGCTTGTAATCAACAGGCTGGAAGGGATTAAATCTTTCCATCAACCACAGTGATGTACGGACATGAACTCACCCTTAGTTCAAACTTCAGATGAGACTGTAGCTCCAGCAGACAGTGTCACTGCCACCGTGCAACCTTGAACCAGAGACTCGCGGGTAAGCCACGCCCAGATTCCTGTCCCAAGGCCATTGTGAAATAATGTTTGTATTTTAAGCCGTTAATTTCTGGGGTGATGTGTTACACAGGAATACATGACCAAAGCAAGTGTCTTTTGAACTTTTTTTTTTTTTCCTGTAAAGCCCCAAAGGATTTCACTGTGACTTTCAGAATCATAACAAATAAAATAAGTTAATTTTTATTTTAGTATTCTATTTAATTTTTAATGAGATTCAAAGCATCTGACAAACTGTAGCTGCCTTTTTCTCTGTTACTTCTTCTAATGCTAAAAATGAACACAAGCAGGGGCGCCTGGGTGGTGCAGTCGGTTAAGCGTCCGACTTCAGCCAGGTCACGATCTCGCGGTCCGGGAGTTCGAGCCCCACGTCAGGCTCTGGGCGGATGGCTCGGAGCCTGGAGCCTGTTTCCAATTCTGTGTCTCCCTCTCTCTCTGCCCCTCCCCCGTTCATGCTCTGTCTCTCTCTGTCCCAAAAATAAATAAAAAAGGTTGAAAAAAAAATTAAAAAAAAAAAATGAACACAAGCATTAGAACATTGTGGTTTTTGTATCTCAGAAACTTCAGGGTTTTTAAGAAAAAATTTTTTAACGTTTATTTATTTTTGAGACAGAGAGAGACAGAGCATGAACGGGGGAGGGGCAGAGATAGGGGGAGACACAGAATCGGAAGCAGGCTCCAGGCTCTGAGCCATCAGCCCAGAGCCCGACGTGAGGCTCGAACTCACGGACCCCAAGATCGTGACCTGAACTGAAGTCAGACGCTCAACCGACTGAGCCACCCAAGCGCCCTAGGTTTTTTAAAATTAATGTTAGATTTTTTAGGATTACATGATATAGCAGTTTGAAAAATATCTGTTTAACTATGTATCTTTCTGGTAGGCATCCGTAAGGTTTTTTTTTTTTTGAGAATCATAGCATTTTTGAGCATTTAGATATAGATATCATCTAGGCCTGTAGAAATTTAAGCAAACTGAGCTCAGACGGGTAGTGACCCCCATGTGGTCATAGAATTAGTGTAGAGCAGGAGTGCCTGAGTGGCTTAGTCAGTTAAGCATATGACTTTGGCTCAGATCATGGTCTCAGGATTCAGGAGTTCCAGCTTCAGATTCTCTCTCCCTCTCTCTGCCCTTCTCTCACTCGCTATCTCTCTCTCTCCCAAATTAAATAAATACATTAAAGAAAAAAAAAAAAAAAACAATTAGTGTCTGGCAGATCTTAAACCCAAACCCATATTTTCTGACTCCAGATCATTGCTCTTTCCGTCTCACTGCCAAAAAAGTGTGACCACCTGTAATAATCTCATCCATTTTGCCCAAATAAAAATGAAACATCATCAGAAAAGACTTAAAATTTCTATAGCAGCACACAGCAGACCCTGGTTTGTTGTTACTATCTTCAACTTGAAGTCTGCATCTCACCAGCAAATAGCTAATTGATTGACCAGCTTCTAAACCCCCCTGATTTCACAAGTAGATTTCCTGGGGCAAGAGCTCTCCTTGGGGTTAACTTGCTCTTCGCATAGGTTAATTTCAATAGCAGTGAAATTTAGCTTGAAAGGATAATTACAATATCTCACCTCCTTTTATCTCAGGTTATGTAAATGAGACTTTAATCTTCTCACAGTTCATATTATATTAATACGGGGAATAAAAAGATCTTGATATATTATGTGCTGGCAATCATTTTGGAAGAATATGCTCACACAATCGCAGTGGGTACAAATTGGGCTAATTCCCATAATCATGAGCTACGCATATTATCAACAAGTAAACAGATGGACTTCTAGCTTGGAAAAGTTCTCACTTGAGCAGCATAAGCTGTCATTTTTATCAGATTGCAAAGTTTTCAGTTTTTTTTTTTTTTTTTTTTTTTTTTTTTTTTTTTACATTCTCCCATTTCAAGAGTATTTACTGAATGACTAGGGAGAGTTCTGAAGAAGCAAATTCCACTTCTGCCCCCTTTTAGCCTACAATTTATGCATCCTGCTGAAGGTAAGAATAGCACTAACCCTGAGTGACAAGCCCTGGACTGTAGCCTTATCCTCTCCTTTGCTCCACAGCCCTGGTTGGGAGCTTGTCGTTCAGAGTCTTGAATAGTGAAATGTGATGGTTAGAGAAATACAGCATCGTCGAGTTTAATAAATATCAGGAGGAAGCTGGCAGATAAGTTTTGACCCCAGGGCATTTTAAAAAATCAAAATGCTGTTCTCAATCCACCTAGTGTTAACACAATACCATGCATTTAAGCTGGAATTTAGAAAGAAAGAATAAGTAAGGTTTTTCTATTATACCTCAAGGCCAAGCTCAGGGTCTAATTCCTCCAGGAAGCCTTCCGTGATTATCCCAACTCTAAAAAATTAGTCCTTCAAGTGTGTGACTATAGGACATTATTTGTTTCAGTGAACGGCGTTATATAACAGTGGCTAAGAATATAAGTTCTGTGAATAGAGGGATTGGCTTCAAATTCCAGTCTCACTATTCACTAGCTAGAAGGTTGGAGCAAACTAGCCTTCGTAAGTCTTAGTTTCATCCATAAAATGGGGTTATAACTGCCTCATAGACTGTTTAAGATAATCCTGTAGAGATATTGGAACTGCATGGGACACCGCTATAAACATTAGCCCTGAGTGATTACTGTGTGCCAACAGCAACGTCTACCTATCATATCTCCGTATCTGTCTTGTATTGTCATAATCCTCTGAGTTAGATACGATTACCTCCATTTTATAAATGGCAAACTAAGACTCAGAGAGGTTAAATCACCATTTCCCCCCACCACCATTAACAAGTTGTACAGATATTATCTGAATCATGTCATTCTGGGTCCAAAGCCCACCCCTATAAAATATCACAGCTCTTATGCTTCTGGAAAGTACTATCATCAGTCTTCAATAATTTAGTCAACCTGAATACATACATATCTATCTCACTTGCTGCATTGTGAAGTTACCTTGAGGCAAGAATTGCTTCTTATTCTTCTTGGGATTCCCGATGCCTTGCATAACACTTAACCCATAATAGATGCTCATTACATTTTCTTGAAATAAAATGAGCTGGGAAAGTTGCAGCTTCCCTATAAGAACTGTAACCCTTCATTAAGGAAAAAAATTCTACTGAAAAGGAAAGGCCACAAATTTCCTTGAGCAAAGAAAATTGTTGAAAGATCAACAGACACAGTTGTGGACCCTGAGCTGTCAAAATCAAAATGGGACTGAGATTCTGCCAGAGGCATCTCTCTGCAAGTCCATCAATCAGTATATACATTTATCGATTATCTCCTGGATGCTAAAATAACCTCATGATATCAGTGGTTTCCAAACAGCCAGGTCAAGCTTAATTCTGACATTCTGTAGGAACTGTACTGGTGACTATCTAACCCTAAAGGACACTGGAAAAATCTCTATTTCAAGTTACCCATACGATTTTATAATTCCACAACAAGCTGTCTGTCACACAGAAGTTCCCTCGGAGAAGGAAGTTGCACTTTTTAGGTGCTGTGGAGAAAGAGTAGTTTGTGGATGCTGCTTCTCTCCGGACAGATAAATGTCAGAAATGGAGTTTACTTTTATAAGTGTGAGGTAATTAGAAGTTTGTTTTGTCTTAGTTTTCTGTGTTGGTTAAATGAATTCTTAAAGTTTTAAAGATACTGACAAGAAAGAAAAAAATTGTGAACAGAGTAAAGAATCAGTGATTAGAGATGATTAGATTTCCACATGCAAAAGAATTAAGTTGAACCCCTACCTCACACCATACGCAAACTTAATTCAAAATGGATCAGTGACCTAAATATAAAAGCTAAAACTATAAAACTCCTAGAAGACAATACAGAGATAAATCTGCATGACCTTAGATTTGGCAATGGATTCTAAAATATAAAAACAAAAGTAAAAGCAATTAAAGATAAAGAAGATAAATCGGACTTTACAAAAAAAAAAAAAAAAAAACTCTGTGTATCAAAGGACATTATTAAGAAAGTGAAAAAAAACAACATTCAGAATGGGAGAAAGTATTTGCAAACCTATATCTCATTAAAGGATTAATTCCAAAATATATAAAGAACTCTTATAACTCAACAAAAACAAAAAACCAAACAACCCATTTAAAAATGGGAAAAATACCTGAATAGACATTAAAAAAAAAAGATACACAGATAGCCATGAGAAGCACATGAAAAGATGTTCAGCACCACTAATCACCTGGAAAATGCAAATCAAAAGCATGAAATATTACTTCAAAGCTACTAGGATGGCCATAATTACAATAACAGAAGGTAACAAGTGTTGGTGAGGATACGTGGAAATCAGAAGCCTCATACACTGCTGGTAGAAAATGCTGTGGAAATAGTTTGGTGCTTCCTCCAAACACTAAACATAGAATCATCATATGGTCCAGCAATTCCACTCCTCGTTATAGACCCAAAAGACCTAAAACTGAAACTCAAACATAGTTGTGTGTCAATGTTCACTGCAGCATTATTCAATTGCCAAAAGGTAGAAACAACCCAAGAGTCCATAAAAAGATGACTAAGTAAGTAAAACGTGCTATATACATACAATAGAATATTATTCAGCCATAAAAATAAATAAAGCTCTAGTACTTTATGCAACAGGGATGAACCTTGAAAACATTATGCCAAAGAAAATAAGTCAGACACAGAGGACAAATATTGTAGAAATCTACTCAGATAAAATATCTAGAATAGTCAAATTCATTGAGAGAGAAACTAGATTATAGGTTACCAGGGATGGGGGGAGGGGACAACAGGGAGTCATTGCTTAATGGTTGTGACACAGAGTGATGAAAAAGTTTTGGAAATTGTAGGGATGACTTCACAACATTGTGAATATAATTGATGCCACTGAATTGAATTCTTAAAAATGGTTAAAATGGTAAATGTTCTGTTATATTGTACTACACTAAAAAAAGATTTTTTTAAGTTTATGTATTTATTTTGAGAGCAAAAGAGAGCATGTGTACCTACTCACGTGTGCCAGCAGGGGAGGGACGGAGAGAACAGGAGAGAGAGAATCCCAGCCAGGCTCTGCACTGACAGTGCAGAGCCTGACATGGGGCTTGATCTCATGAACTGTGAGATCATGACCTGAGCCAAAATCAAGAGTCAGCCACTGAACTGACTGAGCCACCCAGGCGCCCCTAAAAAAGATTATTTTAAGCAAACTAAAATCGGTGAGTTTCTCCCTCGCCAACTCAAACCGCTCTTGACTCAACTTTCTTTAAGCAGTGAAAGCACATCACCGTGGCGATGGGTGTGGTTTGAGACCCCAACAAATCCTTATGGTCTTATATCAACTCCTTCATCACCCACTTCCTGCCCACCTTCCTCAGAACACAACAGCATGACCCTTGACAGAAATTATTTCTTTCTGTAATTTTTTCCGTGAAAAAAAAATCCATACAACTTAGCTCCAGTGATACCATCTCATGCACGGACAAAAACCAAGCCACCGTGAGTAGTCTAAATTCATTCAAGAACCTAGAGGGTAAAAGAAAGACAAGAATGTCACTCCAAGCTTTGGAGTGAAAATAGCTTACGGCCGCAGGGGAACAATTTTTTTCCTTCTTCCCCTTGTAATTCTTCGACTGGTCTAATAATTAAATCGACCTGTGACAGATTAACAAGAGAATAACAAATTTAATTTTGCACACACAGGCACTCAAAAACATATGACACTCAAAAAACAAAAGTTACCAAAGCAGGCAGCATTTATACCTTTTAGATAACAATACAAAAAAATTCATGAAGAATTGACAAGACAAAGAGGCTTGGGCTTGGGGTAGCAAATTAATGAAGAAGTGAGAGCGTTTGTTCATACCAGCCTGCTCAGCCCTTAATTCCCTATCACTGGTGAGAAGCTTGCATTCTTCTCTCCAGATGCAGGGAAGGTACCTTCCCTTGGGGAATTTATTTCTTGTGTTTAGGGGAGACAGAGAGAGTCAAGTGTCCTTCTTTTACCAGATGTTCTTAAGTAACTTCAATTCAGCATAATCAATATGCCAACGTGGCAGATTTGGGGGATCTCCTGATCCCCATCACAGCAAAATGTTATTTTTCTCTTAGGGATCAGTCTGTTGTTTTCCTTCAAAGATTTTACATGAACTTTCCCCCAAGCAATGAAGTAGCAAGGTAATAGGTAAGAGCATATATTTAGACTCTTAAATGTCCTCTCGAAATTTCAAAACATCAACTTACCTAGAAAAAGATAATGAGTGATTAAAAATGGCCCAGGAATCCATGATGAGACTTTTAAGCCCAATATTGCACCTTATACATTCCACATGACCCTGAGCAGGAAACAGCTATAAAGTAAACCTCTGAAGACAACAGATCCATACATAAATGTTGACGAGCATTTTGCAGAACACATTGGGGGAAGCAGTAACTGATTCCGGTGCCCTAGGTTGTAAACACAGCACCCTTTAGAGGAAAACACTGAATTAGTAAGGTTCTGATGAGTGTACTTTACACATAGATCTCAAAAATCTACATTTTAAAACAATAAATAAGACTTACAACAAGAGGCAAGTCTAACTGATATTTATGTTTGTAGTTTTTATAAAGGACCATTTGGAGAATCTTCTGAACCTCTTTTTTTTTTATTTAGCCTTGACCATGATAGTCAAGCCTTTCGTGAGAGAGAAATCTCTAAGTGTTCCCAAACTATTACCCATGAACCATACCTTTGACGGGATTGGGAAGCACTTCAATGATAAGCCTGTTGTGAGGCCCATTGTTGGAGAAGAACCAATTATTGACAAAATTTGTTTATTCAACAAGTAATTTTTGGATCTGTCATAGCTGAAGTAGTTGGAAGAAGAGAGTGTCTTTTTGGTGACTCCCTTTCCCCATCCTTTTCTGTATGACACCTGACCCCTTCTCTTCAGACCCTCCATGTCTACCCCTCCCCTCAGTATGGTCGTTTATTTTCTCCTCCCTCAACACCTGATTTCCCAAAAGCTCTATCATCGAGTTGATCTTTATGTCTAGTGCCTAGAGCAGGGTATGGCTCACAGTCATACACTTATTCAAACAGAATTTTCAACACATATTTCTGATTAATGAAATCTACTATGTCTATTTGAATAAACGAACTTTATTGGCTCTCAACATAATTAGAAAGTGTAACGGTCTTCTATTGTTAGAAAAATGCCATACACCAGATGGAGAGAGATTGAAGAAGACAGGAAAATCTAGACCCAAACAAAATGATTGTTTCTTGCATCAGTTTTTAGTTGAGCTTTGCTTTGCTTTGGCTATTTTAAATTTCAACTATTAAAAGACGGAAGGTAGGCATTAGAAGAGGCACTTACTCAACAACATACTTTCCTGCAATAGGTGATAACATCAGGGATGGAGGAGGTCATCAAGAGGACATGACCGCTGGTTGAACCATGAACTGGACCCAGGCAACTGGACGCTCCTCATCCCCTCCCCTGTCCTTGGAATGTATATCCTGTCTGCCAGTCTCACAGTGGGAGCCATTTTCAAACACCCAGGCTTGAGAGAGGATGTATTGGTGAGACCATCCAAGTGGTGTATGTGACAACCCCATTAAGGCTTCTGTATTCACTTTTAAGATTCTGGTAGACCAGTGTGGTGATCTACTGGTCTTGTGGCCAGCCACGACAAGCCTCGTATGTAAGTTCCCTTGTTTATTAAAGCTGCCATCTGATAATCTGGAGTGAGCTACCTCTTTCTTTGTCTCTCCGTGTTCAGAGGCCAGTTTGCAAACCAAAAATCATACGCTCACTGGACAGAAAAAAAAAACCAGCATAGATTTTGCCCTTGCCTCTTAGAGTAATATTCAAAGAGAGGAGCTTACGCTAGTTACTTTATAAACTAAGTCCTAAAACTGGGGCTCAAAAATATTGTAATTTTTAACCCTTACACTAATTGAAGTATTTTGTATTTATCATAAATATGATTAACTTAGGTGCCTCTTTCTGGATAAAAAAATCTAATCTCATAAAATGACGCACCCTCTGTTCTTTCTGCAGTCCTCACCAAAAAGAACTGAGCTAAGTCTCAAACCAGATTGGCCCCTGCCAATCACAGGGCAGCTGCTCCCTGAATGCAGGCAAAATTCTTTAGAGATACCATCCGGCAATTCCAGAACCTTTTTAGCAATCAGTGTTTCGGAGAACTGAAGTCAATGGATTATTGCTATCAGTGCATCTGATGAAAGGTTCACATGCTTTGGAGTCAGATAGACATACTTTTGACTTTTGGTTTGATTTCTTTCTAACCATAAGAAGGAATCATTTCCCTTGGCAAGTTATGTAACCTCCTTAAACCCTACTGTCCTCATCTGTTCAAAAACTTGTGTCAGGACATAAGAGTAAATTGTGTGGCACAGAGTAAACACTCAACAGATGTCAGCTACTAGAAAAAGGATGGTGGAGATGGAAAGCAGGCCAGGTGGGACGAGTCCAGAAATTCATATGTCTGCACATAACAGATCATGGCCTGGAATATAACAAGGAACAGCAAGGGAAAATAAGAGAAGTATGTGATCTTGAGCACCTATCAGGCACCAGGCATCCCCCAGATTCTATCCACATGACTGCACCACAACCATGAAAGATAACTACTATCATCTCATTTCAAAGATAAGAAAATGAGTCCATGGAGGTGTTAGTTAATTTACCAGAAGTCACTTACCTAAGTACGGGGAGAGTTGGAGTTCGAACCCACGTCTTTGTGACTTCGAAGTTCGGGGTCATTTTAGTCTCGTGGACCAGTTTATAAGACTAGCTGATCTTTTAACATAGCCCCAGATATAGTCATTATAGTGAACCACTCAGCTGGGTTTCACTAGGCAAAAAGATTGACGTGTTACAAATTTCGTCTAATAGCCAATCAATCATGGTAGCTTTATGTGGCCATATTATCAACATCTTTCATGTTACACTCATATATTTAAGCTTCACCTCAGCATTATCCAGCAGCAGGAAATCATTCCCTCATGATAAGATTCAGCAACATTGACATTATCAGTTAACTGGAGATATTCAATTAGTGAAAGCCTAGGTTCTTCTATTAAAAACACTCCGGGAAGGATTTCTAGAGCTCCAGAAACTGACCACAGACGTAAATGGCTTTTAGAAATAGAAGATTTGTGTTGAATTGCGTGGAGATTTAAGCTTCAAATTGCCAATCCCTTTGTATTTCTCTCTTTTTCCTTTCAAAGGTAGGACTTGCATCATACCATTGTTCGTGTCCTGCCATGTTGATCACTTGGACGGGTTCACATGGAAACACATAAGGCAACACAGGCTCTCCATAGCACGATTCAGTGTTGCTCACAAGGACATGATAGATTAAACAATTGTAAACTAAATTAAATCACAGCAAGGGAAAATATAGGCATAGTAGGAAGATAAGACCAGGAAGAAAAATTAAATGAAGACATAAAAGTGATAAAATCTTAGAGGAAATAACACAGAGCCAAAAGTGGATGTCTGAGCTTCCAATGGTCAAGAACTTACCCTTTTAGATAAATTGTGATTATAGTATCCATACTTTCTTTGAGAAAAGAAAAAACATGCACACAAATTCTTAGAAGAAACCAAATTTTTTCCTGGAGCTTCAATCTATACCAGAGCTGTCCAATAGAGATACGATGTGTGGCACATACATAATTTCTTTTTCCTAATAACCACACTTTAAAATATAAAAAAAAAAATGACATTAATTTTAACAGCATTTCATTTAACAAATGGATACATTTAACCCAATGTATCCAAAATATTACTTCAACGTATAATCAATGCAAAAATAGTAATGAGATCTTTTTTACATAATAAATCTTCAAAATATAATGTATATCTTACACTCACAGCATCTATCAATAAAGAAAGTAAATTTTCATCAGAAATATTTGATCTAGGGGCGCCTGGGTGGCGCAGTCGGTTAAGCGTCCGACTTCAGCCAGGTCACGATCTCGCGGTCCGTGAGTTCGAGCCCCGCGTCGGGCTCTGGGCTGACGGCTCGGAGCCTGGAGCCTGTTTCCGATTCTGTGTCTCCCTCTCTCTCTGCCCCTCCCCCATTCATGCTCTGTCTCACTCTGTCCCGAAAATAAATAAACGTTGAAAAAAAAAATTTTAAAAAAAAAAGAAATATTTGATCTATGGTAACCTGGGTGACTCAGTCGGTTAAGCATCTGACTCTTGATTTCAGCTCATTTCATGATCTCAAGGTCACGAGATGGATCCTTGAATCTGGCTCCATGCTGAGCATGGGGTCTGCTTAGGATTCTCTCTCTATATTTCTCTCTCACTCTCTCTCTCTCTCTCTCCCTTTGCCCTTTCCCGTTTGAGCTCTTTCTCAGAAAGAAAGAAAGAAAGAAAGAAAGAAAGAAAGAAAAGAAAGAAAGAAAGAAAGAAAGAGAAAGAAAGGCTTGATCTATATTTAGATTTCATAAAATACTCAGTGGAAAAGTAGATTTACATGCCCACATTATTTTAACGTACTTAAAAAGTCTTCCAAAGGTTTTTGCTGAGTATTCATTCTTCCCAAGATCATACAGCTAGAATTCTTAAGTTTAAATTAATTACAAATTAAATAAAATCTATTTCCTCATTGCACTAGCTGTCGTTCAAGGACTCAGTGACCATATTGTACAGAGTCTAAATGAAAGATCTTGTCTGGGGCACTTGGGTGTCTCAGTCAGTTAAGTGTCTGACTTCAGGTCAGGTCATGATCTCACAGTTCCGGGTTCAAGCCCCATGTCAGGATCTGTGCTGACAGAGCCTGGAGCCTGCTTCAGATTCTGTGTCTCCGTCTCTCTCTGCCCTTCCTCACTCATGCTCACTCTCTCTCTCTCTCTCTCTCTCTCTCTCTCAAAAATAAAATAAACATTTAAAAAAAAATTTTAAAGAAAGATCTTGTCTAAGTCTTCATACAGATGATACTGAGTAATATAGAATACAATATTTTCGGTAATACCCCTACAAAACTTGATTTCTTCAAGACAGTCTTCAGTGTCTGAAAGTGTCTAAAGGCACAATACTCAGTGTTCAAGCAAAAGTCAAGGCTAAGATGTCGACTCACCCTGCTCTCTGATGATTTGCAACAAAAGGACCTCTCTGAATGCCCTCACATCTACTCTCTGTCTATATTAGTTCCCTTGACTGAGTTTTAGATTCACAGACAAAAGAAGATAATATTCATAGTCAAGACCCTAAAGTTCGAGCAATATTTTTCTTGATTAAGAATTAATCCATATCTTTTGAAAATCTCGAGGTAAAAAAATTGTACATCCAAAAACTAGGTCTGTGGGGGAAAAGTATATATATGTACAAAGTTCTTATTAGAATTAAAAAGATTACACTTTAAAAACCCATGAATCAAATAGAGATAATACATAATTCTACTAGTATTTACATACTGTTTAAATAGCAAATGGAAAAACATAGACAAAGCATCCTCATTTATTTTTCTCAAGCCACCATAATTCTTACATCAAAGCCTAGAAAAAATTTCACAGGTAAAAGATAATACAAATTTAATTTAATTTAAAATGCCAAATTTTATTTGTGATAGGTACAGAGATTCACCGATGAAATCTGAAAATCCTTTGCACTCTTTTACTTTTCTGAATTCCTTGATCTCTCTAGTCCAGTTATGGAAATAGATGAGCTCAAGCATATTCGATCCTTTTAAGGGTTAGGTGATGTGGAAATGACCAAAAAATAAGCATAACGGGAAGAAAGAAGAAGGAAAGAAGAAAGAAAGAAAGAAAGAAAGAAGAAAGAAAGAAAGAAAGAAAAAGAATTCCTAAAGTAGAAATGTAAGAAAATTTCCCCCCAATTTCCCCATTAGCTGGAACTTGAAAAAAGCCACGTCTGTCTGCAAATCAGTTTTGTTGAGGAATTTTCGATTTAAATGGACTCATTCGTCTCTTGAGAAGGATCCCGTTGGGAAGGGTCCTCCAGTTCCACATTGACTCGGGTGGATCTCCTCCTCCGGCAGCCAGAAATGATTATCTACACCACGGGGTGCCCAGAATAAATAAAGGTTAAATGATTATCAAAATGTGACCAACATCTGAGCAAACAGCATGCACCTTGGCAGGAGGGATACCAGCATTAAGGCAAATCGCATCCAACTGCGGAAATAAACTTGTCAGATGCTGGCTGTTGCTGTAATCCTAGCTACAGACCTCCCTCCCCTCGGGTGTCTGACTCCCCAGAATGATCCCAAAGTGGCCCACCTCGACCGGCCTGCCACGGCCTCCTACAGCCACCTTCCCCTCCTGCCATTCACGTCCCTGACTATACGCATCTCAGACCACAGCTTTTGAACTTGTGAGTCCTCACTGAGGAGAACTGGATGTAAGGAAAGACATTCCCAGTGTAATTTAAGTATGAGGCCTCGGGAAGAAAGAACCTTTGATCTGTTGGTCTCCACAGTCAGGCGGGGTGAGAGATTTTGGACAGCCAACATGGAAAGCAATGAGAGCTCTCTCAAGGGGCTTGGTGCGCCATGCAAAAATTATCCCACTGAATCCGTGCAACGGAACTACGAAGTCGGTTCTATTCTTCTCTCCACTTTTCAAATAAGAAAACTAAGATGCAGAGAAAGTAAGTAACTTTCCCAAGGTCACACAGCTAGGAACTGGGGGGAGCTGAGATGTTAACCCCAGGTGGTGACACTAGAAACTTCTAACAGCAAGGCTACAGTGCCACCCTATGGGCCTGGTGGGAAAATGCCGATGAAATCCGGTCATGGAAGTTTTTTATTCATGAGCAAATGAGCACGTACAAGTACGCCAGTTGTTGAAGACTGAGAAGGGCTAGGGGGAAGACAGGTGAAGCTATTTTTACCGGCGTGATGAAGGAACCCCCCCCCCATGGTAACATTTAAATGAAGAACTGAAAAAAGTGCCAGAGGAAGCCAGGCAGGGACCTGAAGAAAAATTTTGAGGTAGCAAGAAAAGCCGACACAAATGTCCTGAGGCAGGAAGGATATGAACAAGGTAATAAAGGACATCATAAGCTCCTGTAGCTCAGCTTTCAGCACGTGAACCAATTTCTTAGGAAGCCAGATGGCATGCTTAATTTCATGCTTTGCAATACATTGCTGAAGTCCAAGTTCGATCTAGCTTTTGTTCATTTTCCACTTTCCATTGTTTCCCCCACTCTCTCCAGGCTCACGCGGCAATTTCTTTTCGCTCGCATCCACGTTCTTACCCCTATGGAGTATTGAAATTAGCAGACACCCTCTCTGGGTCTCTTCCCAGAGCAGTAATCGCCCAAGTGGAGTTGTTAAATGCTTACTTAATGAAACTAATGGCAGCGTTGAAACTTTCCTTGACATTAAACCCTTTCAAAGCGATCTGACAACCTGGCTAAAAGCGTATATTCGGTGGGAACCTCCTCCGTCAATGAGGCAATTAATCGCGAGAATCCTCAAACTTCACTGAGAACCAGGGGCGCTGCTTGCTGTCGAAGATAGAGCTCCAGGCCTCTCCCCGAATCCCCAGGCCACAAAGCCGACACCTGGCAGCTGAGGAAGGCCGTTGTGATTGACGGCTCTGTTTATTGATTTTGGGTTTTGAGAATAACTCCCGGGGGGGCTGGAATCAGGGAGTCAGCGGCGCAATTTGATGAGGCAGATGGGACCCTGAGGGAAAAGCTTATGAGGCGGAGCAGCGAGGTGCCCCTTCCCGACCCTCTCAGGCACAATAAAGAGATGGTCTGGTGCTCATTTTTACGGGGACTCATTCCCAGCAGGCTGCCTTTGAAGAAGAAGACGGCCCCAAAGAGTCTTGCTCTTTGGGGAAAAAAAAATTTTTTTTGTTTTTGTTTTTGAGCTTCATTAAGTACCAACTTTCAAACTGCCACCAACCGGCGTGTGCTTCAGGGGAGGAGGGTAGGAAGCAAGACATCTGGTGGCCAGGCTCCCCGTCCATGCACAGCTCGGCTTGGGTCGTAAGTATGAAAGCGAGTGCGCGCGCCCGCCCTTCTGCTGGGACTGGATTCCAGCAGTGTTTCTGAGGATGTATCTTTGGAAGGGAGGCCCCTCATCTAGCAGCCCACATCCCCTGCCATCTGAGGCAGATGGCGGGAGCGTGCCAGGCAAATGAAACAGCAGGCTGTCCCTGTCTCCTCAACAAACAGTCCCCAGACACACTCAGGCAGAGGAGCGCCTGGGCGTCGTCGGGGTTTGGCCTCACGCAGAAAATTGTGATGGGCTTAATTTCGTCTTACGAGATAGGAAATGTTTGCTCTGGCAGGAAAACAGGGCTACACGATATGTGTGCAGAGCAAAATCACAACCAGAAACACACAGGCCCCTGGAATAAAGTATGAACTGTTGATCTAAGAGGGCTGCCTGCTTCTGGGAAAGTATTCGCATCAACACGCCTCACCATACAGTGTTTGTATCGCACGTCATTTCCTTTCTCATCTTTTCACATTATCTGCATTTAGGCATTAGCAGGGGCCGCCGTTTTAATGAAACAATTGCTAGAGGACAATTTTCAGCTGTAAACATTCCGAGTTAACTGCTGTGCTGTTTCTGCAAGTTCACTGTTTGATTCTAGAAGGAGAACAGCTCTGTCCAGTGTGGTCAGTGGGAACATGCCATGTGGCTCACTCTCGATGCTGCCACAGACTTTCCTCCTCTGGCCTGCCACTTACTCCTCCTTGCTCTCGGCAAGCCCACTGTCCCTCCCAACAAACTCCAAAGGGAGTAAAGGACACCATGGGAATACAGCAAGATGGCAGGTTGCCCGCCAAATCCATTCTTCAACTTCCCGAACTGAGTTGAATTGAATTGAACTGAATTGAATTGAATTGAGTTGAATTGAAGGTAAGCACAAGACTATAGCTAGACTGCATTCCTAGCCTCGTTTTGTCCCCGTTGACCTGGGTTGTAGGACATGACGTGTGCCTCCCCCATATGCCCTCATCCCTTCCTGATGACTGAAACCTGAAGAGGCATCAATCCAGCATCAACTTCGCAAAAAAAAAAAAAAAAAATGGCAACACCCTATGGGGTGGCAGGCCAGCAACTTGGCAAGTAGTTACCCTTCCAAACTGCACTGTTCACGTCAAGACTGCTTCATAAGAGAAAGAAACTGCTTTGTTCCTTAGGTCATTGTTTTATCAGGTCTCTGTTGCAACAGCTTGGTCTTACCCTATCTAAGATAGGAATTAATCGCAAAACATATGCCATGAATACACAGGAAATGCAACCACTGATCGTTACACAGTTCTTAGCTCCTTATTGAGCACTTTTCCTGGTTCGCTAACCTCTCCTTTCACCTACTTAAATCCCCCTCCTTCCAAGTTCACCTCAAATGCCACCTCCAGGATAGGAGCGAGCCACGCTGGCAGTCCGTCCCACATTATCTCATGGCTACGTCACTTCAGTGCTTTGTGCAGAACATGGCCCATTGAGGGGGCACATTTGGTTCATTTTCGGTCAATTGTTTAATGACTCTCAACACAACAAACCAAGCTCTTCTTATGAATTTAAATATGACTTTGAGGACTCTGGCTTGGGTAACCACTCGGATGGTGTACCAGTTAACTGAGATGACGAGCAGAACACCAATGGAGAGAAAAATGAAGGTGGATCACCTAAGCGGTCCTCTGGGAAACTAGCCAGTTCTAAGAGAGAAATGGAAAGATATTCTAATTAGAAAAACCCAGAAGGGAAAAAAAAATCTAAAACAGCCTATCAAAAATAATAACCAGGACTGACAGGGTCAGAGAGCCAGAAGTAGAAGAAAGAAAAAGAAAGACAGAGAGCAGGGCCGGGGGGGGGGGGGGGGGGGGGAGACCAGCAACCCCATTACCCTTAACGTAATCATGCAATTCACAGACAAGCATTATAATCAATTCCGAACAGAAAAGATTCAATTCCAATACCACCACTCTCCACCGGCCTGAGGCCCACAGCCAATCAATCACCTTTACCTCTCTGCATCTTTGTATTTTCGTCTGGAAACTGGGAATAATAATAAAGCACGCCCAGAGAAAATTGTGACAAATAACACAGCCATGATAAACAAACGGGGTAATACACGTGAAAGTGACAGGTAGAAAAGAAAGCCCCTTGTGTGTGCCTCACTAGGAGCTGCACACCAACGAGGGTCAGAGATGGACCTCGCAAGGAGTGGGAGGCAGGCTGATAAGCTGCACGCTATAGACAGAAGGACGGTACATGAGATCATACAGCTTAGCAGGTAATAAGCATCAAGAGTAAACTTGCATAAATCCTGTACGGCTCCGCTTACATGAGGTATCCAAAATAATCAAACTCAGAGAAGCGGAGAATACGGCAGTGGTTGCCGGGGGCTGGGAGCGGGGGGGGAGGGGGGGGGGCGGCGGGGGAAGGGGAGTTGTTCGGTGGATGTAAAGTCTGAGTTATGCTGGATGAAGAAGTTCTAGAGATTTGCAGTGCAACATAGTGCCTGTGGTGAACACTGCGGTATTGTGTGCTCCAAAATTTGTTAAGGGAGTAGATTTCATTTTAAATGTTACCGCTGGGGCGCCTGGGTGGCTCCGTCGGTTAAGCATCCAACTCTTGATCTCAGTTCAGGTCATGATCTCACCGTTCATGAAGCAGAGCCCAGCATAGGGCTGTGCACCGACAGCACGGAGCCTGCTTGGGATTCTCTCTCTCTCTCTCTCTCTCTCTCTCTCTCTCTCTCCCTCTCCACCCCCCATCCCACTCATGCTCTCTCTCTCAAATAAATAAACTTAAAAAAAATGTTAATAGGGGCGCCTGGGTGGCGCAGTCGGTTAAGCGTCCGACTTCAGCCAGGTCACGATCTCGCGGTCCGTGAGTTCGAGCCCCGCGTCAGGCTCTGGGCTGATGGCTCAGAGCCTGGAGCCTATTTCCGATTCTGTGTCTCCCTCTCTCTCTGCCCCTCCCCCGTTCATGCTCTGTCTCTCTCTGTCCCAAAAATAAATAAACGTTGAAAAAAAAAATTTTTTTTAAATAAAAAAAAATGTTAATAAAATAAAATACATAAACGTTCTTACCACCCAAAATAAGAGTACGCAAGGGAAAAAAATGTACCCAAGGGAACTTTGGGAGGTGTTGGATTTGGCTATTAGTTTCACTGCCAATGACAGTATCATGGGGGTTTGCATACAGCCAAACTCATCAAATTGTACACATCAAATATGTGCAGTTTTCTGTGGGTCGGTTATACCTCAGTAAAGCTGGTTAAAAAAAAAAAAGTGGTCAATTAAAATGTTTTTTTTCAAATTATTATTTTTTATTTTTGTTAATGTTTATTTTTTGAGAGAGAGAGAGAGAAAGACAGAGCATGAGTGGGGAGGGGCAGAGAGAAGAAGACACAGAATCGGAAAAAGGCTCTAGGCTCTGAGCTGTCAGCACAGAGCCCGATGTGGGGCTTGAACTCATGAACCGAGAGATCATGACCTGAGCCAGTCAGCCGCTGAACTGACTGAGCCACCTAGGCACCCCTAATATGTTTTTCCTAATGATGACACTAGCCTATAGACCAGACCCAGCGATTGTTAGGTTTCAGACTTGAAGGTCTAGTTGTTCATTCAGTTGCTACATATTTATTAACACACAAATTATACCAGATACTGTCCTTGACATTAATATAATTTAGTAGATTTTTTTTTTAATTCACAAAAAAAAACAGAAGGTTCAGTTCCACCTTTAGGTAGGGAAGCCATTAATTGGGGACAGACAAAGCAGACTCAAGTCTGTCTTAGTTGAAAAAGCTTTGAGGGCATCTGGGTGCCTCAGTTGGTTGAGCGACCAACTCTCGGTTTTGGCTCAGGTCACAATCTCACAGTTTGTGGGATGAGGCCCCGCACTGGGGGTCTCTGGGCTGACAGTGCAGAGCCTGCTTGGGATTCTCTCTTTCTCCTTTTCTCTCTCTGGCCCTCCCCTGCTGTTCTCTCTCTCTCAAAAAAATAAATAAATAAACTTAAATTTTTTTTAAAAAAAGAAAAACTTTTAGGCAATTATATTCAAATAACTCCCTTAGCCATCCAACAAATTTACGTTGAATATTTTTGTTCCGACACACAGTGCGAAGCGTTATAGGTAAGACAAGATAGAGAACCTTACCTCTGTGTGCCTTACATGTAGCTGATAGTTTACATGGATTCATGACATCAATACACAAACATTTTGCAGAAGGTATGATTATCACTGGCACAAAGCCGAGGGAACCAAGGGGCAAGATCACCCAGCTGCTAGAAGGCAGAGGCTCAAATGAGGCTAAAGTTTGACTTCAGGCACCACACAGAGGCCACCCTTTCCAGATTTGCAAGGAGAGCCACAATCCAACCTATCGAGACAGACACACGTTAAAGAAACCCAGATGTTGGAAAGTGACTCCACACAAGACATTTAGAAAATTTTTTCAGAAGATCATTATCTGTCTTAAAGGGTGGATAGAAATAGAAAACTAAAGAGCGAAAGAAAAGAGCAAGAAATATTAACTGGAAAAAATTATACGTAAGATTAAAGATGCAATGAAAGCGTCATTTCTTAGAAGTGGAAAACGGCCCTCTAACTGTAGCATTACTTGATGTAGGATTTTAACAGGAGTAAGGAAAGCAGTCAGGAAGAGATTCTGGATAACTTAAATGTCAGCCGACAGAATTTGAAACTTATCTCCCAAGTTAGGATGGCTCAAAATTTTAATAGGATCTACAAGTTTCTAAATCCATAGAAGTGAGGGCATCATTAATTTCTATCCATGGCCATGATGAGTTTGAAAGTCGCCCTTATTAAATAAATGGATTCACATGTGACCCCAGTGCATCTCTATGTTCTTTTGTTAATAATCTCTCCGCATGCCTGTGTGCCGTGACGTCATTGCGGTTCAACTCCAGCAGTCCCGTATCATAAAGTGATGTTCAGCTTTGGTTGCAACCTGATCACACAGAACTGAGAGGTCAGTAGTTGAAGGGACATGTGGTTAGACCGAATCGGCGTATTTGTTCCAGGATGAAAATTACTTAGGTAAAATTCATTTGCCAAAATCTCAGATGGGCTACACCCCAAATTTAGGCTGGTCAGAGCTCTCATATGAGAATTCCTGGTTGCAAGTTAACAGAAACCTGGTTCAATCCCTCTTGCCCCCACCCCCCTCAAAAAAAAAAAAAATAGGGGCGTCTGGGTGGCTGAGTCGGTTGAGCATCCAACTTTGGCTCAGGTCATGTTTTCGCAGTTGGTGAGTTCTTGGGTTTGAGACCCGAATTGGGCTCTGTGCTGACAGCTCAGAGCCTGGAGCCTTCTTCCAATTCTGTGTCTCTCTCTATCTCTGCCCCTCCCCTGCTCATTCTCTCTCTCTCTCTCTCTCTCTCTCTCTCTCTCTCTCTCTCAAAAATAAATCAAAAAAAAGTTTAAAAAGTTTTAAAAAAATAAATAAAATAAATGTTTTTTAAGGAATTTACTGGATCCTCAAAGTCGGGAATTTCAAGATGAGCTAGACTTTAAGGTGACAGCATATCCAGGGCCTTAAGTAACATGATCAAGACTCTTATCTATCCTACTCTCATATCTATTTTCCTCTGCTTTGGTTTTATTCACCAGCTGCTTCTCACCATATTGTAACAAAACAGTGTTCATCAGCAGATCCAAGTTTATACTCTACCAGTTTTGCAACTCCAGAAGAAAGAGAGATGATCTCCTCAAATATTTTCAACACAAATATGGGACTGATTGAGGCCCATGCCTAAGGACACGTGTCCATCTGCGAATCAGTCATTCCAACTCCGATTGGCTGTGCCTGCAGGAAAGTGGCTCATACCAGGAGAAATGACATTGCAGAACAGGAAAAACAACAGGTGCCCTTTCATTATATTCTCTTAGTATTTTTCCTCCGGGCACACACTCAGGAAGTCCCCAGATTTAATGTTATGTACTGGATTATGTCTCCTACCTGCCCCAAATTCCTATATTACAGCCCTAACCCCCAGGACCTCAAAATGTCACTGTATTTGCAGATAAGTCCTTCAAAGTGGTGACTAAGTTAAAATGGAGCCATTAAGGTGGGCCCTAATCCAATCTGACTGGCGTCCTTATAAGAAGAAAACACTAGACACACAGAGAGGTACCATGGATGTGCACACAACGGAGGAAAAAAACATGTGAGGACACAGTGAGAGGGTGGCCAAGGGGAGAGGCCTCCAGAGAAACCAAATCTGCTGAACCTCTAGGACTTCCGAAATGTGAGAAAATAAATTTTTGGTGTTTAAAACATCCTCTGGCATTTTGCTGTCAGCTTACTGTAGACTAAACGTTGGTGTCATCCAAAATTCCTGTGTCACATCTTACCCCTCTATGTGATGACGTTGGGAAAGTGGGGCCTCTGGGAGGATGATTCAGTCATGAGAACAGAGCCCTCCTGCCTGGGATTAGTGTCCTTATAAAACAGACCTCTGAGACCTCCCTTAGTCCTTCAACCATGGGGGCACAGAGGAAGAAGGCAGCCAACCATGGACCCAGAAGCCCAGGGGGCCCACCAGCGAGTTCAGTCACCTCCGGTGAAATCAGCAGAAGAACCTCCCAGCCAGTCCCCAAGTCTATGAGAAGTAAGAAACTTCTGTTACTGGATGCCATCCCATTTGTTTAAGTTTTGTTTTGTTTTGTTTTGTTTGACAGAGAGAGAGAGAGAGAGAGAGAGAGAGCACCTGAGCAGGGGAAAGGGGCAGAGGGAGAGAGAGAATCTTAAGCAGATTCCACACTGAATGTCTGACATGGGGCTTGATCCCACAACCCTGGCATCATGACCTGAGCTGAAATCAAGAGTCGGTCACTCAACCCACTGAGTCACCCAGGTGCCCCTAAACATTGTGTTTTTGATAAAATACTTTAACATATGACCAACATACATAAGTGTGAGTTCATGGCTTATAATAACAAGTTTTCAGATGTTTCATGGTGCTAAGAATAAGTCCCTTATTCCTCCAAATGTCTCTTGCATGTTGCGGTGTCTAAGTGATGCATCATTGCAAAACAGAGATGCTCCTAGCTTCTTTTTCGCTCATCTTCAATCAGTCTGGAGTTTTTCTTCAACCATCCTTATCTCATTCTCTTTTTTTTGAGAGAGAGAGAGAGAGAGAGAGTGAGAGTGGGGAGGGGCAGAGGGAGTAGAAGGGAGAGAATCTTAAGCAGCTCCACGGTCAGCATGGAGCCTGAGGGGAGACTTGATCTCACCACAATGAGATCATGATCTGAGCCAAAATCAAGAGTCGGACACTCAACCGACTGAGCCACCCAGGCGCCCCCTCAGCTTATTCTTTATTTAAAAATGTATTGATGAGCAAAACCAGAGTTAACAATTAAATCACAAATCACCAGCGGTACTGCAGTGCATCATATCGTCACTTGAATAAAGACCATCCTTTTAAACTTTTATTTACTTAATTGGTTTTATTTATTTCCGGAAATGCTATTAACATGTTGCTAAACAGGGCTCCGCTGAACACCGTTTGCAAAATGAAGCCCCAAGTAATGCCTAATGAGCACAGCTATTACCTTTATGCCCATAGTGGCCACGTACGTTGGCAGGGCACAGAGAACCTGCAGGTTGTGGGCTGTTCTTTATCTTCTCTGCTGCCCCATCCCATTATTCCTGATTCCAGGAGGATGGCAGAATAGAAGTGAGCACGATTCTGTTGTGGAAAAAAAAAAAATTTGTGACTTTTTAATACACGTGAATTCTGAAATTAACAAAACTCCCAAACTCCTGTTCTTTGACTCTTAGTGGGGAAAAATTGCACACAACACATACAATCATAGTGGGCCATCGTTGTGAGATTAAAACTGCTCTAGATAATCCAGGATCTGACGAGATGAGAAGGATCAGAGGGTTTTGAGTGACGTGGTCACTGCGATGTGTTGAGAAGAAATGGATTAGAATCATTATGCGGATGCCAAGAATTTAACTGGTTAGGACCCGATTACAATGGCCCCATCAGGATATACATGGTAACTCATATCCAGACATGGCCCCCAATGGACTTCAACTCCCATCATTTGTGCCCTGTGCAGTCCCCGCCCCTTGAATCCGGACTGGCCCTTTTCTCACTCATAAGTACTAGATTGTGGCAGAAGTTATTTCTAAGGCTAGATCAGAAGAAATCTTGCATCTTCTAGATTCGTCTCTCGGAGTGTTCATTTGGGGGGAAGCCAACCACCCTGTGAGAAACCCCGACTATCTTGAGGCCACCCTGGCATGAGAAAGCCCGGTGAGAAGAAGACAGAGAGGCCACATGAAAAGAGATGGTCAGCCAGCCCCCAGTTCTTCTGCTATTGTAGCCCAGATGTGTGAATGAAGAAGTCATCTTGGACATCTAACCCACATGACTCTATAAATAACTGCAGTTCCCATTGACGTCTGGATGTAACCTTAAGAGAGATCCCAGGCAAGAACTGCCCAACTAAGCCCAGTCAGCACACACACAGAAGTAATAATAATAATAATAATAATAATAAATTTCTGTTTCATGTGAATGTTAAGGTAGTTTCTTATGCATCTATAGATAGCCAGAATGACCTGTCGAAAATATTATTACCTGCTAATTAAATAGAACATTGTTCTAAATCAAGTCTGTGTCGTCTATGATAATATTGATCTCTACATATATTAAAAACTTAGTGTATCTGTTTGCTAGGCCTGTCATAACAAAATACCACGGACTGGAGGGCTTAAGCAACAGGAATCTGTTCTCTCACAGTTCTAGGGGCTGGGAGTCCAAGACCTTGGTGTCAGAAGGTTATTTTTCCTCTGAAGCCTGTTGGCTCGCCGATGGCCACCTCCTTGCTATGTCTTCACATGGCCTCTTCTCTGTGTTCTTGCATCCTTGCTGTCTCTTCCTTTCCTTTTTAATTAAAAAAAATAATAATGTTTATTTATTTTTGAGAGAGAGAGAGAGAGAGACAGAGTGTGAGTGGGGGAGGGAAAGAGAGAGAGGGAGACACCAAATCTGAAGCAGGCTCCAGGCTCTGAGTCGTCAGCACAGAGCCTGACGCGGGCCTCAAACCCACGAACCACGGGATCGTGACCTGAGCCCAAGTCAGATGCCCAAACGACTGAGCCACCCAGGTGTTCCTCTTCCTCTTCTTATAAGGACACCGGTCACATTGGATCAGGCCCACCCTAATGACCTCATTTTAATCTAATCACTTGTTTAAAAGCCCTCTCTCCAAAAACAGTCACATTCAGAGGTGCTAAGGGTTAGGGCCCCAACATACGAATTCGGGGGGAGCACAAGTCATTTCATGACACCCAAGCGATCAGAGCAATGTTGCCACAAGCTTGTTTTGTGAAATAGTATCTGTCATCTGTAAACGAGCACAGACTTAATAAATGATCAGGGAAAGGCCACAGGGGCTTACCTGAATTCAAAGGGGATTTACGCAGATGACTCGGTGTTATATATGCTTTATAAAATACCCCTATCCCTCTATAACTCTGCATCTACATCCATTTATCCCAGGGACAGACTCGCTGTTTCCCACCCCTATCACCTTAATGCTGAAACAGAGAAGAGACTGAATGGCCATTTGAACCCTGTTTGCCTATTCGGCGCACGGCCACACGCTTGGCACCGTGAGCATGGTTCCGTGGGGCTCAGAGTCCCGCGAGGGCTTGGAGAGCGTACAGACGACTTCCGTAAAGGTAACAGTGGGGTAACAAACGCACAGAACGTTCTGGAAACAGAGGAAAGGTGGGGCAACAAACGCGCAGAACGCTCCGGAAACAGAGGAAAGGTAAAGAGAGAGAGCCCGCGCATCTCGTGAGTGTGCACCCGGGCGCACGCACAGCCCACACTCCATCCTGGGCATCTCCATGGCTCTCAGGATAATATGTGAGACACCACTACAAGTCAGCCGAATTATGTGATTCTGTTGCCGGGATCAGTATTGATTTACTCCCCGCCCTAAAAGAAGCTCTATAACCTCCCGGGGACATAATCCCCCATTTTCACTGAAGGAAAGGCCCTTCTTGACAGAGGCATGGGGAGAGTCCATCAGCTTGCTGTCAAAAGCCAAGGCTTCAGACCAAGCACAGACAGCTTAGTTTTCAGGCTTTAGTTCCCAGCTAATGAGTCTGCAGCCTCAACCTCAGGCTTAAGTTCTTCACCCCTGGTTTAACTTGACCCAGATGGCTGAGCCCTCCTTGGGTGCTCTAAGATGAAATGCAGTTCAGGTTCCTCGAGGCTTAGTGAGAGCTATCTTCGGCGAGTTTCTGTGTCGCTCTCCTTTTGAGTCAGCAAAATATCCGCCTCTATTATATATCCCTTTTCTTGTTCCAGCAGGAAAGTCTATCGTGGATCAATAGGTACACCCAGCCTCGAATATTATCTATTACAAAAGTTAAAACTCTCTACCCACGGTCTTCTCTCACCGCGCACACCTCAGACCTAAATTCAAATCCCTTCCACCCTCCGCTTTTGACTGAGGCCATTTGGGAATTGCCTGCCCTCCTCCACCAGACCCGAGTTCCTTATGGGCCCAGTGGGGGCTCCTGAAATTCAGGTAAGGGGATCAGGGGCTGACAATCGGATTGGGGAAAGAAAGGCTGAGGGCTCACCCTGAAGTCCATTTGTGTAGCAAGGACACTGGTCCTACTTGCATTTTGTATTTCTTTGGAGCTGCTTGAAGCGGCTTGTATTACAAATGCATGGATTTTACTTCTACTCTGTGATGGCTAATTTTATGTGTCAACTTGACTGGGCCTGGAGTGCCCATAGAACACATTTCTGGGCGTGTCTGTGAGGGTATTTCTGAATCTGGTCAGCACTGGATTTGGTGCACTTATTAATGTTGATTGCCTTCCCCTGTGTGGGTGGGCATCATCCAATCCAGTGAGGGTCTGAACAGAACAAGGAGCGGAAGAAGGAAGAACTCCCCCCTTTACGTTTCCTGCCTGCTTCCTTGAGCTGGACATCTAATCACATCTTCTCAGTTCCCAGGACTGGGATTGAAACCATTGGTGCCCCTGGCTCTCAGGCTTTTGGACTCAGGCTGAATTATGCCACCAGATTTCCTCGTCTCCAGCTTGCAGATGACAAACCCTGGGACCTCTCAGCCTCCATAATCATGAACCCATTCCTCATAATAAATTCCCTTTTAGGTAAGTAGGTATATAGTTAGACATATGATGGATAGGTAGATAGATAGATAGCTACCCTACCAGTTCTGTTCCTCTGGAGAACCCCAACTAACACAAACTCTAGGTTTACTCTGGATACCTTTGAGAGAGGGGTAGAAATTAGGGGGCCAATAAAGTCTCCCTCCCAAAGTCACCCTCAGAGCTGCCAATGTCTAGAAGTAAGTCTTGTTCATAGTCATATGACAGAATGACACCTGGGACGGATGTGTGGGACCGAGAAGGGCACAGCAAAGCAGAGCTCACGAAGGCAGAGGCCTGCACAGCTGGGCCGAGTGCAAGTTCATATTACCGCAGTAGAACAGTGCCCAAGACAGCCATGCACAAGCCTGCCGAAATATCAAGAATAACATCAGCCTAGTATGAACAACAGTTCCACCGCACTCCGGGAAGCACACGGTGGGTCACCTTTAGGCAAGCACTCTAAAAATCAGCAGAGAAACGTCAGCCCTGCCGAGCAGCGGTCAGACATCAGAGCGAATTTAAGTTGCTCGGCTCCTGATGAGCACCAAGTTCTCTGCATAAGTATCCTGCCCATTAGCCTGCTGGTGTCTTGATCCAATACCCTTGAGGTGTCTAAGTAGCAGCTTTACGAGGGTAATTGAAAGGGTGTTACCGCCTGTCTATGTATCATCTCTTGGTCACCTAACACCATGGTCCCCATCAGGATGAGATACTGGACTCCGTGCTAAAGGTTGCCTCAACTGGATGTTTTTCAGCTTCTCATCCAACAGGAGACAAAGCCAGACTCTCCCCAAATCCTCTCGTTTTGGACCAATCTTACGCGCTAATTAATCATGATTACTCCGTACAGTAAGCATATTTGAGGAGATTAATCTGCACCAGCCTGGGGTAGCGTCCTAATTAACAATATGCTGACGCAGTATTCTCCTTGTAAGCGTAAATCCAGCCCTGTGCCATTTGCAAGACAACACTGTGACTGCTTATCAGACACGCGTGCCGGTAGTTGCTGCCCCGATCTGTTAAAACTTTCTGCCCATCCTTTCTGCCTCGTGGCTTGTCTCGGCTGGAGAGTCAAGTACCAGAAGCATCTGTGGCTCAGCTTCTTAGGACATCTTAATCTAAAAAGAAAAAAAAAAAAAAAAAGACAAGAGAGAAGGAAAGAGAGAGTATGGCCAAGAAAACATCACAGGATTAGGAAAACTTAAAGATCGATTATTCGCTTTCCACCAGGCCTTAAGAACAGAAACGTCATTGTCCAGAGTTGCCTAGATGTGATACATACTACAGATAATGCATTGCCCCTTCCGTTTGCGTACTTTGTTAACAGAGAAATAAAATAGAGCCATCTGTGAAAATGGATGACCACCCACCTGTATCCACCCACACTGCATGTGGCCTTGGGCTTCCTTTAGCTACCTCCCTACTCCCAATCCATCCCCCACATTTTATTTTCTCTACACCCCAGCGGTTTCAAATTTGAGCTAGGACTCCCACAGTATGGAGAAAGAAGAGGAAAATCGGAGAGGGTACAAAGTCAACAAACCTATCTCAGGCTCAATTTTCCCATAGCTTCTGAGCCCAGTTCCATGAAAGAAAGGGATGCTGCACAGGGATTAAGCTGGAATGAGGGCAAAGGGCTGATAGCGAGTGATTTATGATTGCTATTTGTCGATAGAGGCCAGAAAGCTGATAATGCAAGAAAGCATCTGCCTACTGATGCCTCCAAAGCAGATGCGCAGAATGGATGTGGAATAAAGGTACATATTGGTCCCAAGAGGTCAACATCTGTGAAAGGGCAGAGAAGGCAACAGTGGGAGGCAGAGGTTGGCTTATGATAAAGTCTCAGCCAAAGTCCCAGCTGACCCCATGGGGAGCTCTGTAACTGATATGGTCCTTCAGATTAGCAATTAGAGGAGGAGAAAAATATATAATTGTATGTTTATATGAAGACAGATTCTCAATATGTGTGTGTACATGTTGTTTCAGAGCAAATTCACAGGAAGCAAACTAAAATGGAGATTAGTGTGGAGGAAGTTTCTTGGAGACTACTCTTAGGAGCAACATGAGGGAAAGGAAAGGGAAGGAAGCATTCTTCCTAGGCCAATACTTCAGATTCCTTTATGGAAAAAAATATTCACTGAAAGCCTACTATGTGCCAAGTACTAGCCATTGACGATCCAACAGTGATCAAAATCTCCCTGCCCACATGGAGCTTTTCCTCCTGCTAGGGAAGAAAGACAACCAACAAACACAGAAACTTAACACAAGGTTGGAGACTTGTAAGTATTATTAATAAAGAAAAAAAAATAAAGCAAGACTAGGGAATAGAGTGATGCAATCATTTTAGATACAATGAGCAAGAAAGGCCCCTCTGACAGGGTAGTCATTGAGCAGTGACTTGAAGGAAGTGAGAGAGTGAGCCATGCAGCTATCTGGATAAAGAACATTCTAGAGACAACATGCAAAGTATGTACAAGAAACATTTCATTGTTTTTAATAACTCACTGTGTTTCAATTATAGGGATGTCCCATAATGCATTGATCTTCTCCCTAATTGATGAGCATTCAGGATGCTTCCATGTTTGTCCCTTACACAAATGTTGCAATAAACATCTTTGTACACATATCCTCAATTACTGTTGACTTTTATTTCTGAGGGATGAATTACCAGGAGATTGTGAGAGATTTCCGGGCCATTTTTTTTCATTAAATACATTTTCAATAATAAATAGCAATTCAAGATCTCACCCAACAATATAGTTGAGGTCTCATTTCCCACCACATACTCACCAGCTGTTGGCAACTTTTTAAACTTTTGCCAATCTGCTGACCAACATGGCTCTCGCACCTTTTTTCTTTGTGTTACCATAATTACCAAAGAATCTGGGCAGCTTTTCATGTTTACTCTCTACATATCATTACTTCTCTGAGTTACCAATTCATGCTTTTAACCTGGCTTTCAGTTGAGTTGCATGTTGTTTCCTTGATTTAAGAGAGCTTTTTGTAGATGAGGGATATTAACTCTTGCTGTTCATATGTGTTGTGAATATTCTCTCCTGGTCTATTGCTTGATTTTTTAATTCTGCTTGTGATATATTTTTTTTCTATACAGAAGTTTGTAATTTTAAGTGGTCAAGTCTATCAATCTCTCTTTTAGGGACTCTAAAGAGATGAAATTTAGCAGGGATAAATGTAAATCTTGCCATCTCTCATCTGACTCAGAATTAAAATTCAGAAAATCTTCCTTGTCGGAGATTTTGAGGTTGAGACATTAAGACAATATAAAAAATAGAATCTGAGGAGGTGACATCAGAATTAATTGTATGAAAGCCCCTTAAAATATACTTTGCACTTATGAAAATAAAAGAATACAGCCAGTATAATGATCTTAAATCAGTAATAACAAATACCAAAATGTTCATTTCCATTCAACTTTCTCACTTGAAACTTTTGACAGTTTCTTAAAATTATAATGAAGTGTTTTTAAATTCCTTTTTTTTTTTTTTTCTTGGCTTGGTTCTCCATTCAAATCATCAATGCTTTCCTGATTACATGACTCAGAAGAAGCTTCCTACCCCATCCTTGGATCACATGCCTATCAAATCCTCTCACATCTAGGCTCTCAATTCCTCAACTCCTCCTCACAGATGTCACCTGAATATCCTTCTGTTTACTGCGCTTCATCTTCTTTTGTCTTCCCCAAGGATTCATCGCAAAAACTTCTATCCTTCCTCTACCATCTGCTCCCTATGCCCGACTCCCAATTTCTTCTCTTTCTAATTATCCCCAGCAAAAGTGACTCACTCACAATCCACACAATTCTATTTTTCTGCAACTGAAATTCCCGTGGTTCCCAGACAGGTGTGTGGAAGTAAATTTCACTCCATTTTAGTGCATTTTGATGTTGGGGAAAGATTATCGCACTTGAATTAGTTCGACAAAATCACAGGCGCTAATGTATAAGATAAGACTCTGGTTTAATGGCTGTTCGTGTACCAAGTATCTAGGGGCATTCGTTTGATACAAGTTTGGCATGAGCTAACAAAACTGTAATAGTAACAGAAACAGAAAACACACGTCAATAGAAATCTATATCCAGGCTAGAAGAAGGATTCAGCCCTCACAGTGGCAATGGATTGGGAGAGGGGGATTATCTTCATCAGCCACCATCTTTCTAAATCAACCCTCGTCAACTATAACAGCACCATCATGATGGGCTTAGGTCAAACCGATTTTCCACCCTGGGTGAGGACCAGTATCCCCTGGAGCACACGGCCATGATGGGGAGCAGATACCTGAAATAATGAAGTCCTGTTATAAAATATCTGGAGGAATATTTGTTTCGCATTCTTCATGTTGTAGGGAGTTCCGTTAGTATATATTAGTTATAGTAGAGTTCCGTTAGTATATATTAGTTATATTATATTAAATACTCCCAAATTTATTTAAGCCAGGTCAGTGGGAAGGGAAATGGGATGATGTATCTGATTGGTAAGTTTGACAAGACAAACTGGCCAGCAGATCCCAATGGCCCTTCCCCCAACCCTTCCATGTGATTCGACAAGCATGCAATCTCCTTGCCATCCTCCTCCATACCTGACAGGGGCATCACCTCCTGCTGGAAAGTCCTATTGTTCTGGGAGGGGAAAGGGAGGAGGACATGGAATTCAGGGGAGAGTTAACTTCTGGTCCCTGAGCCGGGAACACTGGGGACTAGACAACGTATGAGATGTGAGGCAAGTAAGTCTTTGTGGATTTCTAGAAGCTCCTGTTGTACAAGGATGCCCAGTTTGGGGCCTCGGATGTGTGAGAACGTTCTTGATCTTGTTGGTTCCTAAGTGTTTATTTTGATACGTACTACTTTTTTTGTTTGTTTGTTTGTTTTGCAAATGTGCCAAGACCGGGCCAAGAGGCATTAAACATCCTGACAGCACAGATCAGAAGCAACTTCTTCCACACGGCAGGATCTACACGTCAGGTCTAAAGGAAAGGCTTCTGGGGGCGCCTGGTTGGCTCAGTCGGTTGAGCGTCCAACTTCAGCTCAGGTCATGATCTCGCGGTTTGTGGGTTCAAGCCCCGCATGGGGCTCTGTGCTGACAGCTCAGAGCCTGGAGCCTGTTTCGGATTCTGTGTCTCCTTCTCTCTCTGCCCCTCCCCCACTTGTGCTCTGTCTCTCTCTGTCTCTCAAAAATAAATAAATGTAAAAAAAAAAAAAAAATTAAAGGAAAGGCTTCTGGTTCTCATCAGAGGACTGGGATCTAAGGGCCTCAGCAAAGACAGAGGCTATAGGGCCCCAGCCAGGGGAGGGGCCTCACCCAGCACAGGCCATAAAAGGGTTTAGCAAAAAAGTGTCCCACCCGTCGTTTGGCAAATGCCTATAACTTCACCAGGCATAGAGGTTGTCTCGGACGAAGGTTACTTGTGCTTGACGTTGAACCTTGCCTCAGTTTTCCTAAGTAGGCATTATCTTAAGTCAGTTTCCCCAAAAGAAAATCCCTCACACAAGGATTCATGTGCAATTTATTTTTTTTAATTTTTTTTCAATGTTTATTTATTTTTCAGAGACAGAGAGAGACAGAGTGTGAGTAGGGAAGGAGCAGAGAGAGAGGGAGACACAGAATTCAAAGCAGGCTCCAGGCTCTGAGCTGTCAGCACAGAGCCCAACGCGGGGCTCGAACCCAAGAACTGTGAGATTATGACCTGGGCTGAAGTCGGACGCCCAACCGACTGAGCCACCCAGGCACCCCAAGCAATTTATTAAGAAAGTACTTGGGGTGCCTGGGTGGCTCAATGGGTCGAGCATCCAACTTTGGCTCAGGTCATGATCTTGTGGTTCATGGGTTTGAGCCCCCCATCGGGCTCTGTGCTGACCGTTCAGGGCCTGGAGTCTGCTTCGGTTTCTGTGTCTCCCTCTCTCTCTGCCCCTCCCCTGCTCACACTCTGTTTCTATCAAAATTAAATAAACATTAAAAAAAAATTTTTTTTTTAAGTGCTTAACGGTAGAAACTAATGAAGGACCCGAGGAGGAGAGGAGTCAGGCAAGGGTGCAATTTCAGATAAAGTCCCAAACTCAGTCTGAATCATCAGAGCTGTTCTGGAGCATAAATTACAACCCAGAATTTGCCCTGCCCCAAGACAAGCATGCTGGGTAATCACACCCCCAGCACAAGTATGAAAGTTAGCGCTCTAACAGTCCTGTGGGGATTCGATGTGTCTTATTCGATGTGTCTTATTGTGGACTTAGTTCTCTATAAGGTTGAAACTCTGTTCCATCCAGGCCTTGAAAGCTCTCCTCGCTAAAACTGAGAAGAATACGAAGCTGGCAAGATGGATTTTAGACTTGCTGTAGACATACTAGCTGGGTCTCCCGTAGCCATCTGCTAACCTTGACAATGGAAGCCGCACACTAAGGATGAACTGGAACAGAAAGAGAGAAAAGGTCTGGGTCCCTGGAAACTTCATGACGTTGCTCCTGGTATAGACTCCATAACTTCGGATTTTATTTTACAGTGAAAACTAACCCCTAATCTGCTTAAGCTCCTGGAGTTCCACCCTCACTGTTCCTAGCAATTGATATATATATATATATATATATATATATATATATATATATATTTACTTTAAGGGATTTTTAAATCTGAACATAAAAATGTTGGAGATCCAAGTCTTGTTTTGCATTTTGTTTTAGTTTTTTGGAGGTTCAGAGATTGTTGCATTTTTAACTCCAAGATGATGTTCGACATGTTATGCATGTATTAATGAGTTCCTTCACACATTTATTCATTCATTGCTTCTGCAAATATTTACCGAGCCCCTGCAGACTGCCAAGTACTGTGCTAGGCTCTGGAGATGTTACACAAATAAGACAGAGTCCCTTTCCCTATAAAGAGCAGACTTGGTGGGAGAGGCAAAGCAGGGAGATAGATATTACGGTGCAAAGTGTCAAACACTCTGATAAATATCTGAACAAAGGGGCTACGGTATCCCAAAGGAGATGAGTTATTTCTCCAATAGCTGGAGGGAAATGTGCAAATAGGAGCATACTCGGCCAAGAGCCTCAAAGGAAAAGATTATGTCTGTCTTCACTCAACTCTGAGAGGCCTCCAAGTCATCAGCTGGGTGCCACAGCTGCCCCTTCTGTTCAAAAGGGACTCCAGGAGCAATCACATCTGTAGGCACGACGGACAAATAAACTGAAGACGGGAGGTGGGAATGTGATTTGACATGATCCTTTCTCTTGGCCTCAGCTTCAAGCCCATGCAGGAGCCGCGGACAAAAGTTGTCCTTGAGAAACCTTTGCAGCCTCCTCTTTCTTTGTCTTGTTTTACTGCAACGTTGTGGTTTGGTCTTTTTAATTTTTTCCCGTGAAGATGCCCTTGTGAAATTTACCCCCCAAAACTGCGCCTTACCTTCCACTGACATTGTTTTCGATGTATCTAAATGACAGTACCCTGAGAGGAAGTTGTTGTTGTTGTTGTTTTCTGAATCACTGACAGAGACGTCCTCTCTTGCAAGTTTTCTCTTGAAGTCCTTTGTTATGAGGACCAGTTACGGATAGTGAAGTCTGCGGCATAGATTCTTGGAATAGACTCATCCAGGACAGAAAGAAGGGGTTAAGAGAAAATGAGCCAGGCTGGTTTTCCAACGAGATAGTCTTCGCTGGTGGGGGTGTTGGCCGTGGATCATACCACCTTTATTACTAATTACTCTTTTGGTTATTATCCCCAAGGACCGACCACACACAGAGCTCAAGTAGCTCTTTACTCAAAAATTTTAATAACAAAACCATCATTCTCAGAACAGAGAGACACAGCAGTGAAAATCTAAATTCATCTCTTTTATGGGACTAACAAGACAAAGAACATAAGGTCTTAAACCTATTTTTCAAAGTGTCTTCCACTTGCTCATTCCCTACACTGGCTGAGGGCTGACTCCTCCCTCACCTCAAATTTCCTTTTCCCGGTCCCTAATTCCTCCACCCTTTTAACTCTCTCTCCTATTGAAACCTCCTGCCTGCAGCCATGTGAGGTTGATTGATCTGAGTCAAACAGAACAGGAGCAAGAACTGAGATGCAAACAATAGAATCCGCAGAAACAGGAAATGGGAGGAAGAGGTGAGTAGAAAAAAAGGTAAGTTTTCCAAGACTGTGTTGGGACAACTGGGGACAATCTGGGTCTCCCGCCACCATTTAGGCTATTGGGATTCCAGCTAATTGAACTTAATGATAAAAGGCTGTGTAAACCCAGAAGGCTGGGGAGCTCGGAAATACCTAGGCAATTCACATTAGTGACAATTACACATAAAACTCATTGAAAGAGGCGCCTGGGTGGCTCAGTCAGTTGAGCGTCCAACCTCAACTCAGGTCATGATCTCACGGTCTGTGGGCTTGAGTTCTGTGTCCGTCTCTGTGCTGACAGCTCAGAGTCTCTCCCGCACTCTCTGCCCCTCCCCCGCCCCTGCTCTGTTTCTCTCTCAAAAATAAGTAAACATTAAAAAAAATTTTTTTTTAACTCATCGTAAATACTACTGCCTCTGGCTAGGTTGTAGAAAGTTGCAAGGCAGTATCATAGCAACACCAAACAATAAAAACAGGCAAGATAAGCTACATATAAAATCATAGTTTAAAAAAAAATATTCTAAGAGCCGAGGATGCAAAGAAACCTCAATGAACTAAATTCCAGAAATTGGAAAGCCCTTCGTCAGAGAAAAGACCACACATTTGCCTTCACCTTAGTGGAGCAATGAGAGAGAAGAGAATTGGCAATAGATGGTAATAAGGAGAAATCAGAAAGTCTTTCCACAGACTTTGTCATGGTCATGCATGAGCCGGCATTATGGATCGAAATCCCGAGGGGCCGCAGTAAGGAATGAGTCTACCTTCACTTGCCAAAACTTCCTGAAGAACCTTCTCTGAATGCAGGGAGGTAGCACAGCAAAGTCACAGAGCATAGCAGGAGACGTAAGAGAAATCTTTGAAGCTACAGTGAACTTGTAGGGAATATAAGAAAGGTGGCAGGCAGGATTCTAGGACCTCACCAAGCGCACCAAAGCTGCCCAGTCAAGGCTGAATACAGGGTGACAGGGTAGAGAGAGATTTTTCTGGATGCACAAAGCCAGAGGACAGGACTGGAAAGCAAAGAGAACTTCCCAGCAGCCCAAAAAGGTGGCAGCCAAGTTGTAAAGAAGGGAGAATTTCCCCACAGTTCAGGGCGCTGGTGGCCAAACTTTTGTAAAGCACTAAAACATCCCCGTATTTCTGGTGCTAAGATGCCAAATCTTGTTGAAGGGGAAAGTTCTGATTCCACTCTCCAACACCTGAAGCCAGGGTGGAAAAGACCTAACTAAAACTTCAACAAGGCCCGGACCCAGCTCAACTACACATGAGATTGACTTAGCCTCATACCCTATCAACCTAAAGGAAAGCAGGATGATCCTTCTAGAGACAAATAGTTTATTTCAGGATCTAATATTCTCTTATACATAATGACGAGCATACAAGCAAAAATTGCAAGACCCATGATGATGTAAGAAAATATGATGCATACTCAAAAGAATGGTTTTCAACAGAAGTATAGCCACTTATGGCCTACATATCAGAATTGATAAACAGGGTGTTTAAATAACTATAATAAATATATTAAAGGAATTAATAAAAGAAGATGAAAAAATATATGAATGCATGGGGAAATCAGCAGATAAAGCAATTTTTAAAAATGGAAAATTCTAGAAATAGAACCTACAAGGCAAACCATACACAACAGAAGAAAATAATTAGCAAGCTTGAAATATTCCAATACAAAATATTCAAATTGAAATAGAGAAAAATGGAAAGAAAAGAAGAGGATTAAAAGTGAAAGAGGAGAACCCAAGATCTGTAAGACTATCGAATGGTCTAATATCCAGTAATTGAAGCCCAGAATGCAAGAAAAAAGAGATTGGAAAGATTGGAGCGGCAGAAATGTTTTAAAATACAGAGACTATGAATTTTCCAAAAATGATGCAGGATGTACAAAGATCCATCAGATCGACACCAAAAAAATCCTAAAACAAGTTCTTCAGGCTGGTAAGATCTGCAGGAAACAATGAAGAACATAAGAAAGGATAAATATGGGGATAAATATAAAACACTGTGTGTATGTATTTAAATTTACACTTTACAACTATTGGTTGTGTAAGTCAAAATTAGTAACTTTGTTTTGTGGGGATTTTTTCATATGTAGAAGTAAAATATACAGTTCAAGATCACAAAAATCGAGGGAATATAAATGAAATTCTAGCACTTACAGTGTTCCTAAAGTAGTATGATGTCACTTGAAGGCAGCCTATGATAAATCAAAATGCATATTGTTATCTAGAGCAACCACCAAAAAAATAATAGTAATAATTACAAGATGTCAATAAGAGAAAATAAAATGAGATACTAAAAAATATTGATTCAATCCCAAAGAAGTCAAGAAAGTAGCAACAGAGAAACAAAAACTAGATGTGATAAACAGAATATCATTTTATTAGTGACTATATTAAATATAAATGGACTAAAAGACAAAGGTTGTAAAAATGGACCAAAAAAGAAAAGTCCAACTATATACTGTTTATAAGAAACACACTTTAAATATAAAGACATGCACAGGCTGAAAGTAAAAGAATGGGAGGAGATGTACCAAGCAAACATTAAGGACAAGAAAGCTGATGTTACTCTATTAATATAAAGCAGACTTTAAGACAATGGGTGTTACAAGGAAAAAAAGAGACATTCAATAGTCTAAAGAGATCAATTATTCCAAAAAGAAATAATGATCCTAAATGTGTGTGTACATGACAGACTTCCTAAGCACATTAAGTAAAATTTGACAGAACTTCAAAGCATAGACAAATTTCTAGTCATGGTTACAGATTTTAATATTTAGTAGGGAGATAAAAGGAATGGGGTAAGAGGGATCTTCCCCATAGAAAGCAGAGGTACAGTGACATTCTCCATGGGATTATCATTTGTTCCTCATTTATTAACCCACGGACAGTTGACGACTTATTTCTTTTCGTTTCTTTCTTCCATTCCTGCAGGAGTTTCCTATTCTATGTTTTCCCATCTTAAAATCCTCTTTGCTTTCCAGAAATCACTCATGTAGAAAAGTTAGCCACTGCTACATGAACAAGTTAGGCTTCTTTTGTGGCATTCCAATGAATTTCTCCATCATGGTGATCTTACAAAAATAAAGCTGTTTCTGCAAATTATGAAGGGAAGGGATATTTTATCTCCTTCTCCCTTCTGCCATCCCACGACTATGACCCACCCTACCACCATTATCACGGTTCGCTCCTTCTTATCTCTCAGATTTCGATTTAAATGAACCATCTTCACGAAGACATCTTCCCTCGCCACCTCACTCTGTCTCTCTGAATAAATAAATTAACTTCAAAAAATATTTTTTAAAAAGGGGGTAGCTGGGTGGCTGAGTCAGTTAAGCATCTGACTCTTGGATTTGGCTCAGGTCATGATCTCACGGTTCATGTGTTCAAGTCCCGCATCCAGCTCCACATGGACAGTGCAGAGCCTGTGTGGGATTCTCTCTCTCTCCCTCTCTCTCTGCCCTCTCCCACTCACTCTCTCTGCCTTCCAAAATAAATAAATAAGTTTCAAAAAAATGTTTTAAAAAGGAAGACATCTTGACCGCTTTATCTAAAATATGCCCCCCATGAATATTCCATCAGCAATAAAAATAACTTATAATTATTGAACACTTTATTTTTTATTGTTTATATTTTATTTTCATTCTCTTTTTTCCTTAGGCAGTAAGGTACATAAGGTCTGGGACACATCTGTCTTGTTCACTCTATCCAATTTCAGGAATGGAAAGGCAGGACTCAGAGAGGTTATATTATTTGCCTAGTATCACACATCTGGCAAATAACAAAACCAAGACTCAGGCACTGGTCTTTCCAATAGTGTTCCTTCCCCAACATTTGACCTACTGCGTAATCCCCTACATGCCTATATGCCAACTTGCTCAAAATTTAACAGAGCTAAAAGACAAACTAGAAAAATCTGTAATCATGGTGGGATATTTTAATAGTAGAGAGGAAAATAAGAGAGTGCAATAAGTAAATTCTAAATAATCAACTTAAATACAACCCAAGTGAGAGATTCCTATACATTAAAAGTAATTTACTCAAGCTACCTGAATAAGTCATATCCCAGCTATCATTGTAATAAAGTAACACAAGTTATAAAAATAAACACCCAAGGTCAACTAATCTTGATAAAGCAGGAAAGAATATCCAATGGAAAAGAAAGACAGTCTCTTCAACAAATGGTATTGGGAAAACTGGAGAGCAACATGCAAAAGAATGAAACCGGACCACTTTCTTACATAATACACAAAAATAAATTCAAAGTGGATGAAAAACCTAAATGTGGGACAGGAAACAATCAAAATCCTAGAGGAGAACAAAGGCAGCAACCTCTTTGACCTCAGCCAGAGAAACTTCTTACGAGACGCATCTCTGGAGGTAAGGGAAACAAAAGCGAACATGAACTTTTGGGACTTCATCAAGATAAAAAGCTTCTGCACAGCAAAGGAAACAATCAACAAAACTAAAAGGAAGCCTTCGGAATGGAAGACATATCTACTAAAGGGTTAGTTTCCAAAATCTATAAAGAACTTATCAAACTCAACACCCCAAAAAACAAACAATCCAGTTAAGAAATGGACAGAAGACACAGGTAGACATTTTTCCAAAGAAAATATCCAGATGGCTAACGCACACGTGAAAGATCACTCATCACTAGGGAAATACAAATCAAAACTAGAATGATATATCACTTCACACCTGCCAGAATGGCTAAAATGAACAATACTGGAAACAACAGATGTTGGTGAGGATGCAGAGAAAGAGGAACCCTCCAACCCTGTTGGTGGAAATGCAAACTGGTGCAGCCACTATGGAAAACAGTATGGAGTTCCTCAAAAAGTTAAAAATAGAACTACCCTACAATCCAGCAGTTGCAGTATTAGGTATTTCACAAAGGATACAAAAATATTAATTCGAAGGGACACATGTCCCCCAGTGTTTATAGTAGCATTATCAACAATAGCCAAATTATGAGAGGTGCCCAAATGTCCATTGACTGATGAATGGATAAAGAAGATGTTGTGTGTGTATATGTATGTGTGTGTGTGTGTGTATGAATATTACTCATCCATAAAAAGAATGAAATCTTGCCATTTGCAATGATGTCGATGGAGCTAGAGTGTATTATGCTAAGTGAAATAGAGAAAGACAAATACCATATGATTTCACTTATATGTGAAATTTAAGAACAAAATAAATAAACACAGGGTAAAAGAGAAAGAGAGATTGAGAATCCATAAAACACACTATCAACTATGGAGAACAAACTGAGGGTTGCTGGAGGGGTGGGGGGCAGGGAGATGGGTTAAATGGGTGATGGGCATTAAGGAGGGCACTTGTCGGGATAAGTACTGGGTGTTATATGTAAGTGATGAATCACTGAATTCTCTTCTTGAAACTTACATTACCCTATATGTTAACTAACTAGAATTTAAATAAGAACTTGAAACAAAAATCAATCAATCAATTAGGTATTTCACAAAGGATACTAATAAATAATAATATAAAAATAAAATAATAATATAAATAATAAAATAATAATATAAAAATAAACACCCGAATCGCAGAGACTTTAGAAAGGAGATGTTTAATTTTCATTTTTGTGAAATCCAAAATAGTGTTCCTAATGACGAGCAACTCTCCTGCAAGTGACAGTGCAGGGACCTATCTGTCAAACCAGGAAGGAGAAAGAACCTGAGGTATCACACATGGGAAGTCCCTAATGGGCAGATCTGAACCTGGTATATATCAGAGCTTCTCAACTGTAACATACCGCGGAATAACGTAGAAAGCGAGCAAGCAGATTTCTGGGCTCCACCCCCCAGAGATCTTGATTCATTAAGTCTGCAGCGCAGCTCAAGAATCGACGTTTCGAAACCAGCTCCCAGGTGATGCCAACCCCGCTGGCTGTGGACCACACACTGTATCACTTTTGCTGACATTTTATCAGCTAGAACTCAGTAATGTGGCCACACGTAACTGTGAAAGAGTCTGGGAAGTATGGTCGAAACATATGCTAAGAAATAAAAGGAAATGGGTTTGATGAACAGCTGGACAGTCTCTTCCATATGCTTTTTTTCTTTTCTTTTTTTTTTTTTTTTTGTTTTTTTTTTTTTTAATTACTGACTTCTCATCCAGATGACAGGGGAACCAGGCAATCAAATGAGAGAGGTTTATAAACTGAAATTACAAATGTTTCTCCTAGTCAGTCCTCTACCCTGGATAAGCTATCTCACTTAAGGAATCACATTCAATTAAGTGAATATAATGGCTATCTTTTCAAAAATCTGTCATTATATCCTAACAAATTGAAGTTAAGAATGAGAAAGGAAAATAAAAGGCCAAAACACACACACACACACACACACACACACACACACAGTATTAGCCAAGGAGACCACATTTGTATACCAGGATCTAGGCAAGCCTGCCCTTGCAAATGGAAATGCTAATGGGTCCTTAACTCTTGATAAAATATTAGCAGTGCTCTAAGTACACTCACACATCTCCAGGAGACCACGCTTAATGGATAGAACTCCCTGACCTTTAAGATTTTACTTATATTTTTCAAGATGCCCCTGAGAGTCCTCACTCTGTTCCCATTTAGCCATTGGTCATGGAATAACAATGCTCTGTGATATAAGTAATTGCTCGTAACAGTCATTGCCCTCCAGGGTTTCTTTCTTCCCTAGAAAGATTGTGTCTCCAGGATTGGAAGGACTTAGAGAAGTCGTTTAGTCTCTTCTGGCCTTCAGGTCGAAATGTACTTAAAAGCCGCCCAAAAGAAATAGAAATCTGAGCTTTACTTGGTAACTCTTTTCAATTTTCCTCTACTCTCTCTGGCACAGAATTCTGCTTTCGTTTAACCTGTGTGTTCTTGCAGTTAATTCACTTTCCTCTCATTTTATCCTCAGGGACGCAGATATTTTGGCCACCAGTATCCTAAGTTCGAGAACCTTGGAAAATCTAGAGATCCAATGCATAAATTAACTTCATTGAAAAGCACGTATATTACCGACCTCTACTTAGCACTGGAAGTATAAAAGTGGACAAGTGGGAGTATTTGCTGGAAAGTAGAAAACTATTTGTTAGTAATAACAAAGTACCAATATTTTCCAACAATATTTCTTGATACTCCACAATGCCTCAACAATGAATCTCCAGGGGCGCCTGGGTGGCTCAGTCAGTTAAGCGTCCAACTTTAGCTCAGGTCATGATCTCATGGTTTGCGAGTTCGAGCCCCACATTGGGCTCTGTGCTGACAGCTCTGAGCCTGGAGCCTGCTTCGGATTCTGTGTCTCCCTCTCTCTCTCTCACACACTCTCTCTCTGTCTCTCTCTGTCTCTCTCTATCTTTCTCTCTCTCAAAAATAAATAAATATTAAAAAATTAAAAAATAAATAAAAATAATGAATCTCCAAATAGCATAGACATGATTTCTTTCACTAGAAATCAACCAAGATTGAACCATCAGGATCTGGAGAGACCTTCCGACAGCTATCTGTGAGCTGGTTGTGATCGGCTTGACTGAGCAATTAGGCACTCATCCCCAGCAATCTCCTGACCCGATACCATTGACAACAATTCAGGGAGCACCATTCCAGGTCAAGAGTCAAGCTAAGTGCTACAGCAGACGCAAATAAGGGAAAGATCTGGTTTCTACCTTCTGGATACGAAAAGAGAAATAGTCTATTTCAGGGATGGTAATTCCATTTCCCCCGCATGTCAAATCTTATTGGTTGATGGTGGCTGTGCCAAGTGCTATGTTGAGAATTTATAAAGCTTGATCTAAGGTTGGTGAGAAAATAGCAGGACTAATTAGCAATGTCTGCCAGGATGGAATCTGGGGGTGACAATGTGTTTTCCAGGTGTTTTCTTTGCCCACGTAGTATTTTAGATGCACTAGGACTCTACCCAGATTGGAGAAGGCTCCTCCTCCTGTCTACCATTTTCCATTCTAAAAGTTCCCTGCAGGTCCTGTAGACAAAGAGAAGGTCGCAGGAGGAAGCCACTGAGGCCCCAGGTACTTGTTAGGCTAGCCCTTATGTTTCTCCTATCACCTCCAGGAAGGAAGCAAGCATTTCTGCTACTCTTCTTCCTTCTCCCCAAAAGAACACTTGAACAGCACAGAATCTGATCTTCTCCCATATATGTTTGGTGCTATCATGCTTGAAATCAAAGGCAGGTACAAGGTGAGGTTGCAGAAACAAACATTCTCAATATCTAAGACTTCAAGACAGGGTCTTTTTTTGGTTTTTTTTTTTTTCTTCTTTCCTTCAAGTTTTCTCACGTTGACTCTACTCCCACAGAAGAGGCCTCTGTGGCTCTCCCTTTAAAATTGTGACCTGAGAATGAACGAGCACGTCCTCCTGAGACAACCTGGCATTTTCATAAAGAGCTTTATGATCGAAGAGAGAAAACAAAATAATCACAGAAACACAAATGGTACGAAAGTGGTGAGGTTTCTAAAACGTTAGGTTTGTGATCCTGAGTATACCGGTAAATCATAACCAGGAGAAAATTTCAAAATCCCTCACCCTCAATTAAAAGGCCCCCAATTCTGTGTGGGCAGCCAAAACCGACAATGGCATTTGCTGTCTCCTTTCTCATCTCTTAGAGAGTGACCTTCAGGTGGCTTTCATCATCCTGGACCCTGGGATCTAATCTAAGGACAAACTCCAACTCTCTTTTCTCAGTCCTTCCCTCCCACCCAGGATCTTCCTCCTCACTTTCAGATCTTTAGTCACACATCTGTTCCCCCAAAATATTCAAGGCAGCAGCTACTGGCTCCCACTGCGATCTAATGAAGGACGTTGCTCTGCGTTCAGTGCATTCTGTAAAGGTTTTGTTGAGTCATCCTCTAGCTCCCCACCTATTCACAGGAAGGAACTGTCTTACAAAAGTCCACCTACTAGAGTTTTAATATATTCTAACTCCTCACCGCAGTTTGGCAAGTGGGGCTCTAGCCCTGATTCAAGGAGCCTGGGGCTGGTCCGGGCTCATTAGGCAAGATTACAAAGATCAGGTAGTAATGTCTGCCATTGGTGTGGGAAATCCATCAACATTAGCCACAGACATATGTCACAATCCAACAGGAAAGAGAAACCCTTTTCTTATTTTATTTTATTTTTCATTTGAGAGAGACAGAGCATGGGCAGGGGAGAAGGGCGGGGGGTGGGGGGAGATGGGAGAGAGAGAGAGAGAGAAAGAGAGAGAAAGAAAGAGAGAGAGAATCTCAAGCAGGCTCCCTGCTCAGCAAGGAGCCCCATGTGAGGTTCAATGCCATGACTCTGGGATCATGACCCGAGCCAAGATCAACAGTTGGATACTCAACTGACTGAGCCACCGAGGTGCCCCACAACCCAACCTTAGTTGCATAATAACCATAACACCAATCCAGAGTTAGCAAATAAGAAAAGGGCCCCTTCTTTCTTGATGGGCTGGGCCAAGAAGCATTTGCTCAGTCTGAATGAGAAAGCAGCCACAGCAACCACAGAGAAGTATAATGCTAGGTTTCTAGAGTGATGGTCAATCCACATTTCTAATGCATTCCAGGCCTTTCCCACCACTCGTATTCTACCTGCAGCCAAAAAGGAGATCGTCTTTAAGAAAACTTGTATTTGTGGGGCGCCTGGGTGGTTCAGTTGGTTAAGCGTTTGACTCTTGATTTTGGCTCAGGTCATGACATCGGGAGCCTCGCGTGGGGCTCTGTGCCGATAGAGCAGAGGCTGCTTGGGATTCTCTTTCTCACGCTCTCTCTGCTCTCTACCACTTGTACACACACACACACACACACACACACACACTCTCTCTCTCTCTCCCCCTCTCCCTCTCAAAATAAATAAAGAAACATTTCTTTTTAAAAAAGAAAACTTGTATTCATTTATATGATGCTTATATTTGTCCTCTGTTGCAAGGGTATGTTGGACGTGCTATGGTGACAGCTTACTTTAATATAATCAGGCCATAAATGCTGATACCAGGCAGCTTCCTGGGCCATCTAAGCCCTCCAGCTTCTGAATAAAATTCAGAAAGGTAATTGAAGTGCAAAACCAAATGGAGTCCACCACAAATTAATCTTTTCCTGACTGAAAAAGGGATGTGTCCCAAGATCCAAATGGATCGCCATTTTGTGGATTAAAAAAAGGGCACGTGATTTCATTCTGCCAACAAATATCCACAACTTTAAATGCAAACATTCTCACAATGGGTATAAAATAAAAGCCAAGGGTCTGACAGCCAATTCAGGCTCCTGCTCCTAACTTTAGTTCCTACCTAGCATGAAGTAGGAGCAAACAGTAGTCTTGGTATATTTTTATATGGAAGGCAGCCATATCAACAGACTATAAGAAATAAGGGGGAAAACAGCAGCAGAGAGAAGAAGGCACAAAGTTATCATAGATATTGTTAAAATTCTCTGGTAGCAATTGTAGCAGGAATATGAAAAATGTGAAGAAAGAAAGGACGTATTCCCCAGTACTTCAATTTGGTTAATATCTTGTTAAGATTCTTTTAAGAATCACCAGGATGTCAGGATGTGAAAAAAAAAAAAATCTCATTAAATCTATGCGGTAGAAGAAAGCTATGTGTAAACTGAGGACAAAGTATGGGGGAAGCAGCTACAGAGTCAAAGAAGTTTGCCTCACTACTGAGGGAAACTTTTGGTATTAGTACTTGGGGTTCTAGAGAGACACCATCAAAGAATTTTGAAATAAGAAAAACAAGATTGGAATTGTGACTTAAGACCAATAAAAAGGAATCCGAGATCAACAAAGTCAACTTAAGGAAATACAATCACTCACGCAACTAACACAAACTTAATTCAAACTCTGCGTTGAACAAAAAAACTTTCCACTGTGATTTAATTTCCCATGTGGTCTGCAGTGGGTTGAATTGAATTGTGTCCCCTAGGAGGATATATCCAGATCCTAAAACCCAGTACCTGCAAATGCAAACTTGTTGAAAATAAGGCCTTTGCAGTTATAATTAAATTAAGGATCTCAAGATGAGATCATCCTGGATTTGGGGCGGACCCTAAATCCAGCGAAGAGTGTCATTGGGTTTCCGCAGGAAGGAGAGAGACATTTGAGACACTGAGTCACAGAAAAGAAGGCAATATGAAGATGGCAGCTGCATCGGAGTTTGCCACCATACACTAAGGACCACGGGAGCCACCAGAAGCTAGAAGACACAAGGCAGGACCTCCTCTAGAGCCTTCAGAGGGAATGTGATCCTGCCAACACTTTGATTCGGACCCTTAGGCTCCAGAATTCTGAGAGAAAACATTTCTGTTGTTTTAAGCTACTGGTTTTGTCGCAGTAGCCATAAGAAACTAATACATAGTTTGCGTTAAGGAAAAGAATGCAATGACCTGAGGACTTAAGCGTCTAGCCCTCAAGCAGTTACATTTACCCCGTACATTTTTAAATTAGCATTCTATTTCTATGCAGCAACATCATGCACTTAGTGAATTCGTCAGGATATAAGGTTATGCTGCCATGATCATCCCCAAATCTGCTTTAACGTGCTACAACCTCATCAAGGGTTGGTAGGGGACAGCATGCTACATAATCACTCAAGGAGTCAATATCCACCATGTTGTAGCTGAACTGTGTCCAACATAGGCCTCCTGAGCAGCGGTAGAAGTCAGGGCACATAGAAATTTCATGGGGCGCCTGGGTGGCTCAGTCGGTTAAGCATCTGACTTGGGCTCAGGTCATGATCTCACTGCTCATGAGTTCCAGCCACGCGTTGGGCTCTGTGCTGAGCACTCAGAGCCTGGAGCCTGCTACAGATTCTGTGTCTCTCTATCGTTCTCTCTGCCTCTCCTCTGCCCCCCCCCAAAAAAAATAAATAAACATTTAAAAAAAAAAGAAATTTCATACCAATTCTTCCATGTCTTAGCCTAGAAGAGAAAAGTACAACCTCTGTTCGGAGCCTACCAGCAAAAACTAATCACACGGCTTTCCTTACGGCAAGGGCAAATGGAGAACGTTATGAGAGTCAACAAAACACTTTCTGAACGTTACCCTTACTGCCACACTTCATTAATGTGAATCCACATGGGTAAAAAAGCCTCTTGTCGTAGTAGACTCAAAAAGAGAAATTACTGAGCTTGTGAGATTGAAAATTAGCCCTTAAACCTTAGCAAACTTGTGCTTCTTAGGAGTATACCAGGTGGCTTTCTCTGGGCCACGTACAATGCTACTGTTTCAGTACTACGAGCAAAGAAAACATTTTTAAATTATTTTTTGCTTCTACGGCACAAAAACACTGAAGAAGCTCCCCAAGATCCATCCCATATCCAGTATTCAATTCCAGACATTCCACAGCTCTGGCACCATGGTGCATATGTGTAAGCCAACCCACCCCCCCTCCCGCTAGGTACTATAAAATTCTGATTCCCTGGGATTCTCGAGAAGGAAGGTATTCTGGGACACTGAAATTCTTGTCAATTGCAGGACCAAGGCCAAGAAAATGTTTATGCCAAACCTTTACTACAAATTCTTTCTGAAATATCTGCAGACCGACGTGACTTGCTAAATGGAGTCAAACATGAAAGAATCTTTGACGGTCTGAGTCCTGTAGCACCTGGGGGGTCATCATTCTTAACAATACCCTACTCAAAAGAGGGTTCCTCCACCCAAAGAATGAGGGAAAAACAGCACCCCGAGGGGCTCAAACCGTGGAACCCCTCCAGATCTGTTCTCTCCTTCCAGAAATCATTTGGAATCATGCCTATGCTGTTTCAGCCAGGTCTCAGGAGCCTGAATCCAATCCAAATTTACTTCCCACCATTTTCAAACAACAACAACAAAATCTGGATCCCGATAATTACCACTGAGTATGATTTAGGGGAAAAAAAGTAAACACTCTTCAAATTGCGATCTGCTGCAATTTCCAGCTGAGGTAAACAAGCTTCACAAACACAAACGTTTGCAGAAAATTCTTCCTGTGCTGGTAAAAACTGTTTTTAAATTGATGCAGGTGGTCCTGGTGAGACTCCGGTCCCGCATTCGCATTCGGGTATTCCCTTAAGGGCATGCTCCCTTCTGGCTACTTAACTGTTATTTTTGTTACCAATTAATAGGCGCGGTTAACTTGGAGCTGGGATTTAACAGGTGAGTGGGGATTTGGGACCTGAGAGACTGCTGCAGGAAGGAGGGAAGCGAGGTCTCTCCCAGAAGGCACTGTCAGTTCCCTGTGATGGCGCCTTAAGGTCAGAAATAAATGTCTTACCTTGCAAGGGAATTGGCCTGAAGAAAGGGCAAAGGAGAGCTCATTTAACTTACAGCAAACCATCCAAATGGTGGAACATATTGGAAGAAATGTCTTGTCCCATCACCAGCCTTGCCCTGTGCCACTACCCATCGAACGCAGGCAATCTAGAGACCTCTCCTTCCTATCCTCATTCAATAGCATTACTGGACGCTACCATGATGGAGGTCTCAAAGAGGAAACCAGATTCTTCCCCCAGAATGACCGGCCAGACAGATTTCACTGACCTAGATAGATTAAAGAGAAACATGGATACTGTGTATATCCATGGGTAACTTTCCCACAGTAAATTTAGACTTGAAACCCAGACCGTTGACACTAAAGTTTCTGGACAGTCCTGCATTATTACGCATTTTAGTCAATATTGACTGAGTGGAAATACATGTGTTCTCTTGCCTTCTCCGCAGATTCGGATAAAGGCTTGGTAAATTCGAATCATAGTCCCCATTTGAATGATTCAGATTCAGCTATCAGTAAATGATTACCAACTGTCTATTTTGGTAGACTTTTCGGTACCCTGCACTCTAACATAGAAGCAACAGCCCGATTTTGTTCAGTGGAATACTCCTTCATTCACTGTCATGTTGATGACACTTGGCCAGGCCAATGAGAACATTACATCCTTCAACCACCATCAAAACAAAACAAAACAAAACCAAAAATGGTTTTTGCTGGGAACACAGAACGGAGAGAGAAGATAGGAGAGACATGATGGTCTTATCTTCTCATCTTCTGGCTTGGATTTGTAAAAGCCAGATTGCCACCAAGAGGGAGACACATGACCTAACAACCATGAATACAAACCACAAAAAAAGTAGAACTGACAGAGGAAGGATTACCAGGACCTGACAGTCATTTGTAATGTTCTTTGAGCCTGAATCCAGCCATGCCTGAAGGTGGCAACTCCTAAACGTTTCAGTTGCTTAAGTCAATACATTTCCAGTCTTTTTGTGGTTGCTGTTTAAACATGTTTGGCTAGGGATTTTTTGTTACTGTATACTGACATAATCAAACTTACACATTTATGTTTCTAACACTGTGAAAGTAACCTTAAAATACAAAACACACAGGCTAATCCCATAAGAAATTTACGTGCTACATAAAATAGCACATATGATAGTACCCAGAAGTAAACGTTCATTGTTACGAATTAAACAACCTGCCGCTCTGGTAAGTTTTCATGATAATTAGGAAAATACAGACGGGCAAGTGATTATAGCTCCACTTTTTCCCCATTTTTAAGTTTGGCTACTAATTACAAAAAGGACCCATTCCAATGATGATTGGAAAATCTTATTAGAGCTGATTTAGAGACCTTGAAACTTCCCATCCACCACCATCATTTCTTGCCTTTTTTTGTTCATAATGCATGGAGCCTTAGATTCTGAAGTCCAAGCTCTTTGGGGTAACGACCTGACACTACGACCTGAGCCCCCCAAAGCACGAAGGATGTCAGAGAGGCCGTATACATTACACGCAGCAGTGGTGAGAAGAAATGAGTCACAAAGAAATTGTGCTCCTTGGAGTCTTATGAACATAATATTTCAAATTGAAACTAGAAAATCTTTGAAACAAATCGTACTACCTAAGAGTGGAAACCTTGGCAAGTGAAGCCCTGTGTTGCTAACATGTTATGATTAATCTAGAAATGGAAATGGAAATGTTATGTCTGGATCACTCTGCCTCCATGGAATAAAGCCTCATACGGATTTTTGTAAACTGTGTTGGAATGCATCTTCACGTCAAGTTAATGTATAATATCCTTGTATAATACAAGTTAATGTATAATATCCTTTCATTTCAGCTCAGTGGACCTCCTTTTGACTTTTTATAGAGGTGGTTAGGTCTTCTGTTGATGAATTCCCTTAGTTTTTGCTTTCCTTGCTATGTCAATGTGTCCTTCATTTGTGAAAGATAGTTATGCTGGATATAGAAAACTTAGCTGACAAGTTTGTTTGTTTGTTTGTTTTTCTTTCAGTGTTTCAAATATCACGTCCTATCTGAACTTTCTAGTGAAAATTCTGTTCATCTTACTGATGATGAGTCACTTTTCTCTTGATGCTTTCAAGATTCTTTGTCTTTGTCTCTTGACAACCTGATTATCATATATTTGGTGTGGATCTCTCAGTTTCTCTTCTTGAAACTCATTGAGCTTCTTAGATATGCAGATTAATGTCTTTGCCAAATTTGGGCAATTTGAACCATTATTCATTCAAACCCTCTTTCTTCCTTTTCTCTTTCTCCTCTCCTTCTAAGACTCCCATTATGGATGTGTTGATACACTTGGTGGTGCCCCACAGGTCTCTGAGGCTCTGTTCATTTTTCTTTTTCTTATTGTTTCTCAGACTGGAAAATTTCAACTTACTTGTTTTCCTTTTTCATCCACTTCAAATATAGCCCCTCTAATAAGTTTTTTATTCAGTTACTCTATTTCCCAACCACAGAATTTCTACTTGGTTCTTTTTTATCATTTCTATCACTTTATCAATAGTCTCTATTGAGTGCAATTTCATTCTCATACTTTCTTTTAGTTCTTTATATTAGAGTCCCTTTAGTGCCTTGAACATATGTATAATAGCTGATTTAAAGTCTTTTTCTAGTAAGTTGAACACCTGGTGACAGTTCCTATTACTGCTTATTTTCTGTGTATGAGCCATACTTTACTGTTTCTTCGTGTGTCTCATAATTTTTTATTGAAGATTGGAAATTTTAAATAATATAGTGTCACGACTCTCATAACTGGATTCCCTTCTCTAGGGTTTGTTGTTGCTTCTGCTGCTACTGCTGACTGTTGGGTTAGTGACTTTCCTGAACTAATTCTGTGAGGTCTGAATTCTTTCTCCTACAGAGTCACTGATGTCTCTACTTAGTTGCTTAGTGGTCAGCTACTTATTGGACAGAGATTTCCTTAACTTCTTAGAACTGATAAGTCTCCCAGACTTTGCCTATAGGCTTTCTGTGTATATTGGGACACATGGTCAGTGGTCCTGAAGGTAATTTATGGTTCTGCCTCAACCTTCATGTTTTGCTTGTGCAGAATCTCAAACTCAACCATAAAAGAAATCAGTTTAGAGCTTCCTCAGGTCTTTCCTGAGCATGTCTTCTAGATTTTCAAGACTGTGTCACAGCTTTCCAAAGCCCCCTATGGACATTTCATTTACCAGTGCTTCTTTTTAAGTTTTTTGGTCAGCCTCCTGTCAGCCCCAACTAGCAACATCCCCTTAGCTGTAATATTAAACGATTGTCATTGATTGTTTTCAACAAATGCTTTGGCAGGTAGGGCTGTTTGCAGAGTGAATTATGAATCAAGACAAATGATGCTCTGAGCCAGCAAGCAACCAGATACGTCCAATTCTGACAATGAGGCTTTCAGGAAACTCTAATTCGATTCTATCTCATACAGTGGTTGCTAAGCTGCTGGTTTTTGCAGTTATCAGAGTTACAAGGCTATGTGTTTTCAAAGTTATCACAAAGATGAAGAAAGGGCATGGAATTAAGTTAAGTTAAAACACTACAAGGCTCATTGTTTTTACAAAGACTCAGCGGTTTTTCTTGAACAAACATGCCTTAGATTGTTGCAAGCCCTTAGTTAATTTCCAGAGTTCTGAAAAAGTTGATTTTGAAAATATTCCAGTGTTCTCATTGTGTTTATGAGAAGCAGGTTTTCAGAGGCCCTTACTCTGCCATTGCCAAAGTTAGATCTAGTAGACAGTTATTATTAGCAAGTTTCTTTTAAGTTGAAAATAAATCTGTCAAAATACATAATGTAACACATAATTGAATAGAAAAAATAAGAAAAAAATCACATAGTAAAAAATAAAATATAATAGAAATAGATAAGAAATAGTATATGATTGCCATTATTTGCTTACTTAAACATTTCTAATTTTTTATCTCTACTGATGGACCAAATATTTAGGCAGGGCCTGACATCACCTTCCACAGATCACTGACAGAAATTGTTTTTGAGATTTTCGAATATGACCAGATATCATTTTATCAGTCAATAAGAGAGATTTCATTACAGTGGCATTACAAACACAAAATCTCAATATCTTACTCTTAAAATTTTGTATCTGACACTGCTTATCCAATAGTGTGGTGAGTTGGGTGGGGGGAATCTCTGGCCATCACCCAGAGAACTAAACTGATGGAGGCTTTATATTGACAGGTGTTCTCACGATCAACACCACATGGGAAATCTTCCACTGGCTCTTGAAACTTCTAGCCAGAAGCAATATTACTTCTGCTCAGATTTCATTGGCTACAACAAGTTACATACCCATGCCTAACTCTAAATGAATTAGAATGGCATAATCTTATCACATAACAGAAAGGAGAGAAAAAGTAAAGTATTTGTGAACAGCTAAAACATCTACTACAATGGGTCTTATCATTTTATTCTTTGTCTTTATCATTCTTAACAAGGATTACTGAGAGCTAAATATATATGTCAAATTTCAGAAGGCTATTTATCAAGTAATTACCAAAAAAAACCTATCTGGGAATGTATTAAATTTTAGTCATCCTTCAATTTGTTTTCTTAAAGAAATTCTAATGAAATGAATCCCAGAAGGAGAATTCTGGGTTCTTCTGCTGGAGTTGACAATGACCATAACTCTGGGGATACTGTGGCCCACAATATCCTTTGGTATAAAAGGTTAGGAGGCAGAGATTCAGTGTTATTCTTAATTTTTCTTCATTCAACAAATGGTTATTGGCCAATACATACAAGTCTTTGCCACTCATTTAACAAGCACTAATTGGCAGTCTATTATTTGACAGATTGAGTCCTACAAATATGAATTGGCACCTACAATGTACTAACTAGAAATAAGGAATATAAATATGATTTCAATCCAATATGTACCCTAAAAAGAGTATACAGAGTGGTGGTCATGTGATTAACCAAGTATAATGCAATGGTGATGTTTAAATGTCACGAATTTTCTATTAGTAGCAAAATTGACTTTCCAGATCCATGGAAAGCCTCAGACTTTCTTCCTTCCTTCTCCTTCTACTAAAAGTAGGTAGAGAAAATAGATATTTGGGTAAGATGAAGTATGGCCCTTTTTCTGGGTAGTGGATTCTCAAATTTTGTTATGTAACAGGATTACCTAGAAAACTTGTTAGCAAGGCAGATACCCGGGGCTTACCTCAAATGCTGTGATCCAGTTGGTACAACACATGCTATCAAAGACACCAATGTATTCTCCTATTATGGGTTTTATTGTATATCTCTCCACCTCAAATATATATAATATATATTATAGTCCTTATTATATATACTATATATGTTATATATGTGAAATATTATTATATGTGTTATATTATATGTATATTATATATAATATATTATATATTATTATATATGTATATGTATAATATGTTATCTGTATATATCTATATTATATATGTATATTTAATATATATGTATATTATATATTATATATGTATATTTAATATATATGTATATTATATATTTTATATATATAATATATATATATATATATATTAAAGTCCTAACCCCCAGTATTTCAGTATGTGACCTTATTTGGAAATAAGGTCATTGCAGATATAATTATTTATAAGTTGAGATCATACTGGAACAGATTGGCCCTGAATCCAATAAGGCTGTTATCCTTATATATTAGTCTTCTTGGACTGCCATAACAAAATACCACCGACTGGGTGGCTAAGACCACAGAAATTCATTTTTTTACAATTAGAAAACTAGAAACCCAAGATCAAGGTTTCAGCGAGGTTGGTTTCTCCTTAGGCTTCTCTCCTGGTCTTACAGATGGCTGCCTACTCACCATGTTCTCACATGGCCTTTCCTCTCTCACACATATCCCTGGCATGTCTCTATTGTCTAAATTCCTCTTCTTTATAAGGACACCAGTCGAGTGAACCTCATTTTAACTTAATCACCTCTTTAAAGGCCCCAGCTCCAAATACAGTCGCATTCTGAGGTACCAAAGTTTAAGGCTTCAACATGTGGTGTGGGGGGGGTGGGCGGGGGACAAATTTCATCCCATCAAACCTTATAAAAAGCAGTGATTTGGACACAGAGGCCCACAGGAACAGCGCTGCATGAAGAAGGAGGCAGAGATCAAGTAACACAGCCAAAAGCAAGGATATGGAGGACAGCCAGCCAACCACCAGAAGCCAGGAGACAGGCACGGAAGAGCCTCCCTCACAGTCGCAGGAGGAACCAGCCTTCCAATACCTCAATCCTGGACTTCTCACCTCCAGAACTGTAAGACAACACATTTCTGTTGTTTTAACAGTCCGGTTTGTGGTACTTTGTAATGGCAGCCCTAGGAAACAAATACACTCCCCTCCTCCCCCCCACAGGTGGTGCCACCAGAGGTCCAACCTTCAGTCCTGCACTTCTTTGCCTGGATTTGCCTACTTAGCTTTCTTGGCTGCCAAAGTTTGCTTTGCCTGCCTGTGTATCAGGGCAGAGGTGCTGGGGTATTAATGCTTAGAAGCTGTCTTCAACTAAGGAGTGATGGAACTTGGTGTGTGAATACCAGACCCTTGCTCGTTGGGGGTGCTAAATGCACCCTAGCCACTGAGTTTCTTCAGGGGATTAACCTCTGGTTGCTTAATAACACCCCCATTATTGGGGGCCTTGTCTTCCCTGGTGCCTTTCTCATTCCTTCACAGCATTTCCTTCCCCGCCCCTCCACTGAGATTCTTGTCTCAGGCGTTATTTTGCGAGCTTCTAAACTAGTATATAGGTTGTGGAGTGGGGCCTGGATATCTGCATTTTAACGAGCTTCCCCATCATTTGGGCAGAAGTGGTTCGTGGATCACCCTTGGAGACAGACTTTTTCAGGGTTCCCAAGTTCTATCCCGGAAACCAGTTAGGACGACCTGAGTGAGCGCGATTACTCCGTATTGGTTGTCCTCTGGCACAAGCATTTCGCTGAGTTTGACTTTAATGTGACATCTTTGATCCTTACAAGTGAAACAGCTACTTAAAACTTTTTCTAAATTCATCATACAACTCTTATCATGCACATAAATTCCCTCCTTAGATTTTTTTTTTCTAAGAATTTATGCCAAGAAAATTTAAGTCTCCTCTAAAGAGCCAGGGTTGCTTCTCTGTGATAATGGGAGGTACGCATTTGCTTTTTCCTCTTTTGCCCTGGTGACCAGGAAGCTCTAAGACAAATCAGATGTTCAGTCACTATAATTATTGAGCCCACATTCATATCCTATTTGCTTCTTATCCTTTCCACGCTCTTATATTTCAGTTCTACCTATATTTCCTTTTCAAAAGAGTCCAGGGAAAGCAAATAAAGCAAAGATTATTGTGTGAACAAGGAATAATAAAGTCTCCAAGGTCACCAAATCACCACGCCAAACAGCTTCTCCTTCTTTGCATTTTCTATGATGGGACTTTCCCCCAAGGAAATCTAAATGGAGTATCTCACTGGCAAAAGAAACCTGAGTGAAGGATTCTTAGCAAAAATCACTAACTGCATTAGACTACGGAATGCACTTGACCCTGAGCCAGCCACCCAATGACAATCATTTGGCCTCTAAATCTGAATATACCCTTTGCTGAAAAGTACATTCAGAGGAAGAAAAATACTGACTGTCTCAATAGGATCCCCAAAGGGAAGTGTTACCCTTGCTGAAGAGTCATTGGTTTGGCAAAAAGTAACCATGTGCATTTCCTCTTGGGAAATATACATTTCCTCCTTTTGAGAAAGCAAGAGTTCTCAACTTATTTCAGCTCAACTCTGGAGTGGCCCACTTCAGACAACCGCAGTTTTACAAACTGAGTCAGACTCTCTGAGCCCAAACTCCCACCGACCCCACAGGGACTTAGAAGAACCCCTTGGGTTATTCTGCACAAGAGGATGTGCTCAGTGGTACCCTGAAAGTGATACCTTCTCTTTGTAATGTGAGATAAAGAGAAAAGACACAGCAAATAATACTCAAATAGAGACAGAAAATGTGAAACTCATGAGCATGTTTTCCATCCATTGTTTTGGCCAAAGTTTCCGTACATCATAGGCACTCAACCACTGTTCAACAAAATAACTTATTTATTTTTTAAGATGACATTCTTGTGAGACAGGTAGGAGGAAACATTATTTTTATTTCATAGGTGGGGGAGAAAAGAGCACACTGAGATGGTCACACATTGCAAATGACAAATGACGTAGGTCCCATTATCTCCCACCTTCCCCTAACAACCCACACCTCCTCCTGTGTTTGTACCTTAGTTAACGTCCTCACTGCCCACACCACCCCTCTGGTTAAAATTCTCAGAATCAAACACAACCCTCCTGCCCTTTTCCTTCCTATACAAGCTGTCACCAACCACTACTAAGCCTGCCCCAGAATCTGGCTCCTCACAGCTATGACCTTGCTCCCTCCTTGTCTCTCACCGGGATACTCAGCCAGCCAGTTGGCCACCAATCCATCATATTTCGAGTACCGCATTGTGCAGGATTCTGAGCTAAGGGACTAGACAATTGTGTTAAAAGAAGGGGAGAGGAGGTGCCTGCTTCCAAGGAAATTACAGCCTCAAGGGGAAGACATTCAGAAAAACGACAGTGCATGGAAGTGCCACAGTGGAGATAAGAAGAGGGTGCCATGGGCACACAGAGTTCAGGCACTCGTTGGCTCATTCCTTGACAAATATTTGAGCAAACTATGTCCCAAGCATTGGTCTGGGTGCTGGAGATCAGTTATGATCAAGACCAGTAAGTTTATACTCCACCCATGGAGCTTACACATTCATGGAGGAGACAGACTACACAACTGTATTGATGATGGAGGATGAGACAGGTGCTAGGTAGACGGATAGATAGATATAGAGATAGATAGATAGATAGATAGATATAGAGGTAGGTAGGTAGATAGATAGATGATAGATAGATAAATAGATAGATACATAGATAGGTAGATGATAGATATAGAGATAGATAATTAGATGATAGAGATATAGATAGATAGATAGATGATACATAGATACATAGATACATAGATATAGAGGTAGGTAGGTAGATAGATGATAGATATATTGATAGATATAGAGATAGATAGATGATAGATACATAGATAGATATAGAGATATAGATAGATAGATGATAGATAGATACAGAGATAGATAGATGATAGATACATGATAGATATAGAGATAGATAGATAGATAGAGATAGCTATAGAGATAGATAGATACAGAGATAGATAGATGATAGATAGATAGATAGAGATAGATAATAGATATAGAGATAGATAGATACAGAGATAGATAGATATAGAGATAGATAGATGATAGATACATAGATAGATATAGAGATAGATAGATATAGAGATAGATAGATACAGAGATAGATAGATACAGAGATAGATAGATGATAGATACATAGATAGATAGAGATAGATAATAGATATAGAGATAGATAGATAGATAGATACAGAGATAGATAGATATAGAGATAGATAGATGATAGATACATAGATAGATATAGAGATAGATAGATAGATATAGAGATAGATAGATACAGAGATAGATAGATACAGAGATAGATGATAGATACATAGATAGATAGAGATAGATAGATGATAGATATAGAGATAGATAGATAGATACAGAGATAGATAGATAGATAGATAGATAGAGAGGTAGGTAGGTAAATAGGTAGGTAGGTAGGTAGATAGATATAGAGGTAGGTAGCTAGATAGAGAGATAGAGAGATAGATATAGAGAGATGATAGAGAGAGAGATAGAGAGGTAGCTAGATGATAGATAGATAAATGGATACATGGATGGATGAGTGAAGAGATAGATAGTTAGAATATTAATGGCTCCATGGAAAAATGAAGCAGGGAGAGAGGAGAGCTGATCTCAAGCACCTAGCACCTATGGCAGGTCCTAGGGTCCAGGATGATCAGGAAAAGCCTCTATGGACGGATGCAATTGGGGCCAGGATCTGGAAGTGCAGGAGCACACCAGACAAATACTGGGCGAAAGATGCAAAGCAGACTGAACACCAAGTGCACAGATTCTGCAATGAAACGTGCATTTCCCTCCATCCAGGGCCCAGGGCCAATTTCAGGAAGGTGAAGCACGACCTGAGTACAGGAATGAATGGGTCACCAGATAGAGGCAGAGAAGGAGAGCCTCCCAGCCAAGGGCTGATGTGGGCAGAGAACAAAGCCAGGAAAAAGGAATGGTTCATTCTGGGAGCTCCTAGAAGTTAGAAATACCTAGCCACCAAGCAGTTTGGGATCTCTGCCACCAGTCTCACACCCCATTGCACACTCCAGGCTTATACCTC